>NC_086448.1:557430382-558630382 GCF_028390025.1 Pseudophryne corroboree
GGGCATGTATCTGGCACTGTGGAACATGTAACTGGCACTGTGGGGCAATGTAACTGGCACTGTGGGGCAATGTAACTGGCACTGTGGGGCATGTATCTGGTACTGTGTTGCATGTATCTGGCACTGTGGGGCATGTATCTGGCACTGTGGGGCAATGTATCTGGAACTGTGGGGCAATGTATCTGGCACTGTGGGGCATGTATCTGGCACTGTGGGGCAATGTATCTGGAACTGTGGGGCAATGTATCTGGCACTGTGGGGCATGTATCTGGCACTGTGGGGCATGTAACTGTCACTGTGGGGCAAAGTAACTGGCACTGTGGAGCAAAGTAACTGGCACTGTGGGGCATGTATCTGGCACTGTGGGGCATGTATCTGGCACTGTGGGGCAAAGTAACTGGCACTGTGGGGCAATGTAACTGGCACTGTGGGGCAATGTATCTGGCACTGTGGGGCATGTATCTGGCACTGTGGGACATGTATCTGGCACTGTGGGGCAAAGTAACTGGCACTGTGGGGCAATGTATCTGGCACTGTGGGGCATGTATCTGGCACTGTGGGGCAAAGTAACTGGCACTGTGGGGCAATGTAACTGGCACTGTGGGGCATGTAACTGGCACTATGGGGCATGTATCTAGCACTGTGGGGCAATGTAAATGGCACTGTGGGGCAATGTAACTGGCACTGTGGGGCATGTATCTGGCACTGTGGGGCATGTATCTGGCACTGTGGGGCATGTATCTGGCACTGTGGGGCAAAGTAACTGGCACTGTGGGGCAATGTAACTGGCACTGTGGGACATGTATCTGGCACTGTGTATCTGGCACTGTGGGGCAATGTAACTGGCACTGTGGGTCATGTATCTGGCACTGTAGTGCATGTATCTGGCACTGTGGGGCAATGTAACTGGCACTGTGGGGCAATGTAACTGGCACTGTGGGGCAATGTAACTGGCACTGTGGGCAATGTATCTGGCACTGTGGGGCATGTATCTGGCACTGTGGGACATGTATCTGGCACTGTGGGGCAAAGTAACTGGCACTGTGGGGCAATGTCCCCTCTCATAGCACAGCCACAAGGAAGTGAGTGACCGGGGGATGGGGGGGGGGCACTGTGGGGCATGTATCTGGCACTGTGGGGCAAAGTAACTGGCACCGTGGGGCATACATCTGGCACTGTGGGCATGTAACTGGCACTGTGGGGCATGTATCTGGCACTGTGGGGCAAAGTAACTGGCACTGTGGGGCAATGTAACTGGCACTGTGGGGCAATGTTTCTGGCACTGTGGGGCATGTATCTGGCACTGTGGGACATGTATCTGGCACTGTGGGGAAAAGTAACTGGCACTGTGGGGCAATGTATCTGGCACTGTGGGGCATGTATCTGGCACTGTGGAACATGTAACTGGCACTGTGGGGCAATGTAACTGGCACTGTGGGGCATGTATCTGGCACTGTGTTGCATGTATCTGGCACTGTGGGGCAAAGTAACTGTCACTGTGGGGCATGTATCTGGCACTGTGGGGCATGTATCTGGTACTGTGGGGCATGTATCTGGCACTGTGGGGCATGTAACTGGCACTGTGGGGCATGTATCTGGCACTGTGGGGCATGTATCTGGCACTGTGGGTCGCTGTATTCGTCACTGTGTATCTGGCATTGTGGGGCAATTGTTTATCTGGCACTGTGTAAAAAGGGGACTCTGCATGGGTACTGTGCAAAAATTGAATGAAGGTGTGCTGAGATAACACAAGGGTTAGGTGATAGTGTGCTGAGAGGCGACACAGGGGGTAGGTGATAGTCATGTTGGCACACCCCATTTTCAGTGGCCACACCCCTTCTGGTGCGTGGCCACACCCATTCTGGAGTGAGGTTATGCCCATTTTTTCGGCGTGGCCACACTCCAGGTGGGTTATTTTTTTAATTTGAGGGGTGGGGGGGCGACACTCTTCATCTTGCCCTGGGCTCCGGAAACCCTAGTTATGCCTCTGATGTATATATATATATATATGTATATGTGTTTATACAGTATATGTGCATACATACATACATAAATACATACAGACATACACTTGGAAATCCTCCTGGCTATATCCTGCGTTTGCCCCTGAAACGCAATGCAGAATCAGTGAAATGCTGCTCATACTGTACTAGAAACACTGGGCTGTGACTTTAACTAGGCTGGGAAAGTTGGCAGTTGGGTGGCAGTCATCTTAGAAGGACAGAGAGCAAATGGTGGAGCAGCGCTATTAGCTGCAGTGTGTTGCGATGTTTCCGGTGACTGGAAAGAAAGGAGATTGCCGGAAGCTAGGGGACTCAGTGATCAGCTGTGCAGATCCCTGTGAGAATCGGTGGATGGTGGCAGCAGCAGCCTGTTGAGGCTGTGTTTAGAGTAGAGATGAGCGCCGGAAATTTTTCGGGTTTTGTGTTTTGGTTTTGGGTTCGGTTCCGCGGCCGTGTTTTGGGTTCGACCGCGTTTTGGCAAAACCTCACCGAATTTTTTTTGTCGGATTCGGGTGTGTTTTGGATTCGGGTGTTTTTTTCAAAAAACCCTAAAAAACAGCTTAAATCATAGAATTTGGGGGTCATTTTGATCCCAAAGTATTATTAACCTCAAAAACCATAATTTACACTCATTTTCAGTCTATTCTGAATACCTCACACCTCACAATATTATTTTTAGTCCTAAAATTTGCACCGAGGTCGCTGTGTGAGTAAGATAAGCGACCCTAGTGGCCGACACAAACACCGGGCCCATCTAGGAGTGGCACTGCAGTGTCACGCAGGATGTCCCTTCCAAAAAACCCTCCCCAAACAGCACATGACGCAAAGAAAAAAAGAGGCGCAATGAGGTAGCTGACTGTGTGAGTAAGATAAGCGACCCTAGTGGCCGACACAAACACCGGGCCCATCTAGGAGTGGCACTGCAGTGTCACGCAGGTTGTCCCTTCCAAAAAACCCTCCCCAAACAGCACATGACGCAAAGAAAAAAAGAGGCGCAATGAGGTAGCTGACTGTGTGAGTAAGATAAGCGACCCTAGTGGCCGACACAAACACCGGGCCCATCTAGGAGTGGCACTGCAGTGTCTCGCAGGATGTCCCTTCCAAAAAACCCTCCCCAAACAGCACATGACGCAAAGAAAAAAAGAGGCGCAATGAGGTAGCTGACTGTGTGAGTAAGATAAGCGACCCTAGTGGCCGACACAAACACCGGGCCCATCTAGGAGTGGCACTGCAGTGTCACGCAGGATGGCCCTTCCAAAAAACCCTCCCCAAACAGCACATGACGCAAAGAAAAAAAGAGGCGCAATGAGGTAGCTGACTGTGTGAGTAAGATAAGCGACCCTAGTGGCCGACACAAACACCGGGCCCATCTAGGAGTGGCACTGCAGTGTCACGCAGGATGGCCCTTCCAAAAAACCCTCCCCAAACAGCACATGACGCAAAGAAAAAAAGAGGCGCAATGAGGTAGCTGACTGTGTGAGTAAGATAAGCGACCCTAGTGGCCGACACAAACACCGGGCCCATCTAGGAGTGGCACTGCAGTGTCACGCAGGATGGCCCTTCCAAAAAACCCTCCCCAAACAGCACATGACGCAAAGAAAAAAAGAGGCGCAATGAGGTAGCTGACTGTGTGAGTAAGATAAGCGACCCTAGTGGCCGACACAAACACCGGGCCCATCTAGGAGTGGCACTGCAGTGTCACGCAGGATGGCCCTTCCAAAAAACCCTCCCCAAACAGCACATCACGCAAAGAAAAAAAGAGGCGCAATGAGGTAGCTGACTGTGTGAGTAAGATAAGCGACCCTAGTGGCCGACACAAACACCGGGCCCATCTAGGAGTGGCACTGCAGTGTCACGCAGGATGGCCCTTCCAAAAAACCCTCCCCAAACAGCACATGACGCAAAGAAAAAAAGAGGCGCAATGAGGTAGCTGACTGTGTGAGTAAGATAAGCGACCCTAGTGGCCGACACAAACACCGGGCCCATCTAGGAGTGGCACTGCAGTGTCACGCAGGATGGCCCTTCCAAAAAACCCTCCCCAAACAGCACATGACGCAAAGAAAAAGAAAAGAAAAAAGAGGTGCAAGATGGAATTGTCCTTGGGCCCTCCCACCCACCCTTATGTTGTATAAACAGGACATGCACACTTTAACCAACCCATCATTTCAGTGACAGGGTCTGCCACATGACTGTGACTGATATGACGGGTTGGTTTGGACCCCCCCCCAAAAAGAAGCAATTAATCTCTCCTTGCACAAACTGGCTCTACAGAGGCAAGATGTCCACCTCATCATCATCCTCCGATATATCACCGTGTACATCCCCCTCCTCACAGATTATCAATTCGTCCCCACTGGAATCCACCATCTCAGCTCCCTGTGTACTTTGTGGAGGCAATTGCTGCTGGTCAATGTCTCCGTGGAGGAATTGATTATAATTCATTTTAATGAACATCATCTTCTCCACATTTTCTGGATGTAACCTCGTACGCCGATTGCTGACAAGGTGAGCGGCGGCACTAAACACTCTTTCGGAGTACACACTTGTGGGAGGGCAATTTAGGTAGAATAAAGCCAGTTTGTGCAAGGGCCTCCAAATTGCCTCTTTTTCCTGCCAGTATAAGTACGGACTGTGTGACGTGCCTACTTGGATGCGGTCACTCATATAATCCTCCACCATTCTTTCAATGTTGAGAGAATCATATGCAGTGACAGTAGACGACATGTCCGTAATCGTTGTCAGGTCCTTCAGTCCGGACCAGATGTCAGCATCAGCAGTCGCTCCAGACTGCCCTGCATCACCGCCAGTGGGTGGGCTCGGAATTCTGAGCCTTTTCCTCGCACCCCCAGTTGCGGGAGAATGTGAAGGAGGAGATGTTGACAGGTCGCGTTCCGCTTGACTTGACAATTTTCTCACCAGCAGGTCTTTCAACCCCAGCAGACTTGTGTCTGCCGGAAAGAGAGATCCAAGGTAGGCTTTAAATCTAGGATCGAGCATGGTGGCCAAAATGTAGTGCTCTGATTTCAACAGATTGACCACCCGTGAATCCTTGTTAAGCGAAATAAGGGCTCCATCCACAAGTCCCACATGCCTAGCGGAATCGCTCCGTGTTAGCTCCTCCTTCAATGTCTCCAGCTTCTTCTGCAAAAGCCTGATGAGGGGAATGACCTGACTCACGCTGGCAGTGTCTGAACTGACTTCACGTGTGGCAAGTTCAAAGGGCATCAGAACCTTGCACAACGTTGAAATCATTCTCCACTGCGCTTGAGACAGGTGCATTCCACCTCCTATATCGTGCTCAATTGTATAGGCTTGAATGGCCTTTTGCTGCTCCTCCAACCTCTGAAGCATATAGAGGGTTGAATTCCACCTCGTTACCACTTCTTGCTTCAGATGATGGCAGGGCAGGTTCAGTAGTTTTTGGTGGTGCTCCAGTCTTCTGTACGTGGTGCCTGTACGCCGAAAGTGTCCCGCAATTCTTCTGGCCACCGACAGCATCTCTTGCACGCCCCTGTCGTTTTTTTAAAAATTCTGCACCACCAAATTCAAGGTATGTGCAAAACATGGGACGTGCTGGAATTTGCCCATATTTAATGCACACAATATTGCTGGCGTTGTCCGATGCCACAAATCCACAGGAGAGTCCAATTGGGGTAAGCCATTCCGCGATGATCTTCCTCAGTTGCCGTAAGAGGTTTTCAGCTGTGTGCGTATTCTGGAAACCGGTGATACAAAGCGTAGCCTGCCTAGGAAAGAGTTGGCGTTTGCGAGATGCTGTTACTGGTGCCGCCGCTGCTGTTCTTGCGGCGGGAGTCCATACATCTACCCAGTGGGCTGTCACAGTCATATAGTCCTGACCCTGCCCTGCTCCACTTGTCCACATGTCCGTGGTTAAGTGGACATTGGGTACAGCTGCATTTTTTAGGACACTGGTGACTCTTTTTCTGAGGTCTGTGTACATTTTCGGTATCGCCTGCCTAGAGAAATGGAACCTAGATGGTATTTGGTACCGGGGACACAGTACCTCCAACAAGTCTCTAGTTGGCTCTGCAGTAATGATGGATACCGGAACCACGTTTCTCACCACCCAGGATGCCAAGGCCTCAGTTATCCGCTTTGCTGTAGGATGACTGCTGTGATATTTCATCTTCCTCGCAAAGGACTGTTGGACAGTCAATTGCTTGGTGGAAGTAGTAAAAGTGGTCTTACGACTTCCCCTCTGGGATGACCATCGACTCCCAGCAGCAACAACAGCAGCGCCAGCAGCAGTAGGCGTTACACGCAAGGATGCATCGGAGGAATCCCAGGCAGGAGAGGACTCGTCAGAATTGCCAGTGACATGGCCTGCAGGACTATTGGCATTCCTGGGGAAGGAGGAAATTGACACTGAGGGAGTTGGTGGGGTGGTTTGCGTGAGCTTGGTTACAAGAGGAAGGGATTTACTGGTCAGTGGACTGCTTCCGCTGTCACCCAAAGTTTTTGAACTTGTCACTGACTTATTATGAATGCGCTGCAGGTGACGTATAAGGGAGGATGTTCCGAGGTGGTTAACGTCCTTACCCCTACTTATTACAGCTTGACAAAGGGAACACACGGCTTGACACCTGTTGTCCGCATTTCTGTTGAAATAGTTCCACACCGAAGAGCTGATTTTTTTGGTATTTTCACCAGGCATGTCAACGGCCATATTCCTCCCACGGACAACAGGTGTCTCCCCGGGTGCCTGACTTAAACAAACCACCTCACCATCAGAATCCTCCTGGTCAATTTCCTCCCCAGCGCCAGCAACACCCATATCCTCCTCATCCTGGTGTACTTCAACACTGACATCTTCAATCTGACTATCAGGAACTGGACTGCGGGTGCTCCTTCCAGCACTTGCAGGGGGCGTGCAAATGGTGGAAGGCGCATGCTCTTCACGTCCAGTGTTGGGAAGGTCAGGCATCGCAACCGACACAATTGGACTCTCCTTGTGGATTTGGGATTTCGAAGAACGCACAGTTCTTTGCGGTGCTACTGCTTTTGCCAGCTTGAGTCTTTTCATTTTTCTAGCGAGAGGCTGAGTGCCTCCATCCTCATGTGAAGCTGAACCACTAGCCATGAACATAGGCCAGGGCCTCAGCCGTTCCTTGCCACTCCGTGTGGTAAATGGCATATTGGCAAGTTTACGCTTCTCCTCCGACAATTTTATTTTAGGTTTTGGAGTCCTTTTTTTACTGATATTTGGTGTTTTGGATTTGACATGCTCTGTACTATGACATTGGGCATCGGCCTTGGCAGACGACGTTGCTGGCATTTCATCGTCTCGGCCATGACTAGTGGCAGCAGCTTCAGCACGAGGTGGAAGTGGATCTTGATCTTTCCCTAATTTTGGAACCTCAACATTTTTGTTCTCCATATTTTAATAGGCACAACTAAAAGGCACCTCAGGTAAACAATGGAGATGGATGGATACTAGTATACAATTATGGATGGACTGCCGAGTGCCGACACAGAGGTAGCTACAGCCGTGGACTATTGTACTGTACTGTGTCTGCTGCTAATATAGACTGGATGATAATGAGATGTAGTATGTATGTATAAAGAAGAAAGAAAAAAAAACCACGGGTAGGTGGTATACAATTATGGACGGACTGCCGAGTGCCGACACAGAGGTAGCTACAGCCGTGGACTACCGTACTGTGTCTGCTGCTAATATAGACTGGTTGATAATGAGATGTAGTATGTATGTATAAAGAAGAAAGAAAAAAAAACCACGGGTAGGTGGTATACAATTATGGATGGACTGCCGAGTGCCGACACAGAGGTAGCTACAGCCGTGGACTACCGTACTGTACTGTGTCTGCTGCTAATATAGACTGGATGATAATGAGATGTAGTATGTATAAAGAAGAAAGAAAAAAAAACCACGGGTAGGTGGTATACAATTATGGATGGACTGCCGAGTGCCGACACAGAGGTAGCTACAGCCGTGAACTACCGTACTGTGTCTGCTGCTAATATAGACTGGTTGATAAAGAGATGTAGTATGTATGTATAAAGAAGAAAGAAAAAAAAACCACGGGTAGGTGGTATACAATTATGGACGGACTGCCGAGTGCCGACACAGAGGTAGCTACAGCCGTGGACTACCGTACTGTACTGTGTCTGCTGCTAATATAGACTGGATGATAATGAGATGTAGTATGTATGTATAAAGAAGAAAGAAAAAAAAACCACGGGTAGGTGGTATACAATTATGGATGGACTGCCGAGTGCCGACACAGAGGTAGCTACAGCCGTGGACTACCGTACTGTACTGTGTCTGCTGCTAATATAGACTGGATGATAATGAGATGTAGTATGTATGTATAAAGAAGAAAGAAAAAAAACCACGGGTAGGTGGTATACAATTATGGATGGACTGCTGAGTGCCGACACAGAGGTAGCTACAGCCGTGGACTACCGTACTGTGTCTGCTGCTAATATAGACTGGTTGATAAAGAGATGTAGTATGTATGTATAAAGAAGAAAGAAAAAAAAACCACGGGTAGGTGGTATACAATTATGGACGGACTGCCGAGTGCCAACACAGAGGTAGCTACAGCCGTGGACTACCGTACTGTGTCTGCTGCTAATATAGACTGGTTGATAAAGAGATGTAGTATGTATGTATAAAGAAGAAAGAAAAAAAAACCACGGGTAGGTGGTATACAATTATGGATGGACTGCCGAGTGCCGACACAGAGGTAGCTACAGCCGTGGACTACCGTACTGTGTCTGCTGCTAATATAGACTGGTTGATAAAGAGATGTAGTATGTATGTATAAAGAAGAAAGAAAAAAAACCCACGGGTAGGTGGTATACAATTATGGATGGACTGCCGAGTGCCGACACAGAGGTAGCTACAGCCGTGGACTACCGTACTGTACTGTGTCTGCTGCTAATATAGACTGGATGATAATGAGATGTAGTATGTATAAAGAAGAAAGAAAAAAAAAACACGGGTAGGTGGTATACTATTATGGATGGACTACCGAGTGCCGACACAGAGGTAGCTACAGCCGTGGACTACCGTACTGTGTCTGCTGCTAATATAGACTGGTTGATAATGAGATGTAGTATGTATAAAGAAGAAAGAAAAAAAAACCACGGGTAGGTGGTATACAATTATGGACGGACTGCCGAGTGCCGACACAGAGGTAGCTACAGCCGTGGACTACCGTACTGTACTGTGTCTGCTGCTAATATAGACTGGATGATAATGAGATGTAGTATGTATAAAGAAGAAAGAAAAAAAAAACCACGGGTAGGTGGTATACAATTATGGATGGACTGCCGAGTGCCGACACAGAGGTAGCTACAGCCGTGAACTACCGTACTGTGTCTGCTGCGACTGGATGATAAATAATGATATAAAAAATATATATATATCACTACTGCAGCCGGACAGGTATATATTATATAATGACGGACCTGCTGGACACTGTCTGTCAGCAGAATGAGTTTTTTATTTTATAGAATAAAAAAACACCACACAAGTCACACGACGTGTGTTTAACTTTTACAGGCAGACATTCACAATACAATATAGTATACTATATACTGGTGGTCAGGTCACTGGTCAGTCACACTGGCAGTGGCACTCCTGCAGAAAAAAAGTGTGCACTGTTTAATTTTAATATGTACTCCTGGCTCCTGCTATAACCTAACTGCTCCCCAGTCTCCCCCACAATTAAGCTGTGTGAGCACAGTCAGATATTATACATAGATGATGCAGCAGCACACTGGGCTGAGCACAGATATGGTATGTGACTGAGTCACTGTGTATCGTTTTTTCAGGCAGAGAACGGATTATATTAAATAATATAAAACTGCACTGGTGGTCACTGGTCAGTCACTAGTATAACTAACTAATACTATCAGCAAAATTCTGCACTCTCTGTCTGAGTACTCCTCCTAAGCTCCAGTAAATGAAGTGTCACTGTCTCACTCTGTCACTAGTATAACTAACTAATACTATCAGCAAAATTCTGCACTCTCTGTCTGAGTACTCCTCCTAAGCTCCAGTAAATGAAGTGTCACTGTCTCACTCTGTCACTAGTATAACTAACTAATACTATCAGCAAAATTCTGCACTCTCTGTCTGAGTACTCCTCCTAAGCTCCAGTAAATGAAGTGTCACTGTCTCACTCTGTCACTAGTATAACTAACTAATACTATCAGCAAAATTCTGCACTCTCTGTCTGAGTACTCCTCCTAAGCTCCAGTAAATGAAGTGTCACTGTCTCACTCTCACTCTCCTATCTATTTCTTCTCTAAACGGAGAGGACGCCAGCCACGTCCTCTCACTATCAATCTCAATGCACGTGTAAAATGGCGGCGACGCGCGGCTCCTTATATAGAATCCGAGTCTCGCGATAGAATCCGAGCCTCGCGAGAATCCGACAGCGTCATGATGACGTTCGGGCGCGCTCGGGTTAACCGAGCAAGGCGGGAAGATCCGAGTCGCTCGGATTCGTGTAAAAAAAGCTGAAGTTCGGGCGGGTTCGGATTCCGAGGAACCGAACCCGCTCATCACTAGTTTAGAGACAACTTCTGGCACCCAAAGACAGTGATGCAGCTACGCACCTCCCAGTGTAGGAGGGCCAGGAAATTCCTCCTCCTTCAGAGCAGCAGACAGCTAAAGAACAGATCACACTCTCCTATGGCAGCAACTGTAAAACGGAGATAGCATAGGGCACTGACTAAAGGATGCTGAAATTAAGGCAGCACACTGAGTGAGAGAGACTTTGGCACTACTTCTAATAGCGGTTGTATGTTGACAAACAGCAGGAGACCCTTTTACCCTTCCCTACCTGGCAGGATTGATCTGTAGTTTACTAGTGCAGCACAGAAAGAGTTAATAAAGCGTAAGCATTTCAGGGAACATATTGATACAGTGTTCAGCTGTTATTGCATGAGGAGGAGACCCAGGAACTTTAGAAAATGTGCCAGCCTTTCCCTGCTAACCTCACATGTGTAGTACAGTACATTAAGACTCTGAGCTTGCTAAACTGGAAAATGTAATCATTAACTTCTGTGTAGTTCATTGAGAACTGTGTAACTGGCCATAACTAGTATATGGGGCCCCAGCATTGAAATTTATTATATTTTAATGCATTGTTTTGTGTAAAACATTATTGAGAATGTGTTTGTGTTTTGCATTTAATTTGGCTTAGAACGATAAGTATCTGGCTTGTCTTTGGATAATTTAATTCTAAATAAGTGAAAGTGTTTGACTACCTTATTGCTAAGCATCCATTGTAGTTCCAGCATAATAAACTGCTTCATTTTGCCTTTTGTAAGAGATACTGAAGATTGTATTCTTTTATTTCAAAACTGAAAATTGTTTTAATTAAGTACAATTGCTTAATGTAAGATTCAGAAACCTTGTCACCACTTTGTGAAGAAGCAGAAAACCCATGCCAAAAGAGCAATCAGTTCTGGTAAGGCATACATCCAATATTCTACACTAACACCATAATTACCAGGGTGTTACATTTATCTCTCTCCACTTTATTTCTCCCCAAGGTTTGCTACATCTCCACAGAGGGCATAAATACAAATCAGACAAAGATGCATACAAACATGCTAATGGGGATAGAGGGAAAGAGAAAGTGGGTGATAGATGGAGGCACTACATGGGTAATAATGCAGTCAATAAATGCAGCATGGGGAAGAAAGGGGCTCACCGAGCAAAAAAAGCAGTAGAAGTCTTGGGGAGCAGCATGTGTACAGGAAGAGCTGTGTCCCATATGGTTACATGCTGATAATTGTGCAGAAGAATGGAGGTTGTGTGGCTAGCACTCTCATAATGTTGACACTCGCCACTGCATTTCTGTGCTGGGCTGTAATATTAGCTTGCAAGCTGAACCAGAGAGTATATTAAGCCCTGTCCCTCCTTCCAGGCTGCACTTGTTGGAGATATTATTCCAGGGACTCATGTAATTCAGAATAACTCCTTCCATTCTTTGCTCTAACCTCTTTTGTTCAGAGTCCTCCAGTGTCTGAAGGATCAGTGTAAATACAGTAGTGTTTTGCTTGTTTTAAATGAAGAGGCTAATTGATCATGGTCCTCCCAATCAGCTCGCAGGTAAGAAATTAGTACAATTAATGCAGTTCACGCCCAACTTTCCCACCTTGTCATCATAATGTAAAGAAATCTCATAGGGTAGTCCAGCAAATCTGCAGGCAGCCCTTGCATGATACCCCTATAGATGTTGGTTGGGGAAAGAAGGGGGGGGTAACATAAATAATATTTACTTAATAAAACATATAGAAACATTGAAAATCATATCCAAATGTAAGGTAAGCAAAGGTTTCAGCAAAGAAATGAAAGCTCGTAGTAAATATAGTTTACAGATTTACCAAAAAAGAAGAGGAAAAGACTCTCGTTTTTTGGGGGGCACTCATTGAAAAATATTGCATAAAATCTAACTTTTATTAATTACCATTAAAAGCTGTTGCCACCAACCAGGACTGGGACAAAAACATACACACATAAATACAAAAATGACAAAACAATAGAAAACAACAAAAAAATATAAAAAAAAACACACCTAGGTTTGCGTGTGGTATGAACACGCCATGGGGAGATATGCCTGACGCAGTCAGGGCCAATATGATAAATACTGACACTAATTCCTGCAACAGTTAGCCTTAACAGTCCCCTAACAGAAGGAGACAAATAGTCGGCTGGTATAGTCGGCTAACACAGGAAACAGAAACACTGTAGATAGATTTACCAACAATATTTCAGTCTCTTGTAATAAATGCTAATGGCGTAGAGTAAATAAGTAACAATGATGGTTTAGTGTGTGTTCAAACTTCATAGTAAGTGCAGTCTCCCCATAGATTGCATGTCATTGGTTACTATAAAGAGGTAGTAGCGAAATAATCATAGTATATTTATTCAGGATCTAGGATATAAATATCCATAATATAAACAAAAAATAATAATAATAATCTTGTAAATGTTACAGTGCAAATACTGTTAATTTTCTCAGTGCAGTAAACCGGTAAGCCTTAGATTAGTAAATAATTTCTTGGTATCGAGTATCCACTATAAAAAACACCCTGATCCGTATCTCAGGTACAGGCAGGCTATTACTAATTGAAGTTGTCTGGGCAGACGTATCTAGTATGCCTCAAAAACAAGCTGTAGCAAAAAAAATATATATATATGACTATTGCTCTTCATATATATCCATCATTTCAATATGCAGGAATCAATGTAACCAGGGTAAATATCCAATCTATCCTCTGACACATGTGTCATATTGGTGAATTAGAGAGGTGAAGAGCAAATGAGCTGCTGCAGATTGCAGAAAAGGGGAAGAAAAAAGCACTCCTATCATAGATGTAGTGGGGTGGCTACTGTTCACAGTGTGACATGCATTAATACTGTGAATGAGCGTGTCCCATCTGCACCTAAGGGTTAGAAACAGGTAGAATGCTTCTGCTTTTGAAAAGATCACCCACGGGCACCCTGATGTAACAGCGCAGGATGTCCTCTGAGTTCTCCTTGCGACAATGAGAGAGCATTGAAAAAAGGGAGATTTAAAGATACATGTTATCAGTAAGATGAAATAAAGAGCACCAATCCCCTTATGAGTGTATGCTGCTTCCTTGCATGTGTAAATACATTGATGCAAGGTGAGCGGTACCTCTTTTTTGCCTATAGTGCCTCGAAGAAAGTAGTTTGGTAACAGTGCTGGGACCCTAATGGTAGTAACGGTCCTGATGCCGCAGGGTATTGCAGGATCCGTTACCCACCATGTGGACCCGCCGGCTGTCACTCGAATGGAAAGGTACCTAAGATTGCGCGTGGATATCAGGGTGTGTGGTTCCGGCTCTGGCTGCACTGCACTGAGTCTCCTCAGACAGCTGTTTCGTTTTCTGGCTTCCTCAATTTTTTTGATATTTTTTTGTTGTTTTCTATTGTTTTGTCATTTTTGTATTTATGTGTGTATGTTTTTGTCCCAGTCCTGGTTGGTGGCAACAGCTTTTAATGGTAATTAATAAAAGTTAGATTTTATGCAATATTTTTCAATGAGTGCCCCCCAAAAAACGAGAGTCTTTTCCTCTTCTTTTTTGGTATACTAGTGTTAACTCTCAGGGGTGCACCTCCACATGAGTTACTGCTATAGTATCCTTCAATGAAGGATTAAATTCTAAACTACTGTGGTTTTTTCCAATTCATTCAGTGTCATATCATATTTCACCACCTGTGCTCAAGTCTCCCATATCCCCTTTCTCCCTCTACATTATAGTTTACAGATTTGCAATATATTAGCTGAGACTCTTGTGAATTTTCATGATTGAAGGTATGGAACTCGGTGTACTACTTTCTGTGTTTATTTGTACTGTTCCAAAATTGAGCTTGTTTAGTAGAAACATGAAATGAAAACAAGACGTATTACTCAGCTAAGAATCTACAATTTCTTCTGGGATTTATTTGAGAACTGTCAAGGCATATATATATTTTTTCAAATTTAAAATACCTTCCAGGCAAAAAAAAACAGAATTATGTATAATACAGACATAAAGTAGTGACAAGATCATGTCTACAATATACATTTTGTACACTTGCATCTGTGAATATCTAAAGTAGATCCAGAACATAAAAGATGTTATTAGCTTATATTGCCATGGGGACATACAGTCTTAGATCTGTCAGTATATTCTCTTGTTTATATCCAAGTTACATTGAAGAAATTAACTTCTTAAGAATAAACAGGTCAACTTCACTTTTATGGTCAAGTTCACAAAAGCATGTAACTGTCAGTGTGTTGTATCAATATACTGTATACCAAAACATGGACTTACCACTAAAGTAAGCCATTGTATACTCTATAGACTTTGTAGATCCCAGTAGCATGTTGAGCAAAAGTAAAATCTATAAAAAAATAAAATTTTGATGCTGCAAAACTGTGTGTGTGTGTGTGTGTGTGTGTGGGGGCATCCTATTAGGTGCGATCCATTTTCGGACGATAAAAGTAGCCTGATAGTACAACTTTTGACCGATGGTAATTATTGTGCTATACAATTATATTGTAGCCCATTTTTATCGGCCAGGAAAAGGACCTGTGATCATTTAATAACACATGGGATCCGGGATATGCTCCTGATCCCATGTGTTATCACGGCTCCGATGGCAGTTTATCGCAGATTATGCTTTGGGTGCTGAGGTACCCGAAGCATAATCCCAATAATTGCCGGTTTACGGGGCTAATTGGATAGCACCTGGTGAAGCTATTAGCAATGGTAAATTGCCACTGCTAATGCGATTCTTACGTATGTTTTAAATACATTAGAGCCTGTTTAGAGAAAGACATACAGTACAGTATGTCCATTCTGTTTTGTAAAATATGCATTCAGTATTTCACACTATATGGGGTACATTTACTAAAGGTTGATTTTAATAAATTTGCATTGATCAACATCAACAATTTCTTTGAGGCTTGTGCATTTGCTAACACTTAAAAATGTACCTACAAAATTGTCTGTTAGTAAATGTGATATTTAGCCCCTGAAATACAACATCAATGTTGATTAACATCGATTGAAATTGACCTTTAGTACATTTACATCTTAATGTACATGGACATGTATTTATGCAAATGTGGTTGCATCTAACTCTTACAACACTGTATGCTTGGAAATGAGGAAGAGAAGATATGGGCTAAGAAAATTACAGGGGTGTTTTTATAATTATTGTAGACCAGACCTGGATGCATCCTCATATAAACATGTCTCAAGGTGTTTGTGATGTTGGTGAAACAAGAAACACTAGTGATGATGTTGACAGACAACACTAGCTAGTCATTTCTGATTGGCTGGTTGTGCATTGAACGCTCCTTTTTACAGCATTTCATTCATTAATGTGGGTGCTAAAGTGTATGCAGTCGCAACCATCTTTTTAATTCAGTTTCACAAACTCCGCCTTTGAAGTTCTGGTTTTAAGAATATCCATGCTTGAGCACAGGTAACTTAATTAGTACCTCAGTCAATTGACTTAACCATGTGTGGTCAAGGATAGATATCCTTAAAACCTGGATAGAAATGATAGAGTTTGTTAAACTCAGACTTCATTGATAAATCCAATTGAACTGTGGAAAAACAAGGGAATCTCGTTTGATTTTTCAAGAGGAAACAACAGATGTTTACATTTATTTGTACTTTATATTGTAATTATATCTGTATTCAGTTATATTGTATAAGGTAGATGCAACTTAATGACACTGTCCGGACACTATGCCCCCTTATGTTTGTAACATTTAATTACAATACAGTATTATATTGTGTACAAAGTAGTATGCATTATGCATTCACTACGAACTTATGTGTAGGTAGTAAATGCATATTTCAATGTATTGAACCATACTTTATGTATTACACCTTCTAAAGGGGCAAATGGAAAAGTTGCCATAATAACCAATCAGCTTCTAGTTATTATTTATTAAGTTCATTCTATAAAATTATTGATAGAATCTGATTGGTCAACTTCTCCACTTCATTAGAAGGTTTGATACATCTCCTCTTAAGTATACATACTTATTAGCACTGATGTTAATCATGCTAGTTGTGTAGAGCTGGATACATCATAAATGTACATTTTTGGCTTTTACTGCTTATGTTCTAGGCACAAATGCATCCAACTATAAATAAGGCCAATTGCAGTATAACTGTATGATAGTTTTCCAACATACTTTAGCATTTCTATTTTGCACTGACCCATACAGTATACAGGCATAAGATGCAGTTAATATACCTGCTGTTGGGATCCTGGCATTCAGGAGACCGACGCCGGAATCCCGACAGCCAGTGATATGCCGCAGGTCAGAATCCCGACTACCATGGGGTATTCTCACTCGGTTTGTGGGTCCACACCACCAACCGAGAGGGAATATAACCTGTGGCATGCTAAGTAAGCCACCCCTCTCAAAGATCTATGCAGTCCACAATGCACAGATCTGAAAGCTATTAGCAACTACTCGCAATTCATCAAGAATTGTTCTTCCATAATTGCACCCATTAGATGCTTAACAGTTAAGGGGCATACCTTTATATCTTGTCATCATATACACCACCATGGTTCCAATTCCTAAAATACACATTCCAAACTGCTCCTGTGGTCTAACATAACTTTTCTTTTTGTTTGTTTAGCTGCATAGTTGTCCACATTGTTTGTTTAGCTACATAGTTGTCCACATACAAAAATGTATTAATGCTTTGTACAGTGACGGACTGGGGCCTCTTTCTGGCCCTGGTATCCATGTGCACACACGTAAACAGGGGCATGTGCACCGAGAAAGGGGGTTTGGCGCAAGTCAGGGGGCATGGACTCGCGGCATGTCCCCATATTGCCTAGCAATGGGGGCACGGACACTGCAAATGGGAGTGTGACGCGAGTAAGGGGGCGTGGACGTGTGGCACGCTCCCATATTGCTTAGCAATGGGGCACTGTGATGGCAGCGGGGGACAAATCAGAGAGCTGGGAGCTGTGCTGCACAGATATTTCCGGCTCTTTGTGGACTGAACCGGTCCACCAGCCCACGGGCCTTTGCCAGTCCGGTTAAATTCAAAAACATCCTCACTGTCAGTGGTGAATTTCCCATTAAGCATATATACATATTTAAAATGAAAAACAAACAAGGTGTCAAAGCTCGTGGCTTGTTTTATTATTTTATTTTATTAAATTGCTTATTGTCAAATTAGGATTGCCTATTGTCAAATTAGGATTTATATTCAAAATATGGAAAGATGTGGTGGTTGGGGGGGCAGGCATTACACTTGTGCCTAGGGGGTGCCCTAACACTAGAATTCACCCCTGTCACTGTACATAGATTTCAATGAGCACTGCAGTGCACACAAAGGTGGTGCCCGTGGAATTCATATGAATTACCAGCAGATGAGATGCTGGCTGTCACTATACCAACAGCAGCATCCTGTCAGTCAGAATCAGGCTGTTGCTAGGCCACGATCTCTGCCAGTGCCGGTCCTTGGCACCGCCATGACAGTCTAGGTCACCTGACTAAGAATCGGCCAATCAGAGACTAGCTTGAGTCAACTGACCCTAGCTACCAATCCCAGCATGGTCAGGGGTATAAAGCCATATCCAAGACACTCTCAAATTGCCAGTACAATATCTAATCCAGTCCTCACTGGTTCAAGGTATCCTAAGCTCCTAACCTGTTTGTGTAAACAACATTGTTTCCAGCAAGGTACAATTTTGCCTCTGTCTGCACTACCAGTTCCTATTCAATTCTGACATCTACTGTATGTTAACATTCCATTTGGTTGCACAGCCGGATTTAGCTCAGTTCTGCCATCCCTGTCCAAAACCCGGTTCCTATCTATTCCCTTTTCCGGTTCCAATCCTAGTCAGCTATTCTACAGAGCAACTCAGGTTCCTGACCTACAGTACTAATCTGGGTCAAGCCAGGTCAAAGGCTACTTTTCTCACTCTGCATAAAATATTCAGTTTTCCCATCAACAGCAAGAGCTTCTACGGTTCCAGACCATCTGCATTACTAACTCAGTTCAAGCCCAGTCACAGTCTACCACCAAGCTCCCTGTTGTATCTTGATGATAACTCCAGTATCTCCTGTCTACCAGGAACAAGTGTGCACCTGAAAGTCATAACGAATACCTTGTTCCTGTTTCAGCGGTTACTGCTCAAGCGCAGATCATACATTAGGCCATCCAGGTTTCACATATCTCAAACAGACTCCAGTCCAGTCTGAGCCCAGAATCCATATTCACAGACAAAATAAATTGCGACAGACTATGTCGCTCTATTGATGGTTTAAGCAATACAGTGACAAACAGCAGTCATCTTAGTTTACCATTATTCGTTGAATACTGAAAGGTGATATAAACCATTTAGTGAGTGCAAAAGGACTTTTTCTTGGCATATTAATGTGTGCAAAATCCTTCTCCAGTACATAATGTAATGATTCTAATTACCGAACATGTTTGTGTATTAGAAATAAAGAAGTGGCATTATGGAAAATGTGAGTGAATAAAATTTGACATAAGAATAATTGAATATATTTTAATATATTTTAAGTGAATACAGATTAATATACAGATATAGTAGCATTCAGGTGTCCCGCAATGCTTATGCACAAGCACACACATCTTGGGTATGACTTAGTGTGGCAGGCTGCAACTATTCACACCTGCAATTGCACAATATAAATTTAATGGATTGAGGGTATGAATATAAGCATGCTCCCGTGTGCGTGTACGAGCACTGCAACTAAGTAGTCACAGGTGCGAATAGCTGCAACGTGGATGAGTGTAGCTATTGTACATTTGTTTTACTACAATCTCTTAAAAATTAAGTCAATATCAATGTCTTTTGGACATCACGGCATATTCCCGAGACTATTTCAATATATACAATACTGTATATTTGGATTACAATATTTTATTGTGATATTGGGATTTATCCAAATATTTTCATTATTGTTCAGAATACCCATTTCTTTTCCCCCCATTAAATATTTTTTTGCATTTCTTGTATACATTTTTTGTTTTGAGTTACTCTTAAATTTTCCATAAGATTTTAGTATATGCAAATTAATTAGTAACACTGTCCTAATTTTATCTAAACTCAGCAGGTGTTAAATGTGGACAAGAAAGTCAAGCCATTTGCAGTGCATGGAATGTACAGTGCAGAATCCAATCAACAAGCATCAAGAAATAGCATGTCTGTAGCTTTATAGACGGAGCATAAAACCCCCCAGAGACTCTTGTTTCTGGGATCATAGCAGTAGATGCAAATAAGTGTAAAAGCTGAAGTATATAGACTTCCTATTTTCCCACTCACTTACTGTAGATACACTTTTTCATTGGTAAGGCCTTTCTAGAGACTTGGATTTCAACACACATCTTGAAGTTTGCTGGGCAATCTAGTTAGGTGCACTAATGCAAAACCTTAATTACCATATACTATATTTATAGTGATCTTTTGTATGCCTAAAATTGAAAACTGGGTGAGACAAACTGTTATTCATCAATTCCAAATAGCATTTCTTTGGATTTAAAATTTAGAACTTTTAGAATTTCTGAGGATTTTATACATGAATAATTACAATTTATATTGTCTAAAATGCACAATGATTTACTGCAATTACTGTACCTGTTTCAGTAAATAATATAGTGTACAGTTTCTTTTTGGGATCTTATTTGTGCCATGTATTTTTCTTTACCTATTTAATGTTCTAAATGAAGAAACATACTGTACTTTCTAATTTTATTTTATAACCTAAAATAACCTATAAAATAAAGTTTCAGAATCTTTCTTAAGTACAGATTTTAAATGTAACTTTGGTAAACTGTGCTAAATTAAAAAAATATCCATTGTTATGAAAATAAATAAAACAACAGCTGCTAAAAACCCAAGAAAACTGGTAGGAGACAAAAGCAATTGACAAAGAATAAGTAATCAAACAGTTAACAAAAAAGGAACCATCAGCCAAAACCTGTATAAACATAGATTTTCCAAATTATTTTTCTTTTTAGTAGGTAAAGCACAAGTACCAGCACTTGTTCTGTTGTACTTTTGAATTCTGAAAACATAAGTGAATACATTTACAAAATTATTAAAATAAGCACCTGCGTAACTTATCCAAAGTTTGATAGCTACTATTAATCTCATATCGATTTATATCATTAGATGAGTACCTGGACCTTTTTCCTTAGAACTGACACCTTTTTTTTTATAACAACACAGCATTTTCCTCTTTTATTGTATAATCATATACAGAGAGTAAGGGCGGGTCACACAAATAAAGAGCCTGATTTTGGACCTTGGTCCCAAGTAGTCACATGTGAGTGTGTGTGTGTGTGTTACCTGTTTTATTTATTACTTAATGGATAGCGGTGTTAATTACATGTTGGATCTATTTGGGTTGTCCTAACTGGTGTCTCAGTTTCCAGATACCATATGTGACCTATTGTGTCATAGAAGTGAACACTCACTAGCATATCTCATTTTTCTTTTTCATGACTTCAACATCTATGCTCATAACACATATACAGTAAATACCTATCAATGTAGGTTTTGGGGTATATTATTACAGCTTTAGTAATAACGTGTGTATTAAAATGATACAATGTAGTAATTATTTAAGCTTGTTTTTAGTGGAAGAACTTAAATTTCAATGAAATTTTTGTTAAACCATTCTAAATGTAAGATAATGAAATGTTGTTTTCTATGATTTCATCTATGTAATGTTTTCAGATAGGATACATATATGTCTGTGCTTGAGAAATCATGGTCCATTGTCTTGGATGTTATTGTTAAAACATTATCATATAAGGACCTATAATTATTACATTTAATTTTGAATATAAAGAAAATATTCGACAAACAAAAAAATGATTTGTATTATAATGTTAGAAGACAAAAAAAAAATATTATTTTTTTCAAGAAATCCTTATAGTAGAGAGTTGTAAGTGTGAAAGGGAGATATGCTGTTCCCTAATGGCTTATTACCATCATATTTGCAATTCAGATCAGTTGTAAATTGACTGAAATTCTTAAACACATAGCAGGCAGTTTAAACTAATGATTGTCTGGAGGTTCACGTCTGACATGAACTAAGCTTCTGTTCAAAACAAATTGCAAATAATTCCTCCCTTAGAGTCAGAATGTCACATTTTAAACCTTACATTACTGTTAGAATCTGTCGGTTAAATAAAAAAGTTCTAATTCATGCAATTGATACGTATTTAAAAGTACATGACTTTTTAGGTATTTTGTTAAATGTATTCACTTTTACTATTATTTGAATGTATTCTTTTTTTCATTTTTAAATATCTAATTGTAAAGTAAAAGGTCCTTGGGGCAGTAGTAGGCCCAAGTTGCTTAGCAACCCTCAGCAGGTAGCAAGGATTCAGTTCCAGCTGTCCTGATTCCTTTCTAAGAACTGTCTTATTACTGTTTGTGTTAATCTCTAACTAGGCTTTTAAAACTACGTACTGTCTATTGCTGCTTTGATAATATTACATAGGGGGCTTTCAATCATTTTCCCAATGGTATTCATTTTAAGAGATATTTCTGAATTTTTTAATAGTGATAAATTGGGGAAGGATTAGAAATACTTATAATAAGTTTTATGTATTGCTTAAATTATTCTGTTTGAAGGATATGTCTAGGGTTGCCAACGGGACAATTTCTACTCATGTTATTAATGTAATCCATAGGACTGAAATATGACAGAGAATTTTTTTTCCAAAATGCATAACAAACCCTAAATGTGATGTGAATGAATGTGCATGATCTGTGTAAATGAAACAGATGTATGTTGGTAAAAAAATATACTGTCTGTAATTGTATATATACAGTACATATGCCTGTTTTGTTTTTAGTGTACTGGCCCAAAACAATGGTTTTTTTTTTAAGTGAAAGGTCTATACTATTTAATAGACTACATGTTGTCTATCTTGTTAGTGCACCCCTCTTTGTATGTTCTCTAACATATGACACAGATAGAGATACTTGAAATTCATATTTATTTTCTTTGTATTTTATTTTTATTTGCATATGCCAGGACTTACCTGTAGCGAGCATGGATAGATTCAATATAAACTTAATATAACAAATGTTATTAGCTAGTTTTAGATCCAAACCAGAAAATCTAATATACTGTAAATGTCACCTACAAATCCATGTGCTATTCTTTAGTTGCTCTTGTAACTATACAGGACTTTCTGTGATCAATGGGATGTGGTCATAATGTAAAAATTTCCAATGACAATTGCGCATGTGCAGGTCAACGCACCTCTATGTGCAATAAGAGTCATAAGCCCGGAGGTCAGAACTTTGCCCATGAGCATTAGGTAGGTATTCATGCAATTTACGGCCATATGCGATACATTATACATCACCATGTTCGTTTGGTCTTGACAAAGCATCCTGCGAGACCTGACAAGTCAACACACTTTATTACCATGTTAATGTGAGTAATAAATTCCTTACTCTGAAGTGAAGAAGCATGGTGAGTGCTCTCTGTTTTTCAAATATATACAGCCTTCATTACGAGTGTGCCTTGAGATTACATACCCCAGCAATAGATTATTAGGAAAACTGTGAGTGCTACTCCTGCATTTGAAAAAAACAAAACATATATATATATATATATATATATATATATATATATATATATATATATATATACATACAACCAAGTAGTTCCGGCACTCTCATTATCAAGATCAGCGTCCTGCATACAGATCGTACTGCTGCATACAGATCCAGTAGTTCCCTGTGATGGAAAACAAGCACGGCACTGCAGTAATTATGAGAGTGAATATTTTTACTCCATGCTGATTGCAGCGTTTTGTGGATAGCATTCCCCGTCTTTAGGTAGCATACATGAAAGAAACAGCCACAGGGACTTACCTTATATGCTACTCGGTGCAAGCAGCTCCCTGTACGCTCCGGCCATGGGGGCACGTGACCGAGGAAGCATGCGGTGCCCGATAGTGTCATCATCAAACGCCATTCCCCGGCTGTTGCTGTGACAACACATGACGCTGGTCGTCTGCTGGATATCATGACAGGGGGCTACAGAAAGATGAAAATGAAAAAGTGTGATAAACAAAATGAAATAATGACCACTGGAATACAGAGGGAAAGCAAACATATGAAGCAATAATAGGACAAGAACGGCAAGGGGGAACAGTGTGACTACTGATAGCAGTGACAAAGAGTCCGGACAATGCAGAGAAAGCAATATAAGTTACATTAGAGTGTTCCACATAATACATTCATTTAGAACATAGGGAGTTGTTGTGTTCAATCTATGTATCCAAGTTGCTTCTAACTTGGTGAGCTTGGCCAGTCTGTCTCCACCATGCATAAGTGCAGGGACATGGTTAATGATCTTATAGTGCAATGCTGACATCTGATGTCCCTTATCTCTGAAGTGGGCTGCTACTGGCTGATCCATTGGTTTGCCATTCAGAGCAGCTTTAATGGCAGATCTATGTAAAGCCATTAAAGACTTTGAATGACCTGGATGTCATGCCAACATAGTACAGCCCACATGGGCAAATGATGATATAAATAATGAACCTGGTAGTGCAGGTGACGAATAGGCATTATCCAGACTCCTTATTGTCATTGCTACCAGTAGTCTCACTGTTCCCCCTTGCTGTTCTTGTCCTATTATTGCTTCATGTGTTTGCTTTCCCTCTGTGTTCTAGTGTTTCTTTATTTCATTTTATTGTTTCACACTTTTTCATTTTCATCTGTCTGCAGCCCACAGTCGATATACGGCAGAGGGCCAGCATCTTGTGTTGTCACAGCAACAGCCAGGGAATGACAGCGGATGATGTCACTAGTTGGCACCGCATACTTCCTTGGTCACGTGCACCAAGGGCCAGAACGGACAGGGAGCTGCTTGCACTGGGTGGCGTATAAGGTAAGTCCCTGTGGTTGTTTGTTCTTTCATGTATGATACCTAAAAATGGGGAACGCTATCCCTGAAATGTTATAATCATAATGGAGTTAAAATACTCTCATAACTACTGCAGTGCCATGCTTGTTTCCATCACGGGGAACTTCCGGATATATATATTTATATGTATACTGTACATACACTACACGCATACATTTGCAGCATCTGGTTGCTGATATGTTAACTATATGATTTTAAGACATATTGCTTTATTAAAATGTATTTCTGTTAAAAATGGGACATTGTTATACCTATAACTACAGACATATGTTATAGGATAAATTACAGTACATTATTTTAAAGTGTCAAGTTGAGTATACTAATGAGCAACAATTGTCATCCGTAGTTAAATTATGGAGCAAATATGAAAGAAACAGAATGCCAGGCAGACACCCTGGCTGTGCTGAGTCACTAAATAAATTTATGGAAGTAGAGGGGTTGACAGCATAGAAGTACAGTATGAGTGGGCGAGTAGGCTAAATTATCCCTGAGGTCCAGTTAGAAATTCAGAAACTCTAAAATGCAGTGCACCAATATAGTTAGCCAGCAGTACATTTGCTAAAAGCATGCAAGATCAGATAATGGGGGTCATTCCGAGTTGATCGCTCACTGCCGATTTTTGCAGTGCAGCGATCAAGTGAAAAAAAGGCATTTATGCGCATGCATATGCCCTGCAATGCGCACGTGTGACGTATGGGTACAAAGCTCTTTGTGGTTGTGCTCAGGTTCTAGCAAAGTTTTCATTTTCGCACTGGTGGCCGCAAGAAGATTGACAAGAAGGGGGCGTTTCTGGGTGTCAACTGACCGTTTTCAGGGAGTGTTTGCAAAAACGCAAGCGTGTCTGAAAAAATGCAGGCGTGGCTGTGCATTCGCTGGGAGGGTGTATGACGTCAAATCCGGACATGAATTGGCTGAAGTGATCGCAAGCGCTGAGTAGATTTAGAGCTACTCAGAAACTGCACAAACTGTTTTTGCAGAGCTCGGCTGCACATGCGTTCGCACTTCTGCTCAGCTAAAATACACTCCCCAGTGGGTGGCAGCATAGCATTTGCACAGCTGCTAAAACTAGCTAGCGAGCGATCAACTCGGAATGACCCCCAATATACTGTATATGCCCACTCAAGCATTATTTGCACCTAACTCTTAATCAACCAGTTAATGGGCAAATCTTTATATATATATATATATATATATATATATATATATATATATATATATATATACTGTATATATATATATATATATATACTGTATATATATATATATATATATATATATATATTAAGCTTTGATTATTAATTTGCTTGATGCATTTGGAAGCATGGTAAATACAGTATGTGAAGCTAGTGAGGAAATAAGCTGTTAGGGAAAGTAATTCAGGTGCTGAAATAATATAACTGACGTTACACCTAATCTATAGCTGCAAAATAAATGATGCTTCTACATGAAAACCACTACCTAATATCAAATGGCACACTAATTTTATTTTATAGAGAAAAATAACTGAATATTCTGATGTGAAGATTACAGTATATGATTAAAATATATCTTTATTTTAAAATGTCATACAGATTTTTTTATAACTACCATCCAAACAATTTCCATGTAATATTTTTGTCTAGAGACAAGACGTATTGTTGATTATGTTCATTTTAAATAGTATTAGCTGTCAATCAATCTATTGTTTAAGAGTACAAATTGGCAAACTGACAAATAGTACTTGAGGGGTTTGGCGTGAATGACCGCTGGGCTGGATGCCGGCGGTCAAATAACAGATGCCGGCATTCCCATGTACAGTATGTAATCCTGATGGTGTTTTTTTTGTAATCTAATCCCTGTTCCTTACCCCTAACTCTCCTTTCCCGCAGCCTAACCCTAACCTCCCTCCTTAGTGCCTAAACCTAACCCCCCTGCCCGCAGCTTAACCCTAACCCTCCCAAGTTAATGCCTATACTCCCCCCCCCCCGATGACCTTAACCACCACTGTCCACAGCCTAACCTTAACCTCCCACCCCTGAAGTCTAACCATAACACTCTCCCCCCATGGGCACCTATACCTAACACTTCCCACTGGCACTAATGTGAGCAATGCAGGTATACTTACAATGGTCAGGATCTTGGCTGTTGGAGTTCTGGCTAGGGTATCTTGACCATGTCGGAATCCCGATGTCAGGATTTTGACGAGGGTCGGGAATCCGGCATCATTTTTTTGGCAGCTGGGATCCCGACAGCCAGGATATTAACCGCATCCCATTTAATCATATGTAAACATTGCAAATTATTTCAAGGTCCAAACCAAATGTGTTTTGCAGCCGGCAGTGAGACATTGGGCCTAATTCAGACCTGATCGTAGATGTGCTAAATTTAGCACATCTACGATCAGTCACACAGACATGTGGGGAGACGCCCAGCACAGGGCTAGTCTACCCCGCATGTCAGGTCTGACCCCCCCACCCCCCACCCTCCCGCACAAGTACAAAAGCATCATACAGCTGCGATGCTTTTGTACTTTAGGAGTAACTCCCTATCAGCGCAGCTCCTGTGTGCTGGCAGGGAGCTACTCATCGCTGTGAGGGTCGCAGCGGCTGTGTGTGACGTCACACAGCCGCCACGACCTGCCCCCCCGCAAGGTCCTGGCACACCTGCATTGGCCGGACTGCGCCCCCTTAATGGCAGTTAAATGCCACCGGCCCGCCCCCTCCCACCCAACGAACACCTCTGCCTGTCAATCAGATGGCCATCGGCTGTCTGGCATGCGTCGGCGCACTGATGCCCCGGCACATGCGCAGTTCAGAACTGATCAGCTGCTGTGCGAAAACAGTGCCGATCAGGTCTGAATTAGGCCCCTTGTTCCATCTTTTTGGCTTTCATTGAAAGAGAAAAAAAAGCTTGCAGAGACTCATATGCATTCAAATTTTTTATTAGGGATTTTGCTACATGTATAAAATGATCTATTTAAAACTAAGTGAAACAATAAAATGTGAACTACTATAACATTTACTTCTCATATATGTTGATAGAAGTAATATAGCTTTTGCCAGAATAAATACATATTTCATGTTCTGGTAAGTTTGCAATAATTTATGTGCAATGTCAAAGATTAACAGTTTCCCCCATGAATAAGGCGACATTTTAAAAGCTTCAAATAGTTATCAATTTTATGTGAATCCCTACGAAGACAGTGGAGTAGGTTGTAAAAGGAAAACAGTCGGGAATTCTCATCTCCTGGTATTCCAGCTATTGGACCTGGCCATGGTGAGTAGATTTCATTTTCTAAATCACCTGGATGAATCTAGAAATAAAATAATGCAGATTGAGTTTGTATATTCTGCAAACATAAAGGTGCACTTTAAATGCTTGCATATATTATCGCTTGTAGACATTTATTTATATTACATTTACCCTTCCAACAATTCTTTCCATTCCTTCCAGAAGACGCTTAGATTGTTCTTCAATTTCTACAGCTTTCCAGAGGATGGTATCTGGTGCCTCACGAATATCTTGTACTTCAGACACAATGTGAACCAATGGATCATTCCAGGATCTTAGAACTTTCAGCACTAAGTTCAGCAGATCTTCATGCTTTATTTTTTACACAGAAAAGAAAAACAGAACTTTCTCAAATATCAAATCTTCCTTCATTACAAATTTTTATATAATCATCATCATCAAAAAGACAATCATGGTAAAAACATGGAATAAGAAATTGGATTAAATTGGAATTAAGTTGTACTTCCAACCATTTTATTTGATTACATACCTGGACAGGGAAGCAGAAAAGCATGTTGTGGAATAGAAGAATCAATTGAATATATTGAAATACAGTATTTAAAAAAATAATAAGGATGAACATGTCATCACTTCTTCTAAGGCTTCTTATATCTAGCCTCATCTGGTCTACAGCAATGGACTTGAGTTCTACACAAGTTCAGCCAAAGTACATAACGTCTACACATAAACATGGGTCTTACCAGTGAATTAACAAAATATTACTTTATAGTAGACAATTATTTTTGGAAGAGGAGAAGAATAAAAAGGAAATGTGCTAATTTCAATATACCATAGATTTCTTTCACTATGCATTGACTTTGTATATTTGGGACAAAAAGTCCATTCTGGTCAATTGTGCCTCTGAAGTATTCATTTATATTGAGAAGTCTTGCACATGCAGTACAGCAAACAAGTATTTATTTTTGACATTGCAAACACTGTATTAAAACAAATAAGGGTGCTTTAAGATAGGAGAGGGCTAGTGTGCATACACCATGTGGGCCCCCTACTCTCTAGCAATGCAGCAGACTCTGGCTATGTGCCAGAGTCTGCTGCGCATGCGCATGTCTCTGGTAACATAGTGCCTGCACCTTGTTATTGGGGACATCTATACTGCATATGCGCAAATCATAGGAAAAATGGCTTCCACATAATTGTCCCTGTATTTGGGAACAAGGTCTGTGGTGTGGGCCCACCACACATCCTTCACCCATTGTAGATACGTAATGGGATACAAAGTACATTATTGATTATGATAATGACAATGTTAGAAATTCAGTGTCTTTTTTCTAACTAATGCAATGAGTGTACAATAAAAAAAAACTGTATCATACACAAAATGCTAGAAATACCCATCCCCCCAACAAAATCTGTGTTTGCTCGCTTAATGAAGATTGATTTTTAACTACAGTAGTTGGGCAGTTCTTACTTGTATTTGCTGGGCTTGCTCCTTGTCTTCAGGTGTATTTAGTGAAGACGTATGGCAACTCATAACAGATTTTGCAAGGAACCTGCGATCTGGTGTAAACCGTTCATCCTTTTGAAGAAGCATACAAATGTTATTGTTTAATTGGTAGCAGATAGCACACTAACTACTTTAATCAATGTAGCATTTCAGCACTAGACATCCCAGATAAAGGCAGAGTCCCATATATTTATTTTTAATTATCCATTCTTGGTATTGTGCTATCAAAATGAAAGATATATTAAAATACATAAGAAATCAATCAGTCACTCTGCTCATTTATTCCTCATTAACAGAAAAGGAACCTAAAAAAGTTCCTGATGAAAGATGTTATCTTTCTGCATTCTGATCCACTGCACCACTATTTGATCTTACATATGCACGCTACACTTTCAATACCAGCAAAGGAACTTTACCTCCAATCAGCCAGGTAGTGCTATTGATTCAGTTTTGAACTTCATGGAATTCTCAACATTACAGATGTGCAATGTTATATAGTTATTCGCCAATTAAACATTTTCTTTGCAGTTGACCATTGAAGTTACTATGAATTTATTTGTTTATGTATATAAAAAATGTCATCTCTGTGTGGCTTTAAGTATATATGATATTAAATACTGTTAATTTTTTATTTAAAAAAAAGCTCCTTGAGAGGACTGCAAAATACAGATATTACTGAATAATATGCTCCTACCAGAACAGTGTAACCAATAGTAGTATTGGGGCTAATTCAGACCTGATCGTAGCCATGTATGGCCCTCCCCCCTCCGCACAGGTACAAAAGCATTGCACGGCGGTGATGCTTTTGTACCTGAAGAGTAGCTCCCTACCAGCGCAGCTCCTGCGCACTGTCAGGGAGCTACCCGTTGCTCTCCGGGTTGCAGCGGCTGCATGTGACATCACGCAGCCGCCGCGGCCCACCCCCACACCATCCTGGCATGCCTGCGTTGCCCGGACCGCAGCCCCAAAACGGCAGCCCAATGCCGCCAGTCCACCCCGGGAACGCCTCTGCCTGTCAATCAGGCAGAGGCGATCGCTGGTCTGAGATGCCGATCCCATCTCTGGCATGCGAAAACGCACAGCAGTGATCAGGTCTGAATTAGCCCCATTGTTCTAACAAAACATTATAAGCCAATCATTTACTCTTCGTTAGCAAAATTGATACTCATTTTACCTAATTTTTACTATTAATTCAAACAAATTATCTTATAAAAAAACATCTTAAATACATATCTGAATATAGTAATATACTTACAAATTCATTGAACATTTCAGATGAAAGAGAATGAATGTAATGTGAAAGTTTTACTGCACGATCAAAGAGATCTCCAGTAGATATTTGGCAATTTGTGCCCCCATTTGGACATATTGGCTGTGGTGTTACCCCTTTTTCTGTTAGTAGTACACTGGATCCCACTAATATAAATAGCAGTATACCTTTAAAAAATAAAAAATAAAAATACTGTATATCATTGTATAAATGAATAAACAAATGATGACACTGAGAAAGAAAAGAAAACTTTGAAGTAGCAAAGCAGAAAAGTTTTTTTTTTTACGGTAATCTTGACATACTGGTTATTGCCACATGATTCATTTTCATCTATCTTAAAATATACATTTATTGAATAACATCCTACATAATGTCCCAGAAATTTACATACACATGTTTTATGTACAAAGCACTATGACAGCTTCCATTATTGTCAAAATGTATCCAATAAACATGTCTTCAAACTAAATTAAGAAAATATGCTCAAGCTTGGTTTTGATATTATGAACAAAACTTGTGTGTTGAATAAAGATCAAATAGAATTCTAGCTTATGATCAAGATATTCCTATTTTATGCATTTTCAACTGCTGAATATGGAATTATACAGCAGTTGAAAAATATAGTGAAAATAATTTTCAAGCATAAATACATATATAAAACTGAAATACTGTATATAAAACAAAAAAATACCTTTAAGGGTACTCATCAGATCAATCATGACTGAGAAAGTATTGAAGACGAGTAGACAGTCTTTTGTGTTCACGTTCAGCATTGCCCTTTTTATATCATTAGACACCTTAGATGAATTTATGCAACTTCCACCCTCATAATCACAAACATCAAATGTCCTTATCCCTTCATTCATATTCACAAATGATTTATGAAAAATAATGTGATACATTTATTTAACTAACAAACTTGCGTGTGGGACAAAACACTGGTAGGTCACTAAGGAAGAGATGTAACAAACCTTGGAGAGAGATAAACTGGAGTAGTTGCCAAAACATGCAATCTATTTCAAACTGTCATTTTAAACACTGTGCTATAGAATGACAGAAGGTGCTTTGTGCAACTTGTATACATTTTATATCTCTCCAAAGCTTGACACATCTCACCCCAAAACTGCTAAGCAATGTAAGATACAGGCTGTGGTGTGACAGTAGTGCTTGACAACTAAACATAGAAAAGTACCTTGGTGAACCTATACAAGAGAATGATTTATTTCTCATTGCCAGCTATACTACTACATTGTTGCAAATGTCCTTTCAGAAGTTACAAATCAAGTCTGCATATACAGTATGCCACTGGAACTCCTTTTAAAGCTTTGAAGCTGAAGTCTAAGGGGCCCTACACACCTGGCAATTGGCCGCTGAGGTGCCTGGCAGCCGTTACGGCAGGTGGGCAACCCAGCAGCACGGGGGGGGGGCAGGTGACGGGGTGAGTGAAGTTTCTTCACTCCCCCCGTCACCCGACCCCATAGACCTGAATGCTAATATGGACGAGATTGTCCATATTGGCATGCATGTATAATCGATCCAGCACCGATGAATGAGCACGCAGCCGCCATTGTTGACTACACACTGAAAGATATGAATGATATCTTGTTCATTAATGAACGAGATTGTTCATATCTTTCAGTGTTATCACGTAGTGTGTAGGGCCCATCAGGCTGGGTACACACTACAATGACATTAGATCACTACCAATGGGACTAGATATTACCAACCTGACTGGCATATTTCAAGCATGTTCTTCGAGTACAGCAGTTTTGCTTTTAAATTACAGTCTGCTGAGAGCTTATTTTAAACTTTGCACATAAGAGACAGAAAAATATGTATGTGTGATGTATATACATTCCTATGTAAATATTTATTTTTGTAATTGTTTCTTGTTATCAATCCCTATGGTAGAATGTATATTTTATATGATTAAGTTTACATACCAATTATGTCCAAAAACTATATTTTATAGAGATCACTGGGCATGATTCAGATCTCAACTCTTATGCAGCGTATGCCTCTAAGTACCGATGTTTGGTACTTTACACATGTGCCGAACCCCGTACTGTGCATGTGCAGTATGTGTCTGTGACTTGGGTCACACTACGGCATCAGACTGTCAGTGATTGACAGCCTGATGCTATTTGGGGGTGGAGGAGGAGGCAGCAAGGGCCTCCATTTCCCAAAATGGAGTCAGGTCATTGCTGTTGTTGGGGAGGGATGGGACCAGGCTCTCCGTCCAAGGATGGAGGTTTCCTGGACTCTTTGTAGTAGATGCAGCTGGATGATAGTGTCGCAAATGAACTGATGTTGCTTCCTAGGAAGCAACTTGGATCAGTAATGCAAGGAGGAAGGGCCAGAATAAGTAATGTTGGGGGTAACTGGTGCACTTAAAACAGGGGGACCCTGGTGGAAGGGGGGTTTAATAGATTGTACATACCCCCCAACATGAACCATTCTGGGAAGGACAAATTGCTCTCTACCTGGACTTCCCTCTTAATATATGATTGGTGTCACCTGTGTTGAACTATTTAATTGATATGAATAGTGCGTCTCAGGTGAAAGCAATCAAAACTTAAGAAGGAAGTACAGGTATAGAGCATTTTGTCCCTCCTGGAATGGGTCATGTTGGGATGTATGGACTGTGTATATTAAATTTAAATCAATGGTGTACTGTATACTAGATGTAAACTAATTGTTTAATAATGCCTGTGTACTATAGCTCATCCCAAATGAAATACAACTATTTTATAAAATGTTCTTGTAATGGAACAAAGACAACTTGAGCAACCTTACATACACATAGAATAAACAAAACTATAATTTATCTTGTCACATGCAAGAATAGCAGAAGCCTGTGTACTACTTTCACACTGGCACAGGACTCAGGAGGTCTCTAGACCCTCATTAGATAACAAGTCACACAGGACCCAAGCACCCAGGTATGGAGGAGGAGAGGCTAGGATCCCTGTGTCACTTATAGCTCTCTCCACCTTCCTATCACTGCTCTGGTTGTTAAGCTCCGTAGGTAGCACATGAAACATGATACCCCTGTGTCTCTTTCTGCACTGTATACTGTACTGCTCGCATTCTGGCTGCCTGATTCTGTTGCTGCATAAGAGGGAAGGCTAATGATGTCAGTGACCTCCGGCTGGGAGGCCCCCTGACAAAGGGGGGCTTTGGACACTGTATGCCCTGTGCCCCCCCCCCCCTCCCCTTTAATATGGCTATGCATAGAGGGAGAGTGATGCCTCCTGCTTCTTTTAAATATTAGTGCTATTGCTGCAGCTTCCATGTAATCAGCAGTGATAGCGTTCTCTGTCTATATCAGGATCACTGGATCAGGCCAATTGTTTTTACCTATTCTAATATGTTTTCAAACTGAAAATTTTTGAATCTTTAATAAACATTGAGTACATTTTTGCATATTATTGATAGTACCAGTGTATTCAATCAAGTTGAAAACGTTAAGTAACAAACATAAAAAACTCTACAATAGAGAATAGTTCATAAATAGCCATAAATCACATACACACTAGATAAAAAAACAAACACTTCTTAGTTCTCAGAAACATTGTTTTATTACTTTTAATAACAAATGCAAATATCTCATCAGTACAGTATAGCACAGTTCATGCATCTGTTTAAAACACATACAGACTAGGTAACACAGAAGCACTCCTTAGTTATCCAAAACAATACAGTACTGTATGTTATTACTTTAAAAAAGGTAATGAACTCTACAGTGTAACGTACTTCATAAATCTGCATAAAACATATACATACTTGGTAAAATAGAAGCACTCCAAAGCTTTTATTACCATTATTTCAATGCTTAAAAAAACAATAAAGTAAAAAAAAGAAACAATTCACCATACAGTAAGTGTTTATTACCATTATTTAATTGCTTAAAAAAACCGAATAATGTAAAAAAAGAAGCAATAATCCCTACAGTACAGTATTTTACAGTTCAGTATACTATAACGTACAGGATACTTCTCCAATTCCCTAGTTTGCAGAGATAGCATGTGAGTCTTCTTTTCTTTTCATTTCTGGTTATTTAATACAGTACCTTCTTTAATCTGCATTCTGTAAATCATACTGTTCATAATATGGAAAAACATGCACTTGTTACAATAGTTCTCATACACATCATTTTATTACTGAAAAGTTAGCTATTAGTTCATCAGTGAATTAGTTCATAGCATCCACATTACTAGAAAAATGTGAAATCCAAATAAGTTTAGTACTGTAGTAGTTTCGTTTGTAATATGACCATAGCAATGACACTTTGGTTAATACATGTCCTCTACATACCTTTTCACATTAATGATGTGACTAATTATATAGAACATCTGTTTCTTCCCCTTAAAAATTACTTCCCTACAGTATGTATTCTATATTTCCCTCTTGTGCCTTACTCAAAGGTGTCAAAATAATACATTAAAGTCACCATCCTTAATCATCTCTGGCACCCCAGCATCTCAAAATTCTATTTGAATAAGGAAATAAATCATTTGCAAATGATGAGGTATATGTGGTTATGATGCTTGAAACATTACCATTTACTGTGAAATGGGTTTGACTCAAAAGGCCAATCACTCTTCAATTAGGAGAATGTACAATGTGTTCTTGGGTCAGGTTTTCAAAATGATTAGTATAACAGGTCTTGTCATATAGTTAACCATCTGTGAGAACATATTCCATTAGGATAAATGAATCCATCATTTCCTCAGAACTGTTTAATCAAGTACTTTTAATGAATGTTTTACCTAGTAATAACTAAATAATAAAAAAGGAGAGTAATTAGATATTGCGTGATTTTATTCGTGAATATTTAAAATGGAGCGCAAAGTAAATTTAGTACAGAAAACATGGGAAAAAAACCTTTGCATAATATATAATTATGCTTTTAGAAAATCAGATATGTTTGACAAAATGATGAATACATACTCTAAGTAAATTTGTTTTGCAAGATTTCAAACTAGTCACCAGAGCTAAGAATGGTGAAAAGTTCTAGAGAGTAGGATTGATGCTGAGTGGGTCACATATTTTCATAAATAAACTCTCAAAAGCTTCACATGCTGAGGAAATAGATTGTAAGCTTGTGAGCAGGGCCCTCTTACCTCTTTCTTTACTATTTTTAACCAGTTTTGTTTTATCCTTTTTGTTTCCAATTTTTGATCTGATGCTGCATCTTTGGATGCATCACTTAGATCTGCAATGCTGGCACAGTGAGTCTTTTGCCTTCAGACGCCTCCTGCAGCATTAGCATAGTTTCACACAGTTACTGCACCGAAAAGCACAGTTACTGTGCTTTCTGCGACCATCTTTAAATCAGCGCCTATATACTCTAGTCCACCCACTATTTTATTTGTTGATAGCCTTAACAATGGCAATGACAACAAATCTTTACACTCATCATCCATTAAAATCCTTAAACAGTCTTCTCACATCCAGTTTTCACTAATGAAACTGTTACACCTACTGATTCTGAGCAATTCGAACCCTACGTCTCTGAGTTCTGGAACGTCTGAATCTGGGGTTGCCAGACTTTTTGAGTCAGTGATCTACTTTGAAAGCTGAAAAGCTTTTTTGATCTACCTAGGTGGGATAATAGTGTGCGCTGCCGGCGTGCGTCCCAAAAAAAGGGGCGTGGTATAACAAAAATGGGGCGCGGCATACCAAAAATGGGCATGGCCTTGCTACACAGGGTGTAATGACTGTCTCACATGAAATCACGCATTGGCCTCCACAGGTAAAAACCTCAAACACATATGCCCCCACAGTGCCAGATACACATATGCCCCACAGTGCCACATATGCCCCCATAGTGCCAGATACACATATGCCTCCGCAGTGCCATGTGCCCACAGTGCCAGATATGCCCCACAGTGCTAGATATGCCCCCACAGTGCCACTTATGCCCCACAGCACTAGATATGCCCCCACAGTGCCATGCACCCACAATGCCAGATATACCCCCACAGTGCTAGATATGCTCTCACAGTGCCACATATGCCCCCACAGTGCCAGATATGCCCCCACAGTGCCATATGCCCACAGTGCCAGATATGCCCCCACAGTGCTAGATATGCCCCCAGTGCCAGATATGCCCCCACAGTGACACATACCCCCACAGTGCCCTGTGCCCACAGTGCCAGATATCCCCCCATAGTGCTGCTCACCATTTTACTGCTGTGCTGAGGAGAGCACAGTGCACGCCTCTCCTGCCTGCTGCACTGCCCCAGGCCCTCAGTCTGGTTTCCGGTGGTGACGGCAGTGTGTATATCTCAAATCAGGTGCCGGTCCGCGAGCTCTGATTGGCTAACAAACCGGCACCTGATTTGAGATATACACTCCGCCGTCACCGCCGGAGACCAGACTGAGGGGCAGGGCAGCAGGCAGGAGAGGCGCACACTGCGCTCTCCTCACCTCTGTGGATGGGCAGCGGATCACGATCGACTGGTTGCATGTCCACGGTCAACAATTGATTGACAGAAACATTCTTCAGTTGGACTATGGACAATTATGATGTCTCTCACCAGATATGACTTTAAAAGAAATACACAAACAAAAATCTAAAACAAAACCAAACCACAATACACAATCACAGTACATTCACACACAACTTAATCACACACAGGACTTAAAAAATAAAAGAAAGAGTATACTGTCAAAGTCAGAAAAATATCACGATGCACACTGCCATATTTGCACCTCATACAGGTCCGCGCTGCGCATGCGTGCCCTCTCCCGTGCGTGCGCATACTCGCTGTTGCGGGCACCCGCAGGCGCACGGTATGTGCATTTACGGTAGAGTTTATGTGTTCGTAGCGTGCGACTCAATCGTTACATATTTTAACCATATAATGTATTTTGTAGATCATGGTCCCTTTGATAGATTCTGAAAGTTTAGTTAATATAGCATGTTCATGGACGGAGAGATCCCTCTTTGTTTGATACGAAGGGTCAGACAGGGGTCATACAGTGGTGTTTAGTATCCATCGGAAGAGTATTTAATTAGCAATATTCCGGTGTTGGTTTGAAGCGAATTAATCGCTCGTGCGAATAGTTATGGACATAAGAAGTTTATGTCCATTTACTATTATTTGCACTTACTTATCCATGCGGCGGGAAACCTAGTTTCCCACCCACCTGAGCAGTTGGAAGTAGACACAGCCCACCTGTATGAATCAACCTATGACCTTTTGTTATAATGCGAAGACGAATTCCTGTGTCCAATGAACAATGAGATTGTAGGGACCATTGAATTGTATTGTGCGTGGGGCATAAATAGACAAGCCGATCACATCCAGCTCACTCTTCAACGGTTCTCATTGCTGATAATCGGGAGCTGGATGTCCAGAGGCGCATGCGATCGTTCCCCTTTGTGCGTAAGTTTTCTCCGCAATCATATTGTCTTTCTTGTTATTGTGAGCCATATATCTCTCTCTCTCATCTCTCTCTCTCTCTCTCTCTCCTCCTCTTTCTCTCGTATTCCCTTAAACGTAATAGTATTGTATTGTATTTCCTGCGTAGTTATCTGGTTAGTTAGTCTATGTTATATTGTAGTGTATGACTTGTACTGTATTATTCATTTTCAAGTATAACATTCATATAAGGCGTTAGACCCTAAGCCCGGTAGTTGTGTATTTCTTATAGTGTTAAGAGCGTCGGTGACGCTCGAACAGCTTTAAAGTTAATAAGGTTACACTGTGTTGCATCTACACCCTATCTCTACACTAAGGTTTTACTGCATATTACATTGTTTATGGTTTAGATATAAAGGTTTAAACATTGTGAGCGTCTGCGCCGCTGGTGATCTCCTCGTGGTCCCGAGCGTCCGCTACGCTATAGCGAACCATTACGTTAGTCAGCAGCCAATAGCGTGCCTGCCTGTGATCTCTTGGCCGTGAGCGAACGTGACGCTTGAGCGTCTCGACCACGGCTAAGCGATTGTTACGCAACGTGCGTACCCTTACGGTACTCCATACGTCAATAGCGTACAGTGTTCTTAGACCTCTTAAAGGGTTTTAAATAAGATAAATATTTAGCTTTATCAATTGGCGGCTCGTCCTGTCCTTCACATATCTCTGCTAGGTAATTTCAGCAGACATTATCCATCAGCAAAGGGCGGGAGATCATATTCTTCGCAGTGCTGACGGGATAAGCGTCTGCTTCGCTTAGTAAAGGGTGCTGAGGGAATCCGGAACCGGAGGTAAGAACAACACGCTAGTGTCTTTTAAAACTGTTTATTTCTATCTTGCGTACGCACACACGCATATCTGCATTTCTTTTTCGTGTATTTTCATATATCACTCTCCTGTTTGCCATTTTATAATTGATAAACGTGCTAAAAGAGATTTGTCGCTATTTCATAGTTAAAGTGTAAAAGTAATATATTAAGGGATAAAGTGTAAAGCGCACACGTAACTCTACCTAAAGGTACAAGGAGAGATGGGCGTGGTGCTCGGTAGATGATCGAGGATCATCTACATTGATAAACGTGTTAGTTGTGTTACGGTGGACATTGGTTTTGTGTACACGTGTCTCTAACAAAGGACTGAGACTCGCGTACGCAAAGGCCGACGCACGCAGCGTAAATTACGCAACGGAGCGTCTGGGTACGCCCACGTAACTCAAGTCACACGATAGTGATTTTTAACAGGCGATAAATAGCTCAAATCTATTTTAATATCCGAAATTTAAATTAACAGATCCTTCTCCAAATTTACAACACATCTGGTTTAAAGAAAATTTCTGCGCAAAAATAGAAATAGAAACAAAAGTGTACATGTGGTGAGTGAGTGTTTGCAAATATACAATTTTGAGGTTGAACCACAAGAAAAGTATCGAGTTCTCGTGAAGGTACATACATGTAAGTGACGTGCATGGTGGCTAGGGAGGCATCCCTGGTTAAACATAAAATTTGAGCATTAGAGTGTAGCAGACCAGGAGGTCACACTGTAGCAGCAGACCAGGAGGTCTTATAACAAGACCAGGAGGTCCAGTTACAGCAGACTAAGAAGTCCGCTATAGAGACGAGTAGCACAACACCAAGAAGGGTTGGTGCGGAACCCATATAGGCCATAAAGCTCTGGCTGAAGGAATTCGCAGCAGTAATTTTCGATTCCACTGGTCGCTCCGCACATAAGATTAGTTGCTTATGTGCTGAACGATTGTACCGCACGTAATTGTGTGCATTAGTAAACCTGACCGGTACCATTTGTGTACGAAGGTCATAAACGCTATTTGTACATTTTAACGTGATTTGTGAAATTTTTTTATTTTAAGGGAAGCTCGCTGGTCACTCAGGAACTATCCAACAACCGATACTTGCTGGGGAACGCGCCCCAGTAAATAAAGGTTCACAGGGGCCCTAGGTTGGGTACAACAGCTCTGGATACAGTGATTGTGTTACTGGCCAACGTGGGCGAGAAGTGAGTGGAGTACTCGGTAAACTTCACCGCCAGCCTGCCCCGGACATCTTGGTTTTTGTAAGGGTTCGCTGAAGAAAAGCAACACCTGCAAGTTATGGGGGCCAGTTGTTCAGGTAGGGGGCGATCAACCTTGGTTCGGGTTGATTTAGTAAACCGACCAATCGGGTCGGCAAGGTATGTAATGTGTGAAAAATACGGTTCACACACAGAGGTTTTATGTGATGAATGGGAAAGAATGACTGTACATGACGGGGAGAAATTCCCAAGAATAGGTAGCTTTAGCCCAGAAGTGTTACTAAATCTAAGGAGAAGGATAGGTCTTATTAAACCAGCAAAGAGACGGATCAAACATTATGATTGTTTAAAATTATGGCAACAGGAAAGTGAAATGCAAAGAGAGTTAACTGACATATCTGACTCTCATCTTGGGAGGAGAGATATGGCAATGGAGAGGATTATGGTTGCGGAGAAAGGCACAATGGTGTACGATAAAAATGCACTTAGTAACTGTATTAAGAATGAAAGTGTAAAATGTAACAATGTTTATGAAAATGAAAGTGTAAAAATTACAAATGTTAACCCGTGCAAGTCGCACCCCATGTCAAACTCCCCTCAGGAATACAAACAAGAAAGTGAGCCCAACACGATGTCGGCACCTCTTCCAGCAGCCATCACACAAGACATCCAGGTGGACGCGACCAAATCGGTAAAGGCAATAATCAAACCCCCTAACGGAGGGTCAGGTGAGGTCGTGTCCACAGGTACGTACAATGTTTTATATCACGCACAAACAAATGTACCCCATATTGTAAGACCAAAACAAGGTGATGTAATTGAGTTTAGTCCTGTCAGGGTGATCACAGTCCCCAATGGGAAGACTGACGATCAGGGAACCATTCCCGTCCAGGACAGTGCAATGCGCTGTCCATGGTCCCGGACCGAATTGAGATCAATTATGTCTGAATTTCCTGATCCTAGGAAAAATCTAGTCGCATGTCAAAGGTTCATTAAAGAACTAGGAAACTCAACAGAACCCACCAACAAAGAGTGGCGGACAGTGCTGAGGGCATGTTTGCCCTCCGGTGTTGACTCTGCGAAATTTATTGCTGATTGTCAATTAGACACAGAAGTACCTCAAACGGAGGAACACAATCAGGAATGTATTAAGCAGATAAACCAACAGTTGGAAGTATATTTCCCTGCCGTTGTCAAGTGGAATGAAATCTTCTCCATAAGACAAAATGAAAGGGAAAGTATTTCCAATTATTTCAATCGAGCACTGCAAGTAATGGCTAGGAACACTGGGATCACAGACATCAAAACATACGCACAGCATAGAGAAATAGCGGTTAAGGTATTAATGAATGGTTTAAAGGAGGTATTGAGAACAAGGGTACAGACCACCAACCCAAACTGGAGAAATATCTCAGTGGCCGCATTAAGAGAGGCCGCTATTGATCATGATCGAAATATCACCAGACACAGGGAGTCACAAAGTGATAAGTTAATGGCCGCAAGTATACAGGCCCTAACCACAAGACCACTCCAGCATAAGCCCCAAACCCCTGCGAGAAATTCAAATGTGGAAATCTGTTACCATTGTCATAAAAAGGGACACTTTGCAAGAGATTGTAGATCAGGAAGTAGACAAAAGTCACATCAGCCCCCTAGACAACAACATAACCATGATGCCCAAGGAAACAGGGAAGTACAGGAAAAACGGTTGATGGTGATGAGCATCCGAGCGTTTGAGGAGGCATCAAATCAACCAAGACCTCAGGTCACTGACACTTGGAGGAATCCCAGGGTTTGTTACCTTTGTAAAAGAGAAGGGCATTATGCCAGTAACTGTAACAGCCCACATAAAGTCAGACCCCCTAGACATGAATATGAGCATGAATATGACACACCAAACTATAAAAGGTGATCATTAGGACTGATGGTAAGCCTGAGGTTATGGTTAACAAATTGGGAGGTCATTCCCTGAAGACACAGGAATGACCGTGTGAAACGTTGTAAATGTATTTGTGAAATGTTTCTTTTTCTCTCCCCATCTCTGACGATTATTGGTAGGACTCAAACATTGCATGTCTGCTTGGTCTTTGCAGAAGTCTACCAAACCCAAGCATGACCTACCCACATCAATGTATCCTGGCCAGATACAGAGGGTGGAGTATGGAGGTGCTGGTGGGAGGGACTGCGCAAGGAAACCATTGGACATGTAGATATGACAGCCTGATGATCTGACAATGTTAAAAAAAAATGTTTGAAAAATGTTTTTCCCTGTTGTTGTTTATTGTTGATTTATGTGATATATACATATATGAACGGTTCTCTCTCTCTTGTTGTTTTTTTTTTTCCCTCTCCCTCTTCTTTAAAGATGGTATGTCACACCTCAGTTAGACAAATGGTAATGCAAGATTTTTTTGCTCCTTACAGAAAGATCGCTGGTTTGGAAGGAATATTGCATCATGGGAATGTTCGGTTGGAAGACTGAGAGACAGCACCTTTGAGATGACAGCAGAACAAGAGGAACAACAAGACGAGAGAACTAATTATCGTAACAAGTTTCTCTCCCCCTCAAACTGTTTTTCTGTACCCCCATTACAAATTTCTTCTTTTCTCCTCCTGTAAGATGGACTTGCCCAAAGAGACTGTGATATGGATTTTCCTGTTGACCATGATGTTGACCAGAGCAGTCTGTTCCGGCGAGAGTACCAGTGAGGTCGAGAAAGGATCCAGAAAGATCCCGATGACTGAGACAGAGGTGTAAATTTCCAATAGCAACACAACCACCAAACAAAAGGCGAGTACCGGAAACGATCTAGCAGCCATGTTATTTGTAAACATTGTGAAGGATTGTTAGCTGAAGAAAACTGTATCTGTAGGCTCTGTGACAACGTAGTTGAGGATGGGTGCATTAAGAAATGCCAATCCAGTTTTAATATCCACATGGACCGGCATCTATTGAGTGACTATCACTCCTTAGTGGGTAGTGTGTTAAACCAAACAGATTGTTGGGTATGCTCTCAAGTACCTCAAGGTCATAGCAAATCAGGACTAGTACCATTTCCTTTAACGGTAGGGGAGGTACTTGAGCTAAAGGGTGGGAGACCGGTGGACAGGAGGTTTAATATCTCCAGTCCTCCTAGTTTGAAGCTCCACCAATATCATGTGGATAGATCCCTAATATGTTTTAACATTACCAATCCCCGAAAGCCGGGAAGTTGGGAAGTGTCATGGAGCAACCAAACCATGACCTTTTCATATAGGGCAGATAGAATGCCTACAGATACAGAGCTTATACGCCACATAGCCAGTAGAGAAAAATCTTTCCGATATAGGTATACCCTAGGAAGTAGGATTACGAGAGTTGGAGAGGTATCACCAGGATACTGTGCGCATATCGTACAAACTGATACGTGTACTAGACAGATGGGAGAATTAGGGGTAGGAGATTTCACATGGAGGATGTGTAATATGGTTATGTCCTACTCCGTCCCATATGTTCTCCCCGATGATGCATATTTCATATGCGGGAGGAAGGCGTATAAGTGGCTTGCCCCAAACTCTGAAGGATTGTGTTATATTGGAAAAGTACTGCCTGAAGTAATGACTGTATCACATGCCAAAATGAAAGATATACACCGTGTTGCCCAAGCTCCTTATACTCATACTCATTACGAGCACGTAGTTAAACGGCACCTGATAGAAAGAACAGAGCATCTGGCCTCTGACATGATCCATGAATCCACCGGGATTCAGTTTCTAATCGCGTTAGATTTCACTCGCACCGCCAGAGGAGTGTTGAATTATAAATACATATCTGCGCTCGCAAATTTGTTAGATAATATCTCTGAAATGTATGATGACACGTTTAGGTATACTGGAAGAGAACTTCAAGCTTATAAAACAGAACTGGTACAGCATAGAATGGTTCTCAATTATCTCACAGCAGTGACAGGCGGATATTGTGTCACACTGGCAACGCAGTACGGCGTGAAATGCTGCACATATATAACGAATAGTACCGAGGACCCGGTCGAGGTCATAGACCAAAAGATGGACGATATTCTCCAACTGAAGTGGGAATTTCGCAGGAGACACAATCTCACTCTTGCTGCTGTAGGTAATGAGCTGACTGGTTGGGTGTCATGGTTGAACCCGCGAAATTGGTTCTCTGGTTTAGGAGAATGGGCTCAAGGAGTCATAATGGATGTTGGGAAGTTTCTTATATGTATCTTAGGTGTTGTCATATCCATTGGCTTGATATTTAGATGCGGTCAGGCTTTAATGAAGTGCAAACGTAGCACCAGGGTAATGAGTCTAAGGAGTGAGGAAATTGTAATTCCAATGGATTTGATTTATGACCCAACGGTAGAAACAATGATGTGATGAAAATGCGATTATACGGTCCGTTTCTTTCACCTGTTTTTCCGTTTTCTCCAAGGTAAAAAGACCCACTTGGACGAGGAATTTGATGATCCTGTATACAGACAACTGATGGATTAAAGAAGAAGTTTTGACAACCTAATACACAGATATTTGATGAACTATGCCATAGACCCCCAGTTTCCCTAGAAATTTTAAAATTACGCTAGCCCAACACTTTTGTAAGTCTATGGACATTGACAAAGCTTTTTGCTTGCACCTTTTGGGCAAAAGCACAAAGAAGACGGCATTCAACAGACACCGAACAAGACTTCAACCGACAAATGTTCATAAACCTGACATAGAATACCACTGCATTTACCATAAGTGTTCTTTTTCTTCATCTCTACAACCTTCAGGTAATGACACACATAGTCGATAGGGAATACAGGCACAGATATCAGCAATCACATATTCCCCCATTCATGTATCATCAACTAAAATGTGCTCCCCCATTTTGTTGCAACCAAAATCCGAAAAGAGCTCGGTAAAGTTTGACAGCCCATCCACAGACCCGTACCGCGGGATAAGAAGGAATTCAAATGTATACTTCGCAATACCTCGAAGCTTGATGTACAACACGTACGGCACGATGATACATGACCCCCCAAACATGGATTCATACACACATGCTTCTACTATCTCACTAGGTCATACCCTCTTCACACCTTCTCCTCTCTCCCTCCTTACCCAACCATGGAAATGTATTAACCCCTGACATATATTTTTCTCGTTTTGAAATGTTTTAGGAAGTGGCAGTTATTGTTGACTGCCAAAGGGTGGACTGTCAAAGTCAGAAAAATATCACGATGCACACTGCCATATTTGCACCTCATACAGGTCCGCGCTGCGCATGCGTGCGCTCTCCCGTGCGTGCGCATACTCGCTGTTGCGGGCACCCGCAGGCGCACGGTATGTGCATTTACGGTAGAGTTTATGTGTTCGTAGCGTGCGACTCAATCGTTACATATTTTAACCATATAATGTATTTTGTAGATCATGGTCCCTTTGATAGATTCTGAAAGTTTAGTTAATATAGCATGTTCATGGACGGAGAGATCCCTCTTTGTTTGATACGAAGGGTCAGACAGGGGTCATACAGTGGTGTTTAGTATCCATCGGAAGAGTATTTAATTAGCAATATTCCGGTGTTGGTTTGAAGCGAATTAATCGCTCGTGCGAATAGTTATGGACATAAGAAGTTTATGTCCATTTACTATTATTTGCACTTACTTATCCATGCGGCGGGAAACCTAGTTTCCCACCCACCTGAGCAGTTGGAAGTAGACACAGCCCACCTGTATGAATCAACCTATGACCTTTTGTTATAATGCGAAGACGAATTCCTGTGTCCAATGAACAATGAGATTGTAGGGACCAATGAATTGTATTGTGCGTGGGGCATAAATAGACAAGCCGATCACATCCAGCTCACTCTTCAACGGTTCTCATTGCTGATAATCGGGAGCTGGATGTCCAGAGGCGCATGCGATCGTTCCCCTTTGTGCGTAAGTTTTCTCCGCAATCATATTGTCTTTCTTGTTATTGTGAGCCATATATCTCTCTCTCTCATCTCTCTCTCTCTCTCTCTCTCTCCTCCTCTTTCTCTCGTATTCCCTTAAACGTAATAGTATTGTATTTCCTGCGTAGTTATCTGGTTAGTTAGTCTATGTTATATTGTAGTGTATGACTTGTACTGTATTATTCATTTTCAAGTATAACATTCATATAAGGCGTTAGACCCTAAGCCCGGTAGTTGTGTATTTCTTATAGTGTTAAGTATTCTCAGAGCGTCGGTGATGCTCGAACAGCTTTAAAGTTAATAAGGTTACACTGTTTTGCATCTACACCCTATCTCTACACTAAGGTTTTACTGCATATTACATTGTTTATGGTTTAGATATAAAGGTTTAAACATTGTGAGCGTCTGCGCCGCTGGTGATCTCCTCGTGGTCCCGAGCGTCCGCTACGCTATAGCGAACCATTACGTTAGTCAGCAGCCAATAGCGTGCCTGCCTGTGATCTCTTGGCCGTGAGCGAGCATCTCGACCACGGCTAAGCGATTGTTACGCAACGTGCGTACCCTTACGGTACTCCATACGTCAATAGCGTACAGTGTTCTTAGACCTCTTAAAGGGTTTTAAATAAGATAAATATTTAGCGTTATCAATATGGAAAACACCTCAAATAGCACTCCTCACAAATCCACAAAGTGAAAGTAGCCAGCTGTCTGGTGAATGTTGTCTCTGTAAAAGCACCCAGTGTTGGACTAGCCCACAGGGATTCAGGGGAACCCCTGGTGGGCTCCAATGCCTGGGTGCCCACCCAGGTTCCATAACTTTAATTATACATTACTGTATACATATCTTGCCTTATACTGCACAGGAGTATAGTGCATTTTCTACAGTGCACTGTTTTTTATTAATCCGGTACATTATCATTCATGCACTAGCAGTTTTTACTATACATATTTATTAAGGGGCCCAGACCATGCTCTCTCTAATGGTTAGCCAAGCCTCTATGGTGGCTGGCCACACCCACTCTAGTGGCTGACCACATCCATAAGAATGGGCCCCTAAAACTGCATTCCCCTGGTGGGCCCTTCAAACCCCAGTCCAACAGTGAAAGGACCATTAAATTAATGTGAGTTGAATAGCTTCTAATCCACTGTGGTCTGTTTCTATGATATCAATTGAATGGTGCTTGTATAACAAATAGAGTAGCACAAGTAAATGAACATGAATGGAATAGATTCTATTCCACAGTGGTCTAATTCTGTGATGTCAATTGAATGTCGTTTCTATAACAGCACTGTCAAATAAATATGAATAGAATAACTTCTAGTCTGCAGTGGCTTCAATAGAAACTGCTGCCAAATAGAACATGCCACAGCGGGTTGTAATTTAAATACCACCGGGAATTGATGGTGGATTCAGTTTGGACACCAAAATTGCTGCTTAATAACTGTTAACAATTAGACATAGATACAGTACAATGACATAAAAAGCACAGCTTAGTAAATGTGTTCCTTGATTTCCCGATGACCAGAATGTAAGTCACTGAGATACCTATTTGTTAAAGGAAGATAAACCTAACATATAGAGAAAATTTGTATTTTTGCAAAAGACGTGTTCCCCAGCCACTGACTGGTACTTTGGGTAATATAATGGGGAAGTGTTATGCACACCAGTGCCTGCAGGAATGTACTGGTGTCTGAACTGTTATGCACACCAGTGCCTGCAGGAATGTACTGGTGTCTGAACTGTTATGCACACCAGTGCCTGCAGGAATGTACTGGTGTCTGAACGGATAGGGATGCAAAACAAATGAACTCACAGACAGACTGGGGAATATGACATTACGTACACAGAAGGTGATAGGGTAACAAAATAAACACAAAGTGAACAGATAAGCCCAGAGGCTAAGAAACTGGGTGTCTCCCTAGTATTAGGAATGCTCAGATGGAAAAAGCAAGATGTTGTGTTTTAATACGTAGAGAACCCGAAATGATGTTGCTAAGGGCAACAGCAAAACCCTAAAGGGTTACCAACGGGTGTGGCAGTAAACTCCTTGGTCAGAGATGGAATGATAGACACAAGGAGAGTCTCCACAATCCTAATCCTCACTTGCAGTGCACAAGTTCACCTTACTGCCACTAAACTGACACCTGAACACCTTTGCACAGTGAGAAAGGATTTAGGCAGGCAAGTCTGAGAATACAGCCGCAAACTTGCTAAGTTCACAGAGTAGCAAAAGAACCCCAGCAAGTTAAACGACTGACTCCAGTCTTACTGCTAGGTCTGGATTGGCAGAGTGTAGTACCAAACCCCAAGGCCTATTTGCAGTAAGCAACAACAAATACAAAGCTACACAGTACTGGCTAACTTTCAGGAACTAACTAACCAACAAAGATTCAGCAGCATCTGCTTAACCTGAGAAGAGGCCTTATATAGCAGGTGCTGTCCATGCCCCACTCAGACCTCACAGACTGTGAGCACAAAAACCAGCACCGGATCCCCTGCCGTGCACAAAGCCTGTAACCACTGCACAGCAAAAGACCCGAACCGGAGTATCAGCTGCGCTCAGGCCACTCCGCTAGCACTTGTCTCCCGGTTGCCATGACGACGTGGCAGCACAGGGCAGGAGACCCTAACAGTACCCCCCCCTCTGACGAGGGGTCAAAGAACCCCTACCACCGGGTTTATCGGGGAACTGCGAGAAGAAAGAGCGTATCAGTCTGGGGGCATGAAGATCACAACTGCGCACCCACGACCGCTCCTCCGGGCCACACCCCTTCCAGTGCACCAAAAATGACAGCCGACCCCGAACCATCTTGGAGTCAAGAATCCTTTCAACAACAAACTCCCTCTGGCCACGTATCAAAAGAGGAGAAGGTCTTCCACTGGAAGAAGGATTACTAATCGCCCGTTTTAAAAGGGAACAATGAAATGTTTTATTGATACCCAAAGAACGGGGCAGATCTAACTGAAATGCCACCGGATTGATAACCCTGGTGATCTTATAAGGGCCGATGAACTGGGGGCCTAACTTATGAGATGGCTGTCTCAACTTCAAATTCTTGGTAGACAACCAGATGAAGTCTCCTAATTTGAAGCTGCAGGGTCTTTTCCGCTTATCAAAAACCCTTTTGGTCACTAATGACACAGACACAAGGGCTTTCTTCACTTTCCTCCAAATACCTCTAAGGACCGAAACCACAGAGGAACCACCAGGCGTGGAGTCCAGGGGGTCAAAAGAATTGGCCTTAGGATGATGCCCATACACACAAAGGAAGGGAGAGATCCCTGTAGCAGAGTGAGCCGCGTTGTTATAGGCAAACTCCGCCATGGACAGATGAGCAACCCAGTCAGTCTGACACTTGGAGACATAACACCTGAGGAACTGCTCCAAGGACTGGTTCACCCTTTCAGTCTGCCCATTAGACTGCGGATGGTAGCCTGACGACAAGCTGACAGAAATCTGGAGATCGGAACAAAATGCCCTCCAGAATTTTGCCACAAACTGGGATCCGCGGTCAGAGACCACATCAAGTGGCAACCCGTGGAGACGCACAACATGCAGCATAAATAATTCAGACAGGCGTCTGGCCGATGGCAGCCCAACCAGTGGAACGAAGTGCGCCATCTTCGAAAACCTGTCAACGACAACCCAGATGGCTGTCATCCCCGAGGATTTGGGCAAGTCCACCACAAAATCCATTGAAATGTGGGTCCATGGCTTAAAAGGAATAGAGAGTGGATGTAATGGGCCAACATGATCCCCTCTAGGAGTCTTATTTCGGGCACAGATGTCACATGCCCGAACCCACTGATCCACATCCTTAGCCACCGAGGGCCACCACACCGCCCTAGATAGCAACTCCCGAGTTCTGGCAATACCCGGGTGACCTGCCGACTTCTTGGCATGGAATTCCAGGAACACTCGCTATCTTAACCTAGGAGGCACAAACAAAAGACCTACCGGAAGGTCTGGAGGAGCCTGCTCCTGTGCTCTAAGGACTAATGACAAGAGGTCCTGGGTAATGCCCACTTTAATACATGATGGGGACACAATGGGCAACGGCTCCTCGGTGGTCTCCTGGATTGGAGCAAAACTCCGCGAGAGCGCATCAGCCTTGATGTTTTTTGACCCAGGGCGATATGTTATCAAAAAATTAAAGCGAGCAAAAAACAAAGCCCATCGTGCCTGCCTGGCATTGAGACGCTTCGCTGACTCTAAATATGCCAGATTCTTTTGGTCGGTGAGAATTGAGACCACAAACTTAGCCCCCTCAAGCCAGTGTCTCCACTCCTCGAGTGCATCCTTAATAGCCAACAATTCCCGGTTACCCACGTCATAATTCATCTCGGCAGGCGAAAATTTACGGGAAAAGTAAGCACAAGGATGAAGGCGATTATCAGACACTCCCATCTGAGAGAGCACTGCCCCAATACCCATCTCAGAGGCATCCACCTCCACCACAAAAGGACGCTCTGGATCTGGGTGTCGCAGCACCTTGGCCGAGACAAATGCCCTTTTGAGACGGGCAAAAGCCGCTTTAGCCTCACAAGACCAGTGAGCAACATCCGCCCCTTTCTTAGTGAGTGCCACCAAGGGCGCCACTATAGACGAAAATCCAGCGATAAATCGTCTATAAAAATTCGCAAAGCCCAGGAAACGCTGAAGCGCCTTCAAACTAGTGGGCTGCACCCAATCCAGGACTGCCTGTACCTTGGAACCCTCCATTTGGAAACCTTCTGGGGAGAATATATCCTAGAAATGCGATTTGCTGAACTTCAAATTCGCACTTCTCCAGCTTCGCCCCAAGCCAGTGGTCTCTGAGTTTCTGGAGGACTAAGCGTACATGCTTCCGATGTTCCTCCAGGGAATGGGAGAAGATTAGGATGTCATCTAAGTAAACTACTAAGAATCTATCCAAATATTCCCTGAGTACATCGTTCATGAAATCCTGGAAGACTGCCGGGGCATTACAGAGCCCAAAAGGCATCACCAAATATTCATAATGCCCTGAGTGGGTATTAAAGGCAGTCTTCCATTCATCCCCCTCTCTTATTCGGATTAGATTGTACGCCCCGCATAGGTCAATCTTAGAAAAAATGGTGGCAGTACGAAGCTGGTCAAGCAAGACCGAAATGAGAGGCAGTGGGTATGAGTTTTTAATCGTGATACAGTTCAATTCCCTGAAGTTGATGCAGGGTCGCAACGAACCGTCCTTTTTACCCACGAAGAAGAACCCCGACCGAACTGGAGACTGTGAAGATCTGATAAATCCCTTAGCCAAGTTCTCCTGAATGTACTCTGCCATAGCCTGAGTCTCAGGACGTGACAGGGAGTACAACTTGCTCTTGGGAAGCTTAGCATTCGGCAACAAATCAATGGCACAGTCATAGGGGCGATGGGGAGGTAGTACCTCTGCAACTTTTTTGGAGAACACGTCCGCAAAATCTGCATAACACCCTGGCAATCCTGGCAAACTTAGCTGCAAGAGCCTGACTGGAAGGCTCAAGCAACTCCTGAAACAATCAGTACCCCAACTAAGAATCTCCCCAGAGACCCAGTCAAATTGAGGATTGTGGGCCCTTAACCAGGGTAACCTCAACACCAATGGGGCAAAAGTACAGACAGTCACATAAAAGGACAATTTTTCAGAGTGTGTGGCTCCAATAAACAAAGAAATCTGGCTAGTGCAAGAGGTAATTTTACCTTGGGATAATGGTTCCCCGTTTAACCCACAAATCTCAATTTCCAATGCCAAGGGTACTAAGGGAACAGAGTGTTTCAGGGCAAATTGGCGGTCCATAAAAACCCCGTCGGCCCCACTGTCCACAAAGGCCTCAGTCTTGACAGTTCGACCGAGAATCTTCAAGGTCACCGGAATGATAAAATTTTTCTTGGGAAATTCTGACTTCTGGCCTGACAGGATATTTCCCATCACCCTCAGGCCCTGAAGTTTTCCGGCTTTTCTGGGCATGATACTACCACATGACCTTTATTCCCACAGTACAAACACAACCCCTGCTGTCTCCTCCGCGTCCTCTCACGCGAGGAGAGGCGGGTAGCCCCAATCTGCATAGGCTCCTCGGAAAATTCCTCAGAGTCTAAGGTTCCCTTGGGAAAGAAGGAAACCTTGGTCTCCCTTTCAAGCCTACGCTCTCTCAGCCGTCTATCCACCCGGATGGATAACTGCATGAGCTGATCCAAGCTATCAGGCAAGGGATATTGTACCAGTTGGTCTTTTATCTGGTTAGAAAGACCTCTTCGGTACTGGTGTCTCAGGGCTGGGTCATTCCACTGGGTATCATGGGCCAACCTCCGAAACTCCACACAGTAAACCTCAACTGGCCTTCGCCCTTGCTTAAGGATCGAAATCTGAGCCTCGGCTGAGGCCGTCTTGTCAGGGTCATCATACAACATGCCCAGTGCCGTAAAAAAAGCATCAACACTTTTAAGCGACGGACAGTCAGGCTGCAACCCATATGCCCAGACCTGTGGGTCTCCTTGTAGCAAGGAAATCACTATGCCCACCCGCTGAATCTCCGACCCAGAAGACTGAGGCCTAAGCCGGAAGTATAGCTTGCAGCTCTCCTTGAAACAAAAGAACTGCGAGCGATCTCCAGAAAAACGATCCGGGAGATTTACTTTCGGCTCCTTAACCCCTGAAGGTGCTGCTGCTGCGGGAGCTCCGCCAGCGGCCTTGGAGGTGTGCATTTTAATGGATAAATCATTAAATTGTCGAGTCAGGACCTGCACCTGATCGACCACCTGTTGCAACGTATTTTGAGGGGTATGCTCCATATTCCCACAAAATTTCAACAGGAGTATTGGGCTGCTGAATATGTTATGCACACCAGTGCCTGCAGGAATGTACTGGTGTCTGAACTGTTATGCACACCAGTGCCTGCAGGAATGTACTGGTGTCTGAACTGTTATGCACACCAGTGCCTGCAGGAATGTACTGGTGTCTGAACGGATAAGGATGCAAAACAAATGAACTCACAGACAGACTGGGGAATATGACATTACGTACACAGAAGGTGATAGGGTAACAAAATAAACACAAAGTGAACAGATAAGCCCAGAGGCTAAGAAACTGGGTGTCTCCCTAGTATTAGGAATGCTCAGATGGAAAAAGCAAGATGTTGTGTTTTAATACGTAGAGAACCCGAAATGCTGTTGCTAAGGGCAACAGCAAAACCCTAAAGGGTTACCAACGGGTGTGGCAGTAAACTCCTTGGTCAGAGATGGAATGATAGACACAAGGAGAGTCTCCACAATCCAAATCCTCACTTGCAGTGCACAGGTTCACCTTACTGCCACTAAACTGACACCTGAACACCTTTGCACAGTGAGAAAGGATTTAGGCAGGCAAGTCTGAGAATACAGCCGCAAACTTGCTAAGTTCACAGAGTAGCAAAAGAACCCCAGCAAGTTAAACGACTGACTCCAGTCTTACTGCTAGGTCTGGATTGGCAGAGTGTAGTACCAAACCCCAAGGCCTATTTGCAGTAAGCAACAACAAATACAAAGCTACACAGTACTGGCTAACTTTCAGGAACTAACTAACCAACAAAGATTCAGCAGCATCTGCTTAACCTGAGAAGAGGCCTTATATAGCAGGTACTGTCCATGCCCCACTCAGACCTCACAGACTGTGAGCACAAAAACCAGCACCGGATCCCCTGCCGTGCACAAAGCCTGTAACCACTGCACAGCAAAAGACCCGAACCGGAGTATCAGCTGCGCTCAGGCCACTCCGCTAGCACTTGTCTCCCGGTTGCCATGACGACGTGGCAGCACAGGGCAGGAGACCCTAACAGGAAGTCTATTAAAGAAGGATTTCTGTGCACATTACAGTACGTATATTTATAAATAGTTTAGTGTATAGTTATTTATGGTAACTAATCTTGTAACATCATGTAAATATGTGTTATGTATACACTTATATAGAGTACATTTCTTCAATGACCACTAACAATATGTCATGCCTAGTTATGAACAGAGCAGTGTTTGGTGCTACATGAACATGTGTAACTTTTGAATGTATATTTAATCTAACAGTGAAAAAATAGTGGGTAATCAGCATTAACAATACAATATGCTGTTTACTGGCATTTACCCTTTTCAATTCCGTATAGAGCGAATTCCCATAACAGAAAAGGTCAACTACATGAGAAAGTACAGCTAAGAAGCATTAGTTCCTTCAAATATTCATTAAAAATGGATGTCTCTTGAAGTACAAAAACATTCCCAATGAATTAATTTGCATTCAATCAAAAAACACCTTAATCTTTGTATTAACACATTTTTCTCCACCTGTGAGAAAGGTTACATGTCCATGTTTTGTAAAATGTTCTAATCAAATCCATTCAACATTTGTGGTGATAGTAATCAAAAAACAGCAAGCACTGAAAATAATCACCTTATACAGAAGCACAAATATTTTTTGCAGTTGTTCAGGATCTGGACTTGAACAATTAACACAATTCAGGCTTGTGAAATGTGATTCTAACATATAGCATTTCTCACAGAACACTTTAAAAAGAAAATCAGCGCATGGCACAAATAAAACCTTAAAAAAAAAAATCCTGCATAGCACTGAAGGTGGATACCCACCAGATGATTCACTCCATGAGTGATATCGTCTAGTGTTTTCCCTTGACTTCTGAGTGGCCAACATAGGGCGTACGCCGAACGATATTAGTAGCATATCATTCAGTGACATCACGCCGAGGCCGGCTCCAACATGCAGTTTTGGACGATATAGTCCAAATTGAGTTGCATACACAGACAATGGTTATATCACTAATGACACATGGGAGCGCACATCATTAACAATATAGTACATACACACGGCATGACAAATGAGCAATATAATTTAAAATATTGTCCAGTGTGTATGCACCTTAAGAAATGTATTCAGTAATAATGGTAGTCAAGGTGCCAAATAAGAAACTACTATATCCAACAGGAAAAATGTAAAAGACCTGTTTTACTTTAAATAAAAAAAGTTCACCTCTGTTACTTGACCACTTCACTATCCTTGTGTTAAAAATACAGAACTTTACTTTTATTTAATTGAAACAAAATATATATTTCCCATAAAACAAAAATATAATACACTGTACCGCTCATCTCCCATCTTTGCCATTGAACATTCAATAAAGTTTGCAGATAAATACATTACAGTGGCTTCTGTACTGTTCAAAACACCATTAACCACAGTTAATAGCACCGTCTGGATATAATATTCAAAACATATCAATATATGTAAAAAAAAACCCTCAAAATACTGTAAGAAAGGCTGAATAAGCCTGAGGAAAATTAAACTTTCAAGGAATTACCTGAATGATAAACAGATAGGATAGTGTTAAAAGTTCAGATTTTTGCCTCGGTTTGTTAATGTCATTTGGCTAGCCAATGGGTAGAGCTGGGAGGCCTACTGTATGTATGTATGTATGTATGGGAGGCATACTGTATGTGGTAGGGGAGTAGCCTGCCACCGACATCTAACTGTTCTAACTGATATGCATATGTGGTTGCTTTGGAGGGAATGTCGTTGTTCTGTACAATATTTTATTGTTTGATCAATGACAAAGTATTTATCTTTATCTTATCTTTGAAGCAAGAAGTGGTAACAAGGTGGAATTCCACCATTTTTTATGTTTCAGTGAATGGAAGAACAGCAAGAAGCCATCCAAGTGTACTCAACAACTGATGACATAGGGAGAGGAGGGGGAAAGGACCTTAGTCCAGTACAGTGGAAAATGCTTTCCATTTTATGCAAGGTACTGAAACCATTCAAAGCAGTAACCTATGATGTGAGTTCAGACACTGCCAGCTTGAGTCAGGTGATTCCCTTAATTAGACTAAAAAGCATCTTGAGAAACTGAAGGAAGAAATTAAATGAAGCAAATCCACTAAGCATGTTGGACTTGTAAATAAAAATCTTTACTAGATTCACCAAGATTGTCAACAGTTTGAAATTGGATCACTACATTTTGGAGTGCAAGATGCCTGGCATGAGTGAGCAGCCTTGATCTGTGCAGCTCTGCTAATGTTAGGCATCTTTTTTTGCCAAAAATGCAACTTAATTGTAATGCAATGGGACTATATGGCACTATATGGCACTTGTATATTGTGTGTAACTGAGTCTGTATACGGAGCAGAACAGAAATTGTTTTGGAAAAAAGTTGCTGCTTGGTTTGACATGACTGCAGCAAAGATGTATCAGGACACATCTGTAGGTTTTAGTCATACGTAAGGTCTTTCTTTACTACTGACACAGATCTTAAGAGATGCAAAGAGCTCCTTGTATAGAAGTTGGCAGCTCAAGTGGCACTTGTCATGATGACATATCCTCCAGTTTTTACTGCTGCAACAGCTGCTGCTGGGGAGCCAGGACAGCACCATGACCCACATCCCCCCTCTTCCCCCGCCCCTGACAGTAGTCATATGACAGGGGAGCGGTCATGTGACCAGGAGTCGGAGGTGTAGAGCTGCACCTGGAGCTGTCAGAAGCCGGCATCCGGAGCAATAACAGAAAAACCCTGATACGCTGCAGCTCATGTCGGCTTATTGAGGCTAATAGGATAGCATGGGCAATATCATTATCCACGGAAATGTACCATGGTCAAGTTGGTATCCCCCACGGTCTGCTAAATACAGTACAGGGATAGCAATGGGATGTCACCCTCATGTGCTCTTTTACTGCTTATTATTATTGACCATTTCAATCAGTGTAAGAAACAGAACACTTACATTAGATTAGTTACTCTAGTACACACACTGGGATGAGTTTCTATCACCAATTTGATCTGGTCATCTACTGAGGGATATTTTAGTCTACCAATTCTGCATGTGCATTCACACTCGCATACTGTTGGATAAGACTGCCTCAGTTGGCGTTTTATAGTGATCTCGCCCACAAGAAGCTGTTGCAGTTTTTGCTATGTCTGCTACAGTGCATGGATTTATTATTATTGTGAAGTCTATAGTATATTGTTGAACAGGGCCGTAACTACGTGTGTGCCAGGTGTGCCTGGCACACAGCGCAGTCGCCCTGGGGGCGCAACTGCCCGCAACCCCAAAGTCTGCGGCATTGTAATGAGTCATACTGACTCATTACAATGCCGCCTGTACTGTGTGCAGCAGCCGCAGCCAACATCTAAAGGGGAGGTGATGTTTGCAGTCAGTGTGAGTGTGCCTGTCTGTGACCCCCGCCTCCTGATCCATCTGTGCCCGGCTCCCGCCTCCAGATCTTTAAGTTCCGCTGCCCGGCTCCCGCCTCCTGTCCCCTGTTGCACGGCTCCCGCCTCCTGATTCCCCGCTGCCCGGCTCCCGCTACCTGTTCCCAGCTGCCTGGCTCCCACCTCCTGATCATCAAGTTCCGCTGCCCGGCTCCTGCCTCCTGTCCCCTGTTGCCCGGCTCCCGCCACCTGATTCCCCGCTGCCCGGCTCCCGCTTTGTTGCTCCCGGGGTGCACGGATCCCGCACTTACTCTCCGGCTCCTGCCTCCTGACACGCCGGCAGAGGCAGGTCCAGCAACGGCTCCTGAATGCAGAGGCGGTCTGGCAGCGGCAGCAGCCATGAGGGGGATCTGGTGAGAGAAGAGAGGGGACTGACAGGGGTGAGTGCCAGGGGGATTTGCCGTGTGTGTATATATATGTGGCTGTGCTGTAATGTGTAAAATGGGGACTCTGTCGTAATGTGTAAAGAGAGGGACTCTGTCGTACTGTGTAAAATGGGGACTCTGCTGTAATGCGTCAAATGGGGACTCTGTCTGTCGTAATGTGTAAAAAGAGGGACACTGTCTTCTGTACTGTATAAAAAGAGGGACACTGTCTGCCGTACTGTATAAAAAGAGGGACACTGTCTGCCGTACTGTGTAAAAAAGAGGGACACTGTCTGCCATACTGTGTAAAAAAGAGGGACACCGTCTGCCGTACTGTGTAAAATGGGGACTCTGCTGTAATGCGTCAAATGGGGACTCTGTCTGTCGTAATGTGTAAAAAGAGGGACACTGTCTTCCGTACTGTGTAAAAAAGAGGGACACTGTCTACCGTACTGTGTAAAATGGGGACTCTGCTGTAATGTGTAAAATGGGGACTCTGTCTGTCGTAATGTGTACAAAAAGAGGGACACTGTATGCCGTACTGTATAAAAAGAGGGACACTGTCTGCCGTACTATGTAAAAAAGAGGGACACTGCCGTGCTGTGTAAAATGGGGACTCTGCTGTAATGTGTAAAATGGGGACTCTGTCTGTCGTAATGTGTAAAAAGAGGGACACTGTCTGCCGTACTGTATAAAAAGAGGGACACTGTCTGCCGTACTGTGTAAAAAAGAGGGACACAGTCTGCTGTAATGTGTAAAATGGGGACTCTGTTGTAATGTGTAAAAAGAGGGACACGGTCTGCCATACTGTACAAAAAGAGGGACACTGTCTGCCGTACTGTGTAAAAAAGAGGGACACTGTCTGTCGTACTGTGTAAAAAAGAGGGACAATGTCTGCCGTACTGTGTAAAAATAGGATTTTAATACCTACCGGTAAATCTTTTTCTCCTAGTCCGTAGAGGACACTGGGGACTCCAAAAGGACCATGGGGTATATACGGGATCCTACTGTATAAAAAGAGGGACACTGTCTGCCGTACTGTGTAAAAAAGAGGGACACTGTCTGCCATACTGTGTAAAAAAGAGGGACACCGTCTGCCGTACTGTGTAAAATGGGGACTCTGCTGTAATGCGTCAAATGGGGACTCTGTCTGTCGTAATGTGTAAAAAGAGGGACACTGTCTTCCGTACTGTGTAAAAAAGAGGGACACTGTCTACCGTACTGTGTAAAATGGGGACTCTGCTGTAATGTGTAAAATGGGGACTCTGTCTGTCGTAATGTGTACAAAAAGAGGGACACTGTCTGCCGTACTGTATAAAAAGAGGGACACTGTCTGCCGTACTATGTAAAAAAGAGGGACACTGCCGTGCTGTGTAAAATGGGGACTCTGCTGTAATGTGTAAAATGGGGACTCTGTCTGTCGTAATGTGTAAAAAGAGGGACACTGTCTGCCGTACTGTATAAAAAGAGGGACACTGTCTGCCGTACTGTGTAAAAAAGAGGGACACTGTCTGCTGTAATGTGTAAAATGGGGACTCTGTTGTAATGTGTAAAAAGAGGGACACGGTCTGCCATACTGTACAAAAAGAGGGACACTGTCTGCCGTACTGTGTAAAAAAGAGGGACACTGTCTGTCGTACTGTGTAAAAAAGAGGGACAATGTCTGCCGTACTGTGTAAAAATAGGATTTTAATACCTACCGGTAAATCTTTTTCTCCTAGTCCGTAGAGGACACTGGGGACTCCAAAAGGACCATGGGGTATATACGGGATCTGCAGGAGACATGGACACACTATAAGACATTGAATGAGTGTGAACTGGCTCCTCCCTCTATGCCCCTCCTCCAGACCTCAGTTATAGGAACTGTGCCCAGGGAGATAGACATTTCGAGGAAAATGATTTTTGTTAAACTAAGGGCGAGATACATACCAGCTCACACCACAACACACCGTACAACTGGATTACCAAGCTGAATATAACTGATACACAACCTTCGTGTAACCGAAAACAACAAGTATCAATACAACTGCAAGTAACAGTCCGCACTGGGATGGGCGCCCAGCATCCTCTACGGACTAGGAGAAAAGGATTTACCGATAGGTATTAAAATCCTATTTTCTCTTACATCCTAGAGGATGCTGGGGTCTCCAAAAGGACCATGGGGTCTATACCAAAGCTCCAGACCGGGCGGGAGAGTGCGGACGACTCTGCAGCTCCGATTGAGCAAACATGAGGTTCTCATCAGACAGTGTATCAAACTTGTAGAACTTAGCAAAAGTGTTTGAACCCGACCACGTAGCTGCTCGGCAAAGTTGAAGCGCCGAGACTCCTCGGGCAGCTGCCCAAGATGAGCCATCCTTTTTGGTAGAATAAGCTTTCACTGATTTCGGTAACGGCAATCCAGCCGTAGAATGAGCATGCCGAATTGTAGTACAGATCCAGCGTGCAATAGTCTGCTTGGAAGCAGGAGCCCCAATTTTGTTGGGAGCATATAGGACAAACAGAGCCTCTGATTTCCTAATTTGAGCCGTTCTGGCGACATAAATTTTCAAAGCTCTTAACACATCAAGAGATTTTGACATAGCCAAGGCACCCGTAGCCATAGGCACCACAATGGGTTGGTTTATGTGAAATGAAGAAACCACCTTCGGCAGAAATTGTTGACGAGTTCTCAATTCCGCTCTATCCTCATGGAAAATCAAATAGGGGCTCTTGTAAGACAAAGCCGCCAACTCCGACACCCGTCTTGCGGACGCCAAGGCCAAAAGCATCACCACTTTCCAAGTGAGAAATTTCAACTCAACCTTTCGCAAAGGTTCAAACCAGTGAGACATAAGAAATTGTAACACCACGTCAAGATCCCACGGTGCTACGGGTGGCACAAACGGAGGATGGATGTGCAGCACTCCCTTCACGAAAGTCTGAATCTCCGGAAGGGCGGCCAATTCTTTTTGAAAGAAAATAGATAAAGCCGAAATCTGCACTTTAATGGAACCTAATTTCAGGCCTGCATCCACACCTGCCTGCAAAAAATGGAGGAAACGACCCAGCTGAAACTCCTCCGTATGAGCTTTCTGGGCTTCACACCAAGACACATACTTTCTCCAAATACGGTGATAATGCTTCGCCGTGACCTCCTTCCTAGCCTTAAGGAGAGGGGGGATGACTTCCCCAGGAATACCCTTTCGAGCTAGAATTTGGCGTTCAACCTCCACGTCGTCAAACGCAGCCGCGGTAAGTCCTGGAAGACGCATGGCCCCTGCAGTAACAGATCCTCTCTGAGAGGAAGAGGCCAGGGATCTTCTATGAGCAATTCCTGAAGATCCGGATACCAGGCACTCCGTGGCCAATCTGGGACGATGAGTACCGCCTGAACCCTTATTCTTCTTATGATCTTCAACACTTTTGGAATGTGTGGAAGTGGAGGGAACACATATACCGACTGAAACACCCACGGAGTTACCAGGGCGTCCACTGCACTGGCTTGAGGGTCCCTTGACCTGGAACTATACCTCGGAAGCTTCTTGTTGAGGCGAGACGCCATCATGTCTATTTGAGGAATTCCCCAACGACCTGTCACTTCTGCAAAAACCTCTTGATGAAGACCCCACTCTCCTGGATGGAGATCGTGTCTGCTGAGGAAGTCTGCTTCCCAGTTGTCGACGCTCGGAAGGAAGACCGCCGACAGAGCGCTCACATGCTTTTCCGCCCAGCGGAGAACTTTTGTGTCCTCCGCCATCGTCGCTCTGCTCTTTGTTCCGGCCTGGCGGTTTACGTACGCCACTGCTGTTACGTTGTCCGACTGAAGCAGGACAGGTAGACCTCGAAGAAAGTGTTCCGCTCGCAGAAGGTCGTTGTAAATGGCCCTTAATTCCAGAACGTTTATGTGGAGACAAGTTTCCTGGATTGACCATTTTCCCTGGAAACTTCTTCCTTGCGTGACTGCTCCCCAGCCTCGGAGACTTGCATCCGTGGTCATCAGGACCCAATCCTGGATCCCGAACCTGCGTCCCTCTAGGAGGTGAGAACTTTAAAGCCACCACAGGAGAGATATCTGGTCCTGGGAGATAGACTTATTTTCTGGTGCATGTGCAGGTGAGACCCGGACCATTTGTCCAGCAGGTCCCAATGAAACCACCCGAGCATGAAACCTGCCAAACGGAATGGCTTCGTAAGCCGCAACCATCTTCCCGAGCACTCGAGTGCAATGATGAATCAATACTCTTGCCGGTTTCAGGATCTCCTTGACCATGGTCTGGATTTCCAGAGCTTTTTCCGCTGGAAGAAACACTCTCTGCAGTTCCGTGTCTAGGATCATGCCCAAGAAAGGCAGCCGAGTTGTCGGAATCAACTGTGACTTTGGCAAATTTAGAATCCAACCATGATGTTGCAGAACCGTCAGGAAGAGTTCCACGTTTCTTAGCAACTGCTCCTTTGATCTCGCCTTTATCAGGAGATCGTCCAAGTACAGGATAATTGTGACACCCTGCTTACGTAGGAGTACCAACATTTCCGCCATCACTTTGGTGAAGACCCTCGGGCCGTGGAAAGACCAAACGGCAACGTCTGAAATTGGTAATGACAATCCTGCACCGCAAACCTCAGGAAAGCTTGATGTGGAGGATATATTGGGACATGTAAGAAGGCATCTTTTATGTCGACCGACGCCATAAATTCCCCCCCTTCTAGACTGGAGATCACTGCTCGAAGAGATTCCATCTTGAACTTGAAAGTTTTCAAATACAGATTGAGGGATTTTAGGTTCAGGATCGGTCTCACCGAGCCGTCCGGCTTTGGAACGACAAAGAGGCTCGAATCTCCCCATTGAGACGGGGGTACCGGGACAATGACACTCTGTTGACACAGCTTTTGTATCGCAGCACTCACTACTTCCCTTTCTGGGATAGAAACTGGCAAGGCTGATTTGAAAAATCGGTGGGGGGGCATCTCCTGAAACTCCAGTTTGTACCCTTGGGATACTATGTCTAACACCCAAGGATCTAGGCCTGAGTGAAACCAGACCTGACTGAAGAGTCGGAGACGCGCCCCCACTGGTACGGACTCCCGTAGGGGAGCCCCAGCGTCATGCGGTGGACTTGGCAGAGGCCGGGGAGGACTACTGATCCTGGGAGCCTGGCACTGCAGGCAACCGTTTTCCCCTACCTCTACCTTTAGAGGCAATCTTCCTTTTTTGTATTTATTAGGCCGAAAGGACTGCATCTAATAATGGGGCGCCTTTTTCTGTTGTGCTGGAACATAAGGGAGAAAAGATGACTTACCCGCTGTAGCGGTAGACACCAGGTCAGCAAGGCCATCACCAAACAAGACACTACCTTTATATGGGAGAGCTTCCATAGCTTTCTTGGAGTCGGCATCAGCATTCCATTGATGAATCCACAGCGCTCTCCTGGCCGAGACTGCCATGGCATTGGCCCTTGATCCCAAGAGACCAAAATCCCTCACCGCATCCTTTAGGTAAGCTGCAGCATCCCTTATATAACCGAGAGTCAAAAGAATGTTATCCCTATCCAGGGTATCCATGTCAGATGCCAAATTATCTGCCCACTTAGCAATAGCACTACTCACCCATGCCGACGCCACGGCGGGTCTGAGGAGTGCACCCGTAGTGACATAAATGGCCTTTAATGTCGTTTCCTGCTTACGATCTGCAGGGTCCTTGAGGGCAGCAGTGTCGGGAGACGGAAGCCCCACCTTCTTGAACAGCCGTGACAGAGCCTTGTCCGCATTGGGAGATGACTCCCATATTCCCCCAGAGGGGAAAGGATATGCCATAAAAATTATCTTGGGAACCTGCCACCTTTTATCAGGAGATTCCCAAGCCTTTTCACAAAGAGCGTTCAGTTCATGAGAGGGGGGAAACGTCACCTTAGGCTTCTTTCCCTTATACAAACAAACCCTCGTATCTGGAACAGCAGGCACTTCAGAAATATGTAAAACATCTTTAATAGCCACAATCATGTACTGAATACTCTTAACCAATTTTGGATGTAAACTGGCCTCACTATAGTCGACACTGGATTCAGAGTCCGTGTCGGTATCCGAATCCGCTATTTGGGTAAATGAACGCTTTTGTGACCCTGAGTGGACCTGTACCTGAGACAAGGCGTCCTCCATGGATTTCCTCCACGTTTGTGTCTGAGAATCAGATTTATCCAGCCTTTTAGTCAATAACGCCACATTTGCATTCAATGTACCCAACATATTCACCCAATCAGCAGTCGGCGGTGCCGACAGAGTCACTTCCAAATCCTTCTCTTCGCCCCCAGCAACTTCCTCCGGGGAGGAGCACTCAGCCTCAGACATGTCGACACACCGTACCGACACACACACACACACACACACACACACACACACACACACACACACACACACACACGCTATAGGGGACAGACCCACAGGGAAGCCTGTTAGAGAAACACAGAGGGAGTTTACCAGCTCACACCCCAGCGCCTATTTCAATACTGAGAAAGAAAATCAGATGTCTGCGCTGTTATAATAGCACCAAATTACTGCTCCCTGTTACTTGATCAGGAGAGTGGAGGATCCGGGCCAGCGTCTCTGTAGTCTATGAAGAGATAATGGCGCTGGTAAGCTGTGAGGGCTAAGCCACACCCCCATCTCGGCGCGCTGTAGTCCCGCTCAATTTTGAATCTTTATTCTAATGGGGGCTTATATTTAGTGCCTAGGCACTTATAATATATCTCTTTAGCCAGTGTTAAGCTTCAGTAACATGCTGCCCAGGGCGCCCCCCCTGCGCCCTGCACCCTGCAAGTGCCGTTGGAAGTATGTGCGGGAGCATGGCGCGCAGCGCGACTGCTGCGCTGTACCTCGTTACCGAAGTCTTCTGCCATCACTGAAGTCTTCTGTTCTTCTATATACTCACCCGGCTTCTTTCTTCGGGCTTCTGTGAGGGGGTTGACAGCGCGGCTCCGGGAACAAGCAGCTAGGCGCACCAAGTGATCAAACCCTCTGGAGCTAATGGTGTCCAGTAGCCTAAGAAGCAGAGCCCTTAACTCAGCAGAAGTAGGTCTGACTTCTCTCCCCTCAATCCCACGAAGCAGGGAGCCTGTAGCCAGCAGGTCTTTCTGAAAATAAAAAACCTAACATAAAGTCTTTTCAGAGAAACTCTGTAGAGCTCCCCCTAGTGTGTGTCCAGTCTCTCTGGGCACAGAATCTAACTGAGGTCTGGAGGAGGGGCATAGAGGGAGGAGCCAGTTCACCCATTCAAAGTCTTATAGTGTGCCCATGTCTCCTACGGATCCCGTCTATACCCCATGGTCCTTTTGGAGTCCCCAGCATCCTCTAGGACGTAAGAGAAATGGGGACTGTGCAAAAAAGAGGGACACTGCCGTACTGTGTAAAATGGGGACTCTGCTGTTATGTGTAAAATGGGGACTCTGTCTGTCGTAATGTGTAAAAAGAGGGACACTGTCTGCCGTACTGTATAAAAAGAGGGACACTGTCTGCCGTACTGTGCAAAAAAGAGGGACACTGCCGTACTGTGTAAAATGGGGACTCTGCTGTAATGTGTAAAATGGGGACACTGTCTGCCGTACTGTATAAAAAGAGGGACACTGTCTGCCGTACTGTATAAAAAGAGGGACACTGTCTGCCGTACTGTTTAAAAAAGAGGGACACTGTCTGCTGTAATGTGTAAAATGGGGACTCTGTCTGTTGTAATGTGTAAAAAGAGGGACACGGTCTGCCGTACTGTATAAAAAGAGGGACACTGTCTGCTGTACTGTGTAAAAAAGAGGGACACTGTCTGCCGTACTGTGTAAAATGGGGACTCTGTCTGTTTTAATGTGTAAAAAGAGGGACACGGTCTGCCGTACTGTATAAAAAGAGGGACACTGTCTGCCGTACTGTGTAAAAAAGAGGGACACTGTCTGCTGTACTGTGTTAAAAAGAGGGACACTGTCTGCCATACTGTGTAAAATAGGGGCTCTACCTGGTGTAGTGGCGCTACTGTTCGGCGTAATTTGAATAATGGAGACTACTGTGCAGCGTAATATGAACTGGTATTATTTTGTGGCCACACCCCTTCGCCATGAAGCCACACCCCTATAGTTTTGAAGCACGCCTACGGCGTGCACTGCCTCTGTTGTGGAAGGGAGAGGGCGCCAATGCTGTTTCTTGCACACAGCGCTAAAATGTCTAGTTATGGCACTGTTGTTGAATATACTATTGTCACCATCAGTCCTATTGATATTGTGCTTTATGTAACCACCTGCCCCATAACTTTTTCATCTATACTGACTAACATATCTCTTTACTTCTACTTGTAATTAAACCTAGGGTTGAGAGCTGTAGAATATGTCCCTACAGTATTTAGTGGGAAATTGCCACTAAGTGAGTTTATAGGATATGATGACATTACAACATTATTCAAATAGGTGCATTGTCGGAAATATCAATTGGTTTTATCTTTTTTTATAACACCTTGGAAAATACATGTTTAAACAATAAAATGTAATAAATGTGGTAGAAGGAGTTGTGTGTTGATGAATAGCAAGTATATTGCAAGTTTATCATGCAGCGTGTTCTACCCATGCCCCTGTGCTTAGCTGCTGTACTAAACAGACCATGCGTATTTTATAGCTTTATAAACACTATAACTATATCAAATAATGTAATATAATAGCTTGGCATATTTAAATTATCACAGATCTTATTTTAACACTTTTGTTTGCAAAATAATATAGATATTATGTTCTGATCAGTTTTTTTTTCAGCTATAATGTTTACTGTAACTTTCTTGTGAATAAAAAACTGAACTGTTTAAAATGTAAATTTACTGCCATCCATTTCATGTAAATTATTCCAATAAAAAATCATTCTGATAAGTTACTCATTGAGTTTTCTCTTTTTCAATATCATATATCTTACAAGGATTTTCAGCATGATTAATAAAATGCTGAGTCAAAAGTTTTGTTTTACAGCAATACCAATTGATTATGAAAGCTGCAGTCAGAATATACAATAGTCAGTCTTGAGGCTAAGTTTGGCTGCAGATACCGGCTTCTACTTTTTTCATATAACCTTTTAGAAGAATTTTGTTTACGAAGTCTTTTAAGTGAAAAATAAATTGCAAACAAGAAAATTGCAGCTGTGATTCAGTTTGTCATTGCCATTGCATCCAACTCAGAATCAAATCCAATTGGTCATTACTTTATTCCTTCCATGTATTCTCTTTACACTGATAATGGGAATTAAACCTGTTCCCTGTGGCTGGCCACTGGACAGTTGATCTAAAATGCCATGAGTGTGCCAACGCTACAAAATTGAAGCATTTCAAAATACAGTATAAAGCTTCCCTTATGTTTAAGCATATATTTATACAGGTTGAGTCTCCCTTATCCAAAACGCTTGGGACCAGAGGAATTTTGGATATCGGATTTTTCCGTATTTTGGAATAATTGCATACCATAATAAGATATCATGGTGATGGGACCTAAATCTAAGCACAGAATGCATTTATGTTTCATATACACCTTATACACCCCAGCCTGAAGGTCATTTTAGCCAATATTTTTTTATAACTTTGTGCATTAAACAAAGTGTGTGTACATTCACATAATTAATTTATGTTTCATTTACACCTTATGCACACAGCCTGAAGGTCATTTAATACAATATTTTTAATAACTTTGAGTATTAAACAAAGTTTGTGTACATTGAGCCATCAAAAACAAAGGTTTCACTATCTCAGTCTCGCTCAAAAAAGTCCGTATTTCGGAATATTCCGTATTTCGGAATATTTGGATATGGGATACTCAACCTGTATTTTACAAAATGTTAAAGATAATGATCTAATATGTGTTGCAGTCTCTATAAACTTTTTATATTTTGTTTTACAAAAGTTTACTGAAAATAAACCTTAAAGTCCAAAAAATATTACTAATCAAATAAGAAATAAATAAAAAATGTTGCAATATCAGACTTCAACATTTGACATTGTTTAGGCACTGGGATGGTATAAAAAATAAGAAACCACAATTCATATCAGGGCTGTAACTAGGGGTGTGCACATGGTATGACCACAAAGGGCACTGCCCCATGTCACCTGCATTTGGCATGTATAGTGCCTGGAATGGCCCCATGTGGTCTGTAGAGCTGACCAAATCATCCTAAGCATACTACAAGCACTCACCATGCAGTTTATAGAGCTGCCTGAAGTGTCCATAGGATGATCTTGGTACTCATTATGCAACTTGTAGAAGCATCCAAGGAGCATCCTTTGGATCTCTGGGCACTCTTCTTTGTTCTGGTTCCAGCAGGCCCGCATCATTGACGTGATGCCATTATGTCATGTGTTTTGGAGGCAGAGCTGGCACAGGGAATGTTTTAACCCTGCTTCTGGCTTGGGTACTTGAAAACAGCAGTAAGTACAGTACCAGTCTAAAGAGGATTGGATGTGAGAATAATGTGATCTACTTTTCTATTATCCTTGAATGACCTTTTTGGCCGTGTTACAGACCAGTCTCCCAGCTGCATTAAAATTGACAATATGTGTTGTAACATGACTGGGAGTTTACTAGCACCTACTGTATATCATGTACTAAATACAGGTAGAAAATATCATCAGTACCTAGAGACCAGACTCTAGCGAATTTTTCAGGAGAATGAACAGTAGTAGGCTATAACAAACTGGCCTGGTGAGAGTGTGAAAAGGAAACCTAATATGTGGGGTCACCTTATAATATGTTTTTAAATATCTATCCTGTTCACTACACATGCTCAGAAACACAAGAGGGGGATGATGCTGAGGGACATGTGTGGAGGCTGAGGCTGAGAGACTTAGGGAAGATTAGGTTGAGACACATGGGGTTATGAGCCAATGGCTAGAAATGGAGAAACAAGAGGGGTGAGGAGGGAGAGACATGGGGAGGGTGAAGATAAAGAGATGGGGCAGGAGAGACACAGTGAGGATGGTGCTGGGGAGACACAAAGGGATGAGGCTGGAGAGACACAGGACAGAGAGAGGCTAGAGAGACACATGTAAGGGTGAACAAGTGGCTTACCAGTCTGTACCTGCCAGTGAGGGATATGAGGAACCACAAAAATTGTGTGTACGGCCCCAATATTTCTGCTTCCAACCCTGCATTCCAGCACACATGAAACACCAAGGTACCATGTTATACAAATATAGCCATTATCATCGTGGCTGTGACTAGCTATGCCTGCGACTCATTTGGCATGTTGCGCTTGCACACCTGCATGCACTTGCATATATTCTCACCTGTGCTCCATAGGTTTTCTATGGGGTAGGTGCAACTAGTTTCAGCCCTGCGTACTAACTTGTGGGTTCATTAGTGTTTCCAGGTACCCCTAACCATTGATTGCCTAGTCAACTACATAATGGTAGCACCAGTCTTGCTAACATGTCCAAAAGGAAGAAGTATGGTATGCAAAATTAAATATACTGAGATTTAAAACAATACAATATTTTGTTATGCTGCTAGTTAGCATTTCCTGTAGTTGTACACTTTTGAATCTGCCAGATAACAGCAATATCTTGAAGAAAATCATAATCAATGTTGAGATTAACTGGCATATTTATTATTATTGGTCCTAGATCTATATTCGCTGCAATAAAAAAATTAATTATCATACAGATTTATTACAGGGGCTCCTACTGTGGCATTGTAGAAGTGAAGTGATCGCTAAAGTTTTCTTTCTACTTTAGCAAAAGTGCACATGAGCAATTTACTGATCCTATGGATCCCTTCCCATTACTTGGCATCTGGAGTTGGAGTTAGCTAATAAATTGCATTTCGGAACTTGTTAAATTCTTCAAAAAAGCAACCCATATAGAAACTAGGGACCTAGACACATTTCAAGTATACTGTAAAATTGCAGTTATCCCCACCCCCCCAGATTTTGCGGATATTTGGGGCATAGCCCACAAATTTCCTTCGGTAAACAGGCCCCTAAATGTTAAATACATGAGTAAAATTTCAATTGTGATTATCTTTCAAAATTCCTTTCTGAATTTTTATGATTTATTTAATGCAAATGGAGTCTAGTGGTGGTTAGTAGAATAAAATATACTTTTTTTTATATAAATCACTATCGATGCCACTCAACTAGGGGTTAACTACATAGGTTAATAGAAAGACATTGATTGTGAAAAATGTAAAAGAAGTTGCTTAGTCAAAATAAATGGGTACAGTTAAGAAATAAACATTAAATGACACTGTATATTATCTCATGCATCAGCACACTTATATATAGGAAATAATCTGCATAATGCCATTACATAAAGTAATGAGTCAGAACAGCCTGATGTCAACATGAGATGAAAGCACTGTACATTTTTATTACAGTAAAAAATGGGATCTCATTTTTTAGTTGTTAAAGACAATAACATGTATGAAAAAGGAGATATGTGGGCTGTCTGTGCCCGTCTGATATTTTAGCAGACTCTTTGGGGGATATTCAATTGTTTGAAAAGTCAGTTGGGCGTCTCTTTTTTCCTATCTAATAGACAGGGGGAAAAAAGATACCCAACCGACTTTTCAAACATTTGAATTCCCCCCTTTATGTCTTTTGTCCTTTGCATATAGTTATTGCTATGAGCTAAAAGCAATACCCTGTTTATACTGTAATACACCGATTCAGATATGTAGCACACATGTGAGCATATCTCCACAGGTATATGGTGCACCTGAAACATTATACAGGCAGGTCCTCCTCCTTGATGTGTCCTTATGATTTTTTGGTGAGCATGATGAATGGTATTTACATGAGACAGTAACGTATAGTATAGTCAGAGCACATTGGAAAAGATTTAACTGTATCTGTTCTTGGATTATGCATGTCACTCATAGCAATCAATAGTTTATAAAGCCAATGTCAAGATAAAACCAATGACTTATACATATGTAAGGCAAGAAGCTATCATATAAGATTAATTAAGACACATTTACTGGGACAGCAGGAACGCATCACAAAATTGCACAATTTTGGGCAAAGCAAGTACAGAGAGTTGTGTATGAGGCAGCATGATGGGGATTTGGGCTATCTTTACTACTATAGTGAAGCTACAAGCACATTGATGCATAATTTAGTCTAGTCATGTTTGAAGACTGAATTAAATTAACCATTAACTAGGTGATGGCCTTGTATACTCATGCCTGAGTCATAGATTGCATGCTTGCAATGATCTTCATCCTTATAAGAACAGTATTTAAAATTAATCAAAAGGTCTATGAGACTTAACTGTCCAATTTTCACAGCCCAAATTGAATTGTCTCAGACTTCTTGCAGTTAAGCTTTATGAGTTTTTTTTTTTTATGTGAGTACATAATTCTTTACTGATCCTTCACCTGGAACACTTAAACAAAATGGTTTATCTTATGGTGGGTACACACTGATAGATATATCTGCAGATCAATTGATCTGCAGATATACAGTATCTATGAACTGATCGGGCCATGTGCTGTGCATACACACTACCCGATCCGTCGGGGACTGACGTCATGAAATGGGCAGGCATGTACACATGCCCGCCCAGTTCAGCTGTCAATCATCGCCGGCTGCCGCAGCTTGTGTATGGGCGGTCGGCTGGTCGCCCGTACATACACAACGATGCGCCAATATATCGGTAGATATATTGGCCATCGGCTGTGCTGCAGGGCCGGCACGATATGTCTGTGAACGATGGACCAGCCAGTCATTATGGATTTGAAAATGGCAGGTAGGAGCTGATTAGCTGGTGCATTATCACCTTCAACTTATCACTGCTTTATCACTTCTCCAGGCTTAATACATCTGAAGTATAATTAGATATAACAACATTACTGAGAATGGACAGTGCAGTAGTGATCACCAATGCCTTTTTTTACTTGTCTGCATGTTTAACCTTTTTTTGTGCGTTATAGCCAGTTAGCCCTAACCTATACTACATTGGGGACATTCTGTGCATAACGATTTATGCGTTTCATTTCTAGCTAGACATGCTCTCTATAAGAGCACTGCATCAGGGATAGATATTAATATTTCCATTAATCACAATCCATGCACAACAATTTTATGCTATTATATAATGTGATACTGGACTAAATTTAAGATGGGTCACCTGCATGAGGACTATCAATATATAATAACATCTTGATTATTTACATAGCATAGTCATAAAGAGTTTTATAAACATTATACTATTGAATACATAGCTGTTGGTATATGGACATATTGTACTAAAATTTGGAAAGTGGAAATATCGATGTGGGGAATGAATAAACATTTAATGCAAATATGTCAAGAAACTTATTGTACCAGCACAACTAATTGTCTTACAGGGAAGCCCGTCATCACCAGTTACATTTATTTATCCTTATTAACACACTGAATGCATAAGGATCTGTTTCTGTATACAAGGCAACTTTTATGTATCATACTGTCTGGTTGGATATGTGTGACCGGCGGTCAGCATACCTCCGCCAGTATCCCAGCAGCAGAATGCCAGTGGGGGTGGGGGCGAGAACAACAAGCTTATTATGGTTTCCGGGTGCTTGCCATGCTGCGGGCTCGGTGGCAACCTGTGGTCGCCAAAGGTTTTATTCCCACTCTATGGGTGTCATTGACAACCACGAGTGGGAAAAGTCCCTTCTAGTCGGCATGCCAACTGTCGGGACTCTCAGGGGGCGGAATGTAGCAGGAGGTGTAGTGACCACCGGTTACATAACTACATCCTGTATTGTCAATATAGTGCTGTTACTATAGAACTTTACTATTGTAAACTCAACTTTACCTTACACATCTGTACAGTAAATGTATATCTTGAAATTACTTAATTGGAAAATAAGGTATCACAAATAATATGGCATTTTAGCCACTGAGAACCTTTCCTTTAATATTATAATTACTATTATTATTTAGAGATGAGTGGGTTCGGTTCTCCGTGGTTTACACGGGTCCGAGGCAGCCTCGGTTCTTCTCGCCTTACTCGATAAACCCGAACTGGGCAAAATGTCATCATCCCGCCATCAGAATCTAGCGAGATTCGGATTCCATATAGAGAGCCGTGCGTCGCCGTCATTTTCACTTGTGCATTGTCGAGATAGCGAAAGGGCGTGGCTACGTTCTCTGAGTGGAAAGCTCAATATCAGCTCAATATCAGTTCAATATCAGTGCTCATTATCTGTGTTGCATTGTGGTGACCAGTATACTACAGTACAATAGTCCAGTGCTGTTCTCGCTACCCAGAGTCAGTTCAAGTATCCTCATCAGTGCTCACTGTCTTGCTGCTGCATTGTGGTGACCAGTATACTACTACAGTACAATAGTCCAGTGCTGTTCTCGCTGCCCAGTGTCAGTTCTAGTATTCTCATCATCAGTGCTCAGTATCACTACTCATTGTCTTGTGCTGCATTGTGGTGACCAGTATACTACAGTACAATAGTCCAGTGCTGTTCTCGCTGCCCAGTGTCAGTTCTAGTATCCTCATCATTGCTCAGGATCACTACTCATTGTCTTATGCTGTATTGTGGTGACCAGTATACTACAGTACAATAGTCCAGTGCTGATCTCGCTGCCCATTTTCAGTTCTAGTATCTTCATCATCAGTGCTCAGTATCACTACTCATTGTCTTGTGCTGCATTGTGGTGACCAGTATACTACAGTACAATAGTCCAGTGCTGTTTTCGCTGCCCAGTGTCAGTTCTAGTATCCTCATCATCAGTGCTCAGTATCACTACTCATTGTCTTGAGCTGCATTGTGGTGACCAGTATACTACAGTACAAAAGTCCAGTGCTGTTTTCGTTGCATAATGTCAGTTCTAGTATCCTCATCATCAATGCTCAGTATCACTACTCATTGTCTTGTGCTGCATTGTGGTGACCAGTAAACTACAGTACAATAGTCCAGTGCTGTTCTCGCTGCCCAGTGTCAGTTCTAGCATCCTCATCATCAGTGCTCAGTATCACTACTCATTGTCTTGTGCTGCATTGTGGTGACCAGTATACTACAGTACAATAGTCCAGTGCTGTTCTCACTGCCTAGTGTCAGTTCTAGTATCCTCATCATTGCTCAGGATCACTACTCATTTTCTTATGCTGTATTGTGGTGACCAGTATACTACAGTACAATAGTCCAGTGCTGTTCTCGCTGCCCAGTGTCAGTTCTAGTATCCTCATCATCAGTGCTCAGTATCACTACTCATTGTCTTGTGCTGCATTGTGGTGACCAGTATACTACAGTACAATAGTCCAGTGCTGTTCTCGCTGCCCAGTGTCAGTTCTAGTATCCTCATCATCAGTGCTCAGTATCACTACTCATTGTCTTGTGCTGCATTGTGGTGACCAGTATACTACAGTACAATAGTCCAGTGCTGTTCTCGCTGCCCAGTGTCAGTTCTAGTATCCTCATCATCAGTGCTCAGTATCACTACTCATTGTCTTGTGCTGCATTGTGGTGACCAGTATACTACAGTACAATAGTCCAGTGCTGTTCTCGCTGCCCAGTGTCAGTTCTAGTATCCTCATCATCAGTGCTCAGTATCACTACTCATTGTCTTGTGCTGCATTGTGGTGACCAGTATACTACAGTACAATAGTCCAGTGCTGTTCTCACTGCCTAGTGTCAGTTCTAGTATCCTCATCATTGCTCAGGATCACTACTTATTGTCTTTTGCTGTATTGTGGTGACCAGTATACTACAGTACAATAGTCCAGTACTGATCTCGCTGCCCATTTTCAGTTCTAGTATCTTCCTCATCAGTGCTCAGTATCACTACTCATTGTCTTGTGCTGCATTGTGGTGACCAGTATACTACAGTACAATAGTCCAGTGCTGTTCTTGCTGCCCAGTGTCAGTTCTAGTATCCTCATCATCAGTGCTCAGTATGACTACTCATTTTCTTGTGCTGCATTGTGGTGACCAGTATACTACAGTACAATAGTCCAGTGCTGTTTTCGTTGCATAGTGTCAGTTCTAGTATCCTCATCATCAGTGCTCTGTATCACTACTCATTGTCTTGTGCTGCATTGTGGTGACCAGTATTCTACAGTATAATAGTCCAGTGCTATTCTCGCTGCCCAGTGTCAGTTCTAGTATCCTCTGTCAGATTGTGTTTTGGCTGTGTCCCCGGAGGGGGCGCTAGTGGGTCAGTGGAGGTAGCTGGGAGAAAACGAGGAGGCTGGATAACGTTCCTGCGCATGAGCGCAATGATATTTATTAGCAGATGATATAGACAGAATGGCAGCAGAAATAATAATAACAAATGGAAATGTCAATCACACAGCGTAATAGCTGAAAGTCTATGGCAACAGGATGACAGATGACTGGAGAAATAATAACCGGTAATATGATAAACAGAAGAACAGGTGCTTGCAGAGATGATTCTGGTTTGGAAACCAGTGCAGGTTTTAAACATGAAACTTGGCAGTGAGATGTTGAATGGCAAACCTGGTAGCAGAGGCAGGAGTCTGACTATCCACAGTGCAGGTGGTGAAGCACTGACAGCAGCAAGCTGTATCACAGGTGGAGGAATGGAACACACCTGGAGTCAGTCTCAACTGCTAGGCTGAAGCACACAAGGTGGTGATGAGTGTGAAGCCTGTTTGAAGATTGCAGGTATTGCTGGGCCTTGAAGTTCCACGGAGCTGTGCAGAGTAACCAGGAGTACAAGTCTTTCAGTAGAGAGCCAGGAACACGGAAGGAACAGGTACAGATCCTTTCACATGGGTCGCAGGAGTGACACAAAGTCCAGGATGCCTGCAGACTGATCCTGCAGTCTCTTATGTACCCCTTGGTGCACAGGCATTGGATGAGTGAGGGAAAGTGGGTGCGGCCAAGCACCGGATTGGCCGCTGTATGCTGGTTGTTGTGAACTGTCATGGCGGCGCCCATGCCGCGGCCTAGCGGGAACGCGGCGTGCTACACGCCTGCTGTCTCAGGAGCGCTCCCAGGCCCGTGATGGCGTCCAGAGGCAGGGACACGGACGACAGGTGACCGCAGGGAGCCAGGTCGGAGTCCGCAACGGCGGACAGATGTCAGCTTGGTGAGTCGATTCCTGACAGTACCCCCCCCTTTAAGGGTGGACACCGAACACCCACGTGGCTTGGATGGATGAGTGCTGTGGAAGACACGGACCAACCTTGGAGCATGGACATCCGATAAATTTACCCAACTTCTTTCCTCTGGGCCATAACCGGACCAATCGACCAGGTACTGGAGACGTCCATACCGGCAACGAGAGTCCAGAATTTTGCCAATCTCGAATTCCACGCCCCGCTGAGTTCGAATTTTGGGGCCAACTGGAAGAGCACTCTGAAAACGGTTCAGGACTAGAGGTCTGAGGAGAGAAACATGAAAAGCGTTAGGTATTCGAAGAGAAGGTGGTAACTTCAGTTTATAGGCCACAGGGTTGATGACTCTTTCGACAGGGAAAGGACCAATGAAACGGGGTGCAAACTTCATGGACGGAACCCTAAGACGGAGGTTACGGGTTGACAGCCAAACCTTGTCCCCAGGTTTCAGGTTAGGAACCGCACGTCTCTTGCGGTCGGCAAAGTACTTGTACCGGCTGGAGGCCTTTTTGAGAGACACGTGAATCTTTCTCCAAATTAATGAGAACTGAGTCAGAGCAGTAGTGGCAGCAGGAACATCCATATGAGGGAGTTCTTGGAAGTCTGGAACACGGGGATGTTGCCCATATACTGCGAAGAATGGTGTTGTTTCAGTAGCAGTATGATAGCGGAAGTTGTGGGCAAACTCGGCCCATGGGAGCAGATCGAACCAGTCATCCTGGGAGGATGAAACATACAATCTTAAAAACGTCTCAAGTTCTTGATTAACCCTCTCTGTCTGCCCATTCGTCTGAGGATGGTACGATGATGAAAACTTCAGCTTGACTTGCATGGCAGAACAGAGGGCCCTCCAAAACCTCGCTACAAACTGTACCCCCCGGTCGGATATTATTTCCGAGGGTAGACCATGTAAGCGGAAAATCTCCCGTAGGAAGATTTGGGCAAGTTTCGGGGCAGAAGGGAGACCCTGGAGAGGAACAAAATGAGCCATCTTGGTGAATCTGTCCACTACAACCCAGATGGTATTGTATCCCTGAGAAGGAGGAAGGTCGGTGATAAAATCCATGGACAGGTGTGACCAGGGACGACTAGGAACAGACAATGGTTGTAACTGACCTGCTGGAGACTGACGAGGAGTCTTATGCTGCACACACTTAGGACAGGATGCCACGAAATCCTTGATGTCAGCCTTCATCTTAGGCCACCAGTACGTCTCAGAGAGAAACTTGAAGGTCTTCAGGACACCAGGATGACCGGTGAACTTGGATTGATGAGCCCAAGATAGCAACTTGGGACGGAGTTCTGGGGAAACAAAAGTCTTACCAGGAGGAGGAGCTGGGGAGACTTGAGATGCAGCGAACACCACTGGACTCAGGATGGAATGAGGCACTGAGTCAGGCGTTTCCTCTTCGGATTCCATAGATCGGGATAAAGCGTCAGCTTTAACATTCTGCGAACCTGGGCGGAAATGAAGCTTAAAATTAAAACGTGAGAAAAACATAGCCCACCTGGACTGGCGAGGATTAAGGCACTGAGCTGCCTTTAAGTATAGCAGGTTTTTATGATCCGTGTAGATGTTGAACGGATGTTTGGCCCCTTCTAGGAGGTATCTCCATTCCTCGAGAGCCAGCTTGATCGCCAATAGTTCTTGATCTCCAACGGAGTAGTTAGCTTCTGCAGGAAGGAATTTGCGAGAATAAAATCCACAAGGGTGGACCTTCCCATCGGTTCCCCTCTGGGAAAGAACAGCTCCAACCCCAACTGTAGAGGCGTCCACCTCCAACTCGAACGGTCTGTTTACATCTGGCTGAGACAGAACTGGGGCAGACATAAAGGCCAGTTTGATCTTCTGGAAGGCTGCTAAGGCTTCTTCTGTCCAGTTGGAATGGTTTGCCCCTTTCCGAGTCAGGTTGGTAATAGGAGCGATGAGAGTGGAGAATCCCCGAATAAATTTCCTATAGTAGTTGGCAAAACCCAGGAACCGCTGGATAGACTTGAGAGAATTTGGAATGGACCAATTGGCAATAGCTTCCAATTTTGTCGGGTCCATCTGAAGATCCGATCCGGAAATTATATAACCCAGGAAGGGTATAGAGGGAACTTCAAAGGTGCATTTAGAAAGTTTACCGTAGAGCCGGTTCTCACGAAGACATCGGAGGACTTCACGGACTTGTAGACGATGAGATGGAAGGTCTTGGGAGAAGATGAGGATATCATCCAAGTAAACAACGAGGTACTTATACAGGACATCACGAAAGATTTCGTTCACAAAGTGTTGGAACACTGCTGGAGCATTACTCAACCCAAATGGCATTACCAGGTATTCGTAATGGCCATCTCGAGTGTTAAAAGCTGTCTTCCACTCGTCACCACTCCGGATTCTGATGAGATTGTAGGCACCGCGGAGATCTAACTTGGTGAAGATGCGGGCTCCTTTAACTCTGTCAAATAATTCGGTAATGAGTGGTAATGGATAACTATTTTTAATGGTAATGTCATTGAGACCCCGGTAGTCAATGCATGGACGCAGTCCTCCATCCTTCTTTTTAACAAAGAAGAAACCTGCACCAGCGGGTGATGATGAAGGGCGGATGAATCCCTTTTGTAGATTCTCCCTGATATATTCACTCATCGCCTCGGTTTCAGGAACAGACAACGGGTAGGTGCGCCCCCTAGGTGGCTTCTTGCCAGGAAGGAGATCGATGGGACAATCCCATTCCCTATGGGGCGGTAGGACATCAGCGGCCTTCTCACTGAAGACATCTGAGAAATCTTGATAAACTGCTGGGAGACTTGACTGTGTCTTAACTTCGGTAGACTTTATGGGACACACTTGGGCTAAACAGGACTGATGGCAATGTGAACCCCATGAGGTAAGCTGCAACGTTGACCAGTCAAACTGTGGATTATGTAGCTGGAGCCAGGGCATGCCCAAGACGATCTCCTGGGTGGCTTGAGGGATGACTAAGAACTTAATCAGTTCAGAGTGTAGGAATCCAACTCCCAGAACCACTGGGGCAGTTTGATGAGAAATATTCCCCTTGGAGATTCGACTACCATCCACAGCGGTAATATAAACTGGACAGGAAAGTTCACATATAGGTAAGCAAAATTTATTTACCGCAGCTTGGGTGATGAAGTTACCTGCAGCTCCACAGTCCACTAATGCTGATGCGGACTGGAGCCCAACTGAAGTCTCTAACGTCACAGGAAGGATAAGGTCTTGACTAGAAGGAGCTTGACTAAAAGATCCCAACTTGACTCCTCCTTTACAAGTCAGGATCTGGCGTTTCCCGAACGCACTGTGCAGGAGTTAATCTGATGGCCCGCAGCCGCACAGTACAGACAGAGTCTCTCACGCATTCTTCTTGCCCGCTCTTCAGGAGTTAGGCGGGACCTATTTACCTGCATAGGCTCGTCAGAAGAAGGAGACTGGAACTGTACTGAAGGTATCATCCTTGATCTGCGTGGCTCACTCCGAGCGCGTTCATTATTGCGTTCGCGGATGCGAGAGTCCAACTTAATGCACAAGGAAATCAATTCAGACAATTGTACAGGAAGGTCGCGGGTCGCCAGTTCATCTTTGATCCGGTCAGAAAGTCCATGCCAGAAAGCTGCTACCAGGGCCTGATTATTCCACTGAATCTCTGCGGCCAACGTCTGGAACTGAATGACATATTGTCCCATGCTACGGGTACCTTGACGAAGTTGAATCAGGTCAGCGGAGGCTGATGTTGCACGACCAGGCTCGTCAAAGATCCGTCTGAAGGTTGACACGAAGTCTGTGTAGTTGTTAATCAGAGGGTCAGCACGTTCCCACAGAGGAGACACCCAGCTCAGAGCAGATCCAGAAAGTAAGGAGATGATGTAGGCAACCTTGGATCTTGGCGTGGGGAAATTATGTGGCAACAACTCAAACTGGATTTCACATTGGTTGAGAAACCCGCGACATAACTTTGGACTGCCATCATACTTGCTTGGCACGGGCAGGTGCAGACGTGACACTGGAGCTGATGCAGCCGGCATAGAGGAACTCACAGCACTGGCAGGTGCTGGAGTAACAGGAACAGTAGGAGTGAGTACACTAGGCAGGGATTGCTGTAGTGTATCTATCCGGGAGGACATCCCTTGCAGGAATTGAAACATCTGCTGCTGCGCAGCCTCTTGACCATCCAGACGGGAGACCAGATTTTGCAAGGCCTCTGACCCCACACTCCGTCCACCATCCGAGTCCATCGATCCTGGACTTACTGTCAGATTGTGTTTTGGCTGTGTCCCCGGAGGGGGCGCTAGTGGGTCAGTGGAGGTAGCTGGGAGAAAACGAGGAGGCTGGATAACGTTCCTGCGCATGAGCGCAATGATATTTATTAGCAGATGATATAAACAGAATGGCAGCAGAAATAATAATAACAAATGGAAATGTCAATCACACAGCGTAATAGCTGAAAGTCTATGGCAACAGGATGACAGATGACTGGAGAAATAATAACCGGTAATATGATAAACAGAAGAACAGGTGCTTGCAGAGATGATTCTGGTTTGGAAACCAGTGCAGGTTTTAAACATGAAACTTGGCAGTGAGATGTTGAATGGCAAACCTGGTAGCAGAGGCAGGAGTCTGACTATCCACAGTGCAGGTGGTGAAGCACTGACAGCAGCAAGCTGTATCACAGGTGGAGGAATGGAACACACCTGGAGTCAGTCTCAACTGCTAGGCTGAAGCACACAAGGTGGTGATGAGTGTGAAGCCTGTTTGAAGATTGCAGGTATTGCTGGGCCTTGAAGTTCCACGGAGCTGTGCAGAGTAACCAGGAGTACAAGTCTTTCAGTAGAGAGCCAGGAACACGGAAGGAACAGGTACAGATCCTTTCACATGGGTCGCAGGAGTGACACAAAGTCCAGGATGCCTGCAGACTGATCCTGCAGTCTCTTATGTACCCCTTGGTGCACAGGCATTGGATGAGTGAGGGAAAGTGGGTGCGGCCAAGCACCGGATTGGCCGCTGTATGCTGGTTGTTGTGAACTGTCATGGCGGCGCCCATGCCGCGGCCTAGCGGGAACGCGGCGTGCTACACGCCTGCTGTCTCAGGAGCGCTCCCAGGCCCGTGATGGCGTCCAGAGGCAGGGACACGGACGACAGGTGACCGCAGGGAGCCAGGTCGGAGTCCGCAACGGCGGACAGATGTCAGCTTGGTGAGTCGATTCCTGACATCCTCATTATTGCTCAGGATCACTATTCATTGTCTTGTGCTGCATTGTGGTGACCAGTATACTACAGTACAATAGTCCATTGTTGTTTTCGCTGCCTAGTGTCGGTTCTAGTATCCTCATCAGTGCTCATTGTCTTGTACTGCATTGTGGTGACCAGTATACTACAGTACAATAGTCCCGTGCTGTTCTCGCTGCCCAGACTCAGTTCTAGTAAACTCATCATTGCTCAGGATAACTTCTCATTGTCTTGTGCTGCATTGTGGTGACCAGTATACTGCAGTACAATAGTCCAGTGCTGTTTTCGTTGCATAGTGTCAGTTCTAGTATCCTCATCATCAGTGCTCAGTATCACTACTCATTGTCTTGTGCTGCATTGTGGTGACAGTACACTACAGTACAATAGTCCAGTGCTGTTCTCGCTACCCAGTGTCAGTTCTAGTATACTCATCATTGCTCAGGATCACTACTCATTGTCTTGTGCTGCATTGTGGTGACCAGTATACTACAGTACAATAGTCCAGTGCTGTTCTCGCTGCTCAGTGTCAGTTCTAGTATACTCATCATTGCTCATGATCACTACTCATTGTCATGTGCTGCATTGTGGTGGCCAGTATACTACAGTACAATAGTCCAGTGCTGTTCACGCTGCCCAGTGTCAGTTCTAGTATCCTCATCATCAGTGCTCAGTATCACTACTCTTTGTCTTGTGCTGCATTGTGGTGACCAGTATACTACAGTACAATAGTCCAGTGTTGTTCTCACTGCCCAGTGTCAGTTCTAGTATCCTCATCATTGCTCAGTATCACTACTCATTGTCTTATGCTGTATTGTGGTGACCAGTATACTACAGTACAATAGTCCAGTGCTGATCTCGCTGCCCATTTTCAGTTCTAGTATCTTCATCATCAGTTCTCAGTATCACTACTCATTGTCTTGTGCTGCATTGTGGTGACCAGTATACTACAGTACAATAGTCCAGTGCTGTTATCGCTGCCAAGTGTCAGTTCTAGTATCCTCATCATCAGTGCTCAGTATCACTACTCATTTTATTGTGCTGCATTGTGGTGACCAGTATACTACAGTACAATAGTCCAGTGCTGTTTTCGTTGCATAGTGTCAGTTCTAGTATCCTCATCATCAGTGCTCAGTATCGCTACTCATTGTCTTATGCTGCATTGTGGTGACCAGTATACTACAGTACAATAGTCCAGTGCTGTTCTCGCTGCCCAGTGTCAGTTCTAGTATCCTCATTATTGCTCAGGATCACTATTCATTGTCTTGTGCTGCATTGTGGTGACCAGTATACTACAGTACAATAGTCCAGTGTTGTTTTCGCTGCCCAGTGTCTGTTCTAGTATCCTCATCAGTGCTCATTGTCTTGTACTGCATTGTGGTGACCAGTTTACTACAGTACAATAGTCCAGTGCTGTTCTCGCTGCCCAGACTCAGTTCTAGTAACCTCATCATTGCTCAGGATTACTTCTCATTGTCTTGTGCTGCATTGTGGTGACCAGTATACTGCAGTACAATAGTCCAGTGCTGTTCTCGCTGCCCAGTGTCGGTTCTAGTATCCTCATCATCAGTGCTCAGTGTCACTACTCATTGTCTTGTGCTGCATTGTGGTGACCAGTATACTACAGTACAATAGCCCAGTGCTGTTCTCGCTGCTCAGTGTCAGTTCTAGTATCCTCATCATCAGTGCTCAGTATCAGTACTCATTGTCTTGTGCTGCATTGTGGTGACAGTACACTACAGTACAATAGTCCAGTGCTGTTCTCGCTGCCCAGTGTCGGTTCTAGTATCCTCATCATCAGTGCTCAGTATCACTACTCATTGTCTTGTGCTGCATTGTGGTGACCAGTATACTACAGTACCATAGTCCAGTGCTGTTCTCGCTGCCCAGTGTCAGTTCTAGTATCCTCATCATCAGTGCTCAGTATCACTACTCATTGTCTTGTGCTGCATTGTGGTGACCAGTATACTACAGTACAATAGTCCAGTGCTGTTCTCACTGGCCATTGTCAGTTCTGGTATCTTCATCAGTGCTCATTGTCTTGCTGCTGCATTGTGGTGACCAGTATAATACAGTACATTACTAAAAGTCCAGTGTCCTGTGCTGCATCTAGCTGCTGTAGGGTGCTGTGGTAGTGTCCTATCACTGTGCATAGGTCATCAACATTCCAGTCACAGTAGTATCTGGTATCTATCTAGTGGTATCTAATTCCAGACATTACTGCCATCTAATTCCAGATATAATACTGGCATATAATTCCACACATTGGAGAAAAACAATTGAGAAATGGAGAACACAAATTTGGAGGGTAAAATAGGGAAAGATCAAGATCTACTTCCACCTAGTGCTGAAGCTGCTGCCACTAGTCATGGCATAGTTGATGAAATGCCATCAACGTCATCTGCCAAGGCTGATGCCCAAATTCATAGTAGAGAGCGTGTAAAATCCAAAAAGCAAAAGTTCAGTAAAATGATGACTCAAAAATCTAAATTAAAATCATCTGAGGAGAAGCGTAAACTTGCCAATATGCCATTTACGACACGGAATGGCAAGAAACGGCTGAGGCCCTGGCCTATGTTCATGGCTAGTGGTTCAGCTTCACATGAGGATGGAAGCACTCATATTCCCACTAGAATAATGAAAAGAGTAAAGCTGGCAAGAGCACAGCAAAGAACTGTGCATTCTTCTAAATCACAAATCCCCAAGGAGAGTCCAATTGTGTCGATTGCGATGCCTGACCTTCCCAACACTGGATGGGAAGAGGTGTCTCCTTCCACCATTTGCATACCCCCTGCAAGTGCTGAAAGGAGCATCCACAGTCCAGTTCCTGATATTCAAATTGAAGATGTCACTGTTGAAGTACACCAGGATGAGGATATGGGTGTTGGTGGTGCTGAGGAGGAAATTGACAAGGAGGATTCTGATGGTGAGGTGGTTTTTTTAAGTCATGCACCCGGGGAGACACCTGTTGTCCATGGGATGAATATGACTATTGACATGTCTGGTCAAAATACAAAAAAAAAATCACCTCTTCGGTGTGGAATTATTTTAACAGAAATGCGGACAACAGGTGTCAAGCCATGTGTTGCCTTTGTCAAGCTGTAATAAGTAGGGGTAAGGATGTTAACCACCTAGAAACATCCTCCCTTATACGTCACCTGGAGCGAATTCATCAGAAGCCATTGACAAGTTCAAAAGCTTTGGGTGACAGCAGAAGCAGTCCACTGACAACTAAATCCCTTCTTCCTCTTGTACCCAAGCTCCTGCAAACCACCCCACCAACTCCATCAATGTTAATTTCCTCCTTGGACAGGAATGCCAATAGTCCTGCAAGCCATGTCACTGGAAAGTCTGATGAGTCCTCTCCTAACTGGGATTACTCCGATGGATCCTTGAGTGGAATGCCTACTGCTACTGTTGTTACTGCTGGCACTGCTGTTATTGCTGCTGGGAGTCAATCGTCATCTCAGAGGGGAAGTCAGAAGACCACTTGTACTAGTTCCAGTAAGCAATTGACTGTCCAGCAGTCCTTTGCAAGGAAGATGAAATATCACAGCAGTCATCCTGTTGAAAAGCGGATAACTCAGGCCTTGACAACTATGTTGGTGTTAGACATGCGTCCGGTATCAGCCGTCAGTTCAAAGGGACTTAGAGAATTGCTTGAGGTAGTTTGTCCCCGGTACCAAATTCCATCTAGGTTCCACTTCTTTAGGCAGGCGATACCAAGAACGTACACAGACGTCAGAAAAAGGGTCACCAGTGTCCTAAAAAATGCAGTTGTACCCAGTGTCCACTTAACCATGGACATGTGGACAAGTGGAGCAGGGCAGACTAAGGACTATATGACTGTTACAGCCCACTGGGTAGAAGTATTGCCTCCCGCAGCAACAACAGAAGCAGTGGCAACAGTAGCAGCATCTCGCAAATGCCAACTTGTTTCTAGGCAGGCTACGCTTTGTATCACCGCTTTCCATAAGAGGCACACAGCTGACAACCTCTTATGGAAACTGAGGAACATTATCGCAGATTGGCTTACCCCAATTGGACTCTCCTGGGGATTTGTGACATCGGACAAAGCCACCAATATTGTGCGTGCATTACATGTGGGCAAATTCCAGCACCAATGAATTTGGTGGTGCAGAATTAAAAAAAAAATGACATTGGCGTAATGGAGATGCTGTCGGTGGCCCGAAGAATTGCGGGCAACTTTTGGCATTCAGCCACCGCGTGCCGAAGACTGGAGCAACAGCAAACACTCCTGAACATGCCCTGCCATCAGCTGAAGAAAGAGGTGGTAACAAGGTGGAATTCAACCCTCTATATGCTTCAGAGGATGGAGGAGCAGCAAAAGGCCATTCAAGCCTATACATCTGCCTACAATATAGGCAAAGGAGGGGGAATGCACCTGACTCAAGCGCAGTGGAGAATGATTTCAACTTTGTGCAAGGTTCTGCAACCCTTTGAACTTGCCACACGTGAAGTCAGTACAGACACTGCCAGCCTAAGTCAGGTCATTCCCCTAATCAGGCTTTTGCACAAGCAGCTAGAGAGATTGAAGGAGGAGCTAAAATGGAGCGATTCCACTAGGCATGTGGGACTTGTAGATGGAGCTCTTCATTCGCTTAAACAGGATTCACGGGTGGTCAATCTGTTGAAATCAGAGCACTACATGTTGGCCACCGTGCTCGATCCTAGGTTTAAAGCCTACGTTGTATCTCTCTTTCCGGCAGACACAAGTGTGCAGATGTTCAAAGACCTGCTGGTGAGACACTTGTCAAGTCAAGCAGAACGTGACCCGCCAACAGCTCCTCTTTCATTTTCTATCGCCACTGGAGCTGCCAGGAAAAGGATAACATTTCCAAAACCACCCAATGGCGGTGATGCAGGGCACTCAGGAGCAAGTGCTGACATCTGGTCCGAACTGAAGGATCTGCCAACGATTACTGACATGTCGTCTACTGTCACTGCATATGATTCTGTCACCATTGAAAGAATGGTGGAGGATTATATGAGTGACAGCATCCAAGTAGGCATGACAGTCCGTACGTATACTGGCAGGAAAAAGAGGCAATTTGGAGGCCCTTGCACAAACTGGCTTTATTTTACCTAAGTTGCCCCCCCTCCAGTGTGTACTCCGAAAGAGTGTTTAGTGCAGCCGGTAACCTTGTCAGCGAGGTTGCTTCCAGAAAATGTGGAGAAGATGATCTTCATCAAAATTAATTATAATAAATTCCTCCGTGGAGACATTTACCAGCAATTGCCTCCAGAAAGTACACACGGACCTGTCATGGTGGATTCCAGTGGGGACGAATTAATACTCTGTGAGGAGGGGGATGTACACAGTGAAAGGGGTGAGTAATCGGACGATGAGGAGGAGGTGGACATCTTGCCTCTGTAGAGCCAGTTTGTGCAAGGAGAGATTGATTGCTTCTTTTTTGGTGCGGGCCCAAACCAACCAATCATTTCATCCACAGTCGTGTGGCAGACCCTGTCACTGAAATGATGGGTTTGTTAAAGTGTGCATGTCCTGTTTATACAACATAAGGTTGGGTGGGAGGGCCCAAGGACAATTCCATCTTGCACCTCTTTTTTTATATATTTATCTTTGCATCATGTGCTGTTTGGGGACTATTTTTTTTAAGTGCCACTCCTAGATGGGCCAGGTGTTTGTGTCACCCACTTGGGTTGCTTAGCTTAGTCATCCAGCGACCTCAGTGCAAATTTTAGGACTAAAAATAATATTGTGAGGTCTGAGGTGTTCAGAATAGACTGGAAATGAGTGGAAATTACGGTTATTGAGGTTAATACAATAGGATCAAAATTACTGCCAAATTCTATGATTTAAGCTGGTTTTGAGGGGTTTTTGAAAAAAAACACCCGAATCCAAAACGCACCCGAATATGACAAAAATTCTTAAGGGAGGTTTTGCCAAAACGCGTCCGAAACCAAAACACGACCGCGGAACCGAATCCAAAACCAATACACAAAACCCGAAAAATGTCAGGTGCACATCTCTATTATTATTACATTCTATTTATAAGGCACCACAAGTGTTTCACAGTGCCGTACAAAGGCCAGTACAGGGAGACAAAACCTAACATTACAGTAAATAAATAACAAAAACAGGTAACAAAGAGCACCACAATTCTCAAAACATAATACAGCTTAGATGTAAGTAGCAAGTGAGTGATAAGCGCACTACTAGGTGCTGGTAGCATTAGATAGAGATGAGCCTTCACCAGCAGGAGAAAAAGCAAGTAAAGATGCTTGCTGAGGAGAGGGCTGTGAGAAGAGGGTTTTGACAACAAGAGGAAAGAGGGCCCTGCTCTGAGACGCTAACAGTCTAGTAGGAAGAGGCAACAGACAGATGACATGAGGTGCAAGCAGGTGGAAGGTAGTCTGATGGTAGGGTGTAAGCAAAGCAGAGATGGTCAAGGTATGAGGCAGGGGGAATGAGGAGCAGCCTCAGGACTAGGTTATGCATCGGAAGGGTATGCTTTGATGAATAGGTGGGTTTTCAGTGCTCATTTGATGATTTGCAAGGACAGGTAGAGTCTCATGGAGTGGGGGAGCACGTTCCACTTTCGAGGTGCAGCACGGGTAAAATCAGCATAGGAAGAAGTGACCAGGGTAGAGGAGAGGCAACGGTCATTGGCCGACTGTAGGGGGTGGGAGGGAGTGTGAAGGGAGAGTAGGTTGTAGATGTAGGGAGCAGTGGAATTAGAGATGGCCTTGTATTTGAGGGTGAGGAGTTTGAAGAGGATTCTGTAGGGGAATTGGAGCCAGTGCAGATTTTGACGAAGGGGAGTGGCAGACGTGGAGCAGCGGGAGAGGAAGATAAGCCTAGCTGCAGAGTTGAGGACAGATTGGAGGGGAGCAAGTGAGGCAAGTGAGGAGAACGTTGCGGTAGTTGAGCCATGAGATGATAAGTTTAATTGCACTCTGGGAGAGAAATGGCCTGATGCGAGCAATGTTGCATAGCTGGAACCAACAGGATTGTGCCGGAGCTTGGATGTGGGGTGCAAAGGAGAGGGAGGAGTCAAGAGTGATGCCCAAACAGTGGAGTTGGGGAACGGAGGAGATGATGGTGTTGTCAACAGTGAGAGAGAAATTGGTAGGGGGTGTTACTTAGAGATGAGCGGGTTCGGTTTCTCTGAATCCGAACCCGCACGAACTTCATGTTTTTTTTCACGGGTCCGAGCGACTCGGATCTTCCCGCCTTGCTCGGTTAACCCGAGCGCGCCCGAACGTCATCATGACGCTGTCGGATTCTCGCGAGACTCGGATTCTATATAAGGAGCCGCGCGTCGCCGCCATTTTCACACGTGCATTGAGATTGATAGGGAGAGGACGTGGCTGGCGTCCTCTCCATTTAGATTAGGAGAGAGAGAGAGAGATTGACCTGAGGCTGATACTGTAGAAGAGAGTGCAGAGTTTAGTGACTGACCACAGTGACCACCAGCAGTGCAGTTGTTTTATTTAATATATCCGTTCTCTGCCTGAAAAAAACGGTACACACAGTGACTCAGTCACATACCATATCTGTGTGCACTGCTCAGCCCAGTGTGCTGCATGCCTGCATCATCTATGTATATATTATATATCTGACTGTGCTCAGCTCACACAGCTTATAATTGTGGGGGAGACTGGGGAGCACTGCAGTGCCAGTTATAGGTTATAGCAGGAGCCAGGAGTACAAGACAGTCACATACCATATCTGTGTGCACTGCTCAGCCCAGTGTGCTGCATCATCTATGTATATATTATATATCTGACTGTGCTCAGCTCACACAGCTTATAATTGTGGGGGAGACTGGGGAGCACTGCAGTGCCAGTTATAGGTTATAGCAGGAGCCAGGAGTACATATTATATTAAAATTAAACAGTGCACACTTTTGCTGCAGGAGTGCCACTGCCAGTGTGACTGACCAGTGACCTGACCACACTGACCACCAGTATAGTTAGTAGTATACTATATTGTGATTGCCTGAAAAAGTTAAACACTCGTCGTGTGACTTCACTTGTGTGGCGTTTTTTTTTTAATTCTATAAAAAACTCATTCTGCTGACAGTGTCCAGCAGGTCCGTCATTATATAATATATATACCTGTCCGGCTGCAGTAGTGATATATATATATTTTTTATATCATTATTTATCATCCAGTCGCAGCAGACACAGTACGGTAGTTCACGGCTGTAGCTACCTCTGTGTCGGCACTCGGCAGTCCATCCATAATTGTATACCACCTACCCGTGGTTTTTTTTTCTTTCTTCTTTATACATACATACTACTACATCTCTTTATCAACCAGTCTATATTAGCAGCAGACACAGTACAGTACGGTAGTTCACGGCTGTGGCTACCTCTGTGTCGGCACTCGGCAGTCCGTCCATAATTGTATACCACCTAACCGTGGTTTTTTTTTCTTTCTTCTTTATACATACATACTACGACATCTCTTTATCAACCAGTCTATATTAGCAGCAGACACAGTACAGTACGGTAGTTCACGGCTGTGGCTACCTCTGTGTCGGCACTCGGCAGTCCGTCCATAATTGTATACCACCTAACCGTGGTTTTTTTTTCTTTCTTCTTCATACATACATACTACGACATCTCTTTATCAACCAGTCTATATTAGCAGCAGACACAGTACAGTACGGTAGTTCACGGCTGTGGCTACCTCTGTGTCGGCACTCGGCAGTCCGTCCATAATTGTATACCACCTAACCGTGGTTTTTTTTCCTTTCTTCTTTATACATACATACTACGACATCTCTTTATCAACCAGTCTATATTAGCAGCAGACACAGTACAGTACGGTAGTTCACGGCTGTGGCTACCTCTGTGTCGGCACTCGGCAGTCCGTCCATAATTGTATACCACCTACCTGTGGTTTTTTTTTCTTTCTTCTTTATACATACATACTACTACATCTCTTTATCAACCAGTCTATATTAGCAGCAGACACAGTACAGTACGGTAGTTCACGGCTGTGGCTACCTCTGTGTCGGCACTCGGCAGTCCGTCCATAATTGTATACCACCTAACCGTGTTTTTTTTTTCTTTCTTCTTTATACATACATACTACGACATCTCTTTATCAACCAGTCTATATTAGCAGCAGACACAGTACAGTACGGTAGTTCACGGCTGTGGCTACCTCTGTGTCGGCACTCGGCAGTCCGTCCATAATTGTATACCACCTACCCGTGGTTTTTTTTTCTTTCTTCTTCATACATACATACTACGACATCTCTTTATCAACCAGTCTATATTAGCAGCAGACACAGTACAGTACGGTAGTTCACGGCTGTGGCTACCTCTGTGTCGGCACTCGGCAGTCCGTCCATAATTGTATACCACCTAACCGTGGTTTTTTTTTTCTTTCTTCTTCATACATACATACTACGACATCTCTTTATCAACCAGTCTATATTAGCAGCAGACACAGTACAGTACGGTAGTTCAAGGCTGTGGCTACCTCTGTGTCGGCACTCGGCAGTCCGTCCATAATTGTATACTAGTATCCATCCATCTCCATTGTTTACCTGAGGTGCCTTTTAGTTGTGCCTATTAAAATATGGAGAACAAAAATGTTGAGGTTCCAAAATTAGGGAAAGATCAAGATCCACTTCCACCTCATGCTGAAGCTGCTGCCACTAGTCATGGCCGAGACGATGAAATGCCAGCAACGTCGTCTGCCAAGGCCGATGCCCAATGTCATAGTACAGAGCATGTCAAATCCAAAACACCAAATATCAGTTAAAAAAGGACTCCAAAACCTAAAATAAAATTGTCGGAGGAGAAGCGTAAACTTGCCAATATGCCATTTACCACACGGAGTGGCAAGGAACGGCTGAGGCCCTGGCCTATGTTCATGGCTAGTGGTTCAGCTTCACATGAGGATGGAAGCACTCAGCCTCTCGCTAGAAAAATGAAAAGACTCAAGCTGGCAAAAGCACAGCAAAGAACTGTGCATTCTTCGAAATCCCAAATCCACAAGGAGAGTCCAATTGTGTCGGTTGCGATGCCTGACCTTCCCAACACTGGACGTGAAGAGCATGCGCCTTCCACCATTTGCACGCCCCCTGCAAGTGCTGGAAGGAGCACCCGCAGTCCAGTTCCTGATAGTCAGATTGAAGATGTCAGTGTTGAAGTACACCAGGATGAGGAGGATATGGGTGTTGCTGGCGCTGGGGAGGAAATTGACCAGGAGGATTCTGATGGTGAGGTGGTTTGTTTAAGTCAGGCACCCGGGGAGACACCTGTTGTCGGTGGGAGGAATATGGCCGTTGACATGCCAGGTGAAAATACCAAAAAAATCAGCTCTTCGGTGTGGAGGTATTTCAACAGAAATGCGGACAACAGGTGTCAAGCCGTGTGTTCCCTTTGTCAAGCTGTAATAAGTAGGGGTAAGGACGTTAACCACCTCGGAACATCCTCCCTTATACGTCACCTGCAGCGCATTCATAATAAGACAGTGACAAGTTCAAAAACTTTGGGTGACAGCGGAAGCAGTCCACTGACCAGTAAATCCCTTCCTCTTGTAACCAAGCTCACGCAAACCACCCCACCAACTCCCTCAGTGTCAATTTCCTCCTTCCCCAGGAATGCCAATAGTCCTGCAGGCCATGTCACTGGCAATTCTGACGATTCCTCTCCTGCCTGGGATTCCTCCGATGCATCCTTGCGTGTAACGCCTACTGCTGCTGGCGCTGCTGTTGTTGCTGCTGGGAGTCGATGGTCATCCCAGAGGGGAAGTCGTAAGACCACTTTTACTACTTCCACCAAGCAATTGACTGTCCAACAGTCCTTTGCGAGGAAGATGAAATATCACAGCAGTCATCCTACTGCAAAGCGGATAACTGAGGCCTTGGCATCCTGGGTGGTGAGAACCGTGGTTCCGGTATCCATCATTACTGCAGAGCCAACTAGAGACTTGTTGGAGGTACTGTGTCCCCGGTACCAAATACCATCTAGGTTCCATTTCTCTAGGCAGGCGATACCGAAAATTTACACAGACCTCAGAAAAAGAGTCACCAGTGTCCTAAAAAATGCAGCTGTACCCAATGTCCACTTAACCACGGACATGTGGACAAGTGGAGCAGGGCAGGGTCAGGACTATATGACTGTGACAGCCCACTGGGTAGATGTATGGACTCCCGCCGCAAGAACAGCAGCGGCGGCACCAGTAGCAGCATCTCGCAAACGCCAACTCTTTCCTAGGCAGGCTACGCTTTGTATCACCGGTTTCCAGAATACGCACACAGCTGAAAACCTCTTACGGCAACTGAGGAAGATCATCGCGGAATGGCTTTCCCCAATTGGACTCTCCTGTGGATTTGTGGCATCGGACAACGCCAGCAATATTGTGTGTGCATTAAATATGGGCAAATTCCAGCACGTCCCATGTTTTGCACATACCTTGAATTTGGTGGTGCAGAATTATTTAAAAAACGACAGGGGCGTGCAAGAGATGCTGTCGGTGGCCAGAAAAATTGCGGGACACTTTCGGCGTACAGGCACCACGTACAGAAGACTGGAGCACCACCAAAAACTACTGAACCTGCCCTGCCATCATCTGAAGCAAGAAGTGGTAACGAGGTGGAATTCAACCCTCTATATGCTTCAGAGGTTGGAGGAGCAGCAAAAGGCCATTCAAGCCTATACAATTGAGCACGATATAGGAGGTGGAATGCACCTGTCTCAAGCGCAGTGGAGAATGATTTCAACGTTGTGCAAGGTTCTGATGCCCTTTGAACTTGCCACACGTGAAGTCAGTTCAGACACTGCCAGCCTGAGTCAGGTCATTCCCCTCATCAGGCTTTTGCAGAAGAAGCTGGAGACATTGAAGGAGGAGCTAACACGGAGCGATTCCGCTAGGCATGTGGGACTTGTGGATGGAGCCCTTAATTCGCTTAACAAGGATTCACGGGTGGTCAATCTGTTGAAATCAGAGCACTACATTTTGGCCACCGTGCTCGATCCTAGATTTAAAGCCTACCTTGGATCTCTCTTTCCGGCAGACACAAGTCTGCTGGGGTTGAAAGACCTGCTGGTGAGAAAATTGTCAAGTCAAGCGGAACGCGACCTGTCAACATCTCCTCCTTCACATTCTCCCGCAACTGGGGGTGCGAGGAAAAGGCTCAGAATTCCGAGCCCACCCGCTGGCGGTGATGCAGGGCAGTCTGGAGCGACTGCTGATGCTGACATCTGGTCCGGACTGAAGGACCTGACAACGATTACGGACATGTCGTCTACTGTCACTGCATATGATTCTCTCACCATTGAAAGAATGGTGGAGGATTATATAAGTGACCGCATCCAAGTAGGCACGTCACACAGTCCATACTTATACTGGCAGGAAAAAGAGGCAATTTGGAGGCCATTGCACAAACTGGCTTTATTCTACCTAAGTTGCCCTCCCACAAGTGTGTACTCCAAAAGAGTGTTTAGTGCCGCCGCTCACCTTGTCAGCAATCGGCGTACGAGGTTACATCCAGAAAATGTGGAGAAGATGATGTTCATTAAAATGAATTATAATCAATTCCTCCGCGGAGACATTGACCAGCAGCAATTGCCTCCACAAAGTACACAGGGAGCTGAGATGGTGGATTCCAGTGGGGACGAATTGATAATCTGTGAGGAGGGGGATGTACACGGTGATATATCGGAGGGTGATGATGAGGTGGACATCTTGCCTCTGTAGAGCCAGTTTGTGCAAGGAGAGATTAATTGCTTCTTTTTTGGGGGGGGTCCAAACCAACCCGTCATATCAGTCACAGTCGTGTGGCAGACCCTGTCACTGAAATGATGGGTTGGTTAAAGTGTGCATGTCCTGTTTTGTTTATACAACATAAGGGTGGGTGGGAGGGCCCAAGGACAATTCCATCTTGCACCTCTTTTTTCTTTTATTTTTCTTTGCGTCATGTGCTGTTTGGGGAGGGTTTTTTGGAAGGGACATCCTGCGTGACACTGCAGTGCCACTCCTAAATGGGCCCGGTGTTTGTGTCGGCCACTAGGGTCGCTAATCTTACTCACACAGTCAGCTACCTCATTGCGCCTCTTTTTTTCTTTGCGTCATGTGCTGATTGGGGAGGGTTTTTTGGAAGGGACATCCTGCGTGACACTGCAGTGCCACTCCTAAATGGGCCCGGTGTTTGTGTCGGCCACTAGGGTCGCTAATCTTACTCACACAGTCAGCTACCTCATTGCGCCTCTTTTTTTCTTTGCGTCATGTGCTGATTGGGGAGGGTTTTTTGGAAGGGACATCCTGCGTGACACTGCAGTGCCACTCCTAAATGGGCCCGGTGTTTGTGTCGGCCACTAGGGTCGCTTATCTTACTCACACAGTCAGCTACCTCATTGCGCCTCTTTTTTTCTTTGCATCATGTGCTGATTGGGGAGGGTTTTTTGGAAGGGACATCCTGCGTGACACTGCAGTGCCACTCCTAGATGGGCCCGGTGTTTGTGTCGGCCACTAGGGTCGCTAATCTTACTCACACAGTCAGCTACCTCATTGCGCCTCTTTTTTTCTTTGCGTCATGTGCTGATTGGGGAGGGTTTTTTGGAAGGGACATCCTGCGTGACACTGCAGTGCCACTCCTAAATGGGCCCGGTGTTAGTGTCGGCCACTAGGGTCGCTAATCTTACTCACACAGTCAGCTACCTCATTGCGCCTCTTTTTTTCTTTGCGTCATGTGCTGATTGGGGAGGGTTTTTTGGAAGGGACATCCTGCGTGACACTGCAGTGCCACTCCTAGATGGGCCAGGTGTTTGTGTCGGCCACTAGTGTCGCTTAGCTTAGTCATCCAGCGACCTTGGTGCAAATTTTAGGACTAAAAATAATATTGTGAGGTGTGAGGTATTCAGAATAGACTGAAAATGAGTGGAAATTATGGTTTTTGAGGTTAATAATAATATGGGATCAAAATGACCCCCAAATTCTATGATTTAAGCTGTTTTTTAGTGTTTTTTAAAAAAAACACCCGAATCCAAAACACACCCGAATCCGACAAAAAAAATTCGGTGAGGTTTTGCCAAAACGCGGTCGAACCCAAAACACGGCCGCGGAACCGAACCCAAAACCAAAACACAAAACCCGAAAAATTTCAGGCGCTCATCTCTAGTGTTACTCTGGCTGTGATCAGTTTTGTCCATGTTGAGCTTCAGAGAGCACTAAGCCATCCAGGAGGAGATGGCCGAGAGGCAGCTGGAAACCTGAAAGAGGATAGAGGGGAACAGATCAGGAGAGGAGAGGTAGAGTTGTGTGGCATCAGCATAGAGGTGCTATTGAAGGCCAAAGGAGTTAATGAGCGCACCCAGGGAAGAGGTGTACAGGGAGAACAGAAGGGGGCCGAGGACAGAACCCTGAGGGACACCAACAGGAAGGATGGAATGGTGTGAGGTGGTACCAGAGGCAAACACAGAGAAGGAGTGGTTAGTGAGGTAAGAGGTAAACCAGTCAAGGACAGTGCTGGAGAGGCATATGTTTTGGAGTGTGCAGAGGAGAAGAGGATGATCCAAAGTGTCAAAGGCAGCAGAGAGGTCCAGAAGGATAAGCAGAGAGAATAGATACATGCAGTGATGGCTCCAAATGTGGGGCTGCAGCACCGTCCAAAATTCAAATAGTGAAGCCATACCAAGTGGCAGCATTTGTAGTCAGGGCCGGCGCTACCATTAGGCAGCTTTAGGCAGCTGCCTATGGGCACTGGCCACTGGAGGGCGGCATGCACCACTTTAATCTATTTTACTAAAAAAATTATATTTTGCTAAGTAAGCCCAGACCAGGGGCGGCCGCGGCGAGGGTCTAGCCTGCCACAGCCGTCACTCACCTCACCAATGGCAGATTTCCCTGCTCTCTGTCTCTAACAGAAATAGACGGAGCTGCGGGTATGAGAGAGCAGGTCAGGAGGCATGTTAGTGCTGACGCCTAGGATACGTGTTATGCTGTCAGTGTGGGCGGCGCCCGTCTCCTGACCTGCTATCTCATACCCGCAGCTCCGTCTATTTCTGTTAGAGACATGGAGCAGGGAAATCAACACACTGCCGTTGGTGAGGTGAGTGACGGCTGTGGCAGGCTAGACCCTCGCCGCGGCCGCCCCTGGTCTGGGCTTAGTAGCAAAATATAATTTTTAGAGAGGAGGAGCAAGGGCAGGGCTGTCGGTATTATGCGGAGGAGAGTCAGAGGCGTCATTAGGAAGGATTGTAGCCCTTTTATCCCCGCCTCTGCTCTAGACAGCACTTCAAGTTCTCCCCTCTGGCTGCCATCGACGATCCCTCCCCCTAACATTATCATCATTACTGCTGCTGGAAGCCCCAAGATGAGCATAGAATGGGCAGAGGGGAGACGCTGCGGATGGTGATGTCTACTGCATCTGAAAGGCAAGAGAAGCCTCCCTGCCACCCCGCGTCTCCCTATCCCCTCCCTCCCTGCCACCCCGCGTCTCCCTATCCCCTCCCTCCCTGCCGCCCCGCGTCTCCCTATCCCCTCCCTCCCTGCCACCCCGCGTCTCCCTATCCCCTCCCTCCCTGCCACCCCGCGTCTCCCTATCCCCTCCCTCCCTGCCACCCCACGCCTCCCTATCCCCTCCCTCCCTGCCGCCCCGCATCTCCCTATCCCCTCCCTCCCTGCCGCCCGTGTCTCCCTATCCCCTCCCTGCAGCTCCTTGTCTCCCTATCCCCTCCCTGCCTCCCCGCATCTCCCTATCCCCTCCCTGCAGCTCCGTGTCTCCCTATCCCCTCCCTGCCGCCCCGCGTCTCCCTATCCACTCTCTGCCGCCCGCGTCTCCCTATCCACTCTCTGCCGCCCCACGTCTCCCTATCCCCTCCCTGCAGCTCCGCGTCTCCCTATCCCCTCCCTGCAGCTCTGCGTCTCCCTATCACCTCCCTGCAGCCCTGCGTCTCCCTATCCCCTCCCTGCAGCTCCGCGTCTCCCTATCCCCTCCCTGCAGCTCCACGTCTCCCTATCCCCTCCCTGCAGCTCCGTGTCTCCCTATCCCCTCCCTGCCTCCCCGCGTCTTCCTATCCTCTCCCTGCCTCCCCGCATCTCCCTATCCCCTCCCAGCAGCCCTGGGTCTCCCTATCCCCTCCCTGCAGCTCCGTGTCTCCCTATCCCCTCCCTGCAGCTCCGCGTTTCCCTATCCCCTCCCTGCAGCCCCGCGTCTCCCTATCCCCTCTCTGCCGCCCCGCGTCTCCCTATCCCCTCCCTGCCGCCCCACATCTCCCTATCCCCTCCCTGCAGCCCTGCGTCTCCCTATCCACTCTCTGCCGCCCCGCGTCTCCCTATCCACTTTCTGCCGCCCCGCGTCTCCCTATCATCCTGCGTCTCCCTATCCCCTCCCTGCTGCCCTTTCAATATTCTACTACAGGGGCCCACAAAGCAGGGACGTGTAGTCAGGGGAGGCAGTGCCTCCCCTGTCATTAATGATTAAAATAATATAAAGAAGATACTTATGACACATATTCTGTGTCATAAGTAATCTCTTTATATTATGATAAGCATTTTAAATCTTTAAATCACTTTGGGAGGCACAGATTGCAGTGCCTCCCATTAACAATTGGAATGGGAGAGAAAGGGGGGCGGGGCCAAGCACAGGGCTGTAAAAGCCCATTAAAAAACTGCGAGGGAAGCGGCACATATGCCAGTGCCTCGTTGACAGGGAAAACCCGCCCCTGTCAGCGAGGCAGATGTGATTGGACAGAGGATCCAGTACTGGATCCGCTGGTCCAATCACCCATAGGCATTGAGGTCAAGCTGCGGCGGGACCCGACGCTACAGTGGAGCTGCCTGCCACTTCAGGAGCGCGGCGGGGGGGGGGGGGGGCAGCGGCGGCGGGACCCGATGTTGGAGTTGCCTACAGCAGCGGCAGCTCCGGAGACAACGGGCAGCGCTCTTACCTCTATTTCCGTGCCCTCAGCATCTCCGGCAGCATCTGCTTCCTCCGGGACTGAGGAACCAGGACCACTAAGGTGAGTGGGGGGGGGGAGTTGTGCTTGGTGGTAAGTGTCTGGGCAGCTCACCCCCAGATCACTTGGACTGCAGCTCACCCCCCGTGATCTGGGGGTGAGCTGCAGTCCAAGTGATCTGGGGGTGAGCTGCAGTCCAAGTGATCTGGGGTGAACTGCAGTCCAAGTGATCTGGGGGTGAGCTGCAGTCCAAGTGATCTGGGCAAGATCACTTGGATTCCAGCTCACCCCCAGATCACTTGGACGCAGGGACAGGGAAAAATAACTAAAATAAATGTAAAAAAATGATATATTTATATCACAGCCGCCCGCCGCCCACCGCTGACCAGCGCTCACTTCTGCACGCTGCACCGCCATTGAAAGCTGACCACCGCAGACCACAACTGGTGGTGGTCAGAGGGACATCAACGCCGCAGCGACGAAGGACAGCTTAGTACCGCCGCATCCCCCGCAGACCATGGGTTCATACGCCACCGACAACCACAGTCCCTTCCGCACCTCCGCTGCACATATCAGGTAATGTTCCCCTATGTCCCTGCTGTCACGCTCTCAGTCCCTGCTGTCACTCTCTCAGTCCCTGCTGTCACTCTCTCAGCCCCTGCTGTCACTCTCTCTCCATGTCCCTGAATTGTGGATCATACCGTTTGCTATAATGTGAATTTTGGCTCATACCATGTGCTATAATGTGAATTTCGGCTCATACCATGTGCTATAATGTGAATTTCGGCTCATACCATGTGGTAAAATCTGAATTTTGGGTCATAGCGTGTGCTATAATGTGAATTTTGGCTCATACCGTGTGCTGTAATGTGAATTTCGGCTCATACCGTGTGCTGCAATGTAAATTTTCGGCTCATACCGTGTGCTATAATGTGAATTTCGGGTCATACCGTGTGCTGTAATGTGAATTTCGGGTCATACCGTGTGCTATAATGTGAATTTCGGCTCATACAGTGTGGTAAAATCTGAATTTTGGGTCATATCGTGTTCTGTAATGTGAATTTCGGCTCATACCGTGTGCTGTAATGTGAATTTCGGCTCATACTGCGTAGTAAAATATGAATTTTGGCTCATACTGTGTGCTGTAATGTGAATTTCGGCTCATACTGCGTGGTAAAATATGAATTTCTGCTCATACTGTGTGCTCTAGTGTGAATTTTGGCTCATACCGTGTGCTGTAATGTGAATTTCGGCTCATTCCGTGTGCTGTAATGTGAATTTCGGCTCATACCATGTGCTGTAGTGTGAATTTCGGCTCATTCCGTGTGCTGTAATGGGAATTTCGGGTCATACTGTGTGGTATCGGGTGAAACGGGCGCCAGTACTAGATAGTATAAGGGGTCCTACTACACTGAAGGACACGCCCCCATTTGAGTGGCCACACCCCCTTTTCCGGAGGCGCGCGCATAATTGCAACCTTCACTTTTCCATACCCCCACTTCAAAATGTCCACTTCGACCACTGTATATATATATATATATATATATATATACATACAATTTACATATATAAAATCTCAGTGCCTCCCCAGCCAATGACCTCACCGCACGTCACTGCCACAAAGTTCTAGCTACAACCCTGGTGCCTATCTAAAACAACAGACTGTGGTATTATACTATATATGGATATGGGGCTGGATGCTTTTTAACTTGTGTGCATTTAATATAATATTTGTCAGGATTTCTTTTGCTGTTATTTGGCTGCTTCAGGAGGATCAACATACTGTTAACACAGCCTCTAGATAACGTGATCACTCCACTGTCCAAGCAACAGTGGAAAGGGAGGGCCGGGAGGGGGAAGGGGGGGGGGGTTGTAGGCAGAAATTTTGCCTAGGGTGCCGAGAAACCTTGCACCGGCCCTGTTTGTAGTAGCACTTGGCGTGGCTCCCCATTTGAATTTTGGACTGTGCTGCAGCTTCACCTCTGAAGACGCCACTGGATATGTGTTTTATACACTATAGGGGCTATTTACTAAGCATTGGGTGAAGATACAGTGGACGGAGATAAAGTATCAACCAACGAGCTCCTAACTGTCATTTTTCAAACTCAGCCTGTGGTATAGCAGTTAGGTACTGTTGCCTGGTATTTTATACACTTTTTGTACACTTTTCCTCCATCCAAGGCTTAGTAAATAGACCCCTATATCCACACATTCTGAGAGATATTTGACAGCATCTGTATCCAATTCCACTCTCATACAGTACCGTATGTATACATAAACTACATACATAACTAACACACATACTGACACGCAATGAGTACTACTAAGGCAGTGCACAGCAGTTTTTAAATGCTTTTTTTTTTTAAATAATTTTTAGCCACATTTTCTCATCTATGATGTTAACCTATTTTACTTAAAAGATCTTTGCCTTAGGGATATTACTGATTTTTATAGAGAAATATTTCTTAAACAGTATTAATAATAAAATGAATATTAAACAAAAAAACCATATCATTTATATTTTTATACTGTATATAGATATATATTTCCTTGTACAAAGGTCACATGGTATAATAATAGAACCAAAAACTGTGTGAGTCGAGGGATATATATATATATATATATATATATATATATAGACAGACAGTCCCGGCACTCTTTTAACGGAGTAAAGTTACTGCGGTGCCTTCCCAGAGGGGTTACCTCATACAGATGTGGAAGAAATGAAGGTGGCACTCACGCAGATTATTGCAATAATCTGCGTGAGTGCCACCTTCATTTCTTCCACATCTATATATATATATATATATATATATATATATGTATATCAGAGTAAAGGATTTGAAACGTAGATCACTTCACTGGGGTCATGAGTTGTTTCTTAAAAGACGTGGCAGAAACATGTGGCAGTTCAACTTCAAACATGGCACATCTAGGAAACTGTGGCACTGCAGTGGCAGACAGGATGGCAGTTTAATAAACTATACGACCCCATAGAAAGTAACCAAGAATGTTTTCATAAATCAAGAACTAAAGTATTTCAGAGACGTGAATGCAGTACACGGAAATGGAGGTGGAATACACAGGGGCATATTTAGGGGTAAAGGCGCCCCTAGGCACAACGGTAACAGCTCTCCCTGCCTGCCTAATTTTATTAATTAGATGAATTGGTTATAAGTCCTCATTTAATGATAGCCAATTTAACAGAATAATAAAAAAGCCACTATGACATTTTAATTATGTATACATATTTGCTAAGTAGGACAGCTTACAGGGGGCAGTATATGCATGTCCTACCCATTTACACTACATTCAAGATGGCATATGGTATAGTACAGTGGAAATATTTTGTAGTTACCAGTACTTTTTAGGCTGATATTACGAACAAAGCATCCAAGTGCCGTCCCCAAACAAGTGCCACCCCTAGGCACGTGCCTCACTTGCCTAATGGGAAATTGACCACTGGGCATATATAGGGAAAGAGAGCCAAAAGAATGACTGATTGATTATTAAAAAATGTAATAAATTGAGACGGGTAAAAATTTTACCAAGATGGGAGTTCTACTTGAGATGGGATATTGCCCATAGCAACCAATCGTATTTTACTTCTCATTTATCTAGTACCTTCTAGAAGATAATACGTGGAATGTGATTGGTTGCTATGGGCAACATCCCATCTTAAATAGAACTCCCATCTTAGTAAATGTACCCTATGGACTATAGCAATCTTCTGTATTGCAGCAAATCAAGAATGAAAAGGCCATAAAAGAATACAAAAATGATCAATTGATTAAGTAATTAGAATGAACATGTGTGAGGCTGTTGTGCAGGTAAAAAAAGCCATAAAATACAAGAGTGATTGTTTGCTTGATTCATTGATTGATTGATTCATTAATTAAATTAGTAATGTATTGATAAATAACCAATACATATGCTTGTCTATGCAAAATGGACTATAAGGCGCCCATAATTTTATTGCGATTGACATAAACACTTCTTTAAGCTAGCTTACCACTAAAATAACGACACACTAAAATAACGACACGGACACGGTTAGCTGTAGTTAAAGGTCAGACGATATTTATTGATCGCTGACCTGTTCTTTAAACTATAATTGTAATTGAATTGATTTTATATTGGAGGATGGCAAAGGAAAAGTCGCTACCAGACACCAGCTCCAGTCATTTAGATTGAAACACAAAAACTGAGGAGGGGACTAAACCACAACACCGCCTCCTCCCTGCATAACCCGCATTGTGCAGGACTCACCACTCTTTTCTCTGGCAAACGTTTGGTTCCCGCAGGGGAACGTCTAAATGTCCAACCGCAAGGTAAGGACACACCTGCCGTCCTTCTAAAGAGGGTGCCCCACAATGACCACTTATGCCCATCTGACCGCTGATTGGTAGCGACTTCCCGACAATCTGGCTGTCAAGAGCCCACCGAGAAAGACAAGATGCAGGAAAAACTATAGTCAGGGCGGGCGGGAGGGCATTCCAAAATGGCAAGAGGAAGTCTGAGGCACATGACTATGGCTTATATATTATTCCGAGACCAACCCCTAAACCCTTGATCGACAGCCCTATAATCCTATAGGAAAAATACCAGAGAAAACACTAATCTACCTAGCAACTGCTTAGTCATAAACAACCAATCACAAAAGATTGGGCTCTTATATGGCCTCAGGCTTATGCAGCCTTCAGCTAATCTAAGGCGCCCATAATTTTATTGCGATTGACATAAACACTTCTTTAAGCTAGCTTACCACTAAAATAACGACACACTAAAATAACGACATGGACACGGTTAGCTGTAGTTAAAGGTCAGATGATATTTATTGATCGCTGACCTGTTCTTTAAACTATAATTGTAATTGAATTGATTTTATATTGGAGGATGGCAAAGGAAAAGTCGCTACCAGACACCAGCTCCAGTCATTTAGATTGAAACACAAAAACTGAGGAGGGGACTAAACCACAACACCGCCTCCTCCCTGCATAACCCGCATTGTGCAGGTCTCACCACTCTTTTCTCTTGCAAATGTTCGGTTCCCGCAGGGGAGCGTCTAAATGTCCAACCGCAAGGTAAGGACACACCTGCCGTCCTTCTAAAGAGGGTGCCCCACAATGACCACTTATGCCCATCTGACTGCTGGTTCGTAGCGACTTCCCGCCACAGAGGTTTAACAAACCGCCCCGCCATCCAAACCAATAAAAACCAGGAAACAAGATCGCTAACGGAAAGTACCAAAAACCCCTTTAAGAAAACCCGAAAAAACTCCAGCCGAAGAAGACAAACCCCATCTTCCTTGTAGAACCGCTGCTGACGCAGTACAAGCAGAGGATGCCTGACAACTTTTCCACCTAAAAGCCGTAACAACAACGAAACAGCAGAATTACCATCTGGCGGGCTTTCTCCATAGCTGAGAAAAGCACCGCCTACTCTAATGAAAAAACGCTGGACTAATTGACCACCCAAAATGGATCTCCAGCCAGTGACAACGTGACCCATGAAATCAGCCTTAATGAACAAATTGAGGTAAATGCTGTCGACGCGACCCCTATCAGCGCCGCCCGAAAACGCAGGACAATACCGCCAGGATGACCCCAATTATGCTCACGGTGGCAAAGAGCTGTACCAATACCCCTCAGTATCCCTTAACTACGGACACCCAACAACAAACCACCCTGACCAAAACATCAGCTGTCCTACACGCCAAGGAATGCCCTGCCGCCCAAAAAAGTTAAGAGTGGCCAACCAGCCACTCCTGTTCAAACCATCGACGGCTGCAAAAGAAAAACACCCTAACATCATCACACTGACATACATCACATAGGAAACCAAGTGACAGAGAACAGAATTAACCCAAGTGAAGGAGAAAACTCAAAAACCAACCGGGGACCTTTGATGAGCCAATTGTAATTAGGCCTCCTCGGAGGAAAATTTAAAAATTCACTTCACACCCTCGATTCCTGAACGCTACCCGTTCAAAAACCGATGGGCAAACAAGTTTTTGGGTTAGTGCAACAGGCGCAAGTAAACATTATCCACATGCAGAAGGGATTATAGTAAGCATACCTCCACGGACCACCTCCTGAATAGCTGCCGTGGAGGACCCTGTGGCTGCCGCACGGCAGCCACCCCCATCCGCAAGGAAAAGGACCTAAAAAGTATACCACCAATGGACCACCTCCTGAATAGCCGCCGTGGAGGACCCTGTGGCTGCCGCATGGTAGCCACCCCCATCCGCAAGGAATAGGACCTAAGAAATATACCTCCAACGCCCCAGCTCCTGAAACGGCCGCCGTGGAGGACCCTGTGGCTGCCGCATGGTAGCCACCCCAATCCGCAAGGAATAGGACCGAAAAAGTATACCGCCAATGGCCCCGCTCCTAAACAGCAGCCGTGGAGGACCCTGTGGCTGCCGCATGGTAGCCACCCCAATCCGCAAGGAATAGGACCTAAGAAGTATACCGCCAATGGCCCAGCTCCTGAACAGCAGCTGTGGAGGACCCTGTGGCCGCCGCATGGTAGCCACCCCAATCCACAAGGAATAGGACCTAAGAAGTATGCCTCCAACGACCCAGCCCCTGAACAGCTGCCGTGGCGGACCCTGTGGCTACCGCATGGTCAGCCGCCCCATTCCGCAAGGAATGGGCACCAAACCCAAATACAGCAGCAAAATGTAAATTAGTGAGAGGACCAGCGAGCGCCTGTATCAGCAACTGGTCGCCCACCCGGAGGCCCATCTATACTCATGCGACAGGCACAGCGGGCAGACACCCACCTCCTCCCGGGCCTCCAAGGACACCCATCGACCCCCAGCTGCTTGATTCGAGTTGGATCACACCATCCTGCAGAGCAACCGACCATCCTGCAACACGCGTTACAAAAAAGGCCCCGGAATCCCGAAATGCCTGCTGCTCGCCACCCTTCGCTTACCCGCAAAACCCAGAAGAAAGCCAAAGCAAAGGCTAATCTAAACCGGGCCACCTCCAACACTGACTCGGCGACATGAGGCAGCACACCCAGCAACTCCGCTAAAAGTTGCCACGTAGCAGGCCTACGGGTACCCGCAGGGGCGGGCGCACTCTAGCCCAACCCGTAAGCGTTCACGAAAAGGGTGAAAGACCAGGCGGGGTCCACCAGCTCGCGCAGCCTAGAAAAGAAGGAAAGGCCCGCAAGGGCAGGATACATGGCCGCCTAGGACCTACCTCCCAGATAACGCTCGAACACGAAAACCATCAAACCGTCTACCAAGGACACACCCGCTGTATCCAACCTACTGAAAAAACACCAGGACGCAGCTGACGCCCCAACGAGGAAGGAGCTAATGCATGCCTAGTCCGAGTAGCCGACCCACCTGGACAATCCGCCCGACAGAAGACGGGCATGAGAAACCCTATGTGGCCACCCCCGGAACCCACATACGGCACTTATCAAACTGAAAAGAGACAATGCATCCGCAAACCCATTCCGACTCCGGGAGCATGATGGTAAAACTGCGCCGCCAGCAGACAGACAGATGTCGCAACAGTCGCAAAACCTGTGGGGACCGGAGGGAACAAGGAGGAGGAGGCCCAAAAAACCTCCTCGCAAAAGATTACAGAAATAAAGACCAAATCCACCTGGCCGACCCCGCAGCGGCCCGTAGGTTTCCTGCAAACTATGTCACCCATGGGGATAAACCTGCACGCAAAAGGGGAAGAGCTAACAACGCCTGCACCCGCTTAAGCCGAACTTCGCGTTACCCCAAGCAGTCGTTAACAAAACCCAAAAGCTCCGGTACCTTGTCAGCGGGGAGGCGACAGCAACCCGCAATTGTGCCCAGCGCCAACCCTCGAAACCTCAGGCAACCGGTAGGGCCCTAGCCACATGCTGGGGCAACAGGAACACCCGGGACCCCAACAAAGACCTGGCAACCTACAGAAGGATAGCCGCACACCGAAATGCCTCCCAGACCCATGAAGGAAAATAGTCCCGGGAGCGAGAAACACCAGGGGTTAAGAGACGGACAGTACGCAACAACGCAAGAAAGTGCAGAATTTCTCAAAAAAGGCACATGAGCCAGAAAAACCCAGGGGCACCCACCTGTCAGCAAAAAACTGGCACCTAATCTGGGACCGAAAAATAGCAGGGGATAGGGGCGCAGGGGAAGCAGCGAAAACACGACCCAACGTATAATTTAGCCAACAAGGAGGTACCCGGCCCATATACACGAAACAAAACGCAGAGTCCATAAACGACTAACACTCACCCCGCGCACGATCTCGGAAATGGAGCATGAAAAGAAAACCCCATGAAGGTAAGCAAATGTAGGATAAGGCGGAACTAGCCCGGGGTCCTTGGGCACCAAACCCACAGAGAAGATGCACCAGTCGGGAAGAGAGGAAAAAACGGCATAGGGCCCACACGAGCCCCAAGCCGGTTCCGCGTCCACCTTCCGCCTGACCAGATGCGGGAAAGCGTGAGCGGACTCGCAACCGGCGCGCCACCACGGGCTTTTTATTAAGGTTACCCGCTCGTGGCTGGGGCACCGTCACTGGACGGGAGACAGGCCTCGCCAATTTGCAGGAGTGACGAAAAACGGGAGTGGACCTATGGTGTACTTGCCCCTGCAATAAGCGAAAAACCCCACCCCTACCAAGGAGCGCAAAACAGAAACGCCAACTGCGAGGGACCTGCGGCCTGGGACCCCACTGTGCGGTCCTGCCTGCCGCAGGACCCCCAACCACAACCCCAGAAAATTGACGTTACCACCCCGAACACGCTGGACCTCACGTCGTAATCTCCCCAAGCGTAATCCACAGATTTAAATTGTGGGCGCTGAAACAAACACTGTACTATGTGGGAATATTCGGCAGGTCGTGACCCGGCGCAACAAGCCGTAAAATCCAAAAACCATAACCACAGATAAAAGTATGGAAAGCCGTCGCCCCAATGCCGCCCCCCCCGTCTGCCTTTTTCGCGAACCGCAGGGGGCGGAGGGAACAGCAGCCGCCGGTGCCTTGCCTTTCCGAGATGCCTAACGCCATGCGCCGCGCAATGAGGGTAGCCAACTAACGCGGGCGCGAAGTAGAACCAGGGGAACACTACAGAAGTTAACACACCGTTACAATAAGGAGAAAACAACAGCATGCTCACCGGTGCCTGAAGAACCTGGAACACCATCAGCCGCCGCCACCGATTCCGGCGGTGCGTCTTCCGCTGCCGCCGCTTCCCTCCTCGGCCTCCGTTCCTCCGTGCTGACGCCCTGACTCCTCCGAACCAGCAGACACCTGCGCAGACAAAATAGAGGGGACAACAAGCGCAGGAAGCGCACGCGCTTCGACGACAAAAACAGGAGGCACAGGCGGGAGGGGGTGCAAGTGGAAATAGGGTAGGAGGGCTGCCATGACCCACGGAGCGTCCCGATGGTGAAGGCCGGAAGCCATGGTGGGGGGGGGGCTATAACCCGTAGCCCGGGAAAACATAGGAGGAACGGTGGGGAACCGTGCGGGAGCGGGTGATGCTGTAGAAACTGGGCAGGAGGGGCCGTAGCAGGGGAATTCCCGAGCTGGCCGCCCGCGTGGGCTGAAGCCCCGGGGGCCGAACTGAGTAAAAATGGGAAAATTGGGGAGGGGGGGAAGACGGAAGGTCCGGGATGCGCGCCAAGGAAGACATGGTAATTGACCGCGCAACAGGACAGGCACGAGTTCCAGGAAGAATTGGAGGGACCTGACCTCCAGCAAACCCAACCGGTGCCGAAAACCAACAGGAGGGTCAGGCAGGTGTAACAAGGCTGCCGCAGCCGACTGCGCCGATGCAAACCGCACCGTCCCAGCCTGCAATGCGGGGCACCCACAAGCCGGTAAACGGAGGGGGGGGAGATGGGGGAGGCAGGACAGGCCAGGCAGGCGGGAGAAGGGAGGGGGCTACGCAGGTGAGGCCTCCCCATGAGCACCGCGTCCGGAGGCCCCCACTAAAGAGGGGGGGCCACCCAACGCACCCACGCAACGTAGCCCACCAGCGAAAACTACGCAAAACCAGGGAGCCCGGCCGGGATCCCACCTGCGCTAGTGACCCCACAACCGGACCCCCACGCGCCTAAGCGATCAACCCAGCTCCCACCAGCGCAGCAGCAACCCGTGGAGACGCTGCAGAGACGCTGCCCCAGCTACCCCCCCCCCCCACCAGAACACACCGTGCCCCCCCCCCCCTCCGCCCACCCCGGGCCATCAGGCACCACGTGTGCGCCGGAGCCATCAGCCGGGGCCGCAATGGGGAGGAGGCAGCAGGCGCGCCGGGAGAAGGAGGACCGGCGGGGAGAGCCCCGCGGCCCTGCAGACGCCGGGGATGACTCCCCGCGACCGCGGCTGTCCACAGCGGCGAACGCTGAGGAAGGGACACCGCACCGCCTGCCCAAGCAGCCGGGGGAGAGCGCAGTATGCAGCGGTCCGACCCCGCCGCGTTCAGCAGGCGCTGGGCCGGAGACCGGGGAGGACACGGGCGCCGCACGAGAGCGCTGGAATCTCACCCCTAATACAAGCGACGGGGTGGGAGGGGGTCGAAGAGAGGATCCGCCGGGACGCTGCATGGCGAAGGGGGCACAGGAGCCACAAGCACCCGGCGCCATAAGAAATGCACGTAGGAAGGAAGGGACAGGGATGGGGAAGGGGGGGGGGGGATAAAAACAGGGAGATGCTAAAAAGCATCACATATTAGAAGTGGGATAAGAACCCCAAACAAAAGCAATAACCATTAACAATATATAATGCCAGCAGTACTCAGCCTTCCTGGGCCATACCAAAATGGCAAGAGGAAGTCTGAGGCACATGACTATGGCTTATATATTATTCCGAGACCAACCCCTAAACCCTTGACGGACAGCCCTATAATCCTATAGGAAAAATACTAGAGAAAACACTAATCTACCTAGCAACTGCTTAGTCATAAACAACCAATAACAAAAAAACTGGGCTCTTATATGGCCTCAGGCTTATGCAGCCTTCAGCTAATCAAAGCTCAGGAAGAGACAAAAGGCCATAAAAAGTACAAGATTGATTGATTGATTGATTGATTGATTGATTGATGCATTGATTGATTGATTTGTAATGTGTTGAAGAAATAACGAATAATATGTTTGTCTATGCAAAATAGACCATGACTATACTGTTTTGCAGCAGTAAAAGGAGATAAAAGGCCATAAAAATGCAAGTATTATTATTTGATTGATTGATTAATTTACTAACTAATTAATAGCCAATAAAAATGTCTATACAAAAAAGACCATCCCCAATGCCCCACAAAAATACAGCCCATTATGAAAAGAAAATGGTGCAAGATGTCCTTGAGCCCTTCCACTCACTTTTTCCCCGCAAATGATGCAGGGAGTGAAACTGTTTATTTGTATGTGAACAAAGTTGCAATGGGGTACAGTGCACACTAGAGATGAGCGCCTGAAATTTTTCGGGTTTTGTGTTTTGGTTTTGGGTTCGGTTCCGCGGCCGTGTTTTGGGTTCGACCGCGTTTTGGCAAAACCTCACCGAATTTTTTTTGTCGGATTCGGGTGTGTTTTGGATTTGGGTGTTTTTTTAAAAAAACACTAAAAAACAGCTTAAATCATAGAATTTGGGGGTCATTTTGATCCCATATTATTATTAACCTCAAAAACCATAATTTCCACTCATTTTCAGTCTATTCTGAATACCTCACACCTCACAATATTATTTTTAGTCCTAAAATTTGCACCAAGGTCGCTGGATGACTAAGCTAAGCGACACTAGTGGCCGACACAAACACCTGGCCCATCTAGGAGTGGCACTGCAGTGTCACGCAGGATGTCCCTTCCAAAAAACCCTCCCCAATCAGCACATGACGCAAAGAAAAAAAGAGGCGCAATGAGGTAGCTGACTGTGTGAGTAAGATAAGCGACCCTAGTGGCCGACACAAACACCGGGCCCATTTAGGAGTGGCACTGCAGTGTCACGCAGGATGTCCCTTCCAAAAAACCCTCCCCAATAAGCACATGACGCAAAGAAAAAAAGAGGCGCAATGAGGTAGCTGACTGTGTGAGTAAGATTAGCGACCCTAGTGGCCGACACAAACACCGGGCCCATTTAGGAGTGGCACTGCAGTGTCACGCAGGATGTCCCTTCCAAAAAACCCTCCCCAAACAGCACATGACGCAAAGAAAAATAAAAGAAAAAAGAGGTGCAAGATGGAATTGTCCTTGGGCCCTCCCACCCACCCTTATGTTGTATAAACAAAACAGGACATGCACACTTTAACCAACCCATCATTTCAGTGACAGGGTCTGCCACACGACTGTGACTGATATGACGGGTTGGTTTGGACCCCCCCCAAAAAAGAAGCAATTAATCTCTCCTTGCACAAACTGGCTCTACAGAGGCAAGATGTCCACCTCATCATCACCCTCCGATATATCACCGTGTACATCCCCCTCCTCACAGATTATCAATTCGTCCCCACTGGAATCCACCATCTCAGCTCCCTGTGTACTTTGTGGAGGCAATTGCTGCTGGTCAATGTCTCCGCGGAGGAATTGATTATAATTCATTTTAATGAACATCATCTTCTCCACATTTTCTGGATGTAACCTCGTACGCCGATTGCTGACAAGGTGAGCGGCGGCACTAAACACTCTTTCGGAGTACACACTTGTGGGAGGGCAACTTAGGTAGAATAAAGCCAGTTTGTGCAATGGCCTCCAAATTGCCTCTTTTTCCTGCCAGTATAAGTATGGACTGTGTGACGTGCCTACTTGGATGCGGTCACTCATATAATCCTCCACCATTCTTTCAATGGTGAGAGAATCATATGCAGTGACAGTAGACGACATGTCCGTAATCGTTGTCAGGTCCTTCAGTCCGGACCAGATGTCAGCATCAGCAGTCGCTCCAGACTGCCCTGCATCACCGCCAGCGGGTGGGCTCGGAATTCTGAGCCTTTTCCTCGCACCCCCAGTTGCGGGAGAATGTGAAGGAGGAGATGTTGACAGGTCGCGTTCCGCTTGACTTGACAATTTTCTCACCAGCAGGTCTTTCAACCCCAGCAGACTTGTGTCTGCCGGAAAGAGAGATCCAAGGTAGGCTTTAAATCTAGGATCGAGCACGGTGGCCAAAATGTAGTGCTCTGATTTCAACAGATTGACCACCCGTGAATCCTTGTTAAGCGAATTAAGGGCTCCATCCACAAGTCCCACATGCCTAGCGGAATCGCTCCGTGTTAGCTCCTCCTTCAATGTCTCCAGCTTCTTCTGCAAAAGCCTGATGAGGGGAATGACCTGACTCAGGCTGGCAGTGTCTGAACTGACTTCACGTGTGGCAAGTTCAAAGGGCATCAGAACCTTGCACAACGTTGAAATCATTCTCCACTGCGCTTGAGACAGGTGCATTCCACCTCCTATATCGTGCTCAATTGTATAGGCTTGAATGGCCTTTTGCTGCTCCTCCAACCTCTGAAGCATATAGAGGGTTGAATTCCACCTCGTTACCACTTCTTGCTTCAGATGATGGCAGGGCAGGTTCAGTAGTTTTTGGTGGTGCTCCAGTCTTCTGTACGTGGTGCCTGTACGCCGAAAGTGTCCCGCAATTTTTCTGGCCACCGACAGCATCTCTTGCACGCCCCTGTCGTTTTTTAAATAATTCTGCACCACCAAATTCAAGGTATGTGCAAAACATGGGACGTGCTGGAATTTGCCCATATTTAATGCACACACAATATTGCTGGCGTTGTCCGATGCCACAAATCCACAGGAGAGTCCAATTGGGGTAAGCCATTCCGCGATGATCTTCCTCAGTTGCCGTAAGAGGTTTTCAGCTGTGTGCGTATTCTGGAAACCGGTGATACAAAGCGTAGCCTGCCTAGGAAAGAGTTGGCGTTTGCGAGATGCTGCTACTGGTGCCGCCGCTGCTGTTCTTGCGGCGGGAGTCCATACATCTACCCAGTGGGCTGTCACAGTCATATAGTCCTGACCCTGCCCTGCTCCACTTGTCCACATGTCCGTGGTTAAGTGGACATTGGGTACAACTGCATTTTTTAGGACACTGGTGAGTCTTTTTCTGACGTCCGTGTACATTCTCGGTATCGCCTGCCTAGAGAAGTGGAACCTAGATGGTATTTGGTAACGGGGGCACACTGCCTCAATAAATTGTCTAGTTCCCTGTGAACTAACGGCGGATACCGGACGCACGTCTAACACCAACATAGTTGTCAAGGCCTCAGTTATCCGCTTTGCAGCAGGATGACTGCTGTGATATTTCATCTTCCTCGCAAAGGACTGTTGAACAGTCAATTGCTTACTGGAAGTAGTACAAGTGGGCTTACGACTTCCCCTCTGGGATGACCATCGACTCCCAGCAGCAACAACAGCAGCGCCAGCAGCAGTAGGCGTTACACGCAAGGATGCATCGGAGGAATCCCAGGCAGGAGAGGACTCGTCAGAATTGCCAGTGACATTGCCTGCAGGACTATTGGCATTCCTGGGGAAGGAGGAAATTGACACTGAGGGAGTTGGTGGGGTGGTTTGCGTGAGCTTGGTTACAAGAGGAAGGGATTTACTGGTCAGTGGACTGCTTCCGCTGTCACCCAAAGTTTTTGAACTTGTCACTGACTTATTATGAATGCACTGCAGGTGACGTATAAGGGAGGATGTTCCGAGGTGGTTAACGTCCTTACCCCTACTTATTACAGCTTGACAAAGGGAACACACGGCTTGACACCTGTTGTCCGCATTTCTGTTGAAATAGTTCCACACCGAAGAGCTGATTTTTTTGGTATTTTCACCAGGCATGTCAACGGCCATATTCCTCCCACGGACAACAGGTGTCTCCCCGGGTGCCTGACTTAAACAAACCACCTCACCATCAGAATCCTCCTGGTCAATTTCCTCCCCAGCGCCAGCAACACCCATATCCTCCTCATCCTGGTGTACTTCAACACTGACATCTTCAATCTGACTATCAGGAACTGGACTGCGGGTGCTCCTTCCAGCACTTGCAGGGGGCGTGCAAATGGTGGAAGGCGCATGCTCTTCACGTCCAGTGTTGGGAAGGTCAGGCATCGCAACCGACACAATTGGACTCTCCTTGTGGATTTGGGATTTCGAAGAACGCACAGTTCTTTGCGGTGCTACTGCTTTTGCCAGCTTGAGTCTTTTCATTTTTCTAGCGAGAGGCTGAGTGCCTCCATCCTCATGTGAAGCTGAACCACTAGCCATGAACATAGGCCAGGGCCTCAGCCGTTCCTTGCCACTCCGTGTGGTAAATGGCATATTGGCAAGTTTACGCTTCTCCTCCGACAATTTTATTTTAGGTTTTGGAGTCCTTTTTTTACTGATATTTGGTGTTTTGGATTTGACATGCTCTGTACTATGACATTGGGCATCGGCCTTGGCAGACGACGTTGCTGGCATTTCATCGTCTCGGCCATGACTAGTGGCAGCAGCTTCAGCACGAGGTGGAAGTGGATCTTGATCTTTCCCTAATTTTGGAACCTCAACATTTTTGTTCTCCATATTTTAATAGGCACAACTAAAAGGCACCTCAGGTAAACAATGGAGATGGATGGATACTAGTATACAATTATGGACGGACTGCCGAGTGCCGACACAGAGGTAGCCACAGCCGTGAACTACCGTACTGTACTGTGTCTGCTGCTAATATAGACTGGTTGATAAAGAGATGTCGTAGTATGTATGTATGAAGAAGAAAGAAAAAAAAACCACGGGTAGGTGGTATACAATTATGGACGGACTGCCGAGTGCCGACACAGAGGTAGCCACAGCCGTGAACTACCGTACTGTACTGTGTCTGCTGCTAATATAGACTGGTTGATAAAGAGATGTCGTAGTATGTATGTATGAAGAAGAAAGAAAAAAAAACCACGGGTAGGTGGTATACAATTATGGACGGACTGCCGAGTGCCGACACAGAGGTAGCCAGAGCCGTGAACTACCGTACTGTACTGTGTCTGCTGCTAATATAGACTGGTTGATAAAGAGATGTAGTAGTATGTATGTATAAAGAAGAAAGAAAAAAAAACCACGGGTAGGTGGTATACAATTATGGACGGACTGCCGAGTGCCGACACAGAGGTAGCCACAGCCGTGAACTACCGTACTGTACTGTGTCTGCTGCTAATATAGACTGGTTGATAAAGAGATGTCGTAGTATGTATGTATGAAGAAGAAAGAAAAAAAAACCACGGTTAGGTGGTATACAATTATGGACGGACTGCCGAGTGCCGACACAGAGGTAGCCACAGCCGTGAACTACCGTACTGTACTGTGTCTGCTGCTAATATAGACTGGTTGATAAAGAGATGTCGTAGTATGTATGTATAAAGAAGAAAGAAAAAAAAACCACGGTTAGGTGGTATACAATTATGGACGGACTGCCGAGTGCCGACACAGAGGTAGCCACAGCCGTGAACTACCGTACTGTACTGTGTCTGCTGCTAATATAGACTGGTTGATAAAGAGATGTCGTAGTATGTATGTATGAAGAAGAAAGAAAAAAAAAACCACGGTTAGGTGGTATACAATTATGGACGGACTGCCGAGTGCCGACACAGAGGTAGCCACAGCCGTGAACTACCGTACTGTACTGTGTCTGCTGCTAATATAGACTGGTTGATAAAGAGATGTCGTAGTATGTATGTATAAAGAAGAAAGAAAAAAAAACCACGGTTAGGTGGTATACAATTATGGACGGACTGCCGAGTGCCGACACAGAGGTAGCCACAGCCGTGAACTACCGTACTGTACTGTGTCTGCTGCTAATATAGACTGGTTGATAAAGAGATGTAGTAGTATGTATGTATAAAGAAGAAAGAAAAAAAAACCACGGGTAGGTGGTATACAATTATGGATGGACTGCCGAGTGCCGACACAGAGGTAGCTACAGCCGTGAACTACCGTACTGTGTCTGCTGCGACTGGATGATAAATAATGATATAAAAAATATATATATATCACTACTGCAGCCGGACAGGTATATATATTATATAATGACGGACCTGCTGGACACTGTCTGTCAGCAGAATGAGTTTTTTATAGAATAAAAAAAAAAACACCACACAAGTGAAGTCACACGACGAGTGTTTAACTTTTTCAGGCAATCACAATATAGTATACTACTAACTATACTGGTGGTCAGTGTGGTCAGGTCACTGGTCAGTCACACTGGCAGTGGCACTCCTGCAGCAAAAGTGTGCACTGTTTAATTTTAATATAATATGTACTCCTGGCTCCTGCTATAACCTATAACTGGCACTGCAGTGCTCCCCAGTCTCCGCCACAATTATAAGCTGTGTGAGCTGAGCACAGTCAGATATATAATATATACATAGATGATGCAGCACACTGGGCTGAGCAGTGCACACAGATATGGTATGTGACTGTCTTGTACTCCTGGCTCCTGCTATAACCTATAACTGGCACTGCAGTGCTCCCCAGTCTCCCCCACAATTATAAGCTGTGTGAGCTGAGCACAGTCAGATATATAATATATACATAGATGATGCAGGCATGCAGCACACTGGGCTGAGCAGTGCACACAGATATGGTATGTGACTGAGTCACTGTGTGTACCGTTTTTTTCAGGCAGAGAACGGATATATTAAATAAAACAACTGCACTGCTGGTGGTCACTGTGGTCAGTCACTAAACTCTGCACTCTCTTCTACAGTATCAGCCTCAGGTCAATCTCTCTCTCTCTCTCTCTCCTAATCTAAATGGAGAGGACGCCAGCCACGTCCTCTCCCTATCAATCTCAATGCACGTGTGAAAATGGCGGCGACGCGCGGCTCCTTATATAGAATCCGAGTCTCGCGAGAATCCGACAGCGTCATGATGACGTTCGGGCGCGCTCGGGTTAACCGAGCAAGGCGGGAAGATCCGAGTCGCTCGGACCCGTGAAAAAAAACATGAAGTTCGTGTGGGTTCGGATTCAGAGAAACCGAACCCGCTCATCTCTAGTGCACACAGGTTGTACAAACAAAAGAAAAAAATAAATGAATAAATATATTTATAGAGAGAGAGAGAGAGAGAGAGAGAGAGAGAGAGAGAGAGAGAGAGAGAGAGAGATGAGCGGGTTCGGTTCTCAGTGAACCGAACCCTACCGGACTGCCTTCCGAGTTCGGTTCAGGGCCAGGCTCGGGTTTTCCCGCCTGACTCGGAAACCCGAACGCGGCAAAACTTTATCATTCCGCTGTCGAATTCTTGCGGGATTTGGATTCCATATAAGGAGCCGCGCGTCGCGTCCATTTTCACTCCAGTCTCGGAGAGTATATTGAGAGGACGTGTCCTCAGTGTTCAGTGTCTGTGTGGGGGTGGGAAAGTGGGGTGGCAAGTCTTGTGCTGTGTTGTGCTGCTCAGTCCAGTCCAGTGTAGTCAGTGTATTGTGCTGCATCAGTCCAGCCAGTCACAGTGTTGGTGTCTTCTCCTGCCATATATCCAGTGTAGCTGTATAAAGTGGTGCTGTGTTGTGCTGTCCAGTCCAGTGTAATCAGTGTATTGTGCTGCATCAGTCCAGCCAGTCACTGTGTTGGTGTCCTCTGGTGCTATATATCCAGTGTAGCTGTATAAAGTGGTGCTGTGTTGTGCTGTCCAGTGTAGTCAGTGTATTGTGCTGCATCAGTCCAGCCAGTCACAGTGTTGGTGTCCTCTACTGTCATATATCCAGTGTAGCTGTATAAAGTGTAGCTGTGATGTGCGGTCCAGTCCAGTGTAGTCAGTGTATTGTACTGCATCAGTCCAGCCAGTCACAGTGTTGGTGTCCTCTATTTCCATATATCCAGTGTAGCTGTATAAAGTGCTGTTGTGTTGTGCTGCATCAGACCAGTGGTAGTGTCCTGTCTCATCAGTCATTCCAGTGACGATATGCACTGCTGCTATATGTCCACTGCTGCTGTATAATAATTATAACAACAACCACAAGTCCTTTACAGTGTTGTTGTGTTGTGCTGCATCAGACCAGTGGTAGTGTCCTGTTCATCAGTCATTCCAGTGACAATATACGCAGCTGCTATATGTCCACTGCTGCCATATAATAATAATAATAATAATAATAACAAGCCCCTTACAGTGTTGTTGTGTTGTGCTGCATGAGACCAGTGGTAGTGTCCTGTCCATCAGTCATCCCAGTGACGAGGCAGTCACAGTGGTATACGCTGCTGCTATATGTCCACTGCTGTCGTATAATAATAATAATAACAACAACCACAAGTTCCTTACAGTGTTGCTGTGTTGTGCTGCATCAGACCAGTGGTAGTATCCTGTCCATCAGTCATTCCAGTGATGATATACACTGCTGCTATATGGCCACTGCTGCTGTATAGTAATTATAACAACAACCACAAGTACCTTACAGTGTTGTTGTGTTGTGCTGCATCAGACCATTGGTAGTGTCCTGTCCATCTGTCATTCCAGTGACAATATACGCTGCTGCTATATGTCCACTGCTGCCATATAATAATAATAACAACAACAACCACAAGTCCCTTACAGTGTTGTTGTGTTGTGCTGCATCAGACCAGTGGTAGTGTCCTGTCCATCAGTCATTCCAGTGACAATATACGCTGCTGCTATATGTCCACTGCTGCCATATAATAATAATAATAATAATAATAATAACAACCACAAATCCCATACAGTGTTGTTGTGTTGTGCTGCATCAGACCAGTGGTAGTGTCCTGTCCATCAGTCATTCCAGTGACGAGGCAGTCACAGTGGTATACGCTGCTGCTATATGTCCACTGCTGTCGTATAATAATAATAACAACAACCACAAGTTCCTTACAGTGTTGTTGTGTTATGCTGCATCAGACCAGTGGTAGTGTCCTGTCCATCGGTCATTCCAGTGACGATATACGCTGCTGCTATATGGCCATTGCTACCATATAATAATTATAACAACAACAACCACAAGTCTCTTACAGTGTTGTTGTGTTGTGCTGCATCAGACCAGTGGTAGTGTCCTGTCTATCAGTCATTCCAGTCATTCCTGTGCTGCATATTGTCTTATATAACTCCCAAAAATAATGTAGAACAAAAATGTTGAGGATAAAATAGGGAAAGATCAAGAAGAACCACTTCCGCCTAGTGCTGAAGCTGCTTCCACTAGCCATGACATAGACGATGAAATGCCATCAACGTCATCTGCCAAGGCCGATGCCCAATGTGATAGTAGGGGGCATGTAAAATCCAAAAAGCCAAAGTTCAGTAAAAAGACCCAAAAAAAAGAAATTTAAATCGTCTGAGGAGAAACGTAAACTTGCCAATATGCCATTTACGACATGGAGTGGCAAGGAATGGCTGAGGCCCTGGCCTATGTTCATGTCTAGTGGTTCAGCTTCACATGACGATGGAAGCACTCATCCTCCCGCTAGTAAGATTAAAAGAGTTAAGCTGGAAAGAGCACAGAAAAGAAGAAAAGAACTGTGCGTTCTGAGATAGTATCACAAATCCCCAAGGAGAGTCCAAGTGTGTCGGCAGTTGCGATGCCTGACCTTCCCAACACTGGATGGGAAGAGGTGGCTCCTTCCACCATTTTTGTTTGTTTGTTTAAATAAGGCACCAGTAGAGACACCTGTTGTCCGTGAGATGTATAAGCCCTTTGTGATGCCAGGGCAAAATACCAAAAAAGCCACCTCTTCTGTGTGGAATTATTTCTCCACAAATCAGGACAACAGATGTCAAGCCATGTGTTGCCTCTCTCAATCTGTAATAAGTAGAGGTAAGGATGTTAACTACCTAGGAACATCCTCCCTTATATGTCACCTGCTGCGCATTCATCAGTAGTCAATGTCAAGTTGTTAAACTTTGGGTAAGAGCGTAAGCAGTCCACTGACACCTAAATCCCTTCTTCCTCCTGTACCCAAGCTCCTGCAAGCCACACCACAAACTCCCTCAATGTCAACTTCCTCCTCAGTCAGGAACGTCAGTAGTCCTGAAGGCCATGTCACTGTCAAGACTGAGGAGTCCTCTCCTAACCAGGATTCCTCTGTAGGATCCTGGAGTGGTATGCCTGCTGTTGCTGCTGGGAGTTGATCGTCATCCCAGAGGGGAAGTCGGAAGACCACCTCTACTAATTCCATTAAGCAATTGACTGTCCAACAGTCCTTTGTGAGGAAAATGAAATATGACAGCAGTCACCCTTCAGCAAAGTGGATAACTGAGGCCTTGACAGCTATGTTGGTGTTAGACGTGCCTCCGGTATCCAACATTAGTTCAGTGGGACTTAGAGAATTGTTTGAGGTACTGTGTCCCCGGTAGCAAATCCCATCTAGGTTTCACTTATTTAGGCAGGCGATACCGAGAATGTACACAGATGTCAGAAAAAGAGTCACCAGTGTCCTACAAAATGCGGTTGTATACAGTGTCCACTTAACTACAGACATGTGAACAAGTGGAACAGGGCAGACTAAGGACTATATGACTGTAACAGCCCACTGGGTAGATGTATGGCCTCTTGCAGCAACAACAGCAGCGGCACCAGTAGCAGCATCTCGCAAACGCCAACTCATTCCTAAGCGGGCTACGCTATGTATCACCGCTTTCCTTAAGAGGCACACAGCTGACAACCTCTTATGGAAGCTGAGGAACATCATTGCATTATTTGTGATATCGGACAATGCCACCAATATTGTGCGTGCATTATATCTGGGCAAATATCATCATGTCCCATGTTTTGCACATACAATTAATTTGGTGGTGCAGAATTTTTTGAAAAATGACAGGGGTGTGCAAGAGATGCTGTCAGTGGCCCGAAAAATTGCGGGCCACTTTCGGCATTCTGCCACTGCGTGCCAAAGATTGAAGACACAGCTGAACATGCCCCGCCATCAACTGAAGCAAGAGGTGGTAACAAGGTGGTATTCAACACTCTATATGCTTCAGAGGATGGAGGAGCAGCAAAAGGCAATTCAAGCCTATACAACCACCTATGATATAGGCAAAGGAGGGGTAATGCACCTGACTCATGATTTCCGTCTTGTGCAAGGTTCTCCAACCCTTCGAACCTGCCACACATGAAGTCAGTTGAGACACTGCCAGCTTGAGTCAGGTCATTCCCCTCATCAGGCTTTTGCAGAAGCAGCTGGATAAATTGAAGGAGGAGCTAAGATGGAGCGATACCACAAAGCATGTGGGACTTGTGGATGGAGCCCTTCATTTGCTTTGCCAGGATTCAAGGGTGGTCAATCTGTTGAAATCAGAGCACTACATTTTGGCCACCGTGCTCAATCCTAGGTTTAAAGCCTACGTTGTATCTCTCTTTACGGCAGACACAAGTCTGCAGAGGTGCAAAGACCTGCTGGTGAGTAAATTGTCAACTCAAGTGGAACATGACCCGTCAACAGCTCTTCCTTCAATTTTTCCCGCCACTGGGGTTGAAAGGAAAAGGATAAGATTTCCTAGCCCACATGCTGGCGGTGATGCAGGGCAGTCATGTGTGAGTGCTGACATCTGGTCCGGACTGATGGACCTGCCAACGATTACTGACATGTCTACTGTCATTGCATATGATTCTGTCACCATTAAAAGAATAGTGGACAATTATATGAGTGACAGCATCCAAGTAGTCATGTCAGACAATCCGTACGTATACTGGCAGGAAAAAGAGGCAATTTGGAGGCCCTTGCACAAACTGGCTTTATTTTACCTAAGTTTCCCCCCCCCCCCCTCCAGTGTGTACTCCGAAAGAGTGTTTGGTGCAGCCGGTAACCTTGTCAGCAATCGGCGTAGGAGGTTACTTCCACTAAATGTGGAGAAGATGATGTTCATCAAAATTCATTATAAGTTCCTCCGGGAAGACCTTTACCAGCAATTGCCTCCAGAAAGTACACAGGGACCTGTGATGGTGGATTCCAGTGGGGACGAATTAATACTCTGTGAGGAGGAGGATGTACACAGTGAAAGGGGTGAGGAATCGGAGGAAGAGGATAAAGTGGACATCATGCCTATGTAGAGCCAGTTTGTGCAAGGAGAGATTGCTTCTTTTTTGGTGGGGGCCCAAACAAACCAGTCATTTCAGTCACAGTCGTGTGGCAGACCCTGTCGCTGAAATGATTGGGTTGTTAAAGTGTGCATGTCCTGTTTATACAATGTAAGGGTGGGTGGGAGGGCCCAAGGACAATTCCATTTTGCACATCTTTTTCTTCTTTGCATCATGTGCTGTTTGGGGACTAGTTTTTTTTTGTGCCAACCTGTCTGTAACTGCAGTGCCACTCCTAGATGGGCAAGGTGTTTGTGCCGCACACTTGTGTCAGTTAGCTTGGCCATCCAGCCAACTCATTGCACCTCTTTTTCTTCTTTGCATCATGTACTGTTTGGGGACTAGTTTTTTTTGTGCCATCTTGTCTGTAACTGCAGTGCCACTCCTAGATGGGCCAGGTGTTTGTGCCGCACACTTGTTTTGCTTAGCTTGGCCATCCAGCCACCTCATTGCACCTCTTTTTCTTCTTTGCATCATGTGCTGTTTGGGGACTAGTTTTATTTGTGCCATCCTGTCTGTAACTGCAGTGCCACTCATAGATGGGACAGGTGTTTTTGCCACACACTTGTGTCATTTAGCTTGGCCGTCCAGCTACCTAAATGCACCTCTTTTTTTCTATGCATCATGTGCTGTTTGGGGACTAGTTTTTGAATAGTGCCATCTTGTCTGCAACTGCATTGCCACTCCTAGATGGGCCAGGTGTTTGTGCCGCACACTTGTGTCGCTTAGCTTAGTCATACAGCCACCTCGGTTCAACTTTTAGGCCTAAAACAAAATATTGGGGGTAATTCCAAGTTGATCGCAGCATCAAATTTGTTAGCAGTTGGGCAAAACCATTTGCAATGCAGGTGTGGCAGATATAACATTTGCAGAGAGAGTTAGATTTGGGTGGGGTGTGTTCAAACTGAAATCTAAATTGCAGTTTAAAAATAAAGCAGCCAGTATTTACCCTGCACAGAAACAAAATAACCCACCCAAATCTAACTCTCTCTGCAAATGTTATATCTGCCCCCCCTGCAGTGCACATGGGGGGTCATTCCGAGTTGTTCGCTCTGTAATTTTTTCCGCATCGCAGCGATTTTCCGCTTAGTGCTTATGCGCAATGTTCGCACTGCGACTGCGCCAAGTAAATTTGCTATACAGTGAGGTATTTTACTCACGGCTTTTTCTTCGTTCAGGCGATCGGAGTGTGATTGACAGGAAGTGGGTGTTTCTGGGCGGAAACAGGCCGTTTTATGGGCGTGTGTGAAAAAACGCTACCGTTTCTGGGAAAAACGCGGGAGTGGCTGGAGAAACGGAGGAGTGTCTGGGCGAACGCTGGGTGTGTTTGTGACGTCAAACCAGGAACGACAAGCACTGAACTGATCGCAGATGCCGAGTAAGGTTGAAGTTACTCAGAAACTGCTAAGAGGTGTGTAATGGCAATTTTGAGAATCATTCGTTCGCAATTTTACTATGCTAAGATTCACTCCCAGTAGGCGGCGGCTTAGTGTGTGTAAAGCTGCTAAAAGCAGCTTGCGAGCGAAACAACTCGGAATGAGGGCCATGGTTTTACCCAACTGCTAACAAATTTTATGCTGCGATCAACTCAGAATTACCCCCATTGTGGAGGTGTGAGGTGTTCAGAATAGACTGGAAATGAGTGGAAATGAATATTGTTGAGGTTAATAATACCGTAGGAGCAAAATTACCCCCAAATTCTGTGATTTTAGCTGTTTTTATGTTTGTTTGTTTGTTTGTTTTAAAAATCATCCAGATCGAAAACCAAAACCAAAACACGAAAGGGTGGTTTTGGCAAAACCAAGCCAAAACCAATACAGAACTAAAACCGAAACACAAAACACGAAAAGTTCCTGCCACACATCTCTCTCTCTCTCTCTCTCTCTCTCTCTCTCTCTCTCTCTCTATATATATATATATATATATATATAATTTTTTCTTTAAAATTATAACTCATGCTGCATGAAGTCAAACCACTTATGTTAATGTAAACAAGTTGCAGTGGGGTAGGGCCCACATTGGTTGTCCAAATAATGAACAATTATTTTTTACTGTTTTTCAAATGGCAACTCATAATAGGGAATCAAAGTTGTAGTGGGGTACAGCGCACACAGGTTGTACAAATAAGAACAATTATTTGTAACTTTTTTTTTGCAAATTACAACTGACAGTGGGGAATCACACTGCTTATATTTATGTGAACAATGTCACAATGGAGTACAGTGCACAAAAGTTGTACACAAAAATATTTTTTTTAACCTTATTTTGCAAATGGCAATGGACAGTGGAGAATCACACCTCTTATATTTATGTGAACAAAGTTGCAGGAGGGGTAAAGTGCACACAGGTTATACAAACAATAGAATATATATTTTTTAGGACTTCGTTCTTATCTATGTTAAGTTGTGAACAAATGCAGTACAGTACAGCATGCACTAGTTGTAAAAAATATACTTTAGCACTGGGTACAGCTGCACTGTGGGCAATGATATTAAAAATACAACACCAATGTAACACTAAATGTCAGTACACACTAGCTGATGTGCTCCTTGAGTGACATCACCTAGTGTGTCCCCCCCCGGCCCGTGCCGCTCGATCGCAGGCTGTCATGCTGTGGCTGGGCTGTACATGCTTTGGACAATAAATCCAAGTTGAGCTGCATATACGGCCAACACCACAGGTTAATAATGGGCCATGCATCGGCCGTCATCAGCTGCATACACACTGGGCAATATAGTAAACGATATTGCTCAGGGTGGGGGGAAATTAGCAATATCATTTACTATATCACTAAGTGTGTATGCACCTTATGGGTTACTCAGGAGCACAACTGAGACAGTGGGTCAGATTTACTAAGCCTCAAAAAGTAATAAAGTGGAGAGTGATAAACTACTAGCCAATCAACTCCTAACTGACAGTGCCTGCTGAAAGCTTGTGCCAAAAATATATATGGGCAAGGCTTTATGGGGAAGGGGCATGGTCACAGAATAGTCCCATTTCACATTACACTGCACAGTAGTGTCTGTTATTCACATAACACCACACAGTAGTAGCTGTCAAAAGAGGGTGTGGTCTTGTCAGGAGGGGTGTGGTCTCATGGCTGACCCCCATTTTTGTCACACTGGCGGTCCTGGAGGTGCAGATTACCCCCAGTGAAAAATATGCTGCAGTGTCAGCTCTTACACTTTGGCAGTGTTATGTGTGCAGCAGCTGCAAATCTGTCAGTTCTATTTTCAGCATTGATTAGCACCTGGATCCGGCTGCTCTCTTCTGTTGTTCTCATTTCCTAGTAACTGATCACCTGGACCTGATTACTAGAGATGAACGGGTTCAGTTCTCAGAGAACCGAACCCCCTCGAACATTCCATTCCAAGCCAGTTTCCGAGTCCGGCTCGGTACTTCCCGCCAGACTCGGAAACCAGAACAAGGCAAAAAGTCATCATCCCGCTGTTGGTTGCTCATGGGTTTTGGATTCTATATAAACAGCCGTGTGTATCTCTGTGGGTGGTGGCATCAGGTGGGGTTAGTGTGTGCTCTGTAGGGGTGCTGCTCCTGTCACTGTGGTGTAATTGTGCTGTTAGGGGTGCTGTCCTGGCTGTCACTGGTGCTTCATGTGCTGTTAGAGGTGCTGCAGCTGTACATGGGTGTTGCTGTCCTAGCTGTCACTGTGTTGTACAGGGGTCAGGGGCACTGTTCTACTGTATGCAGAGAAAATACAGAGGTGCTGGACCTGTCTTGTATGCTGTAAAAATTAAGGGGTGCTGTTGTCAAAATAAATGTACACTGGCCCTGTCTTGTATGCTGCAAAAATTCTGGGGTGCAGTAACATAAATGTACACTGGCCCTGTCTTGTATGCTGCAAAAATTCTGGGGTGCAGTAAAATAAATGTACACTGGCCATGTTTTGAATGCTCTAAAAATTCTGGGGTGCAGTAAAATAAAAGTACACTGCCCCTATTTTGTATGCTGTAAAATTCTGGGGTGCAGTAAAATAAATGTACACTGGCCCTCTCTTGTATGTTGCAAAAATTCTGGGGTGCAGTGAAATAAATGTACACTGGCCCTGTCTTGTATGCTGTAATAATTCTAGGGTGCAGTTAAAATCAGTGTACACTGGCCCTGTCTTGTATGTTGTAAAAATACAGGGGTGCTGTTGTTAAAATAAAAGTACACTGGCTCTGTCTTTTATGCTGTAATAATTCTGGGGTGCAATGAAAATCAACGTACACTAGTCCTGTGTGCTGTAAAAATACAGGGGTGATGTTGTTAAAATAAAAGTACACTGGTCCTGTATGCTGTAAAAAATACAGGGGTGCTGTTGTTAAAATTAGAGTACACTGGTCCTGTATGCTGTAAAAATACAGGGGTGCTGTTGTTAAAATAAGAGTACACTGGTCCTGTATGCTGTAAAAATACAGGGGTGCTTATGTTAAAGTAAAAGTACACTGTCCTGAATGCTGTTGCTTAAATAAAAGCACACCAGTCCAGTTTGCTGTATAAATATAGGGGTGCTGCTGTTAAAATAATATTACACTGTCCCTGTCTTGTATTCTGTAAAAATACAGGGGTGCTGTTGTGAAAATAAAAGTACACTGGCCCTGTCTTGTATGCTGTAAAAATACAGGGGTGAAATGAAAATCAATGTATACTGGTCCTGTATGCTGTAAAAAAACAGGGGTGCTGTTGTTAAAATAAAATTACACTGGTCTTCTATGCTGTAAAAATACAGGGGTGCAGTAAAATAAATGTACACTGGGTCTGTCTTTTATGCTGTAAAAATTCTGGGGTGCAGTAAAATAAATGTACACTGGCCATGTCTTGAATGCTGTAAAAATTCTGGGGTGCAGTAAAATAAATGTACACTGGCCATGTCTTGAATGCTGTAAAAATTCTGGGGTGCAGTAAAATAAATGTACACTGGCCGTGTCTGGTATGCTGTAAAAATTCTGGGGTGTTGTAGTTAAAATAAAAGTACACTGCCCCTATCTTGTATGCTGTAAAAATTCTGGGGTGCAGTAAAATAAATATACACTGGCCCTGTCTTGTATGCTGCAAAAATTCTGGAGTGCAGTGAAATAAATGTACACTGGCCCTATCTTGTATGCTGTAATAATTCTAAGGTGCAGTGGAAATCAGTGTACACTGGCCCTGTCTTGTATGTTGTAAAAATACAGGGGGGCTGTTGTTAAAATAAAAGTACTCTGGCCCTGTCTTTTATGCTGTAAAAATTCTGGGGTGCAATGAAAATCAATGTACACTAGTCCTGTGTGCTGTAAAAATACAGGGGTGATGTTGTTAAAATAAAAGTACACTGGTCCTGTATGCTGTAAAAATACAGAGGTGCTGTTGTTAAAATAAGAGTACACTGGTCCTGTATGCTGTAAAAATACAGGGGTGCTGTTGTTAAAATAAGAGTACACTGGTCTTGTATGCTGTAAAAATTCAGGGGTGCTGTTGTTAAAATAAAAGTACACTGGTCCTGTATGCTGTAAAAATACAGGGGCACAGTGAAAATAAAAGTACACTGGTCCTGTATGCTGTAAAAATACAGGTGCGCAGTGAAAATAAATGTACACTGGCCTCCTTGTATGCAGGGGTGTTGTGAAAATACAGGGGTGCTGGCACTGGCCACGGTTGCAATGTCTAGGCCTGACGTTCACAATACTATATGGGTAGAGGAGGCTTCAACCACCATTTGCACACACTCTGCAAGTGCTGGGAGGAGCACCACCAGTTCAGTTGCCAATATTGAGATTGTGGAAGTCACTGTAGAAGTACACCAGGATGATGAGGATATGAGTGTAGATGACGCTGCAGAGGAAGATGACAATGAGGATTATGATGGTGATGTGGTTTGTTTGAATAAGGCACCAGTGGAGACAGTTGTTGACCATGGGATGAAAAAGCCAATTTTCATGCCTGGGCAAAATACAAAAAAGCCACCTCTTTGGTGTGGAATTTTTTCTTCACATATCCGGACAACAGGTGTGAAGCCATCTGTTGCCTTTATCAATCCATAATAAGTAGGGGTAAGGACATCATTGTCAAGTTCAGAAACTTTGGGTAATAGCATAAGCAGTCCACTAACACCTTAATGATGTGGTTTATTTGAATATTATATCTCTGTCAGGATGAGGATGTAAACACTGATGTGGGGCAGGAATCTGAGGATGAGGTTAACATCTTGCCTCTGTAGAGCTAGTTTGTGCAAGGAGAGATTAATTGCTTCTTTTTTGGTGGGGGCCCAAACAAACCAATAATTTCATCCATAGTCATGAGGCAGACCCTATCGCTGAAATGATTGGTATGTTAAAGTGTGCATGTCCTGTTTATACAACATAAGGGTTGGCGGAAAGTCCCAAGGACAATTCCATCTTGCACGTCTTTTCATTGCCACATCATTCCAGGGGTGCATCCCTATATGGGGTGCTGCCCCTCTGCCCTATCAGTTCGGGGTGCTGGCCCACTGCCGTTTAAGTCCAGGGGGGCTGTTGCCTGGCTGCTGTGCTGTGTAATTCTCCAGGAGTGCTGCCTATGCTGTATTAGTCCAGGGGTGATGCCATATAATTCCAGGGGTGCTGCTGTACTTGATCCTAGGTTTAAATGAAAGCCTAGAGCAAATATGAAACAAGCTTCAACATCACAAACAGCATTGTGAAAACATAGCTGCAGAAGTGGAAATGAAAATTGCTAATTTGATTAAGTGTTTTTAAATAAAGTGGGGAGAGACCACATTTGTGGCCAAAGTCAGTGTGACTTAGAAGAGACAGAATCATAATCCAGCGCAACTACCGAAGAGGTAAAAGGGATATTTTCTGCTGGAGCATTAGAGAGAAGTTCTTCTCAATTATTTCATGTTAAGGACTTACTTAAATGAATGGCTCCAGTTAGTCAACCTTAATTTTGATTTATTAGTGTTGCTCCACATTTTGGGATCATTTATTTAGCAGATGTGCATTTATTGTATAGGGATCTTCTTTTCCTAAGGGCTGCGAAGGGTTATTGCAAGACCTTGCGGTGTTAGAAGAACTGAGTTTCAGTGATCTTGCATTGCATCAATATTCCATTGCCCTGCAGCACTAGATTTACCAGGAGCTCCTCTGAGGCACAAACAGTTACTGAATAAGGCCCAGTATGCAGTCTCATGGTGGCTTAAAGCCAGAAAGATGTCTGGCTTGCCAGGCTGAGGCATGTTGTGGGCACAGAGGTTAGCATTGCTTCCTCCCATAGTCCTACTTATAGTATGAAGTGAGTTTCGACTGTAGAGTGGTAAGCTCCACTAGGGCAGGGGCTCAATAAACAAAATTCACTGCACAGTCGTGCTTAGTACTTTACCAAACCCACCTGAACTCAACTTGCCCTATCCAGGGCTGCTGTGGGGGCTCAGGAGGGGCTGCTAAAACATCTAAAGGGCTGCTTTATTTTAAAATAAAATATTAATAAAATAAACAACACACAGGTATGCTCACATGCGTGTAACTGGGAGCTGTGAAAAATAAAATAAGGCATCTGCCACAATATATGTAAATAAAAATGCAATAAAAAATGGAAAAACAAGAAACCCACGATATTTTCACAAAATAAGTCTCCAGACTCCGTGGAGGGGAATATATCCAACCTTGATCCTGTGGTATACACCAGTTTATTTGCATCCATGCATTAAATCCAAGATTATCTTAATCCCTGAACATAGGGAAGAGGGTACAAATTTGGAGGCTTTGGCCCCTAGTTTTTCATATTGACCACACACAACGTGTACTGTACTACTGAGTGAGCAACCACAGTCAGGGCTATTGCTTATGGTCACGGATGCGATTCACTGATCTGGGGCCCGCCCCCCGTCACCGTTTTACTGGCTGCAGAAGTGCCCGACTCCACCCCCTTCTCTCTCTGCTTACTGCTGCTGAGTGCGCTGATAGTATAGCAGTAAGTAGAGAGAAGGGGGCGGAGTCAGGCACTTAGGCAGCCAGTAAGATGGGTGGAGTGGGCGCCAGATCTATGATGTCAGTAAATCATGTCCCTGACATGGAGCAACCCTGTTGACTGTGACTGCTCACCCAGCCTAATACAGCAGATGAGCTCCTGTATACTTTAGTTTCACTTCGCGCAGGCTGTTAGGCTGAGGCTGTCTTCTGGGTGGGCTACCGCTATGGCTTTGCTGTGGGTCTGCCCGCCCATGTAACTAGACGTGGTGAGAGGGGGTGGGCGGTGCTAAAGATGAACCCGCCCAAATAGTCCCTTTCTTGCGGCGGGATAGAGTGATGTTATCACATCACCTCCTCTGGCTCCTCCTCACGTGTCCTTGTCTCCTGATGTGAGGATGGAGGAAAGCCATTGCCCTGACTGAGAATGCCCATGTGGATGCTGAAAGAAGGGAGACTGGAAGAGAGATTGGTAAAACAGTCAAGCTGAGTAACTTTCTCCCTCCTATTTCAGCTATTTGGAGTCCAAATAAATATTAAAAAAAGCACTAATGTGTGTCATAACATGAATAATGGACACTACTTTGTGGTGTAATGTGAATAAAATTGTGCTACTATGCAGCATAATTTAAATTGGGGATACAATTGAGCAACCACACCCCTTTCTTCTCGTGTTCACGCCCCTTTCTGCTCTGTGCACCCTTGGCTCGCGCAAACCCTTTATTTTTCAAGTGGGGAGTTTCACCGCGTCTCTAGGACCACTTTAAGCACTGATTATATATTTGCTTGGTTGAAGTCCTTTCTGTCCCACATGAATATAGGAGTGGAGGTGAAAGCCTGTGTGTTGTTCCTGATTGCGTGTGCCTCTCTAATTTTGAATCACCTTCTTGACACTGTCTTCTTCCTCTTGCATCTTCTCATAATGTGAATAGTCATCAAAGAAGGAGGTGGTATGTTTGTAGCTAGCTATGATTCGGAGAACTTGGCAAGCCTTTCCCAGGGGGACTACATGTCGCTGAAATTATGAGATTATTAAACCGTGCATGTCCTGTTTAAACAACATATGGTTGGGTGGGTGGGCCCAAGACAATTCCATCTTGCTCCTCTTTTTTTTTTTTTTTTGCATTATGTGCTCTTTGGGGCCTATTTTTTAAAACTGCAATCCTGTCTGCCACTGCAGTGCCACTCCTAGATGGGCCAGATGTTTTTGCCGCCCACTTGTGTTGCTTAGCTTAGTCATCCAGCTACCTCGGTGCAACCTTTTGACTTAAAAACAATATTATGAGGTGTGAGGTGTTCAGAATAAACAAATTGAGTGGAAAGGAATTTTAGTGAGGTTAATAATACCATAGGATCACAATTGCCCCCAAATTCTGTGATTTTAGCTGTTTTTATGTTTCTTTCAAACATCATCCAGATCAAAAAACAAAAACCCGAAAGGGTGGTTTTGGCAAAACCAATCCAGATCCAAAACATGAGCGGGGATCCAGATCCAAAACCAAAACACAAAACCCGAAAAGTGTCCGCCGCACATCTCTACTCATTAACTGCAACTCCAGCCTGAATATCATGTGATTGGTCTGTCTCCATTTAACTAGGAGTATCCACATACCACCGTGCCAGTGTTAGAGTTTCAGTATCAGTGAGAGTCAGTTTCTGGTCAGCATTACCTAAGATCCTGTTCCTGTGAGCTCATCGTTTGGTCGCTGCTAGCTTTTCAGCTCATGTGTTATTCCTGTGTCATTGCACCTTGTATCAGTGTACCGGCTGTCCTATCTCTGGTTCCGGTTCAGGAGCTAGTTCCAGCTAACAACCCTGTGTCTTTATGCGCTTTGAAATACCTTGTCCTGAATACTCTGCACTTACCCAATTCTTCTCCATTCAGTACCTGCAACAGTACATGCAGTCTGTAAACAGACTCCAAACAAACTCCTATGAATCCTGCGAAATTCCAGCTCTGATATTCAGAACATACAGCCTGCATATTTAAGTTGTAATCCAGCTCAGCTCTCATCAAACCTACCTGACATTGGGGGTCATTCCGAGTTGATCGCTCGCTAGCAGTTTTTAGCAGCCGTGCAAACGCATTGTCGCCGCCCACTGGGGAGTGTATCTTAGCTTTGCAGAAGTGCGAATGCCTGTGCAGCAGAGCTCCTACAAAATGGTTTTGTGCAAAACAAGAGTAGCCCTGTAGTTACTATTCATGTGCATTGATTCTAACGACAGAGGGTTGGCTTTTGACGTCCCACACCCGCCCAGCGAATGCCCAGCCATGCCTGCGTTTTTTCTGCCACGCATGCGTTTTTATAAGCACTCCCTGAAAACAGTCAGTTGATACCCAGGAATGCCCACTTTCTGTCAATCTCCTTGCGGCCGGCTGTGCGATTGGAATCGTCGCTAGAACTAGTGCAAAACCACAATGGACTTTGTACCCGTATGACGCGCTTGCACATTGCGGAGCATATGCATGCACAGATTAGCCGTTTTTTTCACTGATCACTACGCAGCGAACAACGGCAGCTAGCAATTGACTCAGAATGACCCCCATTAGCCCTGCTTAATCTTTTGGTACAAGCCTTCGTAGGGCTCTCAATTTGTGTAGATGCTCTACAGCAACAGATTCCAGCATGCAAAAACTTTTTTAATCAGCTCAAATCTTTGTCTGTCTTGTGGACAAAGAGTAAAGGGCACCTCTCAAGATGACTTTTCATTATCTCCTCAGTTTTATGTACAAATCCCTTCAGCATCTTCTCTGGACACTGAGGGGAGAGAACCAGAGAAATCAGGAGCCTCCGCTTTCGGGTAATGGGCCATGTGATCATCCAGTCTCCAGCCAGCGTCTACATACTCAATGCGACATCTGGGTTGATCATGTGACCAGCCAACTGGCAGCAGTGGCTCTTTATTACAATGGCCAAACCAGGCTTGCAATTTACACTGTTAATGGTGGTGGGCAAGTGTGGACAGGTACTGTCAGATTAGACGGTGCCGGCTGGGTGTCTGTGGCCATGGCATGAGGCTGCAGCACCCCTGGCAAATGTACTGCTTTCTCACCAATATGCATTCAGATTTTTTCCATCGGACAGGATTTTTGTGTGACATATGTTTAAATTAGTACTTACGTTAAGTCTAAATTATAAATATACACCTCATTCTGGCTGACTTAAAAAGTTGTAGATGATGAATTTCGGACATATTTTGCCTTTGGGATGTCACTGATCATGGTCCAGCAATAGTCAGCCAGCATACTGGAATTCCATTTGCCTTGGCATCTCTTTTTCATTGTAGAAATCTGCTGATAGAACTCTCACCATGCTCATCACTGACAGCCTAAATATTTTCTGGGATGAAGTCCAAGAAATGGCCCAGTTCGTAGCCAGATCACCAACTTTACACCCAAAGTAAAGTTCATAACACTTTTTTACAAGTTGCGTGAAATTTCGCCTCTGAGATTTGAAAGTTACTTCGCCACACACATAACAGAAATTGTCTGGATGATTTAAACACTTTGGGTGGTATTCAAATGATATATCACGCCCAATCTCCTTTCTAAAATGATCCCAATTACCACGCATATTGCAGCGCTAGTAATCAGGTTTAGCTATGTAAAAGATTGGGTGCCTCATTATCCCTGGGCTAGCGAGCTGAAATTATGATACCACGCCCCCGAGGGCAGAAACAGAACGGGTGTGGAAAGGGGTGAAAAGAATTGAATACCGCCCTTTGTTGGTATTATTAAAAATATTCTAACAGCTAACACTACACATACTTGTGCTAACAGGCTTCTCTATGGTGAGAGACACCTAGGGGTCACAGGACAATGTGCTGAGCCCTGATTGGAGGAGCCTAGCACACATGCTCCTCTGACCTGACCAGGCAGTCTTGGCTACACCGGTAGGCCAGGCTGCATGGAGGAGGAGGCAGAAGCTGCTGGAAGCTCCACATAAAAGTGAGAGGGGAGAGTAGGGAGAGACTACATTGGGACATATTGTTTGTTTGCCCCTGATGTAAAATTAGATTTTTAAATTCAGATCTTAAAACTGCTATAGAGTCACTATTCAGTTTTCTTGTGGAAAAAAAAATCATGTTGACCATTGTAATATTTAGTCTTTTTTGTTTTTCTAGAAGTGAGCACATTTTATGGTACATTTTCTTTATAGTTATATTTATTTCATGATATAGTTGTGACTTACAGCTTTGTCTAGCATTGATAAATACCGGTACTTAGAGTACATAAATTATATATAAGAAGATAATAGGTATATTATGGTACATATTGATATCTATCATACTGTAATTATGCAGCTGAATTATATATGTAGTCACTGCAGCAGAGACATTTCTGATACAGATATGAAATTCCTAATGTGGTAATCGCATTGCACACACAATATCTATATGGTATATTTCATCAGTTACTGATATTGAATTCTGTTATAGGGAAAGAAAAGTGTTGCCCTTACAGTAACCTGTACATTTATATAGATTTCTGGGAAGAAGGGAAAGAAGTAAAATTAAAGCTAATGGTGTCTTTTTTGGTACAGACCAGACAAGTCATTACAGACCGTCTGGCAGAATTTTACCAGTGAATCTTATCAGTTTCATACAGACACCCTGATTGCCATCAGCTTGTCTGAAGAATTATTTGCCTCTTAAAATGATTTCCACTGAAGCTTAGCAAAGGTTTAATTTCAGGATGTGATAATAGGGAAGCTTTGAACATTTTCAATGACACAGAGTACTTATATACATGATGCTACAGCTTCTGATGGCAGTGGCAAGTCAGTGGCAATATTAAAATGTCTGAAATTGCTGTATTTGTGTTTCTTTTTGCTATAGCTCAGCTAAAATAACAAAGTGTCAGCTATGAATATAACATTTTCTTTACACAGAGTTTTCTTGAATATCACGCTGTATACACTATATTCAGGCTGTCCGGCTCAGGAACCCTTTTGGGGCATTTCAGCACCTTAGACTTCAAACTTATCAAGCCTAAAGCTCTTGTCAGTTTGACTTTAGCTGATCAACTACAGTAAGACAAAGTTTCTATTATATGTATATTTCAAATAATGTTTCAAATAATGCATGTACAGTATATACATCATTTATAGTGTCACTATTGTTATTATAAGTATATAACCTGGGCATATACACTTGAAAACTCAATGAAGAACTTTTATTTATAAGAATAAACTATCTTAACATACTGTATGAAAAGTAAAACATATTATCTGAAAGCTACACAATGATCAATGCTAGCATTCAAAGTACTATAGTTACTAAAATGGATATGGCACAGTTCCAGCCACTAAAATGAGCTATCCAACTTCTAAAATATATTAAAAAGATGTTTATATCATTTTCAGCTCAAATAGTTGAATTACTAAAGCAGATTGATTTCCGGGCCCAAAGCTCATTATGTAAAAGTGTTTCTAACTGCCTGGAAACACCCCTATCTAATTTCTTATTTCAAATAAGCCTGTTCAATGCATGCAATAGAGGATACACCCATGCTGTTACTTACGGATGCCTTCACAAATTGTTTGGATAGATAGATAGATAGATAGATAGATAGATAGATAGATAGATAGATAGATAGATAGATAGATAGATAGATACAGATTGAGCCACGCTAATTGTGGCTCCGTCTGTGACTCAATGCGCCCGGTGAGGCGCACTTCCTGTAATGAATGGGACGAGCATGCATTGCAGATGCGCACGCACACCATTAAAAGTAATTGGGAGCGTCTCATTACACTCGCCGGCGAGGCCAGGTACAAGCGCACCTAGGCACGCTGCGTGCCCCCTTCTGCGATACAGCCAAGCTCAATGAACGTGGCTCCATCTGTAGACAGATAGATAGCTAGATAGATAGATCTGTGAGTATCCTGCATATGCATATGCAACCCACTTTGCACATTGCAGTCCACTGCACTTATAATTACAAATAAAAAAATAAAAATATCTACTTAATGTATTCTAAATAGAAAAATGTACATTACCTGTATATTATAGTGTGTATTAATCTGTATAATAATAAATGGTAGAGTACCATGGGCCTAATTTAGACCTGATCGCAGCAGCAATTTTATTAGCTAATGGGCAAAACCATGTGCACTGCAGGGGAGGGGCAGTTATAACATGTTCTGAGGGAGTTAGATTTGGCTTGGTTATATTGTTTCTGTGCAGGGTAAATACTGTCTGCTTTATTTTTACACTGCAATTTAGATTTCAGTTTTAACACACCCAGCGGTGCAAGTTTGCGGGTACGCTCGGGTACGGAGTACCCTTAAGAATTTGGCAGTGGGTACGCAGTACCACCTGCCACACACTTTGTTATTACCACAATTATAATGTGCCACAAAGCAACAAGACTATGGTGCTTGGCAGCATGATGGCCCCTCCCACTTTGTCAGGGTTACTGGGAGTGCAACAGTGGCTGTATTTTCCTGTTATAATGGATGCATTACTTTATATTGTTATTAAATTGGGAGCATTACTATACATTTCTATTATACTGGAGGTATCACTATATATTTCTATTATACTGGAGGCATTACTATATATTTTTAACCTTGCCTCCAGATTCCAAAAAAAAAAAGGGTTTGTGTCGTGTGGCAATGCCGCTAGTGTCATTTAGCCACTCCCACTAGCAGCATGTGGCCACGCCCCCTCACAACACATGACCACCCCCATTTTTCGGCACTCAGTACCACTAAGGAAATATTTCTACTTGCACCCCTAAACACACCCCACCCAAATCTAAATCTCTCTGCACATGTTATATCTGCCCCCCCTGCAGTGCACATGGGGGGTAATTCAGACCTGATCGTAACAGCAAATTTATTAGCAGTTGGGCAAAACCATGTGCACTGCAGGGGGGCTGATATAACATGTGCAGAGAGAGTTAGATTTGGGTGGGGTGTGTTCAAACTGAAATCTAAATACGTAAAGAGAAAATGCCTGATGGCGCAGGTTGATATATATTGCAGACTTTATCTAAAAACCTGTCATCTTGTAACCATATAAGTTTGTATTTTATAAAAGGTTCTATTTCGTTTGACCCCAGAAGCCTATCTGTAATGGATTCAAAAAGGAAACAGATTGCAATAGATTTGTAAGGGGTCGCGCTATAGAATCAATTAGATGAAATCTACACCAGTCTCAATTAAAAATATTTATTAATAAAAACATAGACATATAGACATATCATTTAGCATATAATAAGAAAAACCAGGTGTAATAACAACACCCTCTGATATATAACCAATTGATTTGGAAATAAAGTTGATGAATTAAAAAGTGAAACAATGAATCTATTTTCAATATGTTTCAATAACTAACTTTGCTGCATGTAATTCCATGTACTTAATTAGAATCGTCCCAACTGACAGAGGTTGATCCAGAAATTTTATAAGAAAGTTGAGTTTCCCATGAACCTGATGTTGTCCGGCTAAAAGTTTTAAATGTCACTGGTATGATATTTATTTGTTTGGAGTGTTTTACCACTCCAACTCCTGGCGCAAATAGTTGTAAATGAATTAATTATACATCAGCTGCACACACTGAGGGTTGGCAAAATCCCCCCAAAAAATAGAAACAAGAATATATAAAAAGTGTATTGCACTTGATGTATAAATGTTTATATTTAGGTTTTCAAAAATGTATATACAGGTGTCTGCTTGTACCCAATTCAGCACACATGGAACTTGCTTAATAGATTTAAATAAAAATGTATTAACACATAGACATTAACTAATAAACCAAAAATTGAGCTCAGGCACACTGATAAAAGCATTCAAAGTTCATTGCCACTTTGTAGTTAAATGGAGACAATGTAGCTTGTGTAATACCACACAGACCCGTTTGGTCTATTTGAGTAAATAAACAAATTGCAACAGTTGCTAAAGCCTTTGATGAAAACTGTAACTCCGGTCCTCTGTGCTACTGGCGTCCCAGTGCAGAAGAATGCTGCTATTTATAATTACCCGACCTGCGGGAGTGTTCAATCTTGCAGCACAAGAATTCACGGAGGTGTCTTCACGGCGTCCGCCGCCGGCGCTATCACGGTGCAGATATCACTGTCCTGGCGGGCGGGTACGGACGCTCCAGATGTCTGCTGACCTGGCGTACCGGTGTGGGAGCTCCAAAGGCAATCTGTCAGTGTGCAATACTGAGCAAAGGGATGACGTCATCCCCTTGCTCAGTATTGCACACTGACAGATTGCCGACTGCTGAATCCGCACTTAGCGGCTAACCTTGGACCAGCCTTTGGAGCTCCCACACCGGTACGCCAGGTCAGCAGACATCTGGAGCATCCGTACCCGCCCGCCAGGACAGTGATATCTACACCGTGATAGTGCCGGCGGCGGACGCTGTGAAGACACCTCCGTGAAAACCACCAGGACGTTCAGAGAACGTAAGGCCTTGCACAGATCAGGCATTAACCAAGCTCTGACGGGTAAAAAAATGGACCAACTGGTAGCTAGGCATTTTGCCGAGATGCAACATTCACTTAGTTCCTTCAAACACATCATTATAGACCATGTACCAGATTCTATTCGCGGAGGAGACAGAGGAGGGAAACTCCTCAAAATGGAAGCAAGATGGATTTTCAGACTTAAAATGACAAGCCCTAACGGACTGAACGAAAAAATTGCTTGGAATTCTCTCCATTAACCTGATAGATCATGTGGAAATCATGGAGGCCCGAACGAGATGGACTATCATGAAAATTTAATACATAGGATCTAGTTGCCTGTTTTGAATTACATTTAGTATCCACTCTAAGGTGTTATCTAACTCTGTGGTGAAAATGTAAGCATTCCACTCATAGCGGGGCTCTGGTGTAGGGACACTCGCATTTATGTTTTGAGGATCGCAACTGGGATTTGTATACTTTTATACTGAGTTTTTTAAATAAAACCCCGTAGATATAGCAGATAGTGCTGGGACAGCTGTCCATTAAATATAACCTTGGCAACGAGTAATTACCACGTTTGCAGTCCTCTCAAAACATGTGTGTAATACACCCCTCTTAGTGTTATTACTTTTCCATGCTCTTGCATCACAGCTAGTTTATGTTAGTGTATTTATTAGGTCAAGTTTGATCACCTAATTATAGCATGGATGCTCCGTATTATAACATTTCAATATTTTGTCACATTTCACTTGTTTGTTTCTCTACCTGACAGCCCCAGCCAGCACGACCCAACGCAGCGGCTGCTACTATGGCAACCCGACGCATGGACGCGTGACATCATCTGTAGCGGACCCCGGAAGTCCAGGGAGCGCAGCGGAGACGGAGTGGCCGGAGGCGTCCGTCGTCATCAATCTTGGCGGGTTCTCTCACGGTACATAAGGTAAGCTCACTGCACCCATCACATACACCTTGAAAAAGGGGCTACGGGCCCCGAAACGTCGGTCACAGTTTGTATTTTGTGATGTTTTAATACACATCTTTATTACTTTGAAGTCCTGGAGTGCCGCTGATTTTTCTGTATCTATTACCTATAGATAGATAGATAGATAGATAGATAGATAGATAGATAGATAGACAGACAGATAGATACAAAAAAATACAAACTGAAGAAAATATTAAACATCTTGATGGTATAATTCAAGATAAATGCAGTTGCAGCATAAATTATTCTCAGGAGACCTCCATTTAGTAATAACAAATTTCAGTGGTTGCTTAGCAAATTAATTTAGCAATATGAAAATATCTATAAGATTGTGTCTTGTTCAGAAGTGGAAATAATTAGTTCTGTAATTTACATCCATAGTTTTTAATTCATGGATTTGTAGAACTATGAATAAGTGGATACAGTATACTGTATGTAGATTAACAACCATAAAAAATAGTGTATTCTGAGTGGTATTAAATTAGGCTATGCCAACACAATAACTTTCATACTCCAATAGATTTTCTGTAAAACAGCGGACAGCGGAAATATGTGTACTGCATAATACTGTACTTTATGTTAGACAATTTCTCCCATATGATTAGGTATGTGCACTTGTTAAGAGCCAATATGAGTCACAATGTTCAAAAGACCAAACAAAAGATGAATACTTTGAATTACTGTGAACAAAACCGTGGGTTTTCACGGGTGCGCTCTTTCTCACTAGGATAAATTATCCATATATTAGGGCCAAAACTAGGATTTTTGTCACCCGAGGCAAGGCAGTAATTTCTCTACATTGGCTACTTGATGTACAGATATGCACCGTGTAGTTTAGGAAAGGTTGTATCTGGTGGACGGAAAGTGATATTACACTCTTTTGTGTCTCAGGGCCTCATTCAGATTTGTATGCAATGCCAATCTTCACACAACTGAGAGATTATCAGTAGACTGTGTATGAACTGTGATCACACTGCGCACGCGCCAAGGTACTTTTGCCATGCCGCACAATGTGAGGATTTATTTGTAGAGTGATTGACAGGATAAGAGTTCATGTATAAAGCAGTAACAAGAATGGAAAAGTGGACCAGTGGAGAAGTTCCCCATAGCAACCAATCAGATTTGAGAAAGAATTTATCAAGCACATTCTATAAAATGATAGGAAGATGCTGATTGGTTGCTATGGGGAACTTTTCCACCGGTCCACTTATTCACTCTTTTCACTGCTTCATACATCAACCCTTGAGTCCAGCAGCATGTGGTGAGATGGGATGCGTTTAGCATCCCAGCTGCCGGGATGTCAGTGGTCATGTGACCAACAATGGAATCCAGACACCACTCAGTATATCGGTTCACCAACAGCCGACATCCCAAAGGTGAGTATTGGAGTACAGGTTAGGGTTAGGCATTAGTGGGGGATAGAGTAGGCACTAGGGTGGGGTTAGCCCTAGCCACCACCCCCGAGGGATAGCCATAGTCGCCACCCTCGGAGGGTTAGCCATAGTCGCCACCCTCGGAGGGTTAGGGTAGGGGATGGGAGGGGGGTAGAAATCCTTCCCCCTCCTATGTCGAGATCTTCAATGTCAGAATGCATGGTCGTTCATATGACTGCAGGCATCCCGTCTGCTAGGATGTTGTAAGTATTCCAGTGAGACACACCAGGGTCTGGTACACTGGAGTTTATCTAATGGACACAGGGAGTAACAAGGATAATCGTCACAAATGTAGCCAAGGTCTGGATTCTGGTGTAGTACCCTAGTCCTTACTCGATTTCTCATGACCTACAAATGGTAGCTAAAAGGGACAGGTTCGAGGTGTGATTAGAGAGGCAAGCCCAGATAATTTTCCCTTCAGAAACAATGACTGACAACTTATTGGAGGGTCCATCTCTATTTTATTGCAAAACAGAAACAATTCACATATAACAGCAAACAAAGTTTGTTTTACCACAAAAGTGATTTGTTACATCTGCAACACAATAACAATTTCTTAAAATATCTTGGTTCAAAAACGAACCTAAATAACATGCCCTGCTCGGAAGACATCTGAACTCGTCAATGACAGAATACAGAAAGACCTCCAGAGAATGCATGCTCTAGGATGCAAAATAAGAAATACATGCAGTCATTTTCAGTTTTTACTATAATCAAATGCAGTACTGTGCATTCTAGAGTAAACATAGGGATTTGCACACAGTTCTCTGCAGCTTTAGCTCTAAGCAAATGCAGTCCAGCATTAGATTGAAAATAGGGAATTGTATACAGTTCTCAGCAGTTTTAGCTCTGCCATGGGTCTTCAACCTGCAGCCCTCCAACTGCTGTGGAGCTACACATCCCAGCATGCCCAGTCTCAGTTTTAGCATGCCTTAATAGCAAAACTATGGCAGGGCATGCTAGGATGTGTAGTTCTACAGTAGCTGGAGGGCCGCAGGTCAAAGACCCATGCTTGAAGCAAATACAGCCCAGCATTAGTGTGAAAATATGGATTTGCATACAGTTCTCAGCAGATTTAGCTATGAACTAAGAAATATATTTATACATTTTAGAATAGCACAATAGCAGTTTTCTGTAAATTTAGACTAGCATTTAACCTGTAGACAATATAGTGAAAAATCTGCATCACACAAAACACAGGGTCTCCCTTAAAGTAGATGGCAACACACAGGGTTTACAGGGGACACATAAATAGTAACAGCCTCTAACAATACCTTCTATCCCTACTGAGACCCACTGTATTTCACAGCAGAGTGATCACCAAATATCCAACACCAAATTCCAACACTGGGCAAGTCTGGATTTCCCACACTTTATCACTATCTCATTACCCAGTTTTAACTAAGGGGGTGGAGGGGGGGGGGGGGACTAATGGGAATAAACCGCAAGAGATCAATGAAATCTATACCTGCTTCCACACTAGGGTTTTAGGGTGCTTTTGTTTTCCCTTCCCTAGTCCTCTAGAAGTTGTGTCCCCCTCTTCCGGCAGCAATGGAGTGATTTGAAAAAAAAAAAAAAAAAATATCTCATGCATCACAGAGGATCCTCTGTCTTCTTCTTATTAGTAACTAAATTTCTAAGCCCCTGTAAGACCACCTGCACTGCCCTGAGTGATTCACCACACTGCAGGCTGCAGACCTATGTTTCCCTGTGCTGATTTCTCATCTTCAGGATGGTGCTTACTGGAGCTTTGCTTTCCCTTCAGCTGGTATCCCCTTGGCCTCACCTTCAGGCAGGTTACACAGGGGCCCTCTCTACTTGGTTCATTTCACTGGGGTGCTCTCAGGTCCTGAAACCAGGGTACTTCTCAGGGTCCTCTCCAGATCCTGCAGTGGGCTTCCCAAGTTGTCTTGGCCATCTCGGTCATCTGGGTTATTCAGCAGGGGCCCTAACAGGGTCTTCTTCACTGTTGAAGTACTCCTCACTGGTGTTACTCCTAGGGTTTTCTGATCTACAGCCTCCAACAGCAATTCTGGGTCCCATTCTCCAGTGGGTGTTCTCTTAGGTCTTCCCATGGATTTCCCCTAAGTCCAGGGTCCTCACTGTGAGGTCCTTCATGGGGGAGGAGGATGTTTGTCTGCTCCCAGGTTAAAGTCTGGATCCTCTGGGCATCTTCCGCACACTGCTCCCCTTGGATGGTAATCCTCCTCAGGAATGCTTCTCCTCTGCAATCCAGCACCATCCACAACCCCACCGCATCCCCAGTGCAGTCCTCAGGGTTCTTTTAGGTTGTGATGAAAGGATCCTCAAAGCCAGGGGTCCTCTCAGGCCTGGTTGCAGCTCCACCATCATCATGAGGTAGTTGATCCTTCAGCTATCTGGCTTTCTTCTGCACCTGTGACTCCAAATCCATTTACAGCAGTAGGCAGACTCTAAGTTCCAGTATGGTGATCCCCTAGTTGGATTCCTTTCTATAGTTCTCAGCAGGGAGCCACCAGCATTTTTGCTCTGTGGTCTACAAACACACACTAGCTTCCCAGGTCCTGCTCTGCATCCACCACTCTGCTTGCTGGTATACTCAGGCTCTACTCCGGACTACATGGTTGCTCCTGCACACAATTCTTTCCCATAAGGCTAGACCCTTTCTCTTCCCTTGGCTGCCCATTTCATGCTTCTTCCTATAGGCATCTTCACCTCTGCTACCTAAGTTCTGCACTCGGACTGGTTCCTGTCCATCAGAGATGTATGACCCCAGTGGATTTGTACCCTGCAACCAAAAACACCAACCCCAGAGAACCACAATTTTTGGGGGTTTTCTGATGCTCACTGGCCTTGAACCTCTTTGATAAAGCTCTTGTATTGCAGAGAAACTAGTCAGAGACTGAAGGTGACATCTGCTACTACTACATATCAACAATCCAGTTACTGTGCTGAGTTACATTAAACTTCACTGAGTTGCATTAGGAAAGCAATCTATGTGTGGCCGGATTTCACCAGCAGCCGTGGAGTGACTGCTGGTGGCAAATTGATTCTACAGCAAAGTTCAGCAAGAAAAGCAGTAAAAGAAAAATGGTGGGAAAATGTACTGCAATCAAGTCCCAGGAGAGCAGCACCACTGGTTGGACAGTTGTACTGCAACAGACCTTGACATACTGTAGATAATATGGATACTGTAGATAATATGGAAGAAGTCTGGTTATTGGACCGTTTATAATGCTGGACTCCCGCTCTGTTGTTTTCTGGATATTAACATATTAGCATGTACTGTAACAGACAGCTACCACTGCTCTGACTTGCATATACCGTACTGTAGTGGCAGATAGGAAACATTGCACAGTTCTGTCTGATGCTACAGTATTTAAAAATAACAGAACCTGGAGTTGTCTATTAGTTTCCATTAGGATGCATTGCAGAGGGAGAGCTCCATATTGCAATAACCAAAATGAAGGCAATACAGGGGTTATATTATTTGGATCTCGGAGGCACAAATATTTTTAATTTTTCTTTGTTATTGGTCACAATTTGAATTCTGAAGTAAAAATTTTATTTTGTAGCCCATTTAGGCATAACTCACTAAATGGTTTGAAATCAGTAATTCAACTGAACAATTCACCAATCATTTTGTTAAAGTGAACCCAGGAAGATTTTATTGTGTTTATTTATTAACAGCATACATGAATCCTTTAACATAGGAAACAATGTCTGGCAAACTGAGGTGGAACTAAAATCTTCACCTTGGATAATGATAATCATATTACATCAGCCTTAATATTAAAAATGCCAGGGTGCCCTCCTTGTTAGTATATATAAGACAATCTGGTAGAACCTGGACATTTCCTTTATAGAAGAAGTGAGCTGGAACACCATGGTCTGGTGTATCAAAAGTGTGTTTCAATCAAAGTAAAAATAAATAAACAAAAATGCAATGACGTTTCAAGGCTCCATAGCCTTTTCTTCAGGTTGTGCAAATAATACAAGGTGACAAAATTGTGTACTGGCCAGTTATTAATACAATAATCCAATTAGTTCCAAACAAACCGGAGCATGTCCTCGTCAACACTCACAACAGCTACTGTGATGCATTGATTCAGATTGTTTACACTTACAGGAAGTGGAGGAACAAGAACAAAATCACAGCTGAGATGCTATTTTTTTATGACTGCAGCTGTTCATGACATCAGCATCACGTGAGCGGCCATTGCGTCATGTACGAAAAAGGGCTGCTATGCTGGTAGAGAAGGCTTTTGTGTGCTAGAATTAGAAAAAACAAACTCTGTTACTGATGTACAGTGGCCCTTTAGAACATGATGTGGGAAACCTCCACCTACAAGACGGTCTATCTACGACTGGAGCAAGAAATTTACAAACACTGGTTGTTTATGCAAAGGGAAAAGTTCTGAGAGACCACCTGTATCAGAGAAGCATGTGGCTCATGTCTGTGAGATCTACACGCGCAGCCATAAGAAATTGGATTGCATGTCAGTCACTCCCTTGTGATTTCAGGTGCCATTTCACTCAGGAGAGTATATGGTCACTATTGTGAAGTAGACAAAATTGACTAGAAATTATTGGAACTTAATGTTATTGAGTTAATACTATTGCAAAAACAAAAGCAGGTCCAAGTTACATGATTTTAGCTGTTTTTTTAATAATCCCAGATCCAAAATCAAAACCAAAACCCAACGCAAAACACTTGAGGGTGTTATTGACAAATTGCAATGTTGATTTAGAACCATAACCCCCCCCCCCAAAAAATGTGGGGGCCTGCACACATGTCTACATTAAATGTAGATAAATGTTGGGCTATATACAGTACCTGTGTCAATGTTTCCCAACTGCAGTCCATAGGAAACCCTAACTGCATGTTTTACAGGTCTCCAAACAAAATCACAAGTGAAATAATTAGCACTATGTATGGAGCCTTTAAAACATGTCAGCCATATGAAATTTGCATCCACAATTACATTCCCCATTGTTTATTACCAAGTATGTAGTTATGTACACACGCTACTGTCAAAAATAACTGATGTATATGGTTACTGTGTTATTGGCAGTGTGCTACGGTGTTTTCCTTTGGATGGATGTTTGACATCATTTATCTACACTCATATTAGGCATTTCGTGGCTGTGACTGCCAGTTTAACTAAATGGACAGGCGTGTCTCCCAACATGTCTTTGGACGATGTCCTTAAAGTGTTTGTGGTTTATTTAGGAAGAGTCGAGTTGTAAAACCCATAATTTCGGACTGTACTTTTGTCCAATATTTAAATGGGCAATGCTTTTACTAGAAACACAAGTTAATAAAAGCATTGCCAATTCAAATATCGAGCAGAAACACAATCCCAAATGATGGGTTTTACAACTCAATTCTTCATAAATGAACTCCCTTGTGCACTTAAATAAGCAACTAATATCGGCATCATATGCAGTCATGGCTGGACTGCCCAACTGGCCCTTCTGGCAAATGTCAGAAGGGTCAATGGGCTCGTGGGCCGGTACTGTCAGACAGAGAGCTGGGATGGCTGCATGCAGTGCAGCCTCCAGCTCTCTGGTCTGTTCGCTCCTTCCCCCCTGCCCACCTCCATCGAAATGGAGGCGTGTCAGCAAGTCCACGCCCCCCTCATTTGCGGCATGACCTTGTGTGTACACTAGAGTGGAATGTTGACATTATACAGTATAGGACATGCATTGACTGCCCCTCTAAGCTATCCACTTTAGTAAATATATATGCATAATTAAAAATAAAATGAAATGCTAGTGTATTGTTTTATTATTATTATTATTATTATTATTATTTTATACTGCCAATTGTCAAATAAGAGCTAAATAATGCAAATAATAAAATTGAGAAGTAGGGGATGGCCATTACTGTTGTGCTTAGGAGCAACCGTGACACCTACATCTGCCCTTGGGCCCATGTATCAGGAAGTTATTGGGGGATTTGCCCATTCTGCCGATGCCTGTGTCAGGAGATTGGAGAAATCCAACATGTTGGAAATACTCGATTCATCCATTCCAACCAGAAAATTACTGTGATTGGACATTTTTTAACTAGCTGTTTTTTGCCAATTCCCACTGGATCACCGATTATCAATGTCTGCCGATTGGTGTTTTTGATCGGTGGATAGGATCGGCATCACCAGAATGAGGAATTATCCTGTAGATGTACAGTATGGACCACATATCCCATGGGAGAATTATAAAATAAGAGCAGAAGAGGACCCAGCACCCCACCTTGCATTGTAAGATGGGAAGATAGAACTGGTATGCCAATACAATAGAAAAAATTAGGGAGGTATTGTAGGAGACCTGATACACATTATAAAGGGGGAAAAAACAACTTCTAAACTGCACTGCATTTATTTTCTAATCTCTAATAGAATTAGAACATCTACAATCCCTGTTTATAAAATAAGCCTGATATTTTTCCAGTTAAAACATATGTGCTGTGTCTAGGGAAAAATAAATGGTGATATTATTTAATATAACAGTGCCATTGTAAGATTATGTAAGTATATCAATGCGTGGCTTATGCTTGCAACAGTCATGAAAGTATTTTTTATATCATTTGGAAGAAGATCAAATATCATTAAAAAAAAAAAAAGATCAGTGGAAATTACTGGCAAACAATCCAAAGAAATATATAACGTGTATCTCTATTTCTTCACCTTGAATATTTTTGTTTGCATTGGTCCCCAGTTGGGAGTGCTTGCCAAGAGCTCATTTTATAACAGAAAGCCTGAAGTCTCAACCCCCGTGTACTGTAGCACACACTGTGTTACATCTGACACCTCTGGTGGTCTTAATAGGTTTTCCAACTGTTTGCAAAATGTATGTAATTTTTTATTCATGCTCGGGGTGTTCTGTTTCATGCGTACATTACAAAGGATAATGCACAGAATTGTTTTTAACATAAAGCATTTGTCATATATGTTAAATGTACAGTAACCATAATGGCCATTCTCTGAATATGCAATTTATCTTGAAAAAATATCTTGAATAAAAATTAAAGGAAATAAAACAAAATTAAATGACAGGGTAAGACTACTTTGTAATATATGCCACATTTTGATAACTACTTAAAATGTCACCAATTTATAATCAGCACTTTGTTCTTTTTTAACTAGACCATTCCAATAATGGATTTAATTATATATAAAACAAATATGTCAGTTAGTATTGTTTCGAAGATTGAAGTTCACTCATAAGCACACTGTAGGGTCAAGATCAACTGTAGCTATTTCTAGAGCGTGATTGTTCATTTGAAGAAATGTATTGTTTATTATAATTACTTTGGTAAAGGGTAAGCAATGCAATTACTTTAACTTATAAATAGACATTACTAACAATAAACAGCATGCATAGTAAATTTTATTTTACATAACAATAATGACCAGTACAAATGTAGCACTTTGTAAATTTGCAGAGAATTTCAGTTAAAATACAATTAGCAAACTCCAATTTCAGGGAAACAAACAAGGGTATTTTTCACATCTGGGAGCCGTGTAACTCTGGGGTGCTACAGGGCATCTACACGAGTACCAAGGTTTAGAGGTCCAATACCAAATCAACATTTTCATGGTTAATGTCATAAGAAAAAACAGTGCTGGTGGCTGACAGACACAATATATTTGATCAAACAGAAGCATAACCTAGTCCCCAACCACATAACTGACCCTAAGCATGACAGGTAAGCACAATTTACTTAATTTAATATTTTTTGTAGAATTTCTCAATAAAAAAGACTTTTAGCCTAGGGGTTCCTATGAAAAAAATGCTGTTGCTCTAGGCCTCCATGATTCAACAATGTTTGGGAACCACTAGTTTGTGCGGAGCATGTTAGTAACTTGCAACAAAAATATTTACAATTTATATGAAAATAAATTGAACTTAGATAAATGTTGGGTGTTGTGCATAGGCCATGGTAAAAACATTGGGATGATGGAGAGTTGAACGTCCATCAGTTTGTTGGTGTGTCTTAAGTGTTTTTGCACTGCCATGATCCAGAATTATATTAAAGTATAAGTGATCCAGATTCATATGCATATTTTTTTTTTAGTAAACAGTAACAGCATATTAATTTGTGCTTTAGGAACAAACAGTAATTAAACAAGACTGGATAATAACACACAGACATAGGGAGTAATTCAGAGTTGATCGCAGCAGCAAATTTGTTAGCAGTTGGGCAAAACCATGTGCACTGCAGGTGTGGCAGATATAACATTTGCAGAGAGAGTTAGATTTGGGTAGGCTATTTCGTTTCTGTGCAGGGTAAATACTGGCTGCTTTATTTTTACACTGCAATTTAAATTTCAGTTTTAATACACCCCACCCAAATCTAACTCTCTCTGCACATGTTATATCTGCCCCTCCTGCAGTGCACATGGTTTTGCCCAACTGCTAACAAATTTGCTGCTGCGATCAACTCTGAATTAGGCCCACAGAGTAAGAGGGCCCTGCTCGCAGCCTTACAATCTATAGGGAAATTGATGCAAAAGCATAAGTGCTGCTATACATATTGAATATTGGTCCAGCCATATTGCAGATAGTCTTGGTGTAATAATGCAGTATGTGTTGTGCTCAGCTTCCTGATGTTTTGATACAGAGGAGTAAATCTACTAAGATGGGACTTCTGTTTAAGATGGGATGTTGCCCATAGCAACCAATCAGTTTCTACTTCTCATTTATCTAGCACCTTCTAGAAGATACCTGGAATCTTATTGGTTGCTAAGGGCAACATCTCATCTTAAATAGAACTCCCAATTTTTCCCCAATGATACAGAAATAAGTAACAGTGTCAATCGAGGAAAAAATGTTTTTGTCTATGCGCTTGTAACCATGAGTCCAAATAACTTGGGCAATTTCTTATGGCCAATCAACAAACTGTGCTGCATGATATTGGAAATAGCTACATTTATTTTACATATTTTTTTCCTCGATTGACACTGTTACTTAGTTCTTTATCATTGTATCATCATTTTCAAGAATCAGTAAAGGTGATTGAAACAGAATTACATTCTCCTTGTATTACATTACAGCATTCTATCACATTATAACTGTTAGAATACATATTACATACCACAAACACAGGGAAACACTAGTTACCAGCAATACAAATTCCACGCTACAAAACATTAGGAAGCTGAGCACAACACATACTGCATTATTATATTCAGACTTTCTGATAAGGTTGGTCACCTAGTCCCATGTGCAGTAGCTTGTTGGAAACATTCAGCCACCCACTGCCCAGTGCACAGATGGATTTATTGTATTCATTAGATATTCTTTGTGGGCTGCATGATCCAGGATGTGAAAGGGATGAAAGAAAATATGAGATGTTATGGGTGAACTGTATAAATGAGATAAGATAGCTTATGGAAGTTATGTGGGTTGCATCGCCACTTGTAACTGAAGGGCTGCAAATGGGCTATAAAGAGGCATGCTCACATAAGCGATGGATTTGGGAGGTGGAAAGTTTCTAGTAGAGATGTGTGGCTGGCACTTTTTGTGTTTTTTGTTTTTGTTTTGGTTTTAATTCCACTTTGTGTTTTGGTTCTGGCTTGGTTTTGCCAAAACCACCCTCTCGTGTTTTGGTTTTGGTTTTGGAACTGGATGATTTTTGAAAAAAACATTAAAATGGCAAAAATCACAGAATTTGGGAGTAATTTTGATCCTACAGTATTATTAACCTCAATAACATTCATTTCCACTCATTTGCAGACTATTCTGAACATCCCACACCTCACAATATTGTTTTTAGGCCAAAAGGTTGCATCGAGGTGGTTGTATGACTAAGCTAAACAACACAAGTGTGAGGCACAAACACCTGGCCCATCTAGGAGTGGCACTGCAGTGTCAGACGAGAGGGCAGATATAAAAAAGGCCCAAAACAGCACCTCATGCAAAGATGTAGAAGAGGTGCAATGAGGTAGCTGTATGACTAAGCCAAGCGAGACAAACAATTGGCTCATCTAGGAGTGGCACTGCAGTAGCAGACAGGAGGGCAGATATTAAAAAAAAGGCCCCATACAGCACATGATGCAAAGAAGAAAAAGAGGTGCACCAAGGTTGCTGTATGATTAAGCTAAGCGACACAACCACCTGGCCCATCTAGTAGTGTCGTCGAAAGTGGTTCGCAATTGTTTAGTCCACTTACAGCATCTCCTGCACGCCCCTGTCATTTTTCAACAATTCTGCAATTGGTGGACTTATACGGCAGTACCCCAGGACTAAGACAGCAGTACCCCTGGACTCATACGGCAGTGTCAGACAGGATAGCACTTTTCAAAAACTAGGCCCTAAACAGCACCTCATGCTAAGATGTCAAAGAGGTGCAATGAGATAGCTGTATGACTAAGCCAAGCGACACAAACAATTCCCACAGGAATTATACATCCAAATCACTGGAATTATATGTCCAAATCACTGGAATTATACGTCTAAATCACTGAGATTAAATGGCAAAATTACTGGAATTATACGTCCAAATCACTAGAGTTATACTGCAAAAACTCTGGAATTATACTGCAAAATCACTGGAAGTATACGTCCAAATAACTGGAATTATACGGCAAAATTACTGGAATTAAATGGCAAAATCACTGGAATTATACTTTCAAATCACTGGAATTATACGTCCAAATCACTGGAATAAAAAAAGGCAAAATCACTGGAATTATATGTCAAAATCACTAGAATTATATGTCAAAATTACTGGAATTATACGTTCAAATCACTGGATTTAAACGGAAAAATCACTGGAATTAAATGGCAATATCACTTGCATTAAACAGCAAAATCACTGGAATTATACGTCCAAATCACTGGAATTATATGGCAAAATCACTGGAATTAAATGGCAATACCAATGGACATATAAGGAAGTGTCAGACAGGATGGCACGTTAAAAAAATAGTCCCCAAACAGCACATGATGCAAAGAAGAAAAAGAGGTGCAAGATGGAATTGTCCTTGGGCCCTCCCACCCTTATGTTGTAAAACAGGACATGAACACTTTAACAAACCAATCATTTCAGCGACAGGGTCTGCCACACGACTGTGGCTGAAATGACTGGTTTGTTTGGGCCCCCATCAAAAAAGAAGCAATCAATCTCTCCTTGCACAAACTGGCTCTACAGAGGCAAGATGTCGACCTCATCCTCATCCTCCGATTCCTCACCCCTTTCACTGTGTACATCCCCCTCCTCACAGAGTATTAATTCGTCCCCACTGGAATCCACCATCACAGGTCACTGTGTACTTTCCGGAGACAATTGCTGGTCATGGTCTTCCTGGAGGAATTTATAATTCATTTTGATGAACATCATCTTCTCCATATTTTGTGGAAGTAACCTCCTACGCCAGGGGCGGGGAACCTCCGGTCCGCGAGCTGTATAAGGCCCAAAAAGCCATTTGATCCGGCCCACCGGCTTGTGTCAGTGAGACACGCTGCCACTCAGTCCGGCGTCAGCGTGTCTCAGCTGTCAGGACAGGGAGGAGAGCGCGGCTGTCGGGTGGCGGCGGCGGCGTGTAGGACTTCAAACCAGCTACCGGTTCATGAGCCAATCAGAGCTCGCGGACCGGCAGTCAATCAGGAGCCGCCGCTGCCTTTCCGCGAGCTCTGATTGGCTCACAAACCGACGGCTGGCTTGAAGTCCTACACGCCGCCTGACATAGCTGCGCTTTTCTCCCTGTCCTGACCCCCTGACACCCGAGACACGCTGCCGGATGGAGCAGCAGCAGCAGCGGTAAGCAGCACAGTGGGGTGGGGGGGCACTGTGGGGGCATTTGTGGATCTGGCACTGTGGGAGCATTTGTATACCTGGCACTGTGGACGCATTTGTATACCTGGCACTGTGGGGGCATTTGTATACCTGGCACTGTGGGGGCAATTGTGGATCTGGCACTGTGGGGACAATTGTGGACCTGGCACTGTGGGGGCATTTGTGGATCTCACACTGCACTATTGGGGGCATATGTGTGTCATGTCCCATTTTAATTGGCCACACCCATTTTTTTGGCACAGTACCTCAAAGGGGCAGACCTACTGGGGGACAGGGTCATTTTTTAAGTTGAGAATTTTTGTATGGCTCCTGAAGGATTTTATAAATATCCAAATGGCCCTTGGTAGAAAAAAGGTTCTCCACCCCTGTCCTACGCCAATTGCTGACAAGCTTACCGGCTGTACTAAACACTTTTTCAGAGTACACACTGGAGGGGGGCAACTTAGGTAAAATAAAGCCAGTTTGTGCAAGGGCATCCAAATTGCCTCTTTTTTCTGCCAGTATACATACGGACTTTCTGACATGCCTACTTGGATACTGTCACTCATATAATCCTCCACCATTCTTTCAATTTTGACAGAATCATATGCAGTGACAGTAGACATATCAGTAATCGTTGGCAGGTCCTTCAGTCTGGACCAGATGTCAGCTTTTGCTCCTGACTGCCCTGCATCACCACCAGCGGGTGGGCTAGGAAATCTTATCCTTTTCCTTGCAGCCCCAGTGGCGGGAGAAATTGAAGGAGGAGCTGTTGACAGGTCACATTCCGCTTGAGTTGACAATTTACTAACCAGCAGGTCTTTGCACCTCTGCAGACTTGTGTCTGCTGGAAAGATAGATACAACTTAGGCTTTAAACCTAGGATCGAGCACGGTGGGCAAAATGTAGTGCTCTGATTTCAACAGATTGACCACCCTTGTATCCTGGCAAAGTGAATGAAGGGCTCCATCCACAAGTCCCACATACTTAGCGGAATCGCTCCGTCTTAGCTCCTCCTTTAATTTCTCCAGCTGCTTCTGCAAAAGCCTGATGAGGGGAATGACCTGACTCAAGCTGGCAGTGTCTGAACTGACTTCACGTGTGGCAAGTTTAAAGGGTTGGGGAACCTTGCACAATGCGGAAATCATTCTCCACTGCACTTGAGTCAGGTGCATTCCCTCTCCTTTGCTTAGATCGTAGGTGGATGTATAGGCTTGAATGGCCTTTTGCTGCTCCTCCATCCTCTGAAGCATATAGAGTGTTGAATTCCACCTCGTTACCACTTCTTGCTTCAGTTGATGGCAGGGCAGGTTCAGGAGTGTTTGCTGGTGCTCCAGAATTCGGCACGCAGTGGCAGAATGTCGAAAGTGGCCCGCAATTTTTCGGGCCACCGACAGCATCTCCTGTACACCCCTGTCATTTTTAAAAAAATTCTGCACCACCAAATTAATTGTATGTGCAAAACATGGGATGTGCTGGAATTTGCCCAGTTGTAATGCACACAAAATATTGGTGGCATTGTCCGATATCACAAATCCCCAGGAGAGTCTAAGTGTGGTAAGCCAATGCGCGATGATGTCTCTCAGTTTCCGTAAGAGGTTGTCAGCGGTGTGCCTCTTACAGAAAGCGGTGATACACTGCGTAGCCTGCCTAGAAACGAGTTTGGATTTGCGAGATGCTGCTACTGTTGCCGCTGCTGCTGTTGTTGCTGCGGGAGGCAATACATCTACCCAGTGGTCACAGTCATATAGTCCTTAGTCTGCCCTGTTCCGCTTGTCCACATGTCCGTGGTTAAGTGGACACTGGATACAACCGCATTTTTTAGGACACTTATGACACTTTTTCTGGTGTCTCTGTACATTCTCGGTATCGCCTGCCTAGTGAAGTGGAACCTAGATGGGATTTGGTACCTCCATTAATTGTCTAAATCCCACTGCACTAATGGCGGATACCAGAAGCACGTCTAACACCAACATAAGTGTCAAGGCCTCAGTTATCTGCTTTGCAACAGGATGACTGCTGTCATATTTTATCTTTCTCACAAAGGACTATTGTACAGTCAATTGCTTAGTTGAAGTAGTACAAGTGGTCTTCCAAATTCCCCTCTGGGATGACGATCAACTCCAAGCAGTAACAACAGCAGCTGCAGCAACAGCAGGCGTACCACTCAAGGATCTTCCGGAGGAATCCTGGTTAGGAGAGGACTCGTCAGTCTTGCCAGGGACATGGCCTGCAGGACTACTGACGTTCATGGCTGAGTAGGAAGTTGACATTGAGGGAGTTTTGGTGTGGCTTGCAGGAGCTTGGGTACAAGAGGAAGAAGGGATTTAGGTGTCAGTGGACTGCTTATGCTCTTACCCAAAGCTTCTCAACTTGACACTGACTACTGATGAATGCGCTGCAGGTGACGTATAAGGGAGGATGTTCCTAGGTGGTTAACATCCTTATCCCTACTTATTACAGATTTACAGAGGCAACACATGGCTTGACACCTGTTGTCCGGATTTGTGGAGAAATAATTCCACACCGAAGAGGTGGCTTTTTTGGTATTTTGTCCATGCATCACAATGGGCTTCTTCATTCCACGGACAACAGGTGTCTCCCCAGGTGCCTTATTTAAACAAACCACATCATAAGAATCCTCATCGTCAACTTTCTCCTCAGCACCAGCAACACCAACAGTGACATCTTCAATTTGAATATTAGAAACGGGATTGTGGGTGCTCCTTCCAGCACTTGCAGGGGGCGTGCAAATGGTGTAAGGAGCCACCTCTTCCCGTCCAGTGTTGGGAAGGTCAGGCATCGCAACCGCCGACACACTTGGACTCTCCCTGGGGATTTGTGATACCATCTCAGAATGCACAGTTCTTTTCTGAGCTTTTTCCAGCTTAACTCTTTTTTATTTAATTTTTCTAGTGGGAGGATGAGGGCTTCCATCGTCATGTGAAGCTGAACCACTAGTTATGAACAAAGGGCAGGGCCTTAGCCGTTCCTTGCCACTCCGTGTCGAAAATGGCATATTGGCAAGTTTGCATTTCTCCTCAGACCAATTAAATTTCTTTTTTTTTCTTTTCTTTTTTACTGAACTTTGGCTTTTTGGATTTTACATGCCCTCTACTATCATATTGGGCATCGGCCTTGGCAAACGACGTTGATGGCATTTCATTGTCTATGTCATGGCTAGTGGCAGCAACTTCAACACTTGGAGGAAGTGATTCTTGATCTTTCCCTATTTTGTCTTCCAGATTTTTGTTCTCTATTATTTTTCTGGAGTTATATAACACAATATGAGGCACAGGAGCACTGGACATATGGCAGCAGAGTATACCACTGTGACTGCCTGGTCACTGGAATGACTGATGGCTGATGCGCAGGACACTACCACTGGTCTGATGCAGGACAACACAGCAACACTGTAAGGGACTTGTTATTATTATACAGCAGCACTGGACATATGGCAGCAGAGTATACCACTGTGACTGCTTGGTCACTGGAATGACTGATGTCTGATGCACAGGACACTACCACTGGTCTGATGCAGGACAACACAGCAACACTGTGAGGGACATGCCAGCTGTAGTCCAGAAGTAGCAGTGCACTTACTGTGACAGCAGGTAGGAGGGTTCCCCTGATGGTATATGCTCCCTGTGGTGTCTTTGAGGATTATGATGGACCTGGTGCTGCAGTGTATACAGGACTCACCATGCCTGGTGTGTGTGTGGGTTCTCTGTACCAGAAGGAGCACTTGTGCCACTCACATGAATAGGGACAGGGTGAGTTGAAGGCATGTGAGCAAAAAACCAGCATGGTCTTACAGGGAAGGGACATAGGTGGTCATTCTGAGTTGTTCGCTCGCTAGCTGTTTTTAGCAGCCATGCAAACGCTATGCCGCCTCCCACTGGGAGTGCATTTTAGCTTAGCAGAAGTGCGAACGAAAGGATCGCAGAGCGGCGGCAAAGTTTTTTTGTGCAGTTTTAGAGTAGCTCAATACCTACTCAGCGCTTGCGATGACTTCAGATTGTTCAGTTCCTGTTTCGACGTCACAAACAAGCCCTGTGTTCACCAGCCACGCCTGCATTTTTCTTGGCATGCCTGTGTTTTTTCGAACACTCCCTGAAAACGGTAGTTGACACCCAGAAATGCGCACTTCGTGTCAATCACTCTGCGGCCAGCAGTGTGACTGAAAAGCTTCGCTAGACCCTGTGTGAAAGTACATTGGCCGTTGTAATAGTACGTCGCACGTGCGCATTGCGCCACATACGCATGCGCAGAAGTGACTTTTTTTGCCTCATCGTTGCACAGCGAACAAATGCAGCTAGCGATCAACTCGGAATGACCACCATAATCACAAAATACTACCCCCAATTCCAATCATGCAACACAGTATTGCAACCTTATGTATACTCCATCGCACAGTAAAGGTTCTTATACACATTACACCACTTAGTCATACCCTTTATATATATAGTGCCACATACTAAAGCACTTTATTCACATTATACCACACAGTATTAGCCTTTATACACAATATGCCACACAGTACTACCCATTATACACATTATGCCTTAGAGTACTACTTATTATACACGTTACGCCACAAACAATAGTGAATTAATAGAGGGAGAGAGAGCACGAGAGAAAGAGAGAGAGAGAGAGATGGGTGTAGAAGGTGGGAACAGGGCACAGTATAAGGGCACACACAGTAAGAGATGTGGAAGCAGTAGTGAAGAAAATAGCAGGGAATGTGGTGGCTGTACTGAAGAGAATAGCAGGGAATCCAGGGAGCAGTAGAGACGGGAAAAAAACAGGAGATGAGGGCAGTAGTGGATGAAAGGGACTGTAGTGAATGGAATAGCAGGGTAAGTGGGGACAGTTGTGATGGGAACAGAAGGAGATCGGGGTAGAAGTGAAGGAGATGGGAGCAGTAGGAGATGGGGCAAGAGTGACAGGGACAGCAGGGGATTAAAGGATTAGCACTGAATGAAATGAAGGTGGCAGTAGTGCAGGGGACATGGGTAGCAATGAAGTAGAAAGCAGGGAATGAGCACTGGTTACATATGAAGCAGGAGAAGAAGCCGCTTCAGAGAGAGTATGAAAAGCCGGGTGAAAACTAGAAGCTGTGGCCTCTTGAGGAGACTAATAATGGCTGAGACACTGGGGTGGAGGGACAGGGATCAGGGCCACAAACCATAAAGGGTCATAGAAACTAACTTCAGCAGTGGGGAGGAGCTGCAGCAGGGGAAGAAAAGGTTGGAGCAGAGGGGAATGCCATAGAAACACTTTACTCTTGACCCCGCATAACACCAGAAGGAGGCAAGTGCACCGCAAATAAAAATGGGCACCTGGGAAAATAGACATTGCTCCGGCGTTGCACCCTAGTTACAGCCCTGGCAGCATAGCAGCAGCCTCTGGGTGGATGAGAATGCAGGATCTGTTGGCTGAGAGCCATGAAAATAGCTTTCTCAGCCAATCAGTGGTCACCCATTGTTTTCAAATGGACTGAAATTGGCATCCCATTTTAAAACCCGTTGAGATCCAACAAAGGGAAGATAAAGTTTTGCCTCATTTTTGGATCCGAGGCAGGTGGGGAGATAGGACTTCTGGTCTGTATCCACTCAGATTGGGTAGGCTTGGGTGGGCTAATTTCTCTGAGAATTAAGCCTGCTCATCTCTAAATAATTCTATTTTTGTCAGGTGCAGGGGATATGGAGAAGTCAGATAAATTAACCCACTTGACTTTTTTTTCCGCACATCTCTGATCAAAACTGACCAAATTACTGCTGGCAGGGCATAACAAGGGCAGTGGTGAAAAATTTAGATGGTGCACCACCAGACTGCCCTTCCCACTTCCTACGGAGCACTGTACAGGCAGCCGCAGAGCAGGAGAAAGAGGAGCACTGACTCGAAGAAAGAGGCACACTGACTCGAAGACTAGGTAAGAAACAGGTCAGGCCCGAGGTGACAGCGGGAGACACTGACAGCCAGCACATTCTGGAGCTCTGCACATCCTATTTATATGTCTCATTGTCTGCTTTTAGCTGTGCAACAGGGTTACTTCTGTCCTGTAGCAACACTCTCTGCCCCCACTGCTGAAGCTCTCTGTGCCCCTCAGGCTGCTGCAGCCCAGCTTTCTGTGCCACTCAGGCTGCTGTGGCACAGCTATATCTGCCCCTTGTCATGATCCTGACTGTAGTTCTCATATTTGGCGACTTACCCCTGCCATCTGTCCTGGTTCCTGTGTCTCTTTGCTCACTGGGATAAACAGCTTGTCAGTGCCATGAGTTTCCTGAGTGCAGAGTTAACGAGCTTCACCTGTGGTGATTAATCTTCTGTGTGAATCTGAATTCAGCAATCTGAAGTTTAGGCCTAAAAGCCAGCATCCTCTGTTCATTTGCAGAAGTTCAGGATTCAGTGTTCTTTCGGCCTGCTAGGCCTCACTCCACATCAGAGCCTAGTCTAGAGTACTCATGTGACAGTGACTATTCACCTGACCCAGAGCTGTCCAATCCTGTGCTAGCCTGAGACACACTGAATCACCTGACACTGCTCACCAATCACCAAGGACCAGGAAGTATAAGTCAGGAGACTTGAGTTGGAGACTCTGCCAGTTCCTTGTGTCACACACAGCTTTGTGTGAGCTTTGAAGCTGAGCTCCCTAAAAGTAACACTTGTACTTTAGTTCCTGTAAAACTCTGCTCTTTTGCTACCCAGTCTGGATTACAGTTATGTTACCATTGATATCCAGTATTTCTACAGTCCCATCTTAAATCAACAGCGGCAGTGTTCTTCAGTATCATCTTAAAGCCACAGCTGCAGTATTCTTCAGTCTCATCTTAAAGCCACAACTGCAGTATTCTACAATCTTATCTTAAAGCCACAGCTGTAGTATTCTTCAGTCTCATCTTAAAGCCACAGCCGCAGTATTCTACGGTCTTATCTTAAAGCCACAGCTGCAGTATTCTTCAGTCTTATCTTAAAGCCACAGCTGCAGTATTCTACAGTCTCATCTTAAAGTCACAGCTGCAGTCTTCTCCAGTCTCGTCTTAAAGCCACAGCCGCAGTATTCTTCAGTCTCATCTTAAAGCCACAGCTGCAGTGTTCTTTAGCTTTGTCTTAAAGTCACAGCCACAGTCATCGTTCTACTTTCAGTTGCGTTTCCAGTTATATCTGGTACCAGCCCGGATTACAGTTGCTTTCCAGTATACCAGTACAACAGCCCAGTTCCCAGTCTCACAGGTAACAAGCCCGGTTCTCAGTCTCACCAGTAACCAGTCCGGTTCTCAATCTCGCCAGTAACCAGCCCAGTTCTGCACAACTCCAGAGAACCTATTTCATAGTAACTTTGAGTACACAAGCACCCACTCCTGTGACAGTATATCCAGTTCAATCTCACCAATACATTCACCATCCTGCTATAAACACCAAGTACCTGGTGATCCAGTGGTCAGGATACGGCTTCCTCTGCCGAGGCCCGGGTTCGTTTACGGGTCAGGTATTGCTCCTTATCACTGATTCATTCAGACCAGCCTAATATACACATAGTCCTCCAGTTGCCTGCACAGACCACTAACACCGGGTTCACAAAAACCACGGCCATGACACCCCTCATGCTACTGCAGTATTTTTCTAGGGAATCATATTCATTGAGGCATTGGGGGATTATTAAATATTGGGAGGTGGGGCAGTTTTTGTGCATTATTTTCATTGAGAGTTGGGGGTTTCATGCCTGTGAGGGGGTCACATATGGGGCATTATTTTTATTGAGACATTGGGACATTATCAGATCTGGGGGGGTCAGTTTTGGGGCAGTATTTTCATTCAGATTTGGAGTATTGTCAGGTAAGGTCAATCGTGGCATATATAGTGTTTTTATTTTATTTGAATTCAACAAGTAAATAGCTAAATACAGCTACTTCCATAATGTGAATAACTGACACTACTGTGTATTGGTACTTTTCTGTGGCCACAACCCTTCCCAATGAAGCCATGCCCCTATATTTTTGTTACACAAATTTGCCACACATTGTCCCTATTTTAAACATGGGGGCACCCAAAGGAAACTTTCTTCCTGAGCTCCACATGGTCTAGAACTGGTCCTGTCTTAAATTTAGGATTTTTAAATATTATTTATTTTCAAATGTAACATTCCACCACATGTTGGCTAGGCCCCTAGTCAGTACAGGGGAGGGGGGCATCAAAAACATATCCTTGGCCTGGGCACCATGGCACCTGCTGTTGTTACACCTCTGCTGCACCTCTTAATAAAGCCAACATGAATCCACAGGCTCATATATTGTGTGTAAATCTGGCTCTGGTACTAGCCAGTGCCTCCTGACCCAGTTACCTCAGTGTATGCCACTGCCTTGTGGATTTGACTTAGACATTGGCAATAACCAATATACAGTATGACGTGGAATCCCTAGGTATTTACAGTTGTGGACAAATTTGTTGATTTCTTACAGCTTAATGAAATGCTGCTGCATTCCTCCTTAAAAGTGAAGGCTTTAAAAACTATTGTCTCATGTATAATGTCATGCCTTTGCCATTTTATAGAATAAAGCAAAGGAACTGAAAACAGAGAAATTATTGTTTATTCTCCATAGATATTCTAAAACGGCCTAGACAGACTTCCTGATAACCTTTAAAATAAATAGTAGAGCATTGGAAGATTGTGATATGTTAATGTATTTACCTTCTTTCACGAGTAGCGAGTGGATGGATTTTAACATTTTTGTTTGCCATAATAGAATATGTTTAAATTAACATATTAAAGAAGCAAATTAAGAAAAATCACATGGCATGGCTAAATCTCTGAGTCTATAACATGCAAAACTGTGCCATACATGCGGGATATAGCAAAGATGTATGTGGACACATCTGTAGCATTACATGTCTTCAATATTCTAATCAGTCATTCAACCTTTTTCAATGGAGAAAAGTAATCACTAATGTTTGGTATCATTGTGTGCACCTAACAGAACAAGGCACAGAGAAAGAAAAGGAGAGAGTTATCTGAGGAGATCAGGAAAAAAGTATAGATAAGCACATTAAATGTAATGGATATAAGACCATGTCCAAGCAGCTTTATGTTCCTGTGACTACAGTTGCAAATATTATGAAGGTATTTTGTGCAACCTGCGCTGCACCCTCTAAAGTTTATAAGGATCATCTGCCAGTCAGGATGGAAAATTTGGGGCCCCTTAAAACTTTATAGAAAATTTGAAGTTATACTACAGGATATCCCTGGCGCTTTATCCTAATTCATTCTATGCATGGACTATGAGTTAAAAAGTTTTTCTATATGGTGGCTTCCAGGTATAACAATGTATTTTATTGGATGTCAATTTGGCAGAGGGCAAAAAAGAAGAGTACTGCTCTTAAAAGGATTTCTAAAAGAGTTTATACAATCTCACTTTATTTTGTTTATTTTGCTACATTTTTATCAAATATTATGAAGAAGTGTAAAGTCCATCGGACTGTAATTAATCTCTTTAGACGTGGCCACAAGAGGAAAATCGACCCCAGTTTAAACAGGAGGATAGTGATAATGGTAAAAATTAAAAAGACGGAAAACTTCCAAAGAGATACAAGCTGAACAAGGTCAAGGCACTGTGAGGTTGATTCAGACCCTGAAGCTTCAGAATGAAATGCAAGACCTGAAGGGGGTTGGAATGGGGCGTTGATGCCATGTTTTGTGGGCATTGACACTCTGGTTTAGGGGCACGATCCAGACTACGAGGCATGTACGGACCATTGGAGGGGTGGGCTGCGGCTGCTACGCGATGTCACACACAGCTGCTGCGACCCTAAACAATGCGGTTAGCCATCTGCAATCGCAGCTAGGCTGCGCAGGCAGAGGGCTATTAGAAACATGCAAAAGCTGTGTGATGCTCTCGCATTTCTGCTGGGGGTGGGGGGGTGTCTGTATCCAGCATGCCCTCTGCATGTCAAAGAGATTGATCATAGATGTGCGTTTTTTCGCACATATACGATTAACTCTGAATTAGGCCCTGTATGTCAGTGATGATCGCACCATCCAATGATTTTTGAGTGAAAACGGGCTTCGTGGAAGAAAAACCAAGAGGAGTCCACTTTTGAAAAAAATGTATGGGGCATCTATGGGGCATTGCCAAGAGAAAGATGAGAGACATGAGACTGAAGAATGCAGAGGAGCTGAAGGCTGCTATTGAAGCATCCTGGTCTTCCATAACACCTCAGCAGTGCCACAGCCTGATAGAATCCATGCCATGCCACATTGAGGCAGTAATTCATGCAAAAGGGGTCCAAACCAAGTACTGAGTACATATGCATGATTATACTTTTCAGAGGGATGACATTTCTGTATTTAAAATCCTTTTTTTATTGATTTTTATGTAATATTCAAAACTTCTGAGATTTTGGATTTGGGGTGTTCTTAAGCTGTAAACCACAGTCATCAAAATTATAACAAATAAAGGCTTGAAATCTCTCACTTTGCATGTAATGAATGTATTAGTATTATCTTTTAAGTTGAACTACTGAAATAAATGAACTTTTGCATGATATTCTAATTTTCTGAGTTTCACGTGTGTGTGTGTGTGTGTATGTGTGTGTATATATATATATATATATATATACAGCGAAGATTTACGGCGGCACTCAAACAGTGACCTAGAGTCACCCGGAGGGCACCGCAGCAGCTATACTCCAGGCTTTAAGGAGTGCCGGGCTTCCCATAACCAGTATATATATATATATATATATATATATATATATATATAAAACTGCCATGTCACAGTTTTAGCATTCCTTAATAGCGGAACTGTGGCAGGGCATGCTGGAACTTATAGTTTTACAGCAGCTGGAGAGCCAAAGGTTGGCCAGGTCTGGTCTATTGGTATGGTTGCAGAATTACACTCCAGCAGCAGTCAGTTTTTTTGAATCCTAATCTATTTCAAACTGTGAATTAAAATATTGAAATAGCTGAGCCAGTCAGGTGAGTATTAGAACTATATGTGTAGCTGTTCAGCACAGATGGTGCGATTAGGCCATATCTATCAAAGATTGAGTCATCGGCTAAATAACCAATCACTTTGTGCCCTAATATTCTTATTACTAAATCTAGCATAGTATAAAAGCGTAAGTCTTTACATTGCATCATTACAGGTACTGTACTTCTCCTTGAAGTGTTTAGCAAATGTTCCTCCAGCCCTCTCTTGGCTCTTAAACCTCATATGCTGTCAATAAATTGACAAAAGGCAGAGACTAAGGCAACTTGATCTTTTGGGTGCACATTTTCTTCTGATCCACAGTTATAGCCAATATGTACTTAATCTGTTCTTTCTCCAGTTTCTTCTTAAGCTGCCATGAAAAGGTAGCCTAACATAATGCAATATCTCCTCTCTTTATGATCAGCTAGCAGGGGAGGGTCAAACAGAGGGCATACAGCTCCATTTTCTTACAAAATGGGAAATCTACATTTTTATAGATATGGTATACATTTACAGACTTATTTTAAATGAATTGTGAAGCTGAACATTAACTTTAGAGCTCCATTTGCAATTGAATGTTAAAAGCATATCCATAGCAACATGATTAAGAACTGGACACAATTAAAGCAGTCAGCATAAAATACAAAAATGAAAGGTCAATCCTCTAGTAACTTTGAAAACGTAGACTAAAATCTTTATAGATTGATCACCACTCCCCACCACAACACATGGAAACATTTGATCTTTACAGCAAGCTCTGTATTATTGGAGGTTAAAGCTGTAAATTTAGAAGCGTAAAGATATAATTAATCAAATATATTTTTAAATTAAAATTGGTATTGTCAATTTCAGTTGTCAGTGAGTATTACAGAAAAATAGCCAATATTTATTAATTCGTTATTTATAACGAATTAAGCAAAAGACATCCAACACTAATTTAACTTTGCTGCAATGTCATGAAGTGTAAACAATGCATTATCTATCTATCTATCTATCTATCTATCTATCTATCTATCTATCTATCTATCTACAGTATCTATCTGCTATATCTCTATCAGTGGTGCATGTAGACTTAGTTACTCTATACATATGAAAAACTGGCGTGGCAGCACGTCATAAGAGGTGTGACCACACAACAAAAGGGGTGTGGTCACTCAAAACAGGGGCATGTCATCAAGACATGCCAGCCATTTCTCATCACTCTGGGACTATACCTTTCATTCCATTTTAAATACACCTTACCTATTTGGTGGTTTATCTGTAATGGGGAACGTCTGAAGATATTGATCCTCCATGGACAGTGTCTTCAGTCAGTGTTCATTATTCCGGTAGAAGATAACATGGTCTATAAAATGCCTGTTTGTGTAGGAATATAACCAATGTCATCATCATCATACAACAGAGGTTCAACCAGAGTTATTCCAACTGTGTCACATCATGCCCCCTGTATCCCCTCCAGCCTCCTTCCCCATCACTCCAGCATCCTGTCTATCCAGGATCCTACCCTCTGTCTTTCTATCCTCCTGTAGTCTGTGATTCCCCAGCTTCCTACCCCCTGTGTCTCTTAGCCACCTCCCCCCCACACGCCGTCTCCCAGCCACACAATTTCCCTGTGTCTCTCAGCTTGCTGACTTTGAAAGTGCCCCTAAGGGAGTATCCTGGGCAATTATATTTTATGTGTGAGGGGTGTGACCGTATCATCTTTTTACAGAAAGTGGCATGGTCAAGATGATACAATTCAGTGCTAATCACTTCATTCAGGAAGTAGGTGGCACCCAGGGGACTGTCCCAGTTTTTTTGTAAGTCTGGGAGATCTTCCTGATAATCACTAGCTATCTAACACATGAACAACTTGCAAAACTGGAAAAAAACATTAGTTACAAATGTTCACAAATACTCCTCACAACATATTTGGCATTATACTGTACAATGTCATGAGAATATTTTTGAGCAAAATGTATCAATTTTGATAGTAAAGATGTTCTGGCAGCATCCGGAGGGTTTGTGAAATTGTTGCTTCTTCTGAAAGATTTGCTGAGCTGATCTTCTGATGGAAGAAGCTGAGCTGACCAGAGCATTCCAAGGTTGTGTGTCTCATTGTAAAAACACATGTAAAAATGGGATTTTGATTATGGGGCATGATATCTAAAGGAGATACAAAGACTGACTGTGTGCAAAAGTGTTTCGGGTCTACCAATACCTGTACTGCAACTTTAAAATTACTTTTTGAATTGGATATCATTCTGTTTCCATAACCTACAAATAGACATTTGCAAACAGTTCTCAGTGTACTTACATTATTAGGTAAGGATACAAATACCTTTATCACAGCGAGACTATCACAGAGAAGCTTAAAGTGTGGCTTTCCTTAAAAACACATTTACACACAAAAACAATGTGCATGACACGCAGTTCCTAAAAGTAAATTTTTACAGATTTAAATCTCCATAATAAACGTTAAGAATTACAGCGATTTTTTTTTTTTCAATAGCTGATTAATTCAAACAACAGGGAATGTTTTTTTCTTTGTGTTGTGTGTGAGCGATTCAATTTAACAATCTGCAAATGATGTGCTATTGCCTTATCATGCTGAAAGCCTTCCATCAATATCTGTCAATGCGATAAGGTCACAGCACTAGGAACTATTGGTAATGTTAGCAATTTAATAGAATGTATTATTTTAGTTACAGTACATCAATGCAAAAGTATTTTAGTATATCAATTAAAATAGCTGAAAGTTCTATATAAAAATAGAATAACAAAAAACGAAAGCCACAGAGGACAAAAATAATGATAAAAAATAAATTAGACTGCAAGGTGAAAACTGTACCTAGATAATGAAACACTGGAATTAATGCCAAAATGTCAAAAATTACAGACACACAGCATATAAATGTTGAGCAAATATGCCAATATGGCCCTCATTCCGAGTTGATTGCTAGTTGTCGTTGTTCGCTGCATAACGATTAGTTATAAAAATGGCAAAAGTGCACATGCGTATGCACCACAATGCGCACGCGGGTATCTGATGTCATTACCGTGTCATTCATTGCAGCAATCATCACATAGAATAAGTAACTACAGGGCTTGTCTTGTTCTGCACAAAATGTGTTTGCAGCCGCTCTGCTGTACAGGCATTCGCACTCCTGCTATGCTAAAATACACTCTCCTGTGGGCGGCGACTATGCATTTGCACGGCTGCTAAAAGTAGTTAGCAAGCGATCAACTTGGAATGAGGGCCATAAAACACACACACACAGGTGCATGAATTACATCTGTGCAGATGGTGAATATGGCAAATCAAGCTTTTTTGTTTTTGTTTTGGATTTCATACAAAAAAGGTACCAATTTACAAATAGTAATATTATAAAGTGCAGCAAGCTGACTTGCTGACAGTGGGTCTGATTCAGATGTGGTTGGAGGTGCTATTGCTGCTGCTTACATGGAAGTAGCAGTGATATCACTAATATGTTAATGCAGCAGGAGGCATCTGATATAAGTAGATGCCTCCTGCTTGCATTAGTGATCTATATGCTGCTTCAGATCATCTGCAACACCTTGAGCCAGCTGCACGCAAGCTGACCACTGCAAATCCAACAAAGAATCCAGGAAATCTCTGTCACCCGATGGAGATCCTGACCTCATCACTACCCTCAAAAAGACAACATGCCTACTTTTTGGTAAATGGTGGCTGTTGCTGCCTCCTCCCAGCCCTCAAACTTCAGCAGAGTGTCAATTACAGGTAACATAGTAACATAGTATCTAAAGTTGAAAAAAGACAATTGTCCATCGAGTTCAACCTATTTGTGGTCTCCTATGCACGATTGTATAAAATTTTGACTGAAGTTGAGGACTGTCGTTACGTTTTACCCCTCTTTTTAAAAAATAACCATAGTGTGTGACTATGCCCCGTAACCCTGGATATCCTTATCCATTAGGAATTTATCTAACCCATTCTTTAAGGTTTTGACTGAGTTGGCCATTACAACTCCCTCAGGCAGGGAATTCCAAACACGTATCGTCCTTACCGTAAAAAAAACTTTATGCCTTATTGTGCGGAATCTCCTCTCCTCTAACCTGAGCAAGTGTCCACGAGTTCTCTGGGTTGATCTAACCAAAAACAGGTCCTGCGCAAGATCTGTATATTGTCCCCTTAAATGTTGATCATGTTTCCTCTTAATCTCCTCTTTTCCAGTGTAAACATGCCTAGTCTTGCAAGCCTTTCCTCGTATTCCAGCGTCTCCATACCCTTTGAACCTTTTCTAGCTCCAGGATATCCTTTTTGTAGTAAGGTGCCCAGAATTGTACACAATATTCAAGGTGTGGCCTCACAAGTGATTTATATAACGGGAGTATAATACTCTCGTCCCTAGCATCAATTCCCCATTTTATGCATGCTAATATCTTATTAGCCTTCTTTGCTGCAGTCCTACTTTGGGTACTACTGCTTAGTTTGCTATCTATGAGGACACCTAAGTCCTTTTCCAGTACAGAATCCCCTAATTTTACCCCATTTAGTAGGTAGGTGTTATTTTTGTTCTTGTTACCACAGTGCATTAACTTACACTTGTCTGTATTGAAGCACATTCTCCATTTCGCTGCCCAAGCTTCTAATTTAACTAAGGTATTCTGAAGCGACTCAGCATCCCCCTCCGCATTTATAACTTTACACAATTTGGTATCATCTGCAAAAATTGACACCATGCTCTCTAGACCTTCTGTTAGGTCATTAATGAAAATATTGAACAATAGCGGTCCTAATACTGAGCCTTGCGGCACACCACTTAGCACTTCAGTCCAAGTTGAAAAAGATCCATTAACCACAAAGCGCTGCTCCCTATTATCTAACCAGTTTTTGACCCAAGTACATATTGTGCTTCCTAGCCCTGATTCTTGTAGCTTGTAGATAAGTCTCCTGTGTGGTACAGTGTCAAATGCTTTGGCAGAATCTAAAAAGATTACATCCACCTCTTTACCCTGATCTAGGTTTGCGCTTACTGTTTCATAAAAGCCAAGTAAGTTGGTTTGACAGGATCTGTCCTTCATAAACCCATGTTGATTCCTTTTAATGATTTTATTGACTTCAAGGAACTTCTAAATACTATCTCTTAGTATACCTTCCAATACTTTCCCCACTATAGATGTAAGACTAACTGGTCTATAATTACCTGGTTCAACTTTACTTCCCTTTTTGAATATAGCCACTACTTCCGCTATACGCCAGTCTTTGGGAACCATACCTGATATTACTGAATCCTTAAAGGTCAAAAATAGCGGTTTTGCAAGTTCAGAGTGAAGCTCCATTAGAACCCTTGGGTGAATACCATCGGGACCTGGTGACTTATTAATCTTTAAATGTTTCTGTTGCCTTCACATATTTTCACATGTTTTATATTTGTAAGAAGATGCAAATATATGATAATAATGCTGCCACTGGAGATTCTAGTACAAGTACCAGAACTCATCACATAATTATGTTTTACCTAAAACTATGAAAGAACTATTGTATTAGAATAGCTCATAATGTGTTATTGGGTGTTCTTGTCTGAAACTTTGTTATTATATGAACATAACTAACAGTAGTTATACTAAGTTCTGTCTGTACTATACTCTGGTTATTCTATTCAATAGGCTAATCTCTGTTAACAGCCACTAAGTAGCATATGGTGGTGTATCTGCAATATATGAATTAATAACATTATTCTTTTATTTTTGATGCCACCACACAGTCTTCTATAAACCATATTTGCACCACAGAAAACTAGTAATTTTTCAATGTCACTACAGGACATATTCATCATTATCAGCTTTTAGACCATATTATTAAAATTAATTGTATTTACGGTAATAAGAAATGTTCTACAGCTGGATTGCATTAATTAGAGGTGAGTGGTTTGAATTACCTGGAATCCAATAGCCCCTCCCCCCCTCAAACTTCTGGTATCCGAGTCAATCTGAGCCATGGCTCGGGTTTTCCTGCCAGCCTTGGATTCCAAATTGAGGTAAAATGTCATCCTTCCAGTGTCGAATTCTCATGGGTTTGTATTCTAGATAAGGCAATGCTTGGTGTCATTTCACTCAAGTCACGCTGCTGTGCACAGTACTGTACTCTGCTGCATCCATTTACAAGTGGCTGTGCTGTGTCAATTAAGTGGTAAAAAAATTGATTATTTAAAATTTGTACAACCTGTGTGATCTGTACCCGGTGTGTTTGTTCCTGTACATATATAATACTTGTGACTTCATGTAGTGTGAGCCGAGCTGCCACTTATAAAAAGAATAAAAAAATATTGTTGTATAATTTGTTTGTACTGTTCTGTGCACTCTAGCCCAGTACGCTCTGTACCCCAGTGCACTATGTTACTTCATGCTAATTTGGCAAAACCAAAACCAAAATCAAAACTGGACAATTAATTAAAACCAAAATCAGGAAATATGGTCCAGCGCACATATTTAGTATTCATATACACATGCAGGGACAGGGGCTTCAAAAGTAGCCCTTCACTGCGATGTGTAAGAAGAGAAGTAATTGCTAATTTAATCATTTCTCTATCTGGATGCTGCAGCGCTACTGCACATCCTTCAGAACCCACTCCCAGCAATTTTGCCAATCTGTTGTCCATAGGCTATAGCGACTAATGCTACCACTCTGCAATGTGTTGCTTTCTGAGGCTTAGTAAATACAACAGCCTAGAAACCCCAAGAGAAACCTGTCAGAAATGGAAGGACTGTTGAAGATACTGTATCTCAGATATATGCTGAAGTAGCTCCATGTTATAATGGAGGGATCCTTAATATTTGTGTGTGCCCACTACCACAAAAAAATATATATTATTATTTTTTTGTTGGAAGGGGGTATCTGTATATAATATTTGCTAAATAGGGCATTGAGTATATTTTAAGGTAGATTTACTATCTTAAATCACATTATTTTATACTACAGGATCTCAAACTACCATCCCAATTTTTATACATGGAAACAATACAATTTGTACAATGAATCAAGCTAAAAATTGCAAAACTGCTCATCACACCACCAGAGAAAAGGCAAATATTTTAGACTTGGTTCTGATAGGCAAAATTTGTCAACTCAAATGCCAATGGAGTTGGATACCTAGAAAAAGACCTGAAAACCTTTCTGCAACTGAAGGAATTTGAAAAAGGTGATGACTGGTGAAATTGCTCCGCAACAAATGGAGGAGCAGAGGATTTGAGGGAGGTAGGAGGTGCAGCATCAACACAACAGAGTGAAGCAACTTTGAACAAGGTTGGCCTGAGGGGTGTATATAGCAGGATCAATTTTAATATTTGAAAACTGAGGCAACCCACTACATAGATATTGTTTGCCTGAGGGGTAGGAAAAGAATCCTGCATCATCACTCCATAAATGGAGTGCATTGCAACATCCTCTGACTGCATCTCCACTGCGAGTGGCAGACATACAGTGCACATCTGTATAGTTACTAGTTAAGACGAACATAGTAACACACCAATTGGTGGATTGCATAGACCAATCATGAATCTTTGTAGAAGCAACTCCCCACACTTTGATTGGTGCTTGGATAGAAGAATGTCATACACATGGTCATACTGTCACCAAAGAGATAGCAAAAGTCTAGATCAAAGCCTATTGGCAATGGAATCCATACTGGACCAGAAGGGCATTGAAATGTTTCACCTGAAGTGCAGCAGCCCCTGAATCCAAATGAGCAGTTGGAGTCTTTATCTGTACTCTACAGTGTCATTTGAGAGCTATACAAATAATGTAGTCTACACTTCATTGTCCAGGAGCATTTGAATCTGTGCACATACAGTTGGGCTATTATGCAAACATCTTCATTATCAACCTCAATTTGAATTAGAAGCAAAGGAAACAAAGTCCCGAATTTTCTCCTGGATTAACCTTCTTGCAATGCAAATTATGCTAATGAAATTATTTTTTGGAATGCAGTGAGGACAAACAGGATCAGAGTCATTCTCCAATATGCATGCGGAAAGTGTAACAGGATGCATCGCAAGCAAAATGCAATGCTTGCTGCATCCCGCCCATTGACTGTGAGTGGAGGTGCCACTGGAAGAGGAGGCAGCACACAGGCCTCCTCCTCTCTTACAGCGCCCCTGGGAGGTGCACAGGAGACACGGACAGTGAGCAGGGTGAACACCAAGGGAGTGTTCATGAGTGTTAAAGGTCTGATTGTTGTCAATATATATATATATATATTATGATCTGAAGTATAAGATGTCAAACAAATGGCATATTCCTCTACTTACATTTGTCAGACCATTTACACTGATTTGTATACATTTATGATGCTTTGTTATTGGTCACAAATTTACTAAAGCTTCTAAAACAGAGAATTGGTGATGTTGCCCATAGCAACCAATCAGATGCTGTCTATCATTTTCTAAAAGGCAATAGAGAAATTATAGACAGCATCTGAGTGGTTTCTGTTAACAACGTCACCAATTCTCTGTTTCAGAAGCTTTAATAAATGTACCCCTTAAATTCAAAGTGTTATAAATATTGTATTAATTGCAAACTAAAAATGTACAGAATAAGCTTGGGCATATGATAATCTGTCAAATTCCTCAGATAGTAGTATTCTAAGATACATATTTAATAAAATACATAAATTGTAAAAACCTGACTGTAAGTTTATCGTAAAAAACCCATAAAGTAAAACATGTACAAATATGTATTCTGTGGCCTTTAGAACTACAATATATTGCAGAACTCTGAGCAAAAATAGAAACCTGTTTGTGCCATTTATACAGAATGATGTCAACTTACTAGCTATTGAAGAAAATAAGAGCAGAATGTGCACATCCCCAAAGAATTATTCTTTATAGACATTTGAATTGTTATTCTATCAAAGGACTGCTGAGCAAGTCTGTTAGAAAAATAAGCAGCTTGTCAAGAGACTCAAAGTGTAAACAGATCGGGGAAGGGCAAAGATACTGAATCAAATGGTGACACAATGGGCTGACCTTTTACTCAAACTTTAATACTTTATTCGGGTAGAAAGAAAAAAAGAGCAAAAGAAACATAAACCATATAATAAATTATACTCAGAATTAAAGCAATGATTATTTTTCCATATGAAAGTTTTGCAAGCAAACTGAATTATTATTACTATTATTATTTTTACTATTGTCAATGATTTATAAGCTGCCATAGTGTAATACACTGCCAGAAACCGTATAGGAGAAAGCTGACATACTGTACAACAAGGTAGACAAAATAAAATCACATGTGAAAACAAAATGTAATGATAGCATAGTTTATGGGAGACTGTGTATTTTAAGGTTGTAAAAGCACAGATCTAAGACAAGATGTGTGTATCACATTGGAGATGAGGTCAGTAGTGAGGAGAGGACCAGTGTGTGTTCCTGCCCCATTTCAGGAAGTCTGTGACAGCAATACCCATGCACGTGTATTGCTCCATCTGAGATAAATGTCTGTCAGTTACATAGTTTGTGTAGTTTAAAGTAGGAAGGTAGATAGATAGATAGATAGATAGATAGATAGATAGATAGATTGATTGACAGTCAGGGGCTGGCCAACAACTTTCATCCTAGGGGGGGGGGGACAGGCAAGTGGCCTGGCTTTTCTAACTGTGAATGCAATGGAATAATGAGTGTGACAGGCAGAGGGAAAGTGTGCTCAAAGCAGCAGCAGGACAGGGTTTTTTTTTGGGTGTTTTGTCACTTTTCTGCCACAAACAAGCCATATTAGTGTACTATGTCCCCTTGCATGTCTCACTTTGCTCACCATGCTTCGGGCAAGGTGCTTCGCTCCACTACTGCCATGCTCAGCACAGGTTACTATTCCCAATTGTAGTCCACGTGGATGTTAAAGTATGAAAATGTTGAAAAAAATGAAGAAAAAAACAAAACTTGTGTCTACCATATGTGTCGACCATTGTCATGTTGACCTTTTGACCATATCGACCTAATGCATGTATACCATTAGTGGTCAACCTATTGACTATATACCTTTTTAGTGTAGCTCTATAGTCCGGATACCATTTATATATCTATATATATATATATATATATATATACTGTATACACTGAAAGCTTGGGATAGTCTTATAGAGTATCAGGAACAATTTGCACCCCAGATACTGCATCTGTCACTTGAGGAAGTGACAGACATTATTCCAAAATTAAAAATGGGTAAATGGAGTTAGAAGGGAATAAAAACAATGAATTATTTTTACTGTACATAGAGAATGATTTGATGTCTTTTACACAGGTCAAGGAAAAGTATGGTATTCCAACAGCTGAATTTCACAAATATTTACTGATTAGACATTGGATATATTCTTACACTCTTGCCTCAAAGGCGGTGAAGGTATTGCCAAGGAAATTTGTGCAGCAATAAAAACATGAGGAATTGCATTTTGGTATAAAGTATTGTTGGAAGTCAAATCGGAGAATAAGACCAATTGGCATAAATGATAGGAACAAGATTTAAATATCTCGATGGAGAAGACACAATGGTCTCAACTGTTCCAATCAGTACATAAAATGACTATATCAATTACACATATCGAAAAAGATATATAAAGATTTTCTATCATATTTACTTAAACCCGGCTAATATTCATAGAATCTGGACTGAGCAGATAGACTTCTGTTGGAGATGCCTGAGAAAGTGGGAGAAATTATACATATATTTTTTTCCTGCAAAAAATGTGGCACTTCTTGGGCAGAGATAGAAAGCCTCATGTACCAAATGTATGGGATTAGAGTACAAATAACTCCCCAGATGGTGTTATTACATATATTTCCCCCAAGTATTGGTAATATACAGATGGGTGTGGTTCATCAAAGCGACAGTATCTAGGTCGACAATGTTTAGGTCGACCACTATAGGTCGACAGTCACTAGGTCGACATGGATGGAAGGTCGACAGGGTTTCTAGGTCGACATGTGCTAGGTCGACAGATCTAAAGGTCGACATGAGGTTTTGTTTTTTTTGGTGTCGTTTTCTTCGTAGAGTGATCGGGATCCCAAATTAGTGCACCGCGTCCCCTCGCATGGCTCGCTTCGCTCGCCATGCTCGCCAGATTACTGTTCCAATCGTAGTCCACGTGGATCGTTAAGTATGAAAAAATTCAAAAAAAGAAAAAAATTGAAAAACTCATGTCGACCTTTAGACCTGTCGACCTAGCACATGTCGACCTAGAAACCCTGTCGCCCTCCCATCCATGTCGACCTAGTGACTGTCGACCTATAGTGGTCGACCTAAACATTGTCGACCTAGACAGTGTCGATCTTTAGACCGGATCCCATACAGATATATCAATTGAACCATGTTCTTATTTCACCAGAAAGACCATTGCTCAACTGTGGAGGCAAGAACAGACCCAAGCTATACTAATGGTGATAAATAAAATATATTATAGTTATAAAATGATTACTTTAAATTAGTGATGTGCACCGGACATTTTTTGGGTTTTGTGTTTTGGTTTTGGATTCGGTTCCGCGGCCATGTTTTGGATTCGGACGCGTTTTGGCAAAACCTCCCTGAAATTTTTTTGTTGGATTCGGGTGTGTTTTGGATTCGGGTGTTTTTTTACAAAAACCCCTCAAAAACAGCTTAAATCATAGAATTTGGGGGTCATTTTGATCCCATAGTATTATTAACCTCAATAACCATAATTTCCACTCATTTTCAGTCTATTCTGAACACCTCACACCTCACAATATTATTTTTAGTCCTAAAATTTGCACCGAGGTCGCTGGATGACTAAGCTAAGCGACCCAAGTGGCCGACACAAACACCTGGCCCATCTAGGAGTGGCACTGCAGTGTCAGACAGGATGGCACTTCAAAAAAATAATCCCCAAACAGCACATGATGCAAAGAAAAAAAGAGGTGCACCAAGGTCGCTGGTTGGCTAAGCTAAGCGACACAAGTGGCCGACACAAACACCTGGCCCATCTAGGAGTGGCACTGCAGTGTCAGGCAGGATGGCACTTCAAAAAAATAGTCCCCAAACAGCACATGATGCAAAGAAAAATGAAAGAAAAAAGAGGTGCAAGATGGAATTGTCCTTGGGCCCTCCCACACACCCTTATGTTGTATAAACAGGACATGCAAACTTTAACAAACCCATCATTTCAGCGACAGGGTCTGCCACACAACTGTGACTGAAATGACTGGTTGGTTTGGGCCCCCACCAAAAAATAAGCAATCAATCTCTCCTTGCACAAACTGGCTCTACAGAGGCAAGATGTCCACCTCCTCCTCATCGTCCGATTCCTCACTCCTTTCACTGTGTACATCCCCCTCCTCACAGATTATTAATTCGTCCACACTGGAATCCACCATCTCAGGTCCCTGTGTACTTTCTGGAGGCAATTGCTGGTGAATGTCTCCACGGAGGAATTGATTATAATTCATTTTGATGAACATCATCTTCTCCACATTTTCTGGAAGTAACCTCGTACGCCGATTGCTGACAAGGTGAGCGGCTGCACTAAACACCCTTTCGGAGTACACACTGGAGGGTGGGCAACTTAGGTAAAATAAAGCCAGTTTCTGCAAGGGCCTCCAAATTGCCTCTTTTTCCTGCCAGTATACGTACGGACTGTCTGACGTGCCTACTTGGATGCGGTCACTCATATAATCCTCCACCATTCTTTCAATGGTGAGAGAATCATATGCAGTGACAGTAGACGACATGTCAGTAATCGTTGGCAGGTCCTTCAGTCCGGACCAGATGTCAGCACTTGCTCCAGACTGCCCTGCATCACCGCCAGCGGGTGGGCTCGGAATTCTTAGAAACATAGAAACATAGAAACATAGAATTTGTCGGCAGATAAGAACCACTTGACCCATCTAGTCTGCCCCCTTTTTTTTTTTTTATCTCTAACCTTAATTGATCCTTATTTCTTTGTAAGGATATCCTTATGTCTATCCCATGCATGTTTAAATTTCTCTACTGTCTTAGCCTCTACCACCTCCGATGGGAGGCTATTCCACTTGTCCACTACCCTTTCTGTGAAGTAATTTTTCCAGAAATTTCCCCTGAACCTCCCCCCCTCCAGTCTCAGTGCATGTCCTCGTGTCCTATTGCTTCTTTTCATTTGGAGAATGTTTCCCTCCTGGACTTTGTTAAAACCCTTGATATATTTGAAAGTTTCTATCATGTCCCCCCTTTCCCTTCTCTGCTCCATACTATACATATTGAGATTTCTTAGTCTTTCTGGGTATGTTTTGTGATGTAGGCCATGCACCATTTTAGTTGCCCTTCTTTGTACAGTTTCTAATGTATTAATATCCTTTTGAAGATATGGCCTCCAGAATTGAACACAGTATTCTAGATGAGGCCGTACCAATGACCTATACAGTGGCATTATTACTTCTTTCTTTCTGCTGCTGATTCCTCTCCCAATGCAGCCAAGCATCTGACTAGCCTTCCTCATTGCTTTGTTACATTGCTTACCTGCCTTTAAGTCATCTGAAATAGTGACTCCTAGATCCCTTTCCTCCTCAGTAGTTTCCAGTATAGTGCCATTAATACTATATTTAGCCTTTGGATTTTTGAGACCCAAGTGCATGATTTTGCATTTTTTGGCATTAAACTGTAATTGCCACACTCTTGACCATTCCTCTAGTCTACCTAGATCCTCAATCATTTGTTTTACCCCACCTGGTGTGTCTACCCTGTTGCATACCTTTGTGTCATCTGCAAACAGGCATACTTTCCCTTTAATGCCATTTGCAATGTCACCAATAAAGATATTAAAAAGCACTGGTCCAAGTACAGATCCCTGGGGTACTCCACTGGTAACATTTCCCTCCTGTGAATGCACTCCATTTACCACAACTCTCTGTTTTCTATCCTTCAACCAAGATCTTATCCATTCAATAATCCTAATATCCAATCCCGAACTTTCAAGTTTATTTAGCAGTCTGCGATGTGGAACAGTGTCAAAAGCCTTACTAAAGTCTAGATAAGCTATATCCATGGCTCCACCTTTATCCATCACTTTAGTCACACAGTCAAAAAAGTCAATAAGATTTGTTTGACATGATCTCCCCCCAGTGAATCCATGCTGTTTGGGATCCTGTAAATTGCCGGATTTGAGATAATCTACAACTCTTTCTTTTAAGAGTGTTTCTATCAATTTCCCTACTACTGATGTAAGACTCACTGGTCTGTAGTTGTTTGCCTCTTCCTTGCTTCCACTTTTGTGCAGTGGGACTACGTTTGCTCTTTTCCAGTCCTCTAGAATTACTCCTGTAGCTAATGACTGGTTGAATAATTCTGTCAATGATGCTACCAGCACCTCTTTAAGTTCTTTTAGTATCCTTGGATGTATCCCATCTGGCCCCATAGATTTGTCCACTTTCAGCTTTGAGAGTTCTGTTAGGACCTTCTCCTCTGTAAATGTACTTGTGTCATTTTCCTGAATATCCCTGAAACTTAACTGTGGCCCCTTCCCCTCTCTTTCAGTAGTAAATACTAAGCAAAAATAATTATTAAGATGATCTGCTATTAAATTGTCTCCCTCAACAAGACTCCCAGTGTCTGTCTTTAGTTTTATTATTCCGCCTTTTGTTTTTCTCCTTTCGCTTATATACCTAAAAAAAGTTTTGCCTCCTTTACCCACTGACTGGGCCATTTTCTCCTCAGCTTGTGCCTTTGCACATCTGATTACCTTCTTAGTATCCTTCTGTCTAACAAGATATATCTCTTTGTCTTCATTATTTTGTGTCTGCTTATATTTCCTAAAAGCCATCTTTTTTGCTTTCACAATATTTGCTACTTCTTTTGCAAACCACACTGGCTTCCTTTTCCTTGTGTTTTTCCTAACACTTTTGATACAAAGGTCTGTTGCCTTTAATATTGCACATTTTAATGTTTCCCACCTCTCCTGCACGGCTTCCAAGTTCCTCCACTCTACCAAAGAATCGCTTACACATTTTCCCATCCCTACAAAATCAGCCTTCCTAAAATCCAACACCTTTGTTTTTGTATGGGATGAGTCAGTCTCTGTCTTTATGCTGAACCATACTGCTTGATGATCACTGGATCCCAGGTTTTCACCCACTTTTACGTCCGATATTCTGTCTCCATTTGTAAGTATTAAGTCTAATATAGCGTCTTTCCGAGTGGGCTCCCTCACCAATTGGTGGAGGGATGCTCCCTGAAGGGAATTTAAAATGTCCCTACTTCTAGTGGAACTAGCAACAGACACTTCCCAGTTTACATCAGGAAGATTAAAGTCTCCCATGATTATTACCTCTCCTTTTAATGCCATTTTAGTTATGTCCTGCAATAGGTACTTGTCGAGTTCCTCTTCCTGACCTGGTGGCCTGTATATCACGCCAATACGAATACTCGACTTTTCCCCTGTTTCTATGGTCACCCAAAGGGCCTCAGTTTTTTCTTCAATGCTTTGTATTAATGTAGTATTTATGCATTTTTTTATATACATTGCTACCCCCTCCTCCGATTTTTCCAATTCTGTCTTTCCTAAATAAAGTATATCCCGGTATAGCTATGTCCCAGTCATGATTTTCATTGTACCATGACTCTGTAATTGCCACAATGTCTAGATCATCCCTTGTCATTATTGCAATTAGTTCTGGGATTTTATTTCCTAAGCTCCTAGCATTTGCACACATAGCTTTTAGAGTTTTGTTTGTGCTTTTCCTGTTCCTAGCTATGTTCCTCTCTCTGCCTATTTTTATTTGGTTTTGATCTGAATTATTTTCTATTGCTGTGGATATGCTACCTATTCCCTTTGCCTGCAGAAACAATACCTCTGTGTTGGGGGAGCAGATTTCTTTATTCTTGTTTGGTTCACTGCCCCCCTCTGTTAGTTTAAATAGTTCTTGATGAAGCATCTAAACTGTTCAGTTAGTATTCTCGTTCCCCTTGAAGATGGGTGCAGGCCGTCACTTTTGTATAAGCTCCTATCTTGCCAGATTGTGTGACTGTGGCCTATAAATCCAAATCTCTCCTCATTGCACCATGTCCTTAGCCAAACATTAAAGTTTCTGATGCAATGTTTCCTCGCTTCCCCAGTTGCGGGAGAATGTGAAGGAGGAGCTGTTGACGGGTCACGTTCCGCTTGACTTGACAATTTTCTCACCAGCAGGTCTTTGAACCTCTGCAGACTTGTGTCTGCCGGAAAGAGAGATACAACGTAGGTTTTAAATCTAGGATCGAGCACGGTGGCCAAAATGTAGTGCTCTGATTTCAACAGATTGACCACCCGTGAATCCTGGATAAGCGAATTAAGGGCTCCATCCACAAGTCCCACATGCCTAGCGGAATCGCTCCGTGTTAGCTCCTCCTTCAATGTCTCCAGCTTCTTCTGCAAAAGCCTGATGAGGGGAATGACCTGACTCAGGCTGGCAGTGTCTGAACTGACTTCACGTGTGGCAAGTTCAAAGGGTTGCAGAACCTTGCACAACATTGAAATCATTCTCCACTGCGCTTGAGTCAGGTGCATTCCCCCTCCTTTGCCTATATCGTAGGCAGATGTATAGGCTTGAATGGCCTTTTGCTGCTCCTCCATCCTCTGAAGCATATAGCGGGTTGAATTCCACCTCAATACCACCTCTTGCTTCAGATGATGGCAGGGCAGGTTCAGGACTGTTTGCTGGTGCTCCAGTCTTCGGCACGCGGTGGCTGAATGTCGAAAGTGGCCCGCAATTCTTCGGGCCATCGACAGCATCTCTTGCACGCCCCTGTCGTTTTTTAAATAATTCTGCACCACCAAATTCAATGTATGTGCAAAACATGGGACGTGCTGGAATTTGCCCACATGTAATGCACGCACAATATTGCTGGCGTTGTCCGATGTCACAAATCCACAGGAGAGTCCATTTGGGGTAACACATTCTGCGATGATGTTCCTCAGTTTCCGTAAGAGGTTGTCAGCTGTGTGCCTCTTCTGGAAATCGGTGATACAAAGCGTAGCCTGCCTAGGAACGAGTTGGCGTTTGCGAGATGCTGCTTCTGGTGCCGCCGCTGCTGTTCTTGCTGCGGGAGACAATACATCTACCCAGTGGGCTGTCACAGTCATATAGTCCTGAGTCTGCCCTGCTCCACTTGTCCACATGTCCGTGGTTAAGTGGACATTGGGTACAACTGCATTTTTTAGGACACTGGTGACTCTTTTTCTGAGGTCTGTGTACATTTTCGGTATCGCCTGCCTAGAGAAATGGAACCTAGATGGTATTTGGTACCGGGGACACAGTACCTCAATCAAGTCTGTAGTTGCCTGTGAATTAACGGTGGATAACGGAAACACGTTTCTCACTGCCCAGGCTGCCAAGGCCTGAGTTATCCGCTTTGCAGCAGGATGACTGCTGTGATATTTCATCTTCCTCGCAAAGGACTGTTGGACAGTCAATTGCTTACTGGAAGTAGTACAAGTGGTCTTCCGACTTCCCCTCTGGGATGACGATCGACTCCCAGCAGCAAAAACAGCAGCGCCAGCAGCAGGAGGCGTTACACTCAAGGATGCATCGGAGGAATCCCAGGCAGGAGAGGACTCATCAGACTTGACAGTAGTGATGAACGGGTTTGGTTCCTCGGAAACCGAACCCCCCCCCCCCGAACTTCACCCATTTTACACGGGTGCGAGGCATACTCGGATTCTCCCGTATGGCTCGGTTAATCCGAGCGCACCCAAACGTCATCATTCCACTGTCGGATTCTCGCGAGATTCGGATTCTATATAAGGAGCCGCGCATCGCCGCCATTTTCACTCGTGACTTGGAAATGTTAGGGAGAGGACGTGGCTGGCGTCCTCTCCGTTTATTAATGTTGCTGGAAATATTTGTGCTTATTGCTTAATTGTGGGGACTGGGGAGCAGCTGTATTATATAGGAGGAGTACAGTGCAGAGTTTTGCTGATCAGTGACCACCAGTTTTATCCGTTCTTTGCCTGAAAAATGCTCAATATCTGTGCTCAGTGTGCTGCATATATCTGTGCTCACACTGCTTTATTGTGGGGACTGGGGACCAGCAGTATTATATAGGAGGAGTACAGTGCAGAGTTTTGCTGACCAGTGACCACCAGTATTATACGTTGTCTGCCTGAAAAATGCTCCATATCTGTGCTCAGTGTGCTGCATATATCTGTGCTCACACTGCTTTATTGTGGGGACTAGGGACCAGCAGAATTATATAGGAGGAGTACAGTGCAGAGTTTTGCTGACAAGTGACCACCAGTATTATACGTTGTCTGCCTGAAAAACGCTCCATATCTGTGCTCAGTGTGCTGCATATATCTGTGCTCACACTGCTTTATTGTGGGGACTGGGGACCAGCAGTATTATATTGGAGGAGTACAGTGCAGAGTTTTGCTGACAGTGACCACCAGTATATATAGCAGTACGGTACGGAAGGCCACTGCTCTACCTACCTCTGTGTCGTCAAGTATACTATCCATCTAGATTCTATACCTGTGGTGCATTTTAGTTTTGCAGTTTGCTGACAGTGACCACCAGTATATATAGCAGTACGGTACGGAAGGCCACTGCTCTACCTACCTCTGTGTCGTCAAGTATACTATCCATCTAGATTCTATACCTGTGGTGCATTTTAGTTTTGCAGTTTGCTGACAGTGACCACCAGTATATATAGCAGTACGGTACGGAAGGCCACTGCTCTACCTACCTCTGTGTCGTCAAGTATACTATCCATCTAGATTCTATACCTGTGGTGCATTTTAGTTTTGCAGTTTGCTGACAGTGACCACCAGTATATATAGCAGTACGGTACGGAAGGCCACTGCTCTACCTACCTCTGTGTCATCAAGTATACTATCCATCTAGATTCTATACCTGTGGTGCATTTTAGTTTTGCAGTTTGCTGACAGTGACCACCAGTATATATAGCAGTACGGTACGGAAGGCCACTGCTCTACCTACCTCTGTGTCGTCAAGTATACTATCCATCTAGATTCTATACCTGTGGGGCATTTTAGTTTTGCAGTTTGCTGACAGTGACCACCAGTATATATAGCAGTACGGTATGGAAGGCCACTGCTCTACCTACCTCTGTGTGGTCAAGTATACTATCCATCTAGATTCTATACCTGTGGTGCATTTTAGTTTTGCAGTTTGCTGACAGTGACCACCAGTATATATAGCAGTACGGTACGGAAGGCCACTGCTCTACCTACCTCTGTGTCGTCAAGTATACTATCCATCTAGATTCTATACCTGTGGTGCATTTTAGTTTTGCAGTTTGCTGACAGTGACCACCAGTATATATAGCAGTACGGTACGGAAGGCCACTGCTCTACCTACCTCTGTGTCATCAAGTATACTATCCATCTAGATTCTATACCTGTGGTGCATTTTAGTTTTGCAGTTTGCTGACAGTGACCACCAGTATATATAGCAGTACGGTACGGAAGGCCACTGCTCTACCTACCTCTGTGTCGTCAAGTATACTATCCATCTAGATTCTATACCTGTGGTGCATTTTAGTTTTGCAGTTTGCTGACAGTGACCACCAGTATATATAGCAGTACGGTACGGAAGGCCACTGCTCTACCTACCTCTGTGTCATCAAGTATACTATCCATCTAGATTCTATACCTGTGGTGCATTTTAGTTTTGCAGTTTGCTGACAGTGACCACCAGTATATATAGCAGTATGGTACGGAAGGCCACTGCTCTACCTACCTCTGTGTCATCAAGTATACTATCCATCTAGATTCTATACCTGTGGTGCATTTTAGTTTTGCAGTTTGCTGACAGTGACCACCAGTATATATAGCAGTACGGTACGGAAGGCCACTGCTCTACCTACCTCTGTGTCGTCAAGTATACTATCCATCTAGATTCTATACCTGTGGTGCATTTTAGTTTTGCAGTTTGCTGACAGTGACCACCAGTATATATAGCAGTACGGTACGGAAGGCCACTGCTCTAACTACCTCTGTGTTGTCAAGTATACTATCCATCTAGATTCTATACCTGTGGTGCATTTTAGTTTTGCAGTTTGCTTACAGTGACCACCAGTATATATAGCAGTACGGTACGGTAGGCCACTGCTCTACCTACCTCTGTGTCGTAAAGTATACTATCCAGCTAGATTCTATACCTGTGGTGCATTTTAGTTATGTAGTTTGCTGACAGTGACCACCAGTATATATAGCAGTACGGTATGGAAGGCCACTGCTCTACCTACCTCTGTGTCGTCAAGTATACTATCCATCCATACCTGTGGTGCATTTCAGTTGTGCGCAGTATATATAGTAGTAGGCCATTGCTATTGATACTGGCATATAATTCCACACATTAAAAAATGGAGAACAAAAATGTGGAGGTTAAAATAGGGAAAGATCAAGATGTACTTCCACCTCGTGCTGAAGCTGCTGCCACTAGTCATGGCCGAGATGATGAAATGCCATCAACGTCGTCTGCCAAGGCCGATGCCCAATGCCATAGTAGAGAGCATGTAAAATCCCAAAAACAAAAGTTCAGTAAAATTACCCAAAATAAAAAATTTAAAGCGTCTGATGAGAAGCGTAAACTTGCCAATATGCCATTTACGACACGGAGTGGCAAGGAACGGCTGAGGCCCTGGCCTATGTTCATGGCTAGTGGTTCAGATTCACATGAGGATGGAAGCACTCATCCTCTCGCTAGAAAAATTAGAAGACTTAAGCTGGCAAAAGCACAGCAAAGAACTGTGCGTTTTTCTAAATCACAAATCCCCAAGGAGAGTCCAATTGTGTCGGTTGCGATGCCTGACCTTCCCAACACTGGATGGGAAGAGCTTGCGCCTTCCACCATTTGCACGCCCCCTGCAAGTGCTGGAAGGAGCACCCGCAGTCCAGTTCCTGATAGTCAAATTGAAGATGTCACTGTTGAAGTACACCAGGATGAGGATATGGGTGTTGCTGGCACTGGGGAGGAAATTGACAAGGAGGATTCTGATGGTGAGGTTGTTTGTTTAAGTCAGGCACCCGGGGAGACACCTGTTGTCCGTGGGACGAATATGGCCATTGACATGCCTGGTCAAAATACAAAAACAAATCACCTCTTCGGTGTGGAGTTATTTAAACACAAATGCGGACAACAGGTGTCAAGCCATGTGTTGCCTTTGTCAAGATGTAATAAGTAGGGGTAAGGACGTTAACCACCTAGGAACATCCTCCCTTATACGTCACCTGGACCGCATTCATCAGAAGTCAGTGACAAGTTCAAAAACTTTGGATGACAGCGGAAGCAGTCCACTGACCACTAAATCCCTTCCTCTTGTACCCAAGCTCCTGCAAACCACACCACCAACTCCCTCAGTGTCAATTTCCACCTTACACAGGAAAGCCAATAGTCCTGCAGGCCATGTCACTGGCAAGTCTGACGAGTTCTCTCCTGCCTGGGATTCCTCTGATGCATCCTCCTTCACATTCTCCCGCAACTGGGGGTGCGAGGAAAAGGCTAAGAATTCCGAGCCCACCCGCTGGCGGTGATGCAGAGCAGTCTGGAGCGAGTGCTGACATCTGGTCCGGACTGAAGGACCTGCCAACGATTACTGACATGTCGTCTACTGTCACTGCATATGATTCTGTCACCATTGAAAAAAAGGTGGAGGATTATATGAGTGACCGCATCCAAGAAGGCACGTCAGACAATCCGTACGTATACTGGCAGGAAAAATAGGCAATTTTGAGGCCCTTTCACAAACTCGCTTTATTCTACCTAAGTTGCCCTCCCTCCAGTGTGTACTCTGAAAGAGTATTTAGTGCAGCCGCTCACCATGTCAGCAATTGGCGTACGAGGTTACTGCCAGAAAATGTGGAGAAGATGATGTTCATCAAAATGAATTATAATCAATTCCTCCGTGGAGACATTCACCAAGAATTGCCTCCAGAAAGTACACAGGGACCTGAGATGGTGGATTCCAGTGGGGACGAATTAATAATCTGTGAGGAGGGGGATGTACTCAGTGAAAGGGGTGAGGAATCGGAGGATGATGATGAGGTGGACATCTTGCCTCTGTAGAGCCAGTTTGTGCAAGGAGAGATTGATTGCTTCTTTTTTGGTGGGGGCCCAAACCAACAAGTCATTTCAGTCACAGTCGTGGGGCAGACCCTGTCGCTGAAATGATGGGTTCGTTAAAGTGTGCATGTCCTGTTTATACAACATAAGGGTGGGTGGGAGGGCACAAGGACAATTCCATCTTGTACCTCTTTTTTCTTTCATTTTTCTTTGCATCATGTGCTGTTTGGGCAGTATTTTTTTGAAGGGCCATCCTGCCTGACACTGCAGTGTCACTCCTAGATGGGCCAGGTGTTTGTGTCGGCCACTTGTGTCGCTTAGCTTAGTCACACAGCCACCTCATTGCGCCTCTTTTTTTCTTTGCATCATGTGCTGTTTAGGGACTTTTTTTTAAAGTGCCATCCTGTCTGACACTGCAGTGCCACTCCTAGATGGGCCAGGTGTTTGTGTCGGCCACTTGTGTCGCTTAGCTTAGTCACACAGCGACCTTGGTGCGCCTCTTTTTTTCTTTGCATCATGTGCTGTTTGGGGACAATTTTTTTGAAGTGTCATCCTGTCTGACACTGCAGTGCCACTCCTAGATGGGCCAGGTGTTTGTGTCGGCCACTTGTGTCGCTTAGCTTAGTCACACAGCGACCTTGGTGCACCTCTTTTTTTCTTTGCATCATGTGCTGTTTGGGGACAATTTTTTTGAAGTGCCATCCTGTCTGACACTGCAGTGTCACTCCTAGATGGGCCAGGTGTTTGTGTCGGCCACTTGTGTCGCTTAGCTTAGTCACACAGCGACCTTGGTGTGCCTCTTCTTTTCTTTGCATCATGTGCTGTTTGGGGACTATTTTTTTGAAGTGCCATCCTGTCTGACACTGCAGTGCCACTCCTAGATGGGCCAGGTATTTGTGTCGGCCACTTGTGTCGCTTAGCTTAGTCACACAGCGACCTTGGTGCGCCTCTTTTTTTCTTTGCATCATGTGCTGTTTGGGGAGTATTTTTTTGAAGTGCCATCCTGTCTGACACTGCAGTGCCACTACTAGATGGGCCAGGTGTTTGTGTCGGCCACTTGTGTCGCTTAGCTTAGCCATCCAGCGAATTCGTTGCAAATTTTAGGACTAAAAATAATATTGTGAGGTGTGAGGTGTTCAGAATAGACTGAAAATGAGTGTAAATTATGGTTATTGAGGTTAATAATACTATGGGATCAAAATGACCCCCAAATTCTATGATTTAAGCTGTTTTTGAGGGTTTTTTGTAAAAAAAAACACCTGAATCCAAAACACACCCGAATCCGACAAAAAATTTTCAGGGAGGTTTTGGCAAAACGCGTCCGATTCCAAAACCAAAACACAAAAATTTCCGGTGCACATCTCTACTTGACAGTGACATGGCCTGCAGGACTATTGGCTTTCCTGTGTAAGGAGTAAATTGACACTGAGGTAGTTGGTGGTGTGGTTTGCAGGAGCTTGGTTACAAGAGGAAGGGATTTAGTGGTCAGTGGACTGCTTCCGCTGTCATTCAAAGTTTTTGAACTTGTCACTGACTTATGATGAATGCGCTGCAGGTGACGTATAAGTGAGGATGTTCCGAGGTGGTTAACGTCCTTAACCCTACTTATTACAGCTTGACAAAGGCAACACATGGCTTGACACCTGTTGTCCGCATTTGTGTTAAAATAATTCCACACCGAAGAGGTGATTTTTTTTGTAATTTGACCATGCATGTCAATGGCCATATTCGTCCCACGGACAACAGGTGTCTCCCCGGGTGCCTAACTTAAACAAACCACCTCACCATCAGAATCCTCCTTGTCAATTTCCTCCTCAGCGCCAGCAACACCCATATCCTCATCCTGGTGTACTTCAACAGTGACATCTTCGATTTGACTATCAGGAACTGGACTGCGGGTGCTTCTTCCAGCACTTGCAGGGGGCGTGCAAATGGTGGAAGGCGCCACCTCTTCCCATCCAGTGTTGGGAAGGTCAGGCATCGCACCAGACACAATTGGACTCTCCTTGGGGATTTGTGATTTAGAAGAACGCACAGTTCTTTGCTGTGCTTTTGCCAGCTTAAGTCTTTTCATTTTTCTAGCGAGAAGATGAGAGCTTCCATGTGAAGCTGAACCACTAGCCATGAACATAGGCCAGGGCCTCAGCCGTTCCTTGCCACTCCGTGTCATAAATGGCATATTGGCAAGTTTACGCTTCTCCTCAGACGCTTTTAATTTTGATTTTTGGGTCATTTTACTGAACTTTTGTGTTTTGGATTTTACATGCTCTCTACTATGACATTGGGCATCGGCCTTGGCAGATGACGTTGATGGCATTTCATCGTCTCGGCCATGACTAGTGGCAGCAGCTTCAGCACGAGGTGGAAGTGGATCTTGATCTTTCCCTATTTTAGAAAAACAAAAGCGATTTTTCCCACGCACTCTGCTGTCTGTTAGTAAGAAGAACTATATACTATGTAATAATAGAAAATGTAGAGCTCTTCGTTACATATGTTTTGCAAAAGATATGATAAGCCTCCAGGCCACTTCACGGCTGCTCTATTACTGGAGGTCCCTAACTAAGCATAAGTCCAGGGCTTGGACCCCACAAAGTCAGCTCAGGCCCGACCACCCTAGGGTAGCACACCATTGCTTCTGCTTCTTTCTTAACACATATTAACACTTTAGTATTTCAATGGTGTGCTGCCATAGGGTGGTCGGGCCTGACCACTATGGGTCTAGAGTAACCACCTCCCGCAACACCTGAGGATTGTTACCAGCTTGATTAGAGCAGTTTGCCACCATTTATTGTCTTTCCCTATTTTACCTTCCACATTTTTGTTCTCCATTTTTAATGTGTGGAATTATATGCCAGTATCAATAGCAATGGCCTACTACTATATATACTGTGCACAACTGAAATGTACCACAGGTATGGATGGATAGTATACTTGACGACACAGAGGTAGGTAGAGCAGTGGCCTACTGTACCGTACTGCTATATATTATATACTGGTGGTCAGCAAACTGTGCAAAACTGAAATGCACCACAGGTATGGATGGATAGTATACTTGACGACATAGAGGTAGGTAGAGCAGTGGCCTACTGTACCGTACTGCTATATATTATATACTGGTGGTCAGCAAACTGTGCAAAACTGAAATGCACCACAGGTATGGATGGATAGTATACTTGACGACACAGAGGTAGGTAGAGCAGTGGCCTTCTGTACCGTACTCCTATATATTATGTACTGGTGGTCAGCAAAATTATGCACTGTACTCCTACTATATACTACAATGCAGCACAGATATGGAGCGTTTTTCAGGCAGAGAACATATAATACTGGTGGTCACTGGTCAGCAAAACTCTGCACTGTACTCCTCCTATATAATACTGCTGGTCCCCAGTCCCCACAATAAAGCAGTGTGAGCACAGATATATGCAGCACACTGAGCACAGATATGGAGCATTTTTCAGGCAGAGAACGTATAATACTGGTGGTCACTGGACAGCAAAACTCTGCACTGTACTCCTCCTATATAATACTGCTGGTCCCCAGTCCCCACTATAAAGCAGTGTGAGCACAGATATATGCAGCACACTGAGCACAGATATGGAGCGTTTTGCAGGCAGAGAACGTATAAGACTGGTGGTCACTGGTCAGCAAAACTCTGCATTGTACTCCTCCTATATAATACTGCTGGTCCCCAGTCCCCACAATAAAGCAGTGTGAGCACAGATACATGCAGCACACTGAGCACAGATATGGAGTGTTTTTCAGGCAGACAACGTATACTGGTGGTCACTGGTCAGCAAAACTCGGCACTGTACTCCTCCTATATAATACTGCTGGTCCCCAGTCCCCACAATAAAGCAGTGTGAGCACAGATATATGCAGCACACTGAGCACAGATATGGAGCGTTTTTCAGGCAGACAACGTTTACTGGTGGTCACTGGTCAGCAAAACTCTGCACTGTGCTCCTCCTATATAGTACTGCTGGTGCCCAGTCCCCACAATAAAGCAATGTGAGCACAGATATATGCAGCACACTGAGCACAGATATGGAGCGTTTTTCAGGCAGACGACGTATACTGGTGGTCACTGGTCAGCAAAACTCTGCACTGTACTCCTCCTATAATACTGCTGGTCCCCAGAATAAAGATATTTGCACTGCAGCCCCCTGAAACAAAGTGAGAGGACGCCAGCCACGTCCTCTCACTATCATTTCCAATGCACGAGTGAAAAATGGCGGCGACGCGCGGCTCCTTATATAGAATCCAAATCTCGCGAGAATCCGACAGCGGGATGATGATGTTCGGGCGCGCTCGGGTTAACCGAGCCATACGGGAGAATCCGAGTCTGCCTTGGACCCGTGTAAAAAGGGTGAAGTTCGGGGGGGCCCGGATTCCGAGGAACCGAACCCGCTCATCACTACTTTAAATAAGACCCATAACTCTAACATAGTGAAGAGATGGCATAATTGGGAGCTCTTTATGGAACAAAGAGGAGATTCTATCTAATGGAACTTTTGGAGATTTTAGACAGCTAGGTGTGCTAGAGCATACTGTAGTATTTGTTTATATAAACTCTATAAGAAGATTGTCAGATTATTAATTAACTGTATAAAATATATGACCCTGTAACGTAATGTTTGTTTTTTATTTTGTCTATTGTGTACCTTAGAGGGAAATGTCTATACCCTCTTATGTGTAAAATGTATATTGTGAAATAAGAAATAAAAATTCTATAATAAAAAAAATTATTTAGTTATATGGAACTATTATCTATGTGATTTGGGTAGAAATCTAAACTGGATTATTTTAAAAAGCCGCTAAACTTAAATTTAATTTAATTATTGGCAAGATGTCTGCTGTGAACAGGAAATAATCTTCCTAGTATGATCATGTCTTTGTTAAAATGGGTGCACGGTATCAGGTTATTTCAAGTAATATTCTGTACATTGGCCCTCATTCCGAGTTGATCGCTAAGTTTTTCGTTCGCACAGCCTATTAGTAAAGTTGCGTTAATGTAGTAAATTTGCGAACATCCGCCCCTAACGTATTTTAGCACATTCGCACGCATTATTACACAAAGTGGGCGTACGGCAAATGACATCGCAACAATGCGAAATCCTCGCAGCAATGCGAACCCATCGTATAAACACATACTTCTTCGTACAAATACTAAGTTGTAGTATATTTACACATTTTTCAGTTAAAGTGATCACTTTTGCTGAAAAACGCACCACAATTTGTTTTTATACTATTAAGTGGACTAACACCTTCCAAATCAAAGTCCACAAGCCCTCCTCAATAACAAATCCAATTAGTGAATTAATTGAAATGGTCATGATCAATTAAGTATTTGTTGAAATCCCAGAAAAACACTTTGTAGCCATAAAATAACCTCCTTTTATTTACATGTTTAATATAAATATAGATGTTTGCAATGTGCTTGGTCTAATGTGTTTTTAGAATTTATTAAAGTAGAGTTTTTGTATGTGAATGAAGGTGTATGCATGTTTAAAAAGCCAATAGCATGTTTTATTTGTTGATTTAAAAAAACTTACGTTAGATGTTTGAAATGTTTAAGGTAAGAAATGTTTGTTCTGCAATCTGCTGTTCCTTTATTGCATGACTAAATAATAAAGAGCCGCTGAAGTTTTTAAATGTATTACTTTTTATTTTTTTAAAAGTGGAATACTGATATAAACCTTTTTTATAATATTTAAAATTATAATAATAAAATTAAAAAAATTTTTGCATGGCGTCCAAAAGCCCCACCAAGGCCTGGAGATGGCGCCTCATACTGCCAACTATATCCTGCAAGGATGTTGGATCTCCAACGGCAACATCTGTAATTAAGAGATAACAAACATTACTAACTTACTCACATTGCTTATTAGCCTAGCAAGGCACAAAGCACACTTTAATGCATGCAGGTCCAAACTGCATTCCTCCTGCTTGTGTGAAACTACATATACCAGCAGTCGTTGACTCAGTTTTGGTGCCAGGGAATGAAAAACCTGTGTAAGGGCATGCTGGGATGTGTAGTTTTTCTACAGTTGCAGTTGCGCAGTTTGGACAGGCCTGCTTAATGGCAAAGTTGATACATCATGACTGTTTTAGGGTTCAATCATTAGCCTTAAAAAAAGCCAGCATGCTCAGTTTTTTTGTGTGACTTATTACAATTGTAAAGAGCATGGCCTACATTTGCTCCTATGTGATTTCATTGTAAGATGTAGCGTTGGCCATAGCAAACAAGGCTAAATAAATTTAATAACTTGTAGAAGTTGTTCCCCAATAGTCAAGATTAATTGTATTGTTTGTTCTGGCCAACATCCCATGTTAAAGTTATGGTGGTAATTCCAAGTTGATTGCAGCTGTAAAAATTTAAGTAGTTGCTCCAAACCATTTGCACTGCAGGGGAGGCAGATATAACATGTGCAGAGAGAGTTAGATTTGGGTGTGATGTGTTCAATCTTCTATCTAATTAGCACATTAAAAATAAAGCAGCCAGTATTTACCCTGCACAGAATCAAAATTACCCAATCACATCGAAGTCTCTCTGCACATGTTATATCTGCCTCCCCTGCAGTGCACATGGTTTGGGCCAACTGCTTAAATTTGTCCGGCATGCAAACATCTTGGATTTTCCCCCTATGTTCCATCTTCAACACTGTTACACCATGTTGCCATTCATTCACATCCTTTATTTGTGGCATTATTTAAAAGGGGTTTGGTCCTGCCTCCTCACACTGCATATCAATATCTTCCGAAGGCCACCATATCATAGCATTCCCACACTCCCTGAAAGCTGCCCTTACTAAATAAGTGCAAACCGGGTTTATTTTTATTTTTTTTCATTTTGTGAATGTAACTTTCCCACCACAAATCAGTGTGTCATTAGTCTACATAACAAAGTGAAGCATGTGTTTTGTAAGTTAAAATTTTCTGACTACACAGGCCCAAGTGTAAATCGACAACAACATACTAAACTCCACTCAGGTCTAACTGTTGGCCTTCAAAACTAACACATATAAACCCTGTTGTCCTGCCAACCCTGGCTACCTAATGAGTGTCAACCTAGAGTGGACACACAAAATATTGCACACATACACACTGTACATATAATGACACTCACAAATATGTAAAGGCAACATGTACACCATGAGGAAAATAACCAAATTTTGTCCTGGGGACAAGAATTCAAACAGTACAACCCTGCATGTTTTGGCATTGTAAGTGTAAGTGGGTAATCATTTCGACACCAAAACCAAACTTACTTTCCACGGCAACATCCTGACTCCCGGATGGTTCGTCAGGGGCTTCCTGTGCCCATTCACTGGGTGGTGAGCTTGTCATGATCGGTGAAGCCGGCTGAGGGATGGTGAAAGGAGGAGGGATTGGGGAAGGAGGAGGGATTGGGGAAGGAGGATGGATTGGGGAAGGAGGATGGATTGGGGAAGGAGGAGGGATTGGGGAAGGAGGAGGGATTTGGGAAGGAGGCTGGATTGGAGCAACAATTTCAGAGGGGGGGTCTGATTGCGAGGGCGAGGGGGGTGGAGAGAAATGTAAGGCAATAGAGGGTGAGGGGGGTTCAGATGGGGATGACGAAGATGAAGGAGAAGGGGTATGGGAAGGAGGAGAAGGGGTCCCAGAAAGAGATGGAGAGGTGTGGTGAGAAGGGGAATGGAAAGTGGAGTGGGCCAGGGAAGATGAGGGGGCCTTGGAAGATGAGGTGGACTGGGAAGATGATGGGGACTGGGAAGCTGAGGGGGACTGTGAAGGGGAGGGGGAGTGAGAAGGGGAGGGGGACTGTGAAGGGGAGGGGGAGTGAGAAGGGGAGGGGGAATGAGAAGGGGAGGGGGAGTGAGAAGGGGAGGGTGAGTGGGAAGGGGAAGGGGGTGGGGAGTTGTGCCGTTGTTGTTGTCCTAGAATGTAAATTTTGTAAACATTGTTAAATTATGCAAAATTGCATAGTATTCATTTGTTCATATCAATGTTCTGTTACATATTTTTTTTTAAATATATTTTATTTTGAAACTGAAACATGTTAAGATCCTCTTCATGTTGGCCACAGCAAATAAAATGTTTCAAAACGTGAACTTTGAAGCTCATTCCTTAATCTAGTCCATTGAGTCATAGTGATTGGTCTAGGCACCATCACCAGATTAGTATTCAAGGCACCTTATTATATAGCCAGCACTGATCCAGTATTTTGGAGCAGTTTCCAGGCTGCTTCTTATTTCTTGAAAACATGCACTTGTTTCGTGTCACTTTACTACAGTCAGTACTGTTTTCCCTAACCACACACACTGTCCTAATTTCCAAAAAAATACACTGAAGGATGCAATTAGCCTACCACTTACTGTAAAATCTTGGTAATTCCAAGGGGATTACAGCAGGAATTTATTTTGCATTTGGACAAAAGCATGTGCTCTGCAGGGGTTGCATATATAACATGTGCCGAGAGAGTTAGATTTGGGTGTGTTTAGAAATTATGGCCATGGAAAATCCAGCCTGTTTTATTTTAACACTGCAAATTTAAAAAATGCTTTAACACACACCACCACAATCTTACACACTCTGCACATGTTACATATGCTTCCCCTGCAGTGCACATGGTTTGGCACAATGGTTTTCAACAATGCGTCGGAAACAAAGAAAAACAAGCAAACATTAGCACATTTTAAGTTAAAAATCGTATGTAATGTAACTTACTTCGTGTATGGAGAGCACGGATTTGCTGGCGGATCTCCGCCAACAGATCTGGAGTCCGCCTGCGGAGATCACTCCAGCGCCTCTCCAGCTGGATGATTGTCCGCCTGCTGCGGACGCGAGTCCGCAGCAGGCGGCGGACCTCCGCGTAGGCCTCGCGCTTCACCCGATTGGGGATGAAGCGCCCAACGCGGCCTACGCGGCGGTCCATCACCGCCACCAGCACGCGGAGCTCCCGCCTGGAGAACGGTGCTGCACGCATCATGGCAATGGCGTTTTCCTTATTTGGGCATATATTTATAGTGTCTGGTAGCATGTGATTGGCCAAAAATATGTCATTTCTAATAACTTTATTGATCTTTGCAATGCTGTGAAGAGCAGAGTGTTATTTTGCACGAGCGGAAATTCGCATTAGCATAAGCGAAAATGTTTGTTAGAAACAATTAGATAAAACACACAGAGACAGACTTTACTGAAAAATAATAAACATATCTGTGTACTCACCACAGGTCGTGTGATCATTCAGCTGGACAGTCACAAAGTGTCAAACATTGAGTATCATTTGTTTGTGTGTTTGTTTACATAATCAGGATTTGAGGATATAAAATAAATAAGGACACTATTTATTAACATTACAGTATTTAAATTATTACATAAACATTGTCAGCTTAACGTGCTTTTGTTTTTTATGTTTAAAAATCAAAAACCATTCAAACACAACAACAGCATTCCCCAATCACTTTACAATAACATACTAAATGCAATCATGTTTAAAAATACATAAGCATACTGGGTTGTATTATTTGTGCAAATATAAATAGGAAAAACACTATACCTGAAATGTTCTGCTACGATTCTTGCCCTCACTTGGCTCCCCCTCCGTGTCACACTCCCCCCACCGAAGCGTGGCACAACCCCTGGCTCCTCATCAGGCAATTCCTCTGCCTGAGGAAGCTCAACACTACTCCTTACCGCGATATTATGGAGTATTGCGCACAGGACCACTATTTTACTTGCCATCTCCGGCGAATACATGATGTCGCCACCCGTGCGGTGGAGCACACGAAAGCGCCCTTTCAGGACACCAATTGTGCGCTCCACCAGCTGCCTAGTGGCAGTAAGCGCGGAGTTAAATGCCATCTGTGGTCCTGGCCGGGGATTACGGTAAGGAGTCATGAGCCAGGGGGTGCAAGGATATCCACGGTCTCCTGTTGGAATAAGAGCCACATTTTAGATCTCAAATTTCATATATTGTTGTTACTTTTTTTCAAAAAAATTTGAGCAACAACTCACCCAATAACCACATGTCTGGTTGTTGACTTGATCTTAATCTCTGCCATATCCCTGATTGTCTAATGACATACGCATCATGGGAACTCCCTGTAAACTTTGCGTTCAGGGAAAGGATCTGGAGGGATGGCCCACAAACAACCATTACATTCAGAGAATGAAACAGTTTCCTGTTTCTATAAATTTCTTCATTATGTCTTGGTGGCTGAATAGCAACATGTGTGCCATCCACAACCCCAATAACATGTGGAAAGCGACTACCACCTTCCGCAAATTGCCGCTTCACCACATCTAGGGCACCAACATCCAAAGGCATAGCAATAAATTGCTTAACACGCTTGATGAAAGCCTGGCAGACACGTCGCAGGACCTTACTGAACTGGCCCTGCGACATGCCAACCAGGTCTCCAACAACATGCTGGAATGATCCTGTGGCCAAAAAATGTAACACTGCAAGGAATTGTGTCAATGGTGGTATTGCTGTAGGATACCGAATTTCAGACTCCAGATCACTCTCTATTATGGAGAGAGTGTCTAGGATTAGATGTGGTGGCAGCCGGTATCTACGCACCACCACATCATCTGGCATCCCAAAAAGTATGACACGGGTTCTGAAAATTGGTGGCCTAGCACGCCTCCGTTGCCTTGGTTGATGAGGAGCCGGCTGTGGTTGTGGGGCTGGCGGTTGGGGTGGGAGTGCTGGCGTGGGTTGGGGAGGTAGGGCTTCTGCCGCAATATGTATTGACATCACACACTTTTTGGAGAGAATGTTAAGAAATGTCAATTTTAATAAAAACAAAGTTTTACTAAATTTAACACAATAACTGTTTTTACAATTGTGGTGTCAACTTACTGCAGGAGCGTACATTTTTTCTGTGTTGAATTCATGTAAAAAATTAAAAAAAAAAATGCAAATAAAACTACATTTAATATTTGGATATAAAAAACATATATTAATGCCAAAAATCTTATGAAAAGCAAAAAAAAAACACAAATAAAAAATTTAGTACCTAGTCCAGGAAAGACAAACACTACTTTGCAGATCAATCCTGGAAACCCCAAACACTTTGCTTAGCAAACTTTACACAAAAATTATTTATAAATTTATTAAAAAAACAAGCACCAACACAGGCCAACGACACTTACCTGCTCCTAAAGAAATAAAGTCTTGTTTTTGTGGACCACACCCAAAAATAAAGTCAAAATTGTTTTTTTTCACCAAAAAAACAAAACCTACAAGAGAACACAAATGACAGTCAAAAACAGCATACAGACACTTCCAACAAACAAACTCCAACACAGGCCAACGACACTTACCTGCTCCTAAAGAAATAAAGTCTTGTTTTTGTGGACCACACCCAAAAATAAAGACAAAATTGTTTTTTCTCACCAAAAAGTAGATTCCTAGAAGAGAACACTAATGACAGTCAAAACAAAGAAGCACGGGAATATTTTCACAAATGGACTTGCAAAATATATATGTGTTATAAAAATTAAAACATTAAAATGTATTACAAAAACTTGCAAAAACAAAAAAAAAAAAAAAAAAAAATACTCACAAACGAAAATACACACAAAAAATGACTGCCTATATTCAAAACGCAAAGAAAAGGACAAAGGTATGCTTGACAATTACTCACTCTGCAAATTCCACTAGCACCTTCACGCACAAGCCAACAAACAAATGAAACTCCAAACTACCTACACTCACAGCGTGCAAACTCGGCCCTTAAATAAGCAGTGCAATCATTCACCAGATTAATAGTGTACACCTGTGTGAATTAACGATTCGCACGTAGGTATATAAGCGCACACACCTCGGCGTACACGTCATCACAAACATGGCTTCTCGTGAGCAAATCGCAGCAGAGATAGACCGCATTGCAGAGCAGCAGATGGCATTGCAGAAACAACGCATAGAGTGGCAAAGGCGCTTGTTAGAATCCGCCTCTGCGGATGTTGAGGCAGGACCTAGTACTCTGCAAATTTCGGCTTCTGAACCTCAAGAATTGAGTGTGGATACCCTGCCACACACACATAGTGAGCAAACTGAGGGAGAATTGACTTTAGCCACACAAACACAGCAGACAGAAGCTGCTAGTGAGGAGGAAGATGGAGATGACCAACCTGAAGAAACCTCACAGGCTACCTCCAGACGGAAAAAAAGACAGCCTGCATTCACTAAGAGGGAGTTGCGTGTCTTGGTCACGCAGGCCATGTCCAAAATACATAGGGGCCCCAAAAACATGGGGGCTGCTTCCAAAGAACGCATCTGGAGAGACATCACAAAATCTGTGAATGAAGTTGGCTCTGTCGTCAGAACATCACAGGAAGTGAGACGACGGTAAGTGCATCTTGAGAATCCTTTTTCTGTGCTAAGTTGCCTAAAAAATGTAGTTACATGTCATGTTATGTCTAGCAAACACAAGCAGAACATGTGTGCTAGATATTTACTTTGAACAATAAGAAGACTCAACTTTTTCCCTCTTTCACAATATTTATGTAGGTGGGCCGACTTCAAATCCCGCCTGAAGGCAAAGAGGGCTGCGGAGTGGAATGCCTCAAGGGCAACAGGGGGGGGACCACCTGTCGCTGTGGAGTATACTGACTTGGAGGAGATGGCGATGGCCTGTGTGAGTTCTGAGGAGGGCCAAGGGGTGTCTCATATGGACACGGACCTGCCTGAGATTGTGACGGGACATGACTTGGAAGGTAAGTTTACACATGTATTTGGCAGAAATTTGAACTGTATTAATAATCTTAAACTAATTTTGACTCCAACTTTTCCCCCACACATTCTTCTATTTGCTTGCCACTAAACACAGCACAGGGGGGTGAACAGTTTGAGTCACAGGCCGGTTATGTGGTTGAGGCTGAGGTGGAGGGACCTAGTGGGTCTGCCAGTGTGGGCCTACAAAACCCACCTATGCAGGTTCCTACTGGCCCCCCCACCCAACCCTCTGCTATCCCGGAGATCCTGCTTGAAATTGCTAGGTATGGTGAGAGCCTAAACACATTTCAAGACGGGGTCATCCGGGAGGTAAGCCAGATAACTGTCCGGCTCACTGAGATCCGAACCTGTGTTGAGCAAGGTGTTGCTCAACTCTGCCAAAGTCTGGCAGAGATCAGGCAGGCCCAAGAACAACTGGCCTCCTCAAACCAAAGCCTTGCAACTAACATCTTGCAAGGGCTCCAGGCCATCGCTGTCTCCCTTGCCCACAGTGGCAGAGAGCCAACCACATCGGCTCCCTCCCCTGCCCCTGCCCAGGAAGAACAGGACACTGGGCAGGCCCAACGAAGGTCACTCCGCAGACCAAGCAAAGAAGATCAGCCTCAGGCGGGGCCAAAAAGAAGAAAGTGATGTCTCTCCAGATGGGCAGCACCCATGTTTTTGTAGTTGCCTCTATGTTATTTTGGACTTGGCTTGTGTGGCCAGAATGGATCACTCCCTCTTAGTGAAATGTCTTTTTTTCTGTTTGGAGGAATTGTAGCCTGTGAGTTTCTTTTAAAAAACAACAGAGCCATCTTCCTCTCACTAGTGTGCTGTGTATTGTTGTGTTTGTGTGGTGGATACTAATTATTTCTCAGTTTGTGTCACATTTTTGTGTGGCAGGGTGTGAAATATGTTGAATTTATAATTTACTTTTGTCAGAAGCAGAAATTTGCAGAGTACTGAGTTCTGCAATATAATTTTTGTCAGTGCCATCTGCTTGGTGCTTGGTCTATCTCTGCCTGTGAGACTCATGTGGAGCCATGTTTAAATGTTGGATCATATTATTTCTGAAATAAAAAATATAATTTCAAAATGTGTGCAATTTCTTGAAGGTAATGCATTAGCAAAATCTTACTTACAAAAATATTATGTCAACATATAGACACTTGGTGACCAATCTGCTAATTATCCTTAAAAAATTATTATTTTAAAAAAAAAAGTTTGTTTTGCACCACACTTTAAGGTCCATATTAATAAAACAGACACGACAACTTGATAAAATATCTTTGGACAACATGACATCATTGAAAACATTGACAGATGTTAAAAACCTATATTATTGTGACTTTGAAAAATAAATCAGTGTATGCGGCATTATGTGGGTGCTGGTTAATTGATCAGAATGTGGCAGAATTATCTAACTTAAAAAAAAAATGTAACTTGTTTGTATTTAGTAGTCTAACACACATTCAAACATTTCTGCACAATGCTTACACACCAAGTTAAACACAAATAACAACCTTATTTAGCAGTGTGTGAGATTAATATGTGAGTAGAATAAACATGTAATGTGTGTTCAGTCAATTGCTGGTTGGTAACTTTCATGGGCTCAGTAATTAACAAGTAATTGAACATCAGATGAATGTGCTCTCCAATTAACTGCTAATTACTGCATACACACTTGTACCAGTACTTCGCAAATGTAGAGTAACTGCAGACCTACTCTGCTGCTGCGTGAATGTTGCTACGGTTTCATATGTTAGTTTTAACAGCGACAAAGTTTATGTGCGAAAAACACGCCCATTGCAAGTTGCATACTCCCACACAGTACGCCCACTTTCACGCCCATGTCGGAGCATTGCGAAGTCTCGCCTCCGCCACGCCCACGCCACTCCTTGTTTTCGTTTGGCAGTTACGGCTTTTTTTGTTCAAAGTAATTTTGCACAGTTGTCGTACGTATGTCTTCGCGCATGCGTAATCACGCATTTGCGCATGCGCAGATACTTACATTTCGGACATTTGCGATGCGATGACTCTTAGCGATCAACTCGGAATGAGGGCCATTATTAGCATTTTTAATGATGAATTCTTTGTTATGTAATTTTATCTGATTGTCACAGACTAAGCTTCTTCATAAACTGCCTATTGGTTGATGCTCTTACCACAGCATTATAAACATTAACAATCAAGACAAGAACACTTGATTACCGTAAAAAGTTACAACTTTTATTGATTGAAATGATCAGAAAACTCAAAAGAAGAAAGCATTGCAGCCATCAGCGCCAGGCATCCAAAACACAAACCAATTGTGATGAATATACAGTACAGTACTTTATGTCCCTGAAACATCCTGAGTTGTGAAGAAACCTACTTCCATTTTTCAGAAAAAATTCTGGACCCCCCCCTGCAAAGAAATTATCCATGTTTTCATGCATGGCTATTGACTAAGGGATTACAAGCAGTGAAAAGAGTGGAAAAGTGGACCAGAAGTTGTCCATACCAAACAATCAGCTTGTACCTACAGTATCATTTTAGCATCTACTTGATAAATGCTACCTCAAAGCTAAGTGGTTGCTGTGGAAAAATTCTCCACTGGTCCACTTCTCCACTGTTCCACTTCTCCACTCTTCTCTGCTTGATACAGCAACCCCTCAGTAACCTCACTTCGCAGATGAGGGTAATGTTTTCCTGTCCACAGTTAGGTTCCCAACCAAACCTCAGCTTGCTACCCCTGACACCAAAAAAAACATACCAAATTAGAAAGCAGCTTCTGCACATACAAAATAAAGACCTAAATCATTTATATGCTCACTTTCAGGCCTATATAGTTACATACTTAATACAGTATAGTGACAGCTTTATCATAAATTCACCCATCTGAAACATAATGTTTCATACAGCAGCACAGCTACATTGTCCAGAATGCCTCGCCATACATGGCTGGATATAAGTTATCTCAACATATTCATTGACTGAGGAAATCTAGCATTGACCTCAACCTATATCTGTCTTAATTTGTAGATAGAGATCAAAAACCTGCAGTTTCCTAACAGTTGCTCTCCAGGTTTCCCCCTCTTGTCAGCTGTAAAAATAATACCAAAGAATACCCACAGCATAATATCTCACATTCCAAACCACCACATGGGCTATACACCAAGAAAGGCTACTCTCCTTCTGCCCAACTTTTACACACCAGACTTGCAGAGTCATCCCAAAATCATCTAGAAAACAATAACATTTCCTAATGTAAATGCCACAAAAACAAAATGCAAATATAGCATCATAGCAAGAACCTGCTAAGTAACCATTGTTTGGTTTTGCTTAGCCAGTAAGGTGGATAGGGTACCCTGGGTAAAGCAGGGTACAGGTACAAAACCTCCTTGATACCACCAGCCAATCATGCTCTCTTTAGAAGGAAAAATTAGATATTAGAGATTATTAGATATTATGCACCCACAGACATGGTGGCAAGTTATTGACAGTTTACCCAAGTAAAATAGCATGAAAAATCACTGCAGCTTGTCACTAACCTGTATGCTAGTGACAAGCTGCACTGATTCTGACAACTTGTGATACACTGACAACTTCCATCTTCCTAAGACCTGAATAGAGGCTATGGAAACACTAGTTTAGTCACAGTTCTTATATGAAAAAAAGTGCCTAACAAAATATATACTCTTAAGATCATAATTATCAAACAATTATTAAACACTGTATAAAATGTATATTTGTTAAGAAGCATCAAACCAGCATGTACCAACCACTATGTGCCCATATGAGATCTCAGACCCAAAGTAGTTTTGGCCAGCCTAACCAGACAAATGTGTGCAATCGTGTGAATGGGCAGAAAAATTCATTGTCCTTTGCCTATCTCAGCCATCTTGGACCTTTGAATTTTATATAATAAAGTGTCTTAATGAATGAAAACATTACTAAAAAGCAAGCTAGAAGAGGTAGACCCTTAGCGATCTCCACCATCTCGCTGAATCACAAGGCCCCAATGAAAACTAATCAAAGCAAAGTGATTTTTGAGCTATTCTGGAGTCACCTGCCCAACAGACTTTAAGGCTATGGACCACACCAGGTCACTGATACCTAATCACTCTTGGCCCTTTGGAAGCATATGTATTTCATATGATATACTGTACCTGAGCGCAGACCCAATAGAATAGGTTCCAAGGCTACCTTTGAGTGACCCTGCTAGTAACAATCCCATAAAAATACCAAAATATTCTGATCTATAGTCTTACTTTCCCAGTCTTGTTTCCTAGTCAAGCCAAACTTCAAAATATGTCCTCAACAGAGCTGGTGCCCAGGCTTCAGCTGCTCTTGAAGCCCGACACCAGCAGTGTTGTGGACATAAATTGCAGTGCTTCCCTTACACTCTTTAAAACAAAACAAGGACATATTAAACATAATGAATTGCCTCTGGTTCATTGCCTTAAGCTTCACTCACTTACAGTATGACTATGAACCTGCAATGGTACTGTCAACCACGTACACTAGTTTAGCTTTAAGCCAATGTTGGCTTCAAGGCACAAAAAGACCAACTGCCACAATGGCTGCTTGCCAAGGGTGAGGCAGCCAACTGTTTTTTGACAGATTTTACAACCGCCAATTTGCTGTAACAGAACATGATGATTTAACTCTACTCATATCAGAATTAGAAGCAGTTCTAGCAACAGTAGCTTAGCCAGAGCCGACCTTAGGCATAGGCAAACTAGGCAAATGCCTAGGGCATTTGGCATGCTTAGGGGTACCAGCAGGTTCTGCTGATTAAAATGATATGCGGCATGCCTATGTTCTGTGTGTGACTGCGACTGTATCTGCATACGAAATGCTACGTTGCAGTGTATTCCTGGAAATCACTGTAATGTAGCATTTCATATGCAGATACAGCCGCAGTCACACACAGAATATAGGCATGCTGCATATCATTTTAATCAGCAGAAGCTGCTTGTGCGTCCTAGCCACATGATAATGCAAATAAGATGCATTTTCCTAAACAAAAGGCGCCCAACGTTAGCAGAGCTGCCATCTGACTCATGCCAGGCATCTCCTGCAGAACTAGCGGCGGTGCTAGGGGGCACCAGCCAAAATCTTGCCTAGGGCATCATATTGGTTAGGGCCGGCTCTGAGCTTAGCAAACAGACCACAAGTTATAGGCTAGCCACAGCCCACCACTCTTCCACTAAAGATGTGCAGAACCAGCTATATCAGTAAAACTCTGTAGGACAGGTCTAAAACCAGAGAAGTGGGTCAAATCATTTTCCCATTGAAAGCCCTGAAGAACTTAGCCCACACCTATAGATCATTTTTGGATCTCTCTGAAACACAAAATGATGCAACTAGGTGACTCTCAGGGGTTTATTTACTAAAGGCTGATTTTAGTTGATTTTAAATTGACTAAAATAAACCTTAATCAATGTTGTGTTTCAGGGGCTAAAACACACATTTACTAAAAGATCATTTGTATTAATTGTTACATTTTAGAAAATGTGTGTTCTGGAAATCCTAAATCGATTTAGATAAATTTAATTGATTTAAAATTGATTAAAATTTATTACATTTCACTTCTAGCAAATATAGCTCTCACTGCCATCTTTTCAAACTGCCAACAGGAAACACGCCACACTGGAATATTGCAACACACATATTTAAGAAGCCCCAACAAAGACTGCACCTGCAATTATGAAACTTTATCTGCATCTAAACATGACCTAATATGTCTCAAAAACAATACATTTCAATACACATATACAGTATAACAAACATGAAGTTGGGCCCTATGTCTTATCCAAAGCCAAAAGGTACTGAAAAATGCATACATTATCAAAAAAAGGCTTAAAAAGTCTAAATTCTTACTGTGGTTAAATTGATGTAACAAACCAAACTCAATGTCCACTCAAAATCGACTTAAAGCCAAATTCAATTTCCTACTACTCTCCTATTTGTCAAAACATGTAACATGCACAATTAAACCCACAAACACCTTCATTCAGGTAGTCATTTGCATACCATAGGAAAAGGCAGAGCATTGCAGAGCCTTGAAATGCCATGATTACTATAATCAGTGTGAACCACATGGTTTTCATAGGCACCATAATGAGATTTCAGCCAATTTCACGTTTTAGAAGTTAAGCAGATCTGCTTCATATTGTTCTAATATTTTTTGAAATATTTGGTAGATTTTAAGACAATTTCAAGTGAGTTTTCAACCTGTCTGTTAGTAAATAAGAGAATTGTATAGGTGTCTAAGGAAAGTACCAATGGTCTTTTATAGTCTAAAATATTTTTTCAGTTGATTTTCAGTCATTTTTACTTTAGTAAATCTCAAATTTGCAAAATAGCCTGAAAATTTGTCTGAAAATTAACTGAAATTACCTGAAATTTAAATCAAATTTTAGTACACATAGATTCTATATAAACTTGTAGATTGTCCAGCTGATCCATATTTGTCAAAGGGTGACTATTTTTTCTTGTTATATTTTACAATGTGCTTTTATAGTTCCTCAATGTGTGAGTAGTCATTTTTTTTATTACACAACCTAAAAAATAACTCCAGAAGTACGAATTGTAAGGTCCAGTAAATTAATATTCTTGATAGATTGCTGAGTAAAGTTTTTTTTGTTGACACTGTAACCTAGTACAGCAAATGGTAAAAAATGCACATACAGTATAAATAGCGACGGCAGTTATTCCAGTTAAATGAAGATCAATTTCCCCTCCGTCCATTAAGGATTGGTTCCTTAGATTGGATATGTATATGGTTATGGAAGTGATCTCACTTTTAGCAACAAACCACCTTGCCACATTTACTTCCACTTTATTTTACTAGCTGAAATTTAAAGAGTATGCAAAGTTTAAGGATTTAATGGTTTAAGATCTCTCCTTCTGTAAGATGCTTCTGTGTCTGATATGTGATTTGCCTGTTGGATACCTACAGTATGAACTCCGTTCCTTTCCGTCCTGTCATCACACTTCCTTCTTTCCTCACTACTTATTTTACATTTTGTTATTATCTTCATTTTTGTCTTGAAATATGTTTTAGTGTATTGGCAATGTGTATCTTTAAATAAAAGAATATATATGAAAATGCAAATATCTAAAAGCAACTATTTTTTAATATATTTCTTCATAACAAAATCTGTGCTTTGTTTTCAGCCATACCACCAGTCACTATTCTATACATTCTTTCAGACATGGCAGCAAAAGTGTCAATCAACATTTTATAATTCATACATTTCTATTTTTTTCTTCAATGGTACTGACCTTTCTCACAATTCATATATCCTTAACATTACGTGTAGCCCTGCTTGCATCTTACTGAAATAATTGGTCTTTCTGGGACATAACCTCACTAACAAGAAAAGTGGCATCTCTGGGGAAAAAATAGTTTATACTGAATTTAAGGGAGGAAAAATGTAGAATCTTAAAGTTTTTAAAACCATCCTATTATTTAATTAGCTCCTTTATGACTTCAGTATATTAAGATTGATGAGCTGTCACTGGAGATAGATAAGTATATTTATATAACAACTGTGTTCCCTTTTCTTGCAGCCTTAAGGGGGGTACACACGGAGAGATCCGTGCTTAAAATCTAAGCAATCTTGCTAGCTTGCTTAAATTTTAAGCACGGATCTGCCGTGTGTATGCCCTCCAGCGATAGCGATGCGCGGCCCCGCGCATCGCTATCGCCGATGCTAGATTGAGCTGCATGCAGGCTCAATCTAGCGGGTCGCTCACTTCACCGTTGTGGGGGTACTCACGGGAGAGATGTGTGCTGAGCGATCTTAACACAGACCGCTCAGCACACATCTCTCACCCCGCTCAGCACAGCGCGATGTGCTGAGCGAGGGGGAAAGCCGACGGGGGGCCGCTCACTTCACACAACGGTGAAGTGAGCGACCCGCTAGATTGAGCCTGCATGCAGCTCAATCTAGCATCGGCGATAGCGATGTGCGGGGCCGCGCATCGCTTTCGCTGGAGGGCATACACACGGCAGATCCGTGCTTAAAATCTAAGCAATCTAGCAAGATTGCTTAGATTTTAAGCACGGATCTCTCCGTGTGTACCCCCCTTTACAGTATCAAGTAATTGCCAAGCTTTAATTAAAGTTTAAGTGGTATTTATACTGTAAATGATATGACATATAATTTTTTAGTTGCCTATGCCCTGCAATACTTTTGTTTCTCAGGTTGCCCAACCACTTCTTACAGTATGTGTTATGTATTTGTCTGTTTAGACCTTGTGAAGACATTTTTAATGTGCATATACATTAATTAGAATTTTATTAATCTGGACTCTTCCAAGTGTGAGCTGCTTTCAACATATATCAGCAGATCCCAGAATTGGGACAGGAGTTCCATGCAAGATATGTGCAACAATATCAGTTATAAAAGAAAAAAATCTTGTAACTGTTATTATAACTCTAACCCCTCATATATTTGTATCACTTTATACTACACACCTAGAAAATGTAAAAAATTATATTGCTATTTATATGAAATCTATATTGTTGCAATTTGGGGTTAAACATGTATTTAAAACATAAAACTAGAAAAAAGCATTGTTTTGTGTGCTAAATATATACAGTTCCTACACTTCTATCCAGTAACATGGGCAGACTGAGAATGCGGGTTGATGGTATAAGAGAACATGGCTAGCACATTAATATTAGATGGGCTCAGTAAGTCAGGAGCAGAAGGATAACCAGTTAATTACAAGGAGTAAGGGACAGGATATGAGAATCATGTAACCAGTAGATCAAAGACAGAGCAAGTTCCAAGAATAAACCACAGCCCAGTGTTCAAGAAGTCTGCAAGGTCAGGGTCAAGCTAAAGGTCAGATGTATGGGAAAAATTCAGAAAATTCAGCAGCAGACACATACATTACAACACAAGGCCCAAATAAGAACATTCACACATCTGATACAAAAGGACCCCTTTAAAAAAGGTAACAATCTCTCTCCAAGCTTTGATAATTCTGGGCCAAAGTACCAACCAGTCAGGTCCTAATTGTAATTTTAGAGGCTGTGTTTGAAAAATGTCAGAAACTGATTAGTTGGTACTTTATCTTGCACCACTTTATCTCTCTCTCTAAGCATTGATTCATGTCCTCCGTAGTCTATACATTTAAAGTGGTAATTACTGTAGTTTAAAGGCAAAAACAGGTTGGCTTTGTTTAAATTTAAAGATTACAGTATCTCTCCAGAATCGTAACAACCCTCAGAAATCATGGACTATTACTGCATATTTGGCCCCAGATGTCAGATTCAAAAGAGAAAAAAAGTGTTAAATAATAGAGGTGTTCTTAGAACCCAACACAACTAATTTAAATGTCAATCTTTATTTATTATATGGTAAAATAGTCTGGTCAATCAAATTTAGTTTACAAGAAGTTCAGATATTAAAAATAACTAGTGAAAATCCATCAAAATCGACGGTTATTTTTTTAAAAATAAGAATAAACTGTTATCAAGCAACAAATAAAACTTTATTTGATCAACAAAAAAAAATACAAATTAATTCACAGACTTCAGTAAAGTAAAGAGTAAAAAGTCCATCCATTTGCGGCAGGTAATCCAGGCGCATTTTCATTAATGATTTTTACTGCAACAGAATTCTCTGATCTTGTTTGAGATAGGGTAATGTAGAGCATACCATGTGAGAATACTGTTCTGGCAGGTATATTGTGACTTTGGGGTCTTTGACTCTTATTCATTGTCATTGCAAAGGACAATATGATCAGAAATTTAATCTGTTTGAATATAAAAGGGAAAGTGCTGTCACTTGTAGTCAGCAGAATGCGTGGCAAGGTGTGTAATGACCCATTATGTTCTCCACACAAAATGTCTGCAGAAATTGTATTTTGGAAGAGGGACTTTACAATCATACGTGTGCCACTGACTAAATCTTTCCAGGTTCCTGATGAGCATCACGACTGCACCTTTTTTCAGTTGTACAATGTAAGGAAGAATTCCATTCATCTCGATCATGTGTAAAAAATCAATTGGATAGTGTACTCTTTTCCACTCATCTTCAGTCACCACTGTGTAGAGACTGTGTAAAATGTGTTTTTATCTGGAAGTTGTTCAGTGATCTTGTTGTTGCAAAGGATTTGCTCTATCTTTCAGTTCGTTTTCTTGTGCATGTTTCTCCCATAGACTTTACATGGGAGCTTTGCTCCATTCTCATTTGGCTGGAACATCTATATGGTAAGATCATTATTTTGATACCTCTAGCAGTAGAGCAAATGTTTACATTGCTCACACACACTTCTCCCATAAACTTTACATGGGAACTTTGCTGCTCTGCAACACTCGAACTGTTGCCCCAATCTCATTTTTCGCTCTGACTGACACATCTACATGGTAAGACCTTTATTTTGATACCTGAACCATATTTTTAGGTTCAGCCATTCTCTCAAAATAGGTCTCACAGTAAAAAAAAACAACTATAAAATTATTCTATAAATAAATGTAAGAGTTTAAAGTAGATGAAATAGTAGAGTGAATTTTCTGTTGTTTTTTTTAATTCCAGATATCGCTGTAATAGAAAATTATTATTCAATATGATATCCTAAATATATATTTGTTTTTTGAAAGTTATGGGAGGAATTCAATTGCCTGTGATCCTGAATTACTATCCACCCCCGGGGAACAATTTCTGCTACTAATTGAATTCCCCCTTTAGTTTTCATTCCCAATATTGGTGTTTCTCAGACATACAGTATGTGGCCACTAGATGTCACCTTTGAATCTGGTGATTATTCATCTGACATTCCAAGATATTAAGATTAACAGGTTGTATCAGATGACTTGTATTATTTTTTTAAATATGATCTAGGTGGGGATTCTCTATTTAATTTCTATTCTCCTAAAAAGGGGCTATTTCTAGTTATTAAATAACATTTTCAGTTGCAGTTTCAGATATGAATGCATTCTACTACAGTATATTTAATTTCTGATGATCAGTTACTGGCAGTTACAGGTATGGATCTGTAGGATTTAAATATAGTATACGCTTTATTATATCTCCCATCTTATATAGTTTTGGACAAGTGGCCTTGGAGCTTTGTTTTAATTAATTAATTATAATCTAGTTGCCCAGCTGCACTGATTACTTGCAGGTCAATAAAAGTTTTAAACACAACTCTGTGAGTGATGTATATTTATTCAGGCTGTATTTAATTGATTGCAGTTTGGTTGTTAAGAACTTAGCATAACTCTTTGGAGTGTAATTTGTCCTCAACAAATTTATTATAATGTCTCATTGCCGTTAAGCACATAAATCCCTATAGCATTCTCCTACACGTTGAAGCTTCTAAATCTGCAACTCTAGATAATTAATATCTTCCACCTTTATCTTATACTCATCACTTGTTAAGATTGTATTATGGTAGTTACCTACAGTATGTATTATAAAATGTATTGCTCTTTGTCTAATGCAGTAGTAACTCTATCTTTCTGAGATGATCTAAACCAGTGGTTCTCAAACTCAGTCCTCAGGACCCCACACAGTGCATGTTTTGCAGGTAACCCAGCAGGTGCACAGGTGTATTAATTACTCACTGACACATTTTAAAAGGTCGGCAGGTGGAGCTAATTATTTCACTTGTGATTCTGTGAGGAGACCTGCAAAAAATGCACTGTGTGTGCCCCCGAGGACCGAGTTTGAGAACCTGTGATCTAAACAATAGTCACCTCATGTTATAATTCAAATGTGTCATCGTCAGATTCTCTATTATTTCATTAGGTATTTCCGCAGCACCCCTTTCCACTTTTACAATGCATATTTTTCCACTTTTCTTGTTCTGGTAATTGTAGGATATTCAGGTCCTTGATATGTATTTGAAATATTGTTTAACATCAGCTTTTTTTAAAGAAAGTGATCATGTTTCTGATCTTTTTTTGGGGGGGGGGGGGGGGCATGTATACTGTAGTTGAACATGGTCCCTGAATGTTGACTATGGAAAAGCACATTTACAGAGCATACAATACTTTCTGTTGGACATACATCTGCATGTCAGCAATAGCAAAAATTGTTTTTGAATGGTATACCAACATAAACATTGCTATTATGTGGTATTGAATTAAAACACTGACTTCTGATCAGGGTGACGTCAACTTTAAGTATGGTTGAGGTGTTGTTAAATTAGCTTACTAAAGAAATGCACTGTAACAAAAGAATAAAAAAAGCCAATTATAGATGAGCATTGGCAGGATAATTCTTTAACATAAAAGCTAACTTATAAAAAGCATGTTTAAAAGTATATAGTCTTATGTTTCTTGATTAAAACTGTGTAGTGCATCTTGTGTGCCTGGGGCAGTATAAACTTACCATGCTGAGCATGTAGCATGTCACTCAATACCACAGGCAGCTAGGGGTGGAGCTTTTGAGGGGAGGAATGCTGGGTTTGTTATGCTAATTTTGATTAGTTGTTGTAGGTTGAGGGGTGTTGGCAACCTACATCTAGCTGACAATCTGGAAAGTTCTCTTTCCAGTTTGATTCATTGGATATACAGACTTGCTGACTGTATATTTTTTGCACTGTATACTGCCTTCTTTTCCTGTTTCATTATATCTTTCTCTTTGAACTCATTAAACTTTCTCTTTGCTCTCCTCTCCCTTATTTCTCTATTTTCCTTTCTTATTTTTACTTGTTTCATGACAAGTAGGCCTAGATGCGCTTCAGGGGCACCTGTGCGCTATGGGGATGCCAGCATAGGAGCGGCGTTGCACCGGGTAGTAGCTGCAACTTGGCCAAGAGGCAGGGTTCAGGCAAAGCTAGGTGAGAGTGCGGCTACCGGAGTCAGTGGTTGCGCTAGGACTCCTAGTTGCAACACTGCTAGGTGTGCCTCAGCATCACCACTGCGGCATGCAGGTGCTGGGCCAGATAGTGATGCGGCAGCTGTATCTAGCAAACTAATGTCTGGGCCGGGGGCATGGCATTTCTGCTCGGGGTGAGCTAGGCATCCTCTCATGGCTGCGGCGCTGCAGTTTGTGAGCAGTGCAGCAGGGGCGCGTCAGCGGTGAGGTCTCAGCACCCGGCGATGAAGTCTCCCGCATGGTCCGGGTGCACCACAGGGTCCCGGCGGCGATCTGGCATCTCAATGGGGGCAGCATTTGCCGCTGCATCACAGGGCATAATTGATGAGGAGTCAGGTGACAGCGAAGGCCTTCCTAGCCGGAGGGCCGCAGACCTGGATGGGAGCCAGGTTTTCTCATCATTGGATGTTAGTGAGTTCCATAGCTGGATGGCTGGAGGGGCTCAGGGGACTGATGGGGCTGATCCGGCTGGCTCTGATCACAGCGTTTCCAGTGGTACTCTTGTGGGTACTAGCAGGGAATGTGTTGCCCCTCCTGCTGGGGTGATCCACAGGGTTCTACTAGAGGTCATTGTGTACATAGGAGTCAGGTTATTGTAGCCAAGCTGCCTCAAGTAGGGTCAGGCAATGCGTGGAGCCAGAGGAAAGATAGGAGGCAGCAGCGTTTCAGCCATTCCCATGCTGATGCTGGCATAGATAGTACTTCTGGCTATAGCGACAGGTTAGGGTCCATTGGCTTGCTTCCTACTGGTGGCAGCCATGGCTACACAGTGCGGGGCAGAACCGATGCGGATGTGGTTCAGGGGCTTCCGGGTCCCTCTGCAGTAGGTGGGCTTGATGTGTCAGCTATTTCATCAATCTGTGCTGCTGTAGTGTTTGTGGTTGTACCCCTGTTAACCACCAGTCCAGGTGGGCAGGGTCGCACTGGATCGACGTCATGTGACATAGAGTCCTTGGCCATGAGTATTTTGCAGGCCATCGCGCCTGCATTAGCTGGTGTTGCCAAAGTGCCTACGCAAAAACAGTCAGCCAGGTTTGCTTCTGGGAATACCATAGCAGATGAGGAATATATGTTTTTTGTTTCCTCAGCTGTCTCATCAATTGGACAGATTAACGGAAGCGAGGTCAGTTGCGGTGTTGCGGCTGGTCGGCCTGGTGAGTCTTTCTCTGATCCTGATTGGGCTAATTTGGATTCTGCTAGTAGTGGTAGTGGGGGGTCCTCTGAGAGCAAGGCCTCTTCCTCAGTACATAGTGGTTCATGGGGCAAAGGGTCTGGTAGGCATTACAAGAAGAGACGCAAGCATAGGGGGTCAAATTCTTCCTTGGCTTCCACATTGTTGGAGGATAGGTTTTCTTCCAATGGTGGGGTATACAAGGTTAAGAAGAGGAGGTGGCAGTCTCGCAGGTATCCCACCTCTGACTCGTCTCAGGTGTCCGTCATGTTGGACACTGTTTCCTGTGCGAACACAGCTGTGCAGTGTGGTCTATGACCTTGGCCAGAGATAGGATAAGGAAGACGCATTATATCAACATCTTTGCCCTCACAAGCGACGATAGGAAATTGTTGCTGGTAGCTAGAAAGAAAGGCACATGTAGCAAGGATTCCTTTAGGTACTATCATAATTGGGTGCATATTCATTTTTCAACCTGTTATTTGGAGACACGGCCTGATGAGGCTATGAATTTGGTACGTTACCAGTACTTGATTCATCACCTGTTTTCCTCATACAAAGGTTTCGCTTGGTGAAAATACGAAGAGGATTTCAGGCGTAAGCGGCACGGTCGGGAGATTTATGATTTCGGTAAGAAGGATGGGCAGTTATATGTTGAAATCACTCAGGCTGCGGGTGTGTCAAGTGAAGGGGGTGCTGAGATATGGTCCAAACAGTCTGTGAAACGGCCCTATGGAAACCGATTGGGATCCTCAAGGTATGCTTATGGTAAGTGCTTTGCCTTTAATAATGGGCAGTGCACTTTTGGGGGGAAGTGTTATTTTCGGCACTCCTGCATTAGATGTGGGAGTGGCCACCCCATTAAGGACTGTCCCAAGCCCATTGGTGGGGGATGTGGAGCCACATTCATGCCGAGGCAAGGTCGCAGTCACGCAGCCCCCTTTATTGTATAGGGCTCCTACCCTGATTAGATTAACCACCCTGCTTCCTTGGTTACAGGTATACCTATCTCAGGAGTTCTTGCATTCAGGTTTTTCTGTGGGGTTTACAATGCCGATTTCAGGGTTGGTTAGGCAAGGCCCTGTAAAGAATCTGCAATCAGCGTTGGAATTTCCGGGTATCCTTAAGGAAAAAGTTCAGACAGAAGTGTCCTTGGGCAGAATAGTTGGCCATTTCAGGGTTATTCCCGATTTGGTACTGTCACCGGTGGGTGTGGTGCCTAAAATAGTGAAATTTAGTGAATTTAGGCTCATTCAGCATCTGTTTTACCCTAAGGGAGCTTCAGAGAACGATGCCATTGCGGACGAACATTGCCGGGTGTCTTATTTATCTTTTGACATGGCTTTGGATATAGTTCGGGCTATCGGTCATAGGGCTCTCATGTGCAAGATGGATATTGAATTTGCTTTTTTATTACTTCCTCTGCATCTGTCTGCTTTTAAGTATATGGGTTTTAAGTTGGACGATGGGTTTTACGTGGATAGGTGCTTGCACATGGGTTTGTTCTCTATTTCCTGCGCGTATTTTGAGCGTTTAAATACCTTCCTGGAATGATGTTTGCAGAGATTACTTGAGAGGACAGAATAACCCACTATTTAGACAATTTCTTGTTAGTAGGTCCGCCAGGTTCGGATCGCTGCAAGGGGTTGTTGGAGAATGCACTAGAGCTCTTTGTTTCCTTTGGGGTGCCAATTGCTAGGGAAAAGGCAGAGGGTCCTGCGGAGTCGATGGTCTAATTAGGTATCAAGATCAATACCTTGGCTGGTTGCTGCAGGTTTCCTGCCGATAAGATTAAACATCTACATGGTGAAATTTTATTATTTAGGTAAGCTTACTCTTAAACAGGCCCAATCTCTTTTGGGTTTGTTTAATTTTGTCTGCAGGGTGATACCCATGGGCAGAGTGTTTTGCTGGAAGTTGGAGATGGCAACAGTGGGTATTAGGAGGCCACACCATTTTTTGCATTTGTCGCTGGAAATCTGTAGGGATTTGTCAATCTGGGGCAAATTTTTATTTCAGTTTAACGAGGTGTGCCTGTGGCAGGAGGTAGCCATTTCTAACACTGTATTGCAATTGTTTACTGATGCAGCGGGGGCCTCAGGGCTGGGGCCTACTTTGCTGGTAGATGGTGTGCAGAGTGGTGGTCTGAGGAATGGGTGAGGAGTCGAATGATAGGTAATATCCTTCTTCTTATACAGGAAAATGTCAATGTGCTTTAGTGACTGAGAACACAGTGAATAATAAATGGATGTCTGTTTTCACTCATAAAATCAGGAAACTTGCTGATAATATAAACGTTTACTGATACATTATCATCACATTTAATATTATTACAATTATCTAAAATATAATGGCATAAAATGTAACAGTGCTATACTGTTACATAACAATCAATATATATTGCAATATAGAACCAGTTCGGTTGAAATTAAATTCAGCCTAAAGTGTATGCAGAAATAGCCTATTAGCATAAAAAGGTCAAGGAATGTCTTCTATTTGCCACTACTGCCACATAGTAGATTCAAATTGTTAAAGCACAAGTAGGAAGAAACAATGTCTCCGATTAACTCTAACACTGGCATCCCAGTGTTAGAGTTAATCCTTCAGTGTTTTTACCCGATCAAGCGGGATTATATTTACCCCCTTCTGGAAGTGTCCTCTGTTATAGCACTATAGCACAAGTGCAGAGATGTACTCCTTCAAAGGATCCAGCTGGTGGGCAGCATTTGTAGGCACACAGTGGGAGGCAGCGGAGATCGTAACAGGTGGCCGGCGCTACAGCGGGCGCAGTCCAAAGACCACCGTGCACAGACGTGCCGTGGATGTAACAGGTGTCCTTAATGTTCAATACACATCACAGGCGGCAGCGGTCCAACATAAATAGAGGCGGCAGAAGCGACACAGACCTTAGAACAGACAGCGGCTGAATAGTTCAAACGAACAGTGGACCGGCAAATGATGACGTCAACGCGCTTCGTCCCGTTAATTCTCGGGACTTCCTCAAGGTTGGATTTAGGAGTAAGGATAGAAGGTACTTCACATTTTTTAAGTTCCATAGGTAAGGGATAGAAAGCCAGAAGGGTTCAATGGGATTGATATGGAGACAATTCTACACAGAGAAAGCAGACTATTAGGCAGATATGGGCCTGATTCAGCATCAATGTCAAAAGCAAAATCTTTCTCTAATGGGCAAAACCATGTGCAGTGGAGGACAGGCAGATATAACATGTACATCTGCATACACTTTAGGCTGAATTTAATTTCAACCGAACTGGTTCTATATTGCATTATATATTGATTGTTATGTAACAGTATAGCACTGTTACATTTTATGCCATTATATTTTAGATAATTGTAATAATATTAAATGTGATGATAATATCAGTAAACGTTTATATTATCAGCAAGTCTCCTGGTTTTATGAGTGAAAACAGACATTCATTTATTATTCACTGTGTTCTCAGTCACTAAAGCGCATTGACATTTTCCTGTATTCTAGTTTCTTTTGCTATTTAGGCTCTTGCAAAGCCTGGTCCATGCAGCTAGTGAACTTCAAATACAAGTGAAATTAATTCATAATTTATTGCGCCGGGAGTATTGGGTGTTGATTACACCTTTACCTAATATCCTTCTTCTTGAAGTGTTTCCTATCATGGTGGCGCTGGAATTGTGGTGCAGTGAGCTGTGGAACCACGAGGTTATCTTTTGGTGTGATAATCTTGGCGTGGTTTCACCATAAATAGGCAGAAATCCACTTCCCTCCCAGTTCTTCGGGTTTTGGCGAAAATTGTGCTTAAATGCTTGGTGAATAACATTACGTTGAGAGCCAAGCGTATTCCCGGCGTGCATAACGAAATTGGCTATGCCATTTCTCATTTCGCATTTTTCAATTTTTCACAAAGCATTGCTTAGGTCTTCCAAGAGATATAAAACCTATGCAGATTTGAAACAATAGGCTGTCCCAAGCCTCAAGGTGGGAGACCAAGTCTGGATATCCACTCGAAACTTAAGACTAAAAGTACCTTCCAAGAAATTTGCTCCCAGGTTCATTGGACCATATCCTTTAGAAAGAGTACTGAATCCAGTTTTGTATAAGGTGAAGTTGCCTCCCTATTTAAGGATTCCTAATGCTTTCCACATTTCTCTGCTAAAGCCTCTAGTACTTAATCGATTCCGGGCTGAATTTCCTAAATCTCCCAAGGTCCAAGCCACTCAACATGAGGAATATGAAGTTCATAGGATTCTCGACTCCCGAAAGAGGTATGGTCGTCTCCAACATCTTATTGGCTGGAAGGGATATGGCCCTGAGGAAAGGTCCTGGGTTTCCGCGGAGGACGTCCATGCTCCAAGTCTAGTCCAATCCTTTCATGCCAAAAGCCCAACCAAAGCACGTGGGTGTTTGGAGCCCACCCTGAAAGGGGGGGGTACTGTCAGTAACTGGAGTCTTACCTCAAACCGGGGGTCTCAGGGCTCGCCACTCCAATGGGTGGTGGGGCTGTGGTGCCGGGATTTTGCAGCAGTGCGGACCTCGGGTATGTCTGCCCGGCGGCTGGAAGCTGGGGGCCGGAGGCTGGGGGTCTGAGCACTGTGGCAGGGTGCTGCTGCAGCAGAGGGCTCTGGCGGTGAGCGCAGCTTCCGGGAGGCAGGGAGTCCAGTGTGCAGACTGGTTCCCTGTGTGTCCTCTCTGCTGGGAGCCACCATGTTGGAGACCATGCAGGAGCCAATTGGATCCCACTCTGTGACCAGCCAATCCGGGGTAGGCTTCACCTACAAAAAGGGTCTGGTTCAGAGTAAGGGTGACAGTGCTTTAAGTTACTTACTTGTGTAAGGTCCTCTAGCTCTGTGCTCCCAGGTTGCTCCAGGTGCCCTGGTTCTTGTTCCTATCTGTTGCTGCAGCAGTCCTTTGTCGTCAGCCCGCCTCCTCTCATAGAGTGCCCACCGGGACTCCAAGCCCCGGGTGCTACAGTGACGGCAGAGTTCTTCAGCCTCGTCTTTCAAGCAACAGTCCACAGTTCACTATCTACAGCCTTATCTTTCAAGCCACAGTCCACAAATCTGAAATCATTATCTTTAGCCTCGTCTTTCAAGCCACAGTCCACAGTTCATTATCTACAGCCTTGTCTTTCAAGCCACAGTCCACAAATTCGCAATTCATTATCTTCAGCTTCATCTTTCAAGCCACAGTTCACAAGTCCGCAGTTCATTAGCTTCAGCCACGTCTTTAAGCCACCATTCACAAGCCGCAGTTCTTTATCCTCAGTCTCGTTCTTAAGAACTACAACTCACTGACTCCTAGCTCCACCTATGTCCTCCATTGATCCCTTGTCTCATGAGAAGGAACTATATCCAGCCCCCTCGTCTTCCACATCCACAGGCAGTCGCTTCCTCTGGCAAATCTCAGCCGCCAGATACCCAAATCCAGCCGAGCATGATACAGTATAATAGAAATATATAATGATACCTCCAGTATAATAGAAATATATAGTAATGACCAGAATTTAATAACAATATATAGTAATGCTTCCATTATAACAGGAAACTACAGCCACTGTCACACTCCCAGTAACCCTGACAAAGTGGGAGGAGCCATTATGCTGCCAAGCACCATGGTCTTGTTGCTTTGTGGCACATTATAATTGTGGTAATGGCAATTTGTGTAACAGGTGGTACTGCGTACTCGCTGCCAGATTCTTATGGGTACTCCATACCCGAGCGTATCCGCATACTTGCACCGCTGAGAAGTAGATGCAAAACTGTAGCTTGATAGATGTGAGATGTAAGGAAGAGGAACCAGCCTTTGTGATTTTACATCATAAATGGAGGGGGTAATAAGGTACAATAGGAGCCAATGGGACAACTGAGGTCAGCAGGATGCAGAGTTAGATGGTGCTGAGTGTTAGGTAGAGTCTTTAAGATGCAGGCTGCTGTTAGTGTCAGGTTTGTTTGGCTTTACTTTTAAATTGGCAATCATTTAATAGCCATAACCAACCAGCTTTTGATTAATGATTGAAAGTTTAAAACATGTCCAGACTTGCCAGAATTGTGTCCCTGCCTGCATCCCGCAGCCCATGACATAAAGCCCTAAGAGTTTTAGAGGACTGCAAGTGTATAAATAAACAACTACTGTAGTTCAAAAGCCATCCAAATGCAGAGTAAATGGAAATATTTCTTAGTATGAACAAACTGTAAGCTGACCAGCTTAACCGTAACAAAGTTATCTGGGACAGTACAAGAATAAAGAAAATTAATAAAAACAAAAAAATGTTAATACATTGTTATTATTTTTTTTATGTGATTATTCAAAATAGTTAAGACATGTTAGATGGCTATTCTTTACATCAGGGAAAATATGAAGAAGCATGCTTAAGACACAAGGGGTCATTCAGACCCGATCGCTGCTGTGCATTTTCGCACAGCAGCGATTGGGTCTGAACTGCGCTTGCGCTGGCGCCGCAGTGCGCTGGTGCATGGCAGACAGCCAATGGCTGTCTTAGGCTAGCGATTGCCTCTGCCTGATTGACATCACATGCAGCCACTGCGACCCGGCAGCGACGAGTAAATCCCTGCCAGCGCGCAGGAGCTGCACTGGCTGGGAGTTACTCCTACAATGTGCAATGCTTTTGTACTTCTGCAACGAGGTAGGGACTGACATGCGGGGCGGACTAGCCCTGTGCTGGGCATCCCCCCGCATGTCAGTGTGCCTGATCACGTAGATGTGCTAAATTTAGCACAGCTATGATCAACTCTGAATCACCCCCACAGTACCATGCTATTTCATATTCTAGCAATTATTAAAACCATCTCAGTGATCGTGATGCATTTTAATAAGAGAAAAAAGAATAAAGAATAATGAGTTTTGTATTCTATTTTATTGTTGTGAGGTACTGATTGCTGAACTGCATTTTAATATGCAGAAAATTACAAATCATTTGCAGTGATATAGTTTTTTTTATAGACGTAAGTATATATAAGAGATAATTGGATTATTATTTTTAGAAAGTATAGAGATAATTTCAGTTTTCATATTTCTAAATCCATGATAGAAGACATCATATGGAAAATTGTGAGATTAGATAATTGTGCTAATCTTATAATTAACACAACAGTTGAAAAATTAGCTTATGATAAAGTCATGATTATTACACGAAAAGATATTGCAGTCAGAGACTAAAACTATCAAGCTCATGAACATTTGTGCTTTAATCCATCTAGTCTGGATTTCAATTTGAGATGTGTGGCGGGCACTTTTCGTGTTTTGTGTTTTGGTTTTGGTTCTGGTTCCATGCTCGTGTTTTGGATATGGATTGGTTTTGGTAAAACCACCCTTTTGTGTTTCGGTTTTGGTTTTAAACCTGGATGATTTTCGAAAAAAACACAAAAATAGCTAAAATTACAGAGTTTGGGGGTAATTTTGATCCTATATTATTATTAATCTCTACAACATTAACTTCCACTCATTTCCAGTCTATTCTGAACACCACACACCTCACAATATTGTTTTTAGGTCAAAAGGTTGCACCAAGGTGGCTGTATGACTAAGCTAAGTGACACAAGTGTGCAGCACAAACACCTGGCCCATCTAGGAGTAGCACTGCAATGGCAGACAGGGTGGCATATTTAAAAAATAGGCCCCAAACAGCATATTATGCAAAGAAGAAAAAGAGGTGCAATGAGGTAGCTGTATGACTAAGCTACGCAACACAAGTGTGCGGCACAAACACCTGGCCCATCTAGGAGTGGCACTGCAATGGCAGACAGGATGGCACTTAAAAAAAACTAAGCCCCAAAAAGCATATCATGCAAAGAAGAAAAAGAGGTGCAATGAGGTAGCTGTATGACTAAGCTAAGCGACACAAGTGTGTGGCACACACAAAATGGGACCTGCTGGAATATGCCGGATGTAATACATGCACAATATTGGTGGCACAGGAGAGCGTATCCCTAAACCACACACATGCACAGCAAAGCCTGTAAAATTATTTTGGATAATAATAACACTTTTATTTGGAGCTATTATAATAATATGCAGCACAAGCGAGCATACCCCTATACCACACAGGGCAAACCCTGTAAAAATTATTTGGATAATGATATAAGTAATGTACATAAACCTTTTATTTGGAGTAAATAATATACAGCACAGGACACCACCACTGGACTTATAGCAGCACAAGACAGCACCACTGGACTGGACTTATACGGCAGTACCCCTGGACTTATACGGCAGTACCCCTGGAGTTGTGCGGCAATGTCATTCAGGATGGCACTTTAAAAAACTAGTCCCCAAACAGCACATGATGCTAAGAAGTAAAAGAGGTGCAAGATGGAATTGTCCTTGGGCCCTCTCACCCACCCTTATGTTGTATAAACAGAACATGCACACTTTAACAAACCAATCATATCAACGACAGGAGAGTATTAGCGCTTATAGGTCACAAATGAACAGATAGGTCACAGTAAATCACAATTTAATGTAATGAATTAGAGCAATAAAATATCCATGTGCTACGCACTAAAAAAAAACATAAAAACAGTAGAAGCATTTAAATGAAATGTAAAGTGAGTAGTGCTCCTCCCAAATTGAATGTTCTTTAATGGAAGCAAAAGTTCATAGAACCTGTTCCGAAGAATAGTCCCCTAGGTCTCTGGGAGCCCATATGTTTGAACTGTGATTAATAGTTACCACCAAAATCTCCCGAGTTGATTAAGCGGATCTGCGTCCGCAGATGGTTTGTCCTCGGATGATGATGTAGTAGTATTTCCACGCTGAAGAAAAGCACTCTTTGTAGAGATCCAGAGAAGAATAGCTGTGGGGACTTGGTCCAGATAGCAGTCTTCCAAACAATAGGGAGTAGGCACAGGATAGCAGGTCTCACCAATGCGTTTCGTTGCTTGCAAGCAACTTTTTCAAGGTACTGATAGACCTGCTAGTGGGGGTTTATAAACCCTGTCAAAATTGTTGCTCATTTGCATGTGTGATTGGCTGTGACCTTCTAATATCATTTTGTGACCAAATAATGACAGACATGACCAGTTAAAAAATGCTTAATCAAAATTCAAAACATAAATATATTACATAATTTGTTTTTCATAATATATCTCAAAAAGCATATAATATATTCGGTCACATGACCGCTATTAGATGTGTGCTATCAAAGGTAATCAGAAAAAACATGAAATGGAGCCCATTGTATGATAACATACCATAATAGGTGTACCAACTGGAGTGAGCTCCACATAATGAGACTTCCCTACCCAGGGGAAAACACTCCCTCTCTCTGAGTACATATTCAGGTGAAAAAAGCAGCTGTGTCTAATTGAAAACCGGGCTGTATAGGGAGTCTGCATGACCTGGAAATGACGTGTTACTACTGTTGATCGGAGCACACCGCCAATCAACACTAAAGCAACAATAGTTGCCATGGCGACATGTCGCTGTCCGATAGTGTGTCATACTCCTGAGCCCGAGTGCGGAGGTAAAGCGGCGCGGCACCAATTAAAATATAAGCCATTTCTTCGTTTTTCCTTTTTTATGAACCGCTTTATCTTGGACTACTTCTCCTTTTTCCTAGACCGTCTTAGCCGGTTACTTTGCCAAAGATTCATACTATTATTGTATGTTTATTGTAATACCTTACTGAACCCTTTTTTCTAAGATAATCACAATAATCATAATATTATTAATTACATGCTGTCTTGTTGTCTCTATGTTTTCTTTAACTTGCACTGACTTTTGACGAACGTAATGGATATTGATGTTACGTTAGTATTATAGTTTTGATAAGCGGATATTGAATCATGGATGTTATCTTTCCAGTGCAGACCGTGACGGCGGGTTGCCATGGTGATGCATATACATACGCATCACCATGGCAACAGACTATGTCTGTATGTGCGGAGAGGTGACGTGGTAATGACGCATTGGTGCCGCTCCGATTTACCTCCGCACTCGGGCTCAGGAGTATGACACACTATCGGACAGCGACACGTCGCCATGGCAACTATTGTTGCTTTAGTGTTGATTGGCGGCGTGCTCCGATCAACAGTAGTAACACGTCATTTCCAGGTCATGCAGACTCCCTATACAGCCCGGTTTTCAATTAGACACAGCTGCTTTTTTCACCTGAATATGTACTCAGAGAGAGGGAGTGTTTTCCCCTGGGTAGGGAATTCTCATTATGTGGAGCTCACTCCAGTTGGTACACCTATTATGGTATGTTATCATACAATGGGCTCCATTTCATGTTTTTTTCTGATTACCTTTGATAGCACACATCTAATAGCGGTCATGTGACCAAATATATTATATGCTTTTTGAGATATATTATGAAAAACAAAGTATGTAATATATTTATGTTTTGAATTTTGATTAAGCATTTTTTTAACTGGTCATGTCTGTCATTATTTGGTCCCAAAATGATATTAGAAGGTCACAGCCAATCACACATGCAAATGAGCAACCATTTTGACAGGGTTTATAAACCCCCACTAGCAGGTCTATCAGTACCTTGAAAAAGTTGCTTGCATGCAACGAAACGTGTTGGTGAGACCTACTATCCTGTGCCTACTCCCTATTGTTTGGAAGACTGCTATCTGGACCAAGTCCCCACAGCTATTCTTCTCTGGATCTCTACAAAGAGTGCCTTTCTTCACCGTGGAAATACTACTACATCACCATCTGAGGACAAACCATCTGCGGACGCAGATCCGCTTAATCAACTCGGGAGATTTTGGTGGTAACTATTAATCACAGTTCAAACATATGGGCTCCCAGAGACCTAGGGGACTATTCTTCGGAACAGGTTCTACAAACTTTTGCTTCCATTAAAGAACATTCAATTTGGGAGGAGCACTACTCACTTTACATTTCATTTAAATGCTTCTACTGTTTTTATGTTTTTTTTAGTGTGTAGCACATGGATAGTTTATTGCTCTAATTCATTACATTAAATTGTGATTTACTGTGACCTATCTGTTCATTTGTGACCTGTAAGTGTTCATACTTTCCTTGTGTTCATATTGTTGCTTGGGGTCTGACCACCCCCTTTTTGTATACAGCTGCTGTGGTGAACCTTTCCCATCTAGCGCCAGGAGTAAATTATCTCGGGTAATTTTTTATTTTCCTAATTTCAGCAACAGGGTCTGCCACATGTGGCTGAAATGACTGGTTTGTTTGGGCCCCCACCAAAAAGAAAAGCAATTAATCTCTCCTTGCACAAACTGGCTCTACAGAGGCAAGGTGTCGACCTCATCCTCATCCATCAATTCCTCACCCGATTTAGTGTGTACATCCTCCTCCTCACAGAGTATTAATTTGTCTCCACTGGAATCCATCATCACAGGTTCCTGTGTACTTTCTGGAGGCAATTGCTGGTAAAGGTCTTCCCAGAGGAATTTATAATTCATTTTGATGAACATCATCTTCTTCACATTTTGTGGAAGTAACCTCCTACGTCGATCGCTGACAAGGTTTCCGGTTGCACTAAACACTCTTTTTGAGTACACACTAGAGGGTGGGCAACTTAGGTAAAATAAAGCCAGTTTGGGCAAGGGCATCCAAATTGCCTTTTTTTCCTGCCAGTATACATACGGATTGTCTGACATGACTACTTGGATGCTGTCACTCATATAATTGTCCACCATTCTTTTAATGGTGATAGAATCATATGCAATGACAGTAGACATGTCAGTAATCGTTGGCAGGTCCATCAGTCCGGACCAGATGTCAGCACTCGCACATGACTGCCCTGCATCACCGCCAGCGGGTGGGCTAGGAAATCTTATCCTTTTCCTTGCAGCTCCAGTTGCAGGAGAAAATGAAGGAGAAGCTGTTGACGGGTCATGTTCCACTTGAGTTGACAATTTTCTCACCAGCAGGTCTTTGAACCTATGCAGACTTGTGTCTGCCGGAAAGAGAGATACAATGTAGGCTTTTAACCAAGGATCCAGCACGATGGCCAAAATGTAGTGCTCTGATTTCAAAAGATTGACCACCCTTGAATCCTGGCAAAGCGAATGAAGGGCTCCATCCACAAGTCCTACATACTTTGCGGAATCGCTCAGTCTTATAGCCTCCTTCAATTTCTCCAGCTGCTTCTGCAAAATCCTGATGAGGAGAATGACCAGACTCAAGCTGTCAGTGTCCGAACTGACTTCACATGTGGCAAATTCAAAGGGTTGGAGAACCTTGCACAAGACAGAAATCATTCTCCACTGCACTTTAGTCAGGTGCACTCCCCCTCCTTTGCATATATCATAGGTGGATGTATAGGCTTGAATGGCCTTTTGCTGCTCCTCCATCCTCTGAAGCATATAGAGTGTTGAATTCCACCTTCTTGCCTCCTCTTGCTTTAGGTGATGGCAGGGCAGGTTCAGGAGTGTTTGCTTGTGCTCCAGTCTTCAGCATGCGGTGGCTGAATGTCGAAAGTGGCCCGCAATTTTTCAGGGCACCGACAGCATCTCCTGCACGTCCCTGTCATTTTTCAAAAAATTCTGCACCATCGAATTAATTGTATGTGCAAAACATGGGACATGATGGAATTTGCCCATATGTAATACATGCACAATATTGGTGGTGTCAAAGTCGAAAAATATCCTGATACATATGCCTTGTACTAACCCCTCATGCACATGCCCGCTGCACGTGCACACGCTCTGCCGTGAGTACACATCCGCAATTTGCGTAAAGATTGCTCCGGCGATCACGCGCGGTGTATGCGCATTTACGGTAGAGTTTGTAAGCGTCTAGCGTGCGACTCGATCATAGCATATTTAACCCATATAGTGTGTTTTATAGATAATATTCCCCTTAACAATGTCAGCAAGTATGTTTAGTTTAAACTGTTCTTGAACAGAGAAATTCCTCTTTGCATGATAGGAAGGGTCAGATAAAGGTTGAACGGTGGTGTCTAGTATCCAGCTGTAGAGTATTTTAATAGTAACATTTCGGTGTTGGTTAGGAAGAGATTGCTCGCTCCTGCGTATAGTTATGTACAAAAGTAGTTTATAGACATTTACTGTATTTGCTGTTCATTATCCATGCGGGGGGAATCCAGAGGATACCACCCACTACAGCAGTTGGGGAGAGACACAACCCACCTGTTCGAACCCACCTATGACCTTTTGTTATAATGCAGAGACACATTCCTGTGTCCAATGAACCATGAGATTATAGGAACCATTGTATTGTGAATGTATGCTGTGTATATAAAGACCACCATTGCCTGTCCAGTCACTCACTCTCTCTGCAAGGTTTTCACATTGAAGGCTGAGGGCTGGATCCAGGACGCGCTTGCGAATCATTCCCACGTGTGTTAGTTCTCTGTAGCCATTTTGTTATCCTCTGTGTTTGCCATTTGTTCTCATTGTGTACTCATTCTGTTTGCTTGTGTTTGCGATCGTTCGCTATTGTTCATATTATTCCTTGTTATTCTATTTAGATTTTGATGTTAGTTTTGTAGTGTATAAGCTGTATTGTTTTCCCCTTTTTTTACTCTAAAAGTATTATCCACGGAGGTGTTAGAGCCTGAGTGGTTTTTAAATCCAAACCAGGTCTTGTGTTTTCACTAGTTACTGTAAAGGGTTTTCTTAGCGTCTCAATCGCTCAAACAGCTTTTATATTATCAAGGTTAATAAGCATTACATCATTATAGTATTACATTGCCAAGGTTTAAAGAGTAAGCATACCCTTACGGTGTGTTGTTACTAAGGGTTACTGTGTAACATTCCGTGAGCGTACGTGTCGCTCGTGCGTCGCGCCCACGGCCTAGTGTCTGCTACGCAAAGTGCGTACCCTTACGGTACTCAGTGCGCCAATAGCGTACTTAGTCCGTAATAGAATATAGCTTAATGTTTATAGGTAAATAACTGACATTATCAATTGGGGGACTCATCCGGGCCTCCTCATATCCGCAACCTAGTGGAACCAGGCAGACTTTATCCATCAGCATAGGGCGGGAAGGTAGTATCCCCTGTTAGCCGTTCGGTGGTCGGGGATACGGTAGTGCTGATTAGATAAGCGTCTGCTCCGCTTGGTTTGTAGGGATGCTGGTGGGATCTGGAACCGAAAGGTAAGAACGTTAAGCTATTGTCTTTTAAATCTGTTTTAATTTCTGTTTGGTGCCAACTGCGCACGCAACACACGTAACACATGCACACACCTGTACTCTGCATATCTAACCATATTGTTGCAAAACAAGGTTCAAATAAGTCATATTGTGTTTGATTCAGATTGGATTGCTTATCTGTTTAAGTAGGTTTAAAAGTATATTTAAAAGTTGCTGCAAAAGCCTTGATATAGTGTTGTTGCTTTTTTAACTCAGGCCTAAAATAACTTCAGGGGCTTGCATAGTGATTTTTTTGTGACAAAGGAAGCCGCATGGTCTGTCCTCCATTTTGTGTAACCCTCATGGATGTGGAAGGGGGAGGAGCAGCGGCCATTTTGGGAAGGTCAATTCTTTTCTAAATAGCTGATTTTCAGTCTGCTCAGGAATAATCAGTCGTCCATGATCAAAAAGAAATCACCATTTATGAACTACCAATGCATTTATTTAACCCATGCCATAGTCAATTACAAATAGATTCAGATGGGGTTTAATAAAAGTTAATAGTAAGATTAATATTTGATGTAAGAACGACACACAGATATAAAACAAAGTTTTTTTTTTCTTTCTTCTTCTTTACCTCCACGATTCTGTTAAACTCTGCTTGTTGTAAGATAAGCCATTGAAATGCAAATTAACCTGTGCAACAGTTTTTATTCCTGGCAATGAAAGGCCACCTTCACAGACAGGCAAAGGCACATTCATATGCAAATTAGAGGAGTGAATGGGTCTCAGGAGACCAGTGAATAGTACATAGATATAATATTATATTATGTGTGTGTGTTTATATCAATGTATGTTCTGCAAGATAGCTATCCAATATGAATCAAAGTATTGGAAGCATTGATTAGTAGATTAATTTAGACCTGCATTTTGTGTATTTTCACATATCTACCTTTCTGTTTGCCATTAGCATTGATCACGTGCTGAGAAAATTGGTTGCTATTTAGTTAAAAGTAAAAGTAATACTTAAGGGAGTAATTGTAAAACACGCACGCAGCCTGACCCAGTTATAAAGGTTATACAGGAGATACTGTGTGGTGCTTGGTAAACGATTATAGTTAAATATCGTTTGCATTTATAGAAGCGTGTTATTTGTGTTACTGCGGACGTATCTGGCCTGTGTACACGTGTCTCTGACCAAGTGCGAGACAGCGTACGCAACTCAAAGGCCTACACACGTGGCGTATATCACGCAACGTGCGTACGGATACGCCCACTAAATACAAATCACACGATAGCATTGTTTTAGTAGTAGATACGGAAGCCACGAGATAATAGCACAAATTTGTTCAGTTTCCAAAATTTAGTTTAAAAAGATCCTCCTCTCGTTGCATTACCTCTGGGATTAGCCTGTGTTACCTGAATGAAAGAAATTTTCTGTACAGAAAAATCAAAGTATATATGAAGTGAAAGAGCGTGTGTATGCAAGTAAAGTTTTATTTGGTGTGAACCCTGGAATTCGAGATCTCGTAGAAGGACACCCGTGAAGTGAACACGTGGTGGCGTGGGAGAAGGCCATCTCACGTTAACAGTGAATAAGGTAAAAGGAGCAATTAGTGTTACAGCAGACCAGAAGGTCCGCGAAAGTCAGAAATCCGTTAAAAGTACCTATACGAAGTTCTGAAGACCCTGACTTAAGAAAGGTCAGAGGTAGGGAGCGCAGCCCTGGGGGTTGGCGCAGTACCCATATAGGCCTGTTTTGAGAATACGCTCCGGCTGAAGGTTTCGCAGCCTAAACAACCGATTCCGCTGGTCGTTCGGCGGATAAGTAATAGTTACTTATATGCAGTGCGACTGTACCGCATGTAACTGTGTGCAGTAGTTGGTTACCTTAATACCCATTACGAAATTTGCGTACGCTTTGCGGGATCATAAACACTATTTGTACACTTTGACATGATCTGTGTAGGTTTTTTTATTTTAAGGGAGGTTCGCTGTTCACTCAGGAATTCTCCAGCAACTGATATTTACTGGGGAGGGTAGCATACTCCCACACGCCCCAGTAAATAGAGGTTACATAGGGGCCCTGGGTTGAGTACGCCAGCGCTGAAGCAGTGTGTAGGCATATTGGTCGACGTGGGCGAGAGTGGGTGAAGGCACTCGTTGGACTTTTACCGTCGCCTTACCTCTGGGAATGTGGTTTTTGTAGGAATTCGCTGAGAAGGCAATACCTGCAAAGAATGGGGGCCAGTTGCTTAAGTTAGGGACGGTCAACCAAGGTTCAGGTTGATATTATTCCGCGGCCAACAGGGTCGGCGAGGTACATAATGTGTGAAAAATATGGATCACAAGCAGAGGTTTTATGCAATGAGTGGGAACGTATGACTGTGAACGATGGGGAGAAGTTTCCCAGGGTAGGCAGTTTTAATCCTGAGGTTTTGCAAAATTTAAGGAGAAGGATATGTCTGATAAATCCGGGAAGCAACGGATTAGACATTATGATTATTTACAGTTATGGCAACAGGAAGGTGAGATACAAAGGGAATTAGCTCAAGCAGCTGGTTCCCATCTTAGCAGGAAACTGATGGCAACTGGAGAAACAATGGCTACAGAGAATGGCATACTGGGATATGATGATAATAGTGCACTTAATAAATGTATTAATGATGATAATAGTAAGCGTAATAAATGTAATAATGATAGAAGTAAAACTGATAAATGTACAAATTCTAACCCGTGCAAGTTGCACCCCATGTTAAACTTCCCTCATTATTACAAGCAAGAAAGTGAGCCCAGCACGATGTCGGCACTTTTTCCAGCAGCCATCATACGAGACACCCAGGTGGGCACGGCCCAATCGGTAAAGGCAGTAGTCAAGCCCCCTTACGGAGGGTCAGGTGAGGTCGTGTCCACAGGTAAGTACGGTATTGTATGTTATGCACAGACAATTGCACCTCACATAGTAGAGTATAGAGAGGTAGCGGTTTCTGTATTAATGGATGGTTTAAAGGAAGTGTTGAGGACAAAGGTACAGACCACTCAACCTAACTGGAGAGGTATGTCGGTGGCTGCTTTGAGAGAGACCGCTATTGAACATGATCGGAACATCCTGAGACACAGGGAGTCACAGGGCGGTAAGCAAATGACAATAAGTAGACAGGCCCTGACAACGAAGCCACATCAGCTTAAGCCCCAGACCCCTGTGGGTAGGTCGAATGTGATAAAATGTTATAACTGCCAGAGGGAAGGGCATTATGCACGGAATTGTATGTTTAGAGACCCACATAAGGTATATAAACCCCCTAGACAACGACATAACGCACGTAATTGTAATCAGGGATCATATAGGAAAAATTTTGGGCCGCACCTGTAATTTGCAGCCAGTGAAGTTGATTATTAGCCTTGATAGTAAGCCTGAGGTTACAGTCGATGTAATTGGTAGGTCTTTCCTTGTAGACACAAGGGCGGCCAGGTAAACTCTGTGATTTATCTTTAAATAATTCCTTTTCATCTCTGACGTTCACCAGACAGCTCAAACGTCACATGTCTACTTGGTCTTTTCAGAGGTCTACCCAACCCCAGTATATCTTACCAGCATCGTTGTGTCTGGCCAAACACAAAGGGTGGAGAGTGGAAATACTGGTGGGGGAGACTGTGCAGAGATACCGATGGACATGTTGGTGTGACAGCCTGATGGTGAACGGAAATCTGACAATGTTTTTTTTCTATTGTTCTCTCTCTCTTTTGTTCTTTCATGTTTTACGGATGGTATGTCACACAACAGTTAGACAAATGGTAATGCAAGATTTATGCTCCTTACAGAAAGATTGCTGATTCAGAAAGAATATCGTATCACTGGAGTGTTCGTTTTGGGAAGACTGAGAGACAGCACTGTTGAGACGACATCTGAGCAAGAAGAACAACAAGACTAGAGGACAAATTATCGTAACAAGTTTCTTTCCCTTCAATTATTTTCTGTACCCCCATTACAACTCTTTCTTTCTCCTCCTGTAAGATGGACTCGCCCCAAGAGACTGCAGTCCGTGTTTTCCTGTTGACCCTGTTGTTGACCAGAGCAGTCTGTTTCGGTGAGAGTACCAGTGAGGTCGAGAAAGGATCTGGAATGGGTTCTGATGACCAGGATGGATTCATAGAATTCCAAGAGCAACACAATCACCGAGCAAAGGCGAGTATCAGAAAACGATCTGGTAGCCATGACACTAACAGACATTGTGAAGGATTGTTAGCTGAAGAGAATTGTATATGTAGGAATTGTGAAAACATAGTTGAGGACGGGTGCATCCAGAGATGTCAGTCCAGCATTAATATCGATATGGACCGTCATCCATTGAGTGACTATCACTCATTAGTGGGCAAGGTTTTAAACCAAACGGAATGCTGGGTGTGCTCACAAGTACCTCAAGGTCATAGAAAGTCAGGACTAGTGCCATACTCTTTAACGATAGATGAGGTACTTGAATTAAGGGGTGGGAGACCGGTGGACAAGAAATTTAATATTTCTAGGCCTCCTAGTTTGAAGCTCCACCAATATCATGTGGATAGGTCCTTAATATGTTTTAACATTTCCAATCCCCGAAAGCCGGGAAATTGGGAGGTGACATGGAACAACCAAACCATGACATTCTCACACAGAGCCGATAGAATGCCCATTGACTCAGAACTTATACGCCAAATAGCCAACAGTGGAAGATATTTCCAATATAGGTACACTCTAGGAAGTAGGCCCATGCGAGTTGGAGAAGTATCACCAGGATACTGTGCGCATATCATACAACCTGATACGTGTACTAGTCAGATGAGAGAGTTAGGGATAGGATTTTTCACCTGGAAGGTTTGTAATATGGTGATGTCATATTCTGTCCCATATGTCCTCCCCGATGATGCATATTTCATATGTGGGAGGAAGGCGTATAAGTGGCTTGCCCCAAACTCAGAGGGATTGTGTTACATTGGAAGAGTGTTACCGGAAGTAATGACCATTACCCATGATAGAATGAAAGACGTTCACCGCAATGCTCAAGCTCCTTACACTCACACCCATTACGAACACATTGTGTAGGACAGAGCATGCAGCCTCTGATTTGATCCACGAATCCACCGGGATTCAACTCCTGCTCACGCTAGATATCACCCGTACCGCCAGAGGAGTTATAAATTTTAGGTATATTACCGCGCTAGCGAACCTGATAGACAATATCACCGAGATGTATGATGACACCTTCAGGTATACTGGGAGAGAATTGCAAGCTTACAAAACGGATCTGATCCAGCACAGGATGGTTCTCAATTACATCACAGCAGTGACAGGAGGGTATTGTGTCACCCTAGCAACTCAGTATGGTGTGAAGTGTTGTACGTATATCACGAACAGCACTGAGGACCCAACCGAGGTCATAGATCAAAAGATGGACGATATCTTGCAATTGAAGTGGGAGTTCCGAAGGAGACACAACCTTACCCTTACATCTGTGGGTAATGAACTGACCGGCTGGGTATCATGGTTGAACCCACGCAATTGGTTCTCAGGTTTAGGAGAATGGGCTCAAAATGTTATCGTTGCTGTAGGGAAATTCCTCTTATGTATCCTAGGAGTTCTCATAATGATTGGTTTGATATTCAGATGTGTTCGAATTTTAATGTATTGCAAGCGAAGTACCAAATTGATGAGTTTGAGGAGCGAGGGCATTGTAACAACAACTAGTTTAATTTATGACCCATCAATCGAGATAATGTTGTGATAAGACGTGATTCCACAGTCCGTTTCTTTCACCCATTTCTCCTTTGTTTTTCTCCAAGGTAAAAAGACACCCACTCGGAAGAGGAATTTGATGACCCATTATACAGACAATTGATGAACTTTGTCACAGCCATTTGATGAACTGTTAGAGACTTTAATTTTTATGGACACTTGAAGAGCTTTGCTTGCCACACAGCAAAGATACAGCAATCCGGACAAGACATCAACAAGACTCCAACAGACGCCCAAGGACGACCATATATATATAATCATACGAATGCATTTATAACGCATGTTTCTTATCTTCATCTCTTCTATCTTCAGGTAGTGGCACACATAGTCGACAGGTGATTTAGACACATATATTAGCACTCACATATTTTCCCCCTTCATGTATCATCAACTAATGTGCACCCCATTTGTTGGAACTAAAAGCCGAAAAGAGCTCGGTAGAGTTTGTTAGCCCACTTATAGACCCTTAATACGGGATAAGAAGGATTCAATGTATACTTCGCAATACCTCGAAGTTTATTTTTAGAACATGTACGGCACGATGATACATGACCCCTCAGACATGGATTTCATACATACATGCTTTTTACTATCTCACTAGGTCATACCTTTCCGACCTTCTCCTCTCCTCCCTACTCCCAATCATAATAAGGTATTTCATGGTAATATATATTTTTCTGCTTGAATTGTTTAGATAGTGGCAGTTATTGTTGACTGCCAAAGGGTGGACTGTCAATGTCGAAAAATATCCTGATACATATGCCTTGTACTAACCCCTCATGCACATGCCCGCTGCACGTGCACATGCTCTGCCGTGAGTACACATATCCGCAATTTGCGTAAAGATCGCTCCGGCGATCACGCGCGGTGTATGCGCATTTACGGTACAGTTTGTAAGTGTCTAGCGTGCGACTCGATCATAGCATATTTAACCCATATAGTGTGTTTTATAGATAATATTCCCCTTAACAATGTCAGCAAGTATGTTTAGTTTAAACTGTTCCTGGACAGAGAAATTCCTCTTTGCATGATAGGAAGGGTCAGATAAAGGTTGAACGGTGGTGTCTAGTATCCAGCTGTAGAGTATTTTAATAGTAACATTTCGGTGTTGGTTAGGAAGAGATTGCTCGCTCCTGCGTATACTTATGTACAAAAGTAGTTTATAGACATTTACTGTATTTGCTGTTCATTATCCATGCGGGGGGAATCCAGAGGATACCATCCACTACAGCAGTTGGGGAGAGACACAGCCCACCTGTTCGAACCCACCTATGACCTTTTGTTATAATGCAGACACATTCCTGTGTCCAATGAACCATGAGATTATAGGAACCATTGTATTGTGAATGTATGCTGTGTATATAAAGACCACCATTGCCTGTCCAGTCACTCACTCTCTTTGCAAGGTTTTCACATTGAAGGCTGAGGGCTGGATCCAGGACGCACTTGCGAATCATTCCCATGTGTGTAAGTTCTCTGTAGCCATTTTGTTATCCTCTGTGTTTGCCATTTGTTCTCATTGTGTACTCATTCTGTTTGCTTGTGTTTGCGATCATTCGCTATTGTTCATATTATTCCTTGTTATTCTGTTTAGATTTTGATGTTAGTTTTGTAGTGTATAAGCTGTATTGTTTTCCCCTTTTTTTACTCTAAAAGAATTATCCACGAAGGTGTTAGAGCCTGAGTGGTTTTTAAATCCAAACCAGGTCTTGTGTTTTCACTAGTTACTGTAAAGGGTTTTCTTAGCATCTCAATCGCTCAAACAGCTTTTATATTATCAAGGTTAATAAGCATTACATCATTATAGTATTACATTGCCAAGGTTTAAAGAGTAAGCATACCCTTACGGTGTGTTGTTACTAAGGGTTACTGTGTAACATTCCGTGAGTGTACGTGTCGCTCGTGCGTCGCGCCCACGGCCTAGTGTCTGCTACGCAAAGTGCGTAACCTTACGGTACTCAGTGCGCCAATAGCGTACTTAGTCCGTAATAGAATATAGCTTAATGTTTATAGGTAAATAACTGACATTATCAGTGGCGTTGTCCAATATTACAAATCCCCAGGAGAATCGAATTGGGGTAAGCCATAGTGCGATGATGTTCCTCAGTTTCCGTAAGAGGTTGTCAGCAGTGTGCCTCTTACGGAAAGCGGTGATACATAGCGTAGCCTGCCTAGGAACAAGTTGGCTTTTGCGAGATGCTGCTACTGGTGCCGCTGCTGTTGTTGCTGCGGGAGGCAATACAACTACCCAGTGGGCTGTCACAGTCATATAGTCCTTAGTCTTCCCTGTTACACTTGTCCACATGTCCATGGTTAAGTGGACAGTGGGTATAACTGCATTTTTTAGGACACTGAGGACACTTTTTCTGATGTCTCTGTACATTTTCGGTATCGCCTGCCTAGTGAAGTGGAACCTAGATGGGATTTGGTACCAGGGGACACTACCTCCATCAATTCTCTAAGTCCCACTGAACAAATGGTGGATACCGGATGCACGTCTAACACCAACATAGCTGTCAAGTCCTCAGCTATACGCTTTGCAACAGGATGACTGCTGTCATATTTCATCTTCCTCACAAAGGACTGTTAGACAGTCAATTGCTTAGTTGAAGTAGTACAAGTGGTCTTCCAACTTCCCTTCTGGCATGATGATCGACTCCCAGCAGCAACAACAGCAGCAGTAGGTGTACCACTCAAGGATTCTCTGGAGGAATCCCGGTTAGGAGAGGACTCCTCAGTCTTGCCAGTGACATGGCCTGCAGGACTACTGATGTTCCTGACTGAGGAGGAAGTTGACATTGAGGGAGCTTGGGTACAAGAGAAAGAAGGGATTTAGGTGTCAGTGGACTGCTTACACTCTTACCCAAAGTTTCACAACTTCACACTGACTTCTGATGAATGTGCAGCAGGTGACGTATAAGGGAGGATGTTCCTAGGTGGTTAGGGGTGGCTTACACCTACTTATTACAGATCGACAGAGACAGATTGACATTTGTTATCCGGATTTGAGGAGGAATCCCAGGCATCCCAATGGGCTTACTGATTCCACAGACAACAGTGTCTCCCCAAGTACCTGATTTAAACAAACCACATCACCATCAGAATCCTTATCATCAACTTCCTCCTCAGCACCAGCAACACCCATATCCTCATACTGGTGTACTTCAACAGTGACATCTTCAATTTTAATATCAGAAACTGGACTGTGGGTGCTACTTCCAGCACTTGCAGAGGGCATGCAAATGGTGGAAGGAGACACCTCTTCCCATCCAGTGTTGGGAAGGACAGGCATAGCAACCTCCAACACACTTGGACTCTCTTTGGAGATTTGTGGTACCATTTTAGAATGCACAGTTCTCTGTTGTGCGTTTGCCATCTTAACTCTTATATTTTTTTAGCAGGAGGATGAGGGCTTCCATCGTCATGTGAAGCTGAACCACTAGTCATGAACATAGGCCAGGGCCTTAGCCGTTCCTTACCACTCCGTGTCGTAAATGTCATATTGGCAAGTTTACATTTCTTATCAGACCATTTACATTTATTTTTTGGGGGTTCTTTTTACTGAAATTTTGCTTTTTGGATTTTACATGCCCTCTACTATCACATTGGGCATCGGCCTTGGCAGATGATGTTGATAGCATTTCATCATCTACTTCATGACTAGTGATAGCAGCTTCAGCACTAGGAGGAGGTGATTCTTGATCTTTCCCTATTTTATACTCCAAATTTTTGTTCTCCATTTTTTTCTGGAGTTACAGAATATAACAATATGAGGGTCCAGAGCGTACCTCTACACCACATAGGGCAAACCCTTTGAAAATGATTTGGATTGAATATTAATAACCCCTTTATTTGGAATAAATAATATACAGCACAGGACAACACCACTGAAGTTATATGGCAGCACCACTGGACTGGATTTATACAGCAGTATCACTGGAGTTATATGCCAGTACCACCGGAATTATCTGGCAGTATCACTGGAATTATATGGCAGTATCATTGGAATTATATGGCAGTATCACTAGAATTATACAGCAGTACCACTGGATTTATACGGCAGTACCACTGGATTTATACGCCAGTACCACTGGAATTATACGGCAGTATCACTGGAATTATACGGCAGTACCACTGGATTTATATGGCAGTACTGTTGGACTGGATTTATACGGCAGGATCATTGGATTTAAATGACAGTACCACTGGAATTATACGGCAGTATCACTGGACTTATACGGCAGTACCACTGGACTTATACAGCAGTACCACTGGACTGGATTTACATGGCAGGATCACTGGATTTATACTCCAGTACCACTGGAATTATTCGGCAGTATCACTGGAATTATACGGCAGTACCACTGGATTTATATGGCAGTTCCACTGGACTGGATTTATACGACAGTATCACTGTACTTATACAGTAGTACAACTACAATTATTCAGCAGTATCACTGGAATTATACGGCAGTACCACTGAATTTATGTGGCAGTACCACTGGACTAGATTTATATGGCAGTATCACTGGACTTATACGCAAGTATTACTGGATTTATACGGCAGTATCACTGGATTTATATGCCATTACCACTAGATTTATACAGCAGTACCACTGGACATTTACGACAGTATCACTGGATTTATACGGCTGTACCACTGGACATATACGGCAGTATCACTAAAATTATATGGCAGTACCACTGGACATATACGGCAGTATCACTGGATTTATATGGCAGTACCACTGTAAATATATGTCAGTATCACTGTAATTATACAGCAGTTCCACTGGACTTATATGGCAGTACCACTGGACTGGATTTATACAGCATTATCACTGAATTTATATGGCAGTACCACTGGAATTATATGGCAGTATCACTGTCACTGGAATTATATGGCAGTACCACTGGACTTATACGGCAGTACCACTGGACTAGATTTATACAGCAGTATCACTGGAATTATACGCCACTACCACTGGAATTATAAGGCCGTATCACTGGAATTATACAGCAGTATCACTGGAATTATAAAGAAGTATCACTGGACATATACGGCAGTATCACTGGATTTATACGGCAGTACCACTGGACATATATGGCAGTATCACTGGAATTATATGGCTGTACCACTGAACATATTTGGTAGTATCACTGGACATATACAGCAGTATCCCTGGACATATACGGCAGTACTACTGGACATATACAGCAGCACAGGGACACCACCACTGGACTGATGCAGGACAACACAGCATCACTGCAATGGACTGGACTTATACAGCAGCACTGGACATATGGCAACAGAGGACACCACCACTGTGACTGAACTGATGCAGCAAAATACACCACCACTGAACTGATGCAGCACAACTCAGCACCACTGGACTGGACTTATACAGCAGCACTGAACATATGGCAGCAGCACTGAACATATGGCACCACCGTGGCTGGACTGATGCAGCACAAGACACTACCACTGTACTGATGCAGGACACTGAGGACGGAGACACATCCTCTCGCTACACTCTCCAATGCCAGATTGAAAATGGTGGTGATGCGTGGCTCCTTATATTGAATCCAAACCCTGTGAGAATTTGACAGTGGGATGATGACATTTTGCGTCGTTTTGGTTTCCGAGTCAGGCGTGAAAACCCGAGCCTGACTCGGATACGGGCTCGGGTAGTGATGTTCGGGGGGGTTTGGTTCTCAGGGAATTGAACCTACTCATCTCTAATTTCAATCAGAGAAAGAGATGGTAGGGCCAAGGGACATCAACATCCCTTGTCTGTTTGTACTGTAATCAGCAGGACTCATAAAAAGGAAGAGTACTAGTACTGAGAAGTTTCCACAGAAGAGTGCCAATAGTAATATGGTCTTAAAAATATTAAAATATGGTCTTAAAAATATTAATTCTGTTATGTTAGAATCCTCTCTGCCAATAACAGCATGTAATACAGCTACAGATCTGATTAACTGCATAGCCATTTCTACATGGTAACAGGTATAAGATGGGATATAAAAAAATTGATGTGAACTTTTTTTCAAGAAGATTCTGATCACTAATAGTGCAACGGACAACTCCCGTGTGCAGAGTACCATGCGACTAGGCCACATTGAGCATCTTTTCAACTCAAAATGTGCATCTTATTTGCATAATTAAAACACATAGATGCAATAAAACTACAGTATGTTGCTACCTTACACTGATCAATGTGGTGTGCAAGTGTACATCTATAAATCCAATGCCTGTGCCATTAAAACCACAGCCTAGCACCTCTGATATACTGTGAGTGGATTTCCACTGCCTCTGCGATGTGACTAAGATACAAAATGTAAATAAAGTTATGGTACTGTACACTACTCCTCTCCGAGAGTCTCAGTCACGCTGGCCACCTCACTTCATATGGCATACGGACAACCAGTAAATGAGGATACATGTGTATGTTACAGATGATGTCTATGATAATAGGTATAGGTGCTGTTGCATGAGTCACATGACAGGATTTGTACTCTCCTGAATGTGAAGTACAAAGTGCCACTTTAATAAGATTTGATGAGTAACACTCTCAAACAATTTTAAGTGGTCTTAGTTACAACTTCGGAGCTAGGACAAGTGGCTTCACTGTATATTGTGTTTAAACTGTATTTCTACGTCACAGTCACTGGTATAAATTTTCTAGTACTTACAGTATGGTTGTCATCATTGACATTTTTATTTTACTTTCACTTTTTACAATTATTCTGGGGAAAAAACACTTAAGAGATTCACTCAAAGGGGGCATTGAAAAGCTTTACATATTTAAAAGTCTGCATTTTGGTATAAATATACTGATACAAACTAAAACTAGAGAATAACATGGAGACATTTTGCATGCTCTCTCTCATACTATATATGGAGGTGTCAACTTTAATATTGCTAAGATTCAGTTGATGAAATTACCAGTGGGTGTTAATGAGTCAGCAGATGGCATAGCTTGATGTACTCATCCTGAAATAGTAACTGATTTAAGGATATTTGGGTTTTTTATCAATTTCATTAGGACATTTGTTAGAAAATGTTGTAGACCATTATTAAATTACAAAACACCCTTATACTGTATATCGTAAGTAAAATGTTTTGACAGAGAGGTCAAAGAGGTAAAGTAGTTACCACTGGATTTAAAGTAGCTGATATGTATGGATTGGCATGTTAGCTATAGATAAGACAAGGTTGTGACAAGAGATACTGTAGATTTATTTTCTGATCTCATTGAAATAATTAAAAACATATTATGCCAGATTGTTGTAGTCAATCGTACTATGAAATTATGAAAGTTTATTAACATGTCATCAGGTTTTGTAAAGGTGTCATTTGTTCTAGACTTATAGTTGAGTTTAAATATGGGACTATGGATAAAATGGGGGGTTTTAAGTTACTTAACATTAACCCTTTCAAATTGTGCAATATTTTATTTTATGTATATTTAATCACATGCATTACCTGAGGGATATGTTATGTGTATATAGTATTTGGTTTAGAATGTATTGTACCAACCACCAAAGTTTTATCAGAACTACCTATTCGAGGGTATTAGAACAAGTGAGACATTCTTGGTCACATTCATAAAAAGAATTGTAAGATTTGTTGGCACTGTGTACGTCTGTGTAGATTAGCCCCTGTGGATCAGCAGGCACCTGGTGAAGAGGCAGCCAACCTCCTCTAAGTAGCAAACACCAAATAAATAGAATGTACCAGGTAGTCACTCAAACCACAGAGGCAACCTCTTGTAAAATCACAATTTTAATATAAAACAAAACAACAATAATGACAATAAAAGTATTAATAAAACAGTGATTCTCAAATTATGAGCTAGGTCACAGGATCTGCGACAGATTCACATATATGATTAGTGCATGAATAAAAAGGAGTTTCCACAATACTGTACAGTATATATTCAAAACATAGTTACCACCGATAGTAGTGATAATCGGAGACTCTCGGAATTGTTCAGTCAGTCTCTGATGCCTATTCCTTGTGGTTATCCCGTGGTATAAGGCAGTAGCGGATCTTGCTATGGGCGCGCAGGATTTCCGGAGGGCGCCGCTACCGTGGCAAGATCTGCTACTGATGCCCCCCGGTGCTCGGTAGATGCAATGCTGTGCATTGCGAGATGAAGTCATCGCGCACCGCACTGCATTGTGGGAGCGGCACATAGACACTAGGGGTCATAATTAACACTAGGGGTCATGACGTCTCGCCCTTAGATCAGAGGAGCAGCACAACTCTACAGGGGGCACAGTACTGGGGGCACGGCACAACTAGGGGGCACAGTACTGGGGGCGCGGTGCAAATAGAGGGCACAACTCTACTGGGGGCACAACTCTACAGGGGGCATAACTGACCACGCCCTTTCTCCGTGAAGCCACGCCCCTATTTTTCGCCCGTGGCCCCACAAAGTCTAGATCCGGCCCTGGTATAAGGTTAAGTATATCCACCATCTCGCTATTTACAGTTTAGAGGAGTAGTGGATTTATTCAAAAGGTATTCCGTGGATGTTGTGTGATAGGTAGTTAGAACAGTGCAAAAAAATGTCACCAGGTAATATCACTACTGGGTGATAGATGATCTAAACTGCAATGGCAGGAGCTGTTAGATACATCCACTCTGTATACAGGCAGCAGGTGCGGCGATGTGGAGAGCTGGTGAAAGTAGCTCCTGACAGCCAGACTCCTGATACAAGGGCCTACCTGGTACATTCTAATTCTTGGTCACATTATCAGAATAAATTGCATACTGTTTTTATTATAAGTTATGGTTAAAATAGTTAATGAAATAATCAATACAATACCATTACTAAATTAACCAACAAAACAAATGCTAATGGTGTGTTTCCAAAATTGCATGGGTTTGGATTTTTTGTTATCAAGACAAAGAGGAGCATGTGCCATATAATATTGTATGTTTATAACAGACACATATCATAATGTTCAGATTAACCTAAAAGAAAGATAATAGAAAATATGATTGAAAGATATATGCTTACTAAAACCTTTGTAGAACAGTAAAATATTATTCTATATGACAGTGGAACTTTTTCAAGTCCATATTATGAAATTAAGTTTTCTTAATTTTACCAGTCCATATGCAATTCTAAGGTCTGCTTTGTTTCAAGAGCGTAATAATTCCTTTTAACATACCGTACTGTACTGCAGGATTTCTGTTAACATTCTCTGCCATTGCTCTTGTCCTGGAATAAGTGCTTTCAATGCTCTGTATTTAAAAAAAGGTATACAGTAGGTACTCAAAAAAAGGTGCCTGTAAGAGTGGCAGAGTCACCTGCCCTGGTCTGTAATTTAAGACCTGCCCCTTACAGCATTTGGCCCCACCCCTCTTAAAAGACCTACAAATCACACCGCTAAGAGCGTAATGAATTTGGCACCTGCACCCATCAGTGGTATCCGGATGATAGATTGATAATGTATTGGTCAACAGTTAATAGGTTGACACCATATGGTTGACAAACATTAGATCTACAGATAAAAGGTCAACAGTGCTTAAGGTTGACAGGTACAAAAGGTCAATTGGTTCAAAAGGTCAACATGATAATGGTTGACACAAATGGTCAACACATGTTTTAGAGTTTATCACGTTTTCTCAACATTTGCATGATTTACTATCCACGTTGACATCTCTTGGGCATAGTAACATGTGGCGCGCAAGCCGAGCACTTGAGCATAGGCATTAGTACTGATGGTGGTCACATAATATGAAACATACAGGATTTGGCCAAAAACCATGTACTGACTATTTTTGTGTCGACCATTGTAATGTCAACCTTTTGACCATGTTGACCTTTTGTACCTGTTGACCTTACCCACTGTCGACCTTCTGTACCTGTCAACCTGTTGTACACATCAACCTTATGCACGTTAACCATTTGGTGTCTACCATATCATTGTTGATCTATTATACCACACACTCCCAGCAGTGACCTACTGGGCTGGCTGGGTCATTTGCTGCTGCTGTTTACTCATTTGACCCTACTGGAAAGTTAAGTTTCATGTGTGTATCTGTATATACAAGATATATGTATTCATCAATACATGAACTAAAACTCCACTGTTTAATGTTGTTAGTTAATACAGTGAGCGCAGAGCCACTGTGATTTCTATTTAATCAATGTGGTCACAAATCATGTTGCTCCTCAAATCTAGGAATACAGATAGACCAAAGCTAATTGAGTGTGACTGAATTGCAAGCGGGGGCAAGCGGCGTTCCTAGGAAGTAAATGGGGCGCGTGCGCAACTACAATGCATGCGTGTCCCATATATTCCCAGCAGTGTGTCTGGTGGGGCTCACCTAGTCGCAGACAGAGTCACGATTAGTGTGGCTCCATCTGTAGGTGAGTGCCCTGGAATAGTGTTTTTTGTTTATTAGATTCATTTTTAATTAATCTTTTTGGGCTCACATTTTCTCATGGACCCTGTTTTAACTTAATTAAAGCTTGTGTCAGCTGTTCTCCTAGGTGCCTTACAACAGGTGTGTTGGTAACTGTCTCGGTATCTGGACTCCAGGTCGACAACAAAAATGTCAACACACCTTAGGTCGACGCCAATTGGTCGACACACCTTAGGACAACATGGACAAAAGGTCGACAGGAGCAAGGTCGACATGGAAAAAGGTCGACATGAGTTTTTCACAATTTTTTTCTTTTTTTGAACCTTTTCATACTTAATGATCCATGTGGACTACGATTGGAGCGGTAATCTGTGCCGAGCGAAGCGAAGGCACCATGCCCGAAGCATGACGAGCGAAGCGAGCCATGCGAGGGGACGCGGTGCACTAATTGGGGTTCCCGGTCACTCTACGAAGATAACGACACCAAAAAAACATAAAAAACTCATGTCTACCTTTTTTTTATGTCGACCTTGTTCCTGTCGACCTTTTGTCCATGTCGACCTTTTGTCCATGTTGACCTAAGGTGTGTCCACCAATTGGCGTCGACCTAAGGTGTGTCGACCTTTTTGTTGTCGACCTGGAGTCCCAGACCCAACTGTCTCACCTATTTAAGCAAAGTTGCTGTGAGCTTTAGACCAGATAGCACACCCAAAGGTTAACACTAATGTGGTAGCTGTTTTCATTATAATATATAGAGAGAGAGAGAGAGAGAGAGAGAGAGAGAAAATGAAGCGCTTAAATATGCACTTATAAAGGTCAGAGTAACCAGGGTGCAATCCTCATAAATGCATACGATACACAGGCACTCAATGGATTTGGTGAGTTAAGTAATACATACTGTATAGTAATAAAAAAAGCCAGCACATCCAATGCAAAAAGGTTTAGAATTGTGACAGGATGACTGGTGCTTGGATCTGTATGATTACAGCCATGGCACTTATGATAAGTACTCTATTTTATGCTGCTTATTAACCTTGTCCTGCTTCCTGTATGCTGCTATCACTATGAACTTTACCATGTTAAATTGCACATATTACACCTTTCATGGAGATGATTCATTAATATAAACATTTGTACATTGCATGCACTGGGTCTCTTTTCATTACTTGAAATGCCATTTTATTGGCCCTGCATTCTGTTGCATTATTCAGTGGGTGCAGTCTTTCCCTGGGTGGATTTATGCATACTGTACATTGTACACTATGTATATATATATATATATATATATATATATATATGCTTAGCTCTACCCTCTCTCTGGAAACCATCCCTGCAAATCCTGTGTTTGCCCCTGTGTAACTCACTAAAAGGTACAAGTCGATATAGGGTTTGGACCAGCATCCATACTCTGGACAAGTATTCAAACCATTATCCTATTAATTTCTTAATTTATTAACTGAATTCTTTCTGTTTTTGAAACGTTCTAAGAAATAAAAATGATACAAAATAAAATAGGAGCCAGTAACATTGACTGCCATAAAAAAGAAAGCACTCTGAACACCTACTGTATTTTGAAGATTTGTGGTTGGACTGTTAGTGGGGTGTCTCCAGAAGTCTTATATTTATATGATTTGACAAATTCTTTATTACTGATATTATTTATGCTTATCTATACTTATTCCAATATATACAGAAGATGATGAATTTTATTGATGTTTACAGGTATCACATACTGTAACTTACCAGCTCAACCATTAATACAGAATCAATTTACAGATGATAACGACTAACCTCATGGTCGCTGGGAGTAAAAAAATCCAAAGCAAGTTATTATTTTACCATTGTGTCAGTATTTGCTATCCAGAGAGGACTTTCATATGGAACCTTGGTATACAGTATACAGTACTTCTAATAAATCTCTAATATAAATCTCCATTGTTTTCTGTTTCTCTATATAATAAGTTAGTAAATATGCTACTATTGTAGTAACATTTATCAGCATCTGTGGGCCTAATTAAGCATGGATCGTTAGTCTGAGAAATTGCAGTTGTCTGCGAGTAGAAAGGTGCCACCCGAACAGAAAGAAAAACATGTCCCATGCAAAATTGCGAATGCATCACAGATCGCTATCCACTCAAAGATGCATATGCAAATCCCAGAACATCGAAGAAGTCTTTGCTATCTGAGCAAATGTGAGTAGGTCTGAGGCAGCCACTAATCTGTGACTGAGAGGGCCTGAAAGTGGTCTGCGTTGATGTCAGAGACCTTCTCCCAAAACGCCTGGGCACGCCTGCATTTTTTCTGACACACCCAGAAAACGGCAGGTTTCCTCCCAGACATGTCAGCTTCCTGTGATTCAAACAGCGGCTACATTGCGTTTATGATCTGTAAGCATTTTCTGTAACTATTACTCCATGCGCAATGTGAGCGCTACGCATGTGCAGTTGTTTGATAATCTCTCCATTTACAAATTCTCTAATTAGCTATCCATGCTGTATTAGGCCCTGTGTATTGTGGCACATTACAACACTAATTGATGACTTTTGTACTGCTGATAACCACTTTTATTTTTTTTTTATTTTTTTTTGCTTTTATATATTGTAGATTTCTATGCATATGTGAAATAAATTATTTGTAGTAAAACCTTTTAGCAATCCATAACAAAACAAATACAGGTTGAGTCTCCCTTATCCAAAATGCTTGGGACCAGAGGTATTTTGGATATCGGATTTTTCCGTATTTTGGAATAACTGCATACTATAATGAGATATCGTGGTGATGGGACCTAAGTCTAAGCACAGAATGCATTTATGTTACATATACACCTTATACACACAGCCTGAAGGTCATTTTAGCCAATATTTTTTATAACTTTGTACATTAAACAAAGTGTGTGTACATTCACACAATTCATTTATGTTTCATATACGCTTTATAAACACAGCCTGAAGGTCATTTAATACAATATTTTTAATAACTTTGTGTATTAAACAAAGTTTGTGTACATTGAGTCATCAAAAAACAAAGGTTTCACTATCTCACTCTCACTCAAAAAAGTCCGTATTTCGGAATATTCCGTATTTCGGAATATTTGGATATGGGATACTCAACCTGTATACTGCACTGATACCAGCACAGTGTATTATTTTTGCTTATGTGTGTCTCTACCCTTTCAAACATATGGCAAGTCTGAATCACAGCAGATCTGGATATTGTTTTTATTAATTAGATTTATATTAAGCACCAGGAGTTCCAAGTGAGACTACAGTGCCACTTATATTTCCCAAGCATCATGCAATTATCAGAGATACAGTAGCAACATTGAGGAAAGAATGCTTCATTCAAGTAAACAGATAAATGTGAGAAACCTCCAAAACACCATTTGCATTGATGATATCTCCATTGTACTCAACAGTTATGTCAATTGAGATTTTAAAAGAAAGAAAAAAACATTTATCAGTGAAATTGAGATTGAAGTATCGCATCTTGGCAAGGTCCAGTGATATATGCCTACAGGACATTAGTAAGAAGCTTAAAAAAGATATTACACAACATATTAGACTCTATACATTGCTGTCTATATTAATACTAGAGATGAGCGGGTTCGGTTCCTCGGAATCCGAACCCGCCCGAACTTCAGGTTTTTTTACACGGGGCCGAGCGACTCGGATCTTCCCGCCTTGCTCGGTTAACCCGAGCGCGCCCGAACGTCATCATCCCGCTGTCGGATTCTCGCGAGGCTCGGATTCTATCGCGAGACTCGGAATCTATATAAGGAGCCGCGCGTCGCCGCCATTTTCACACGTGCATTGAGATTCATAGGGAGAGGACGTGGCTGGCGTCCTCTCCGTTTATAGAGAAGAGAGTGAGACTAGAGTAGAGAGAGACACAGTAGTAATTTTGGGGAGCATTAGGAGGAGTACTACTACTTGCTGAAGTGATAGATAGATAGTGTGACTGTATAATGTATATCTGACTTGTGGGGGAGACACTGACAGTGGGGAGCAGTTAGAGTCTGAGAGCAGGACTCAGGAGTACATATAACGTACAGTGCACACTTTTGCTGCCAGAGTGCCACACTGCCATTGTGACCACACTGACCACCAGTATAATATATATTGTGATTGTCTGCTTAGGAGTACTACTTGCAAGTTGCTGATAGTGTGACCAGTGACCTGACCACCAGTTTAATAATCACCACCAGTTTAATATATATATATATATATATATATATATATATAATTGTATATAATATATATATAATATTGTATACCACCTACCCGGTTTTTTTTTTTTCTTCTTCTTTATACATACTACTATAGTAGCTTACTGTAGCAGTCTGCGGTGCTGCTGAGCTGACAGTGTCCAGCAGGTCCGTCATCAGTCATTACATAATAAATATATATACCTGTCCGGCTGCAGTACTAGTGATATTATATATATATATATATATATATATTGATTTCATCTCATTATCATCCAGTCTATATTAGCAGCAGACACAGTACGGTAGTCCACGGCTGTAGCTACCTCTGTGTCGGCAGTCGCTCGTCCATCCATAATTGTATACCACCTACCCGTGTTTTTTTTTTTTTTCTTTCTTCTTTATACATACTACTATAGTAGCTTACTGTAGCAGTCTGCGGTGCTGCTGAGCTGACAGTGTCCAGCAGGTCCGTCATCAGTCATTACATAATAAATATATCTACCTGTCCGGCTGCAGTACTAGTGTGATATTATATATATATATATATTGATTTCATCTCATTATCATCCAGTCTATATTAGCAGCAGACACAGTACGGTAGTCCACGGCTGTAGCTACCTCTGTGTTGGCAGTCGCTCGTCCATCCATAATTGTATACCACCTACCCGTGGTTTTTCTTTTTTCCTTTCTTCTTTATACATACTACTATAGTAGCTTACTGTAGCAGTCTGCGGTGCTGCTGAGCTGACAGTGTCCAGCAGGTCCGTCATCAGTCATTACATAATAAATATATCTACCTGTCCGGCTGCAGTACTAGTGTGATATTATATATATATATATTGATTTCATCTCATTATCATCCAGTCTATATTAGCAGCAGACACAGTACGGTAGTCCACGGCTGTAGCTACCTCTGTGTCGGCAGTCGCTTGTCCATCCATAATTGTATACCACCTACCCGTGTTTTTTTTTTTTTCTTTCTTCTTTATACATACTACTATAGTAGCTTACTGTAGCAGTCTGCGGTGCTGCTGAGCTGACAGTGTCCAGCAGGTCCGTCATCAGTCATTACATAATAAATATATCTACCTGTCCGGCTGCAGTACTAGTGTGATATTATATATATATATATTGATTTCATCTCATTATCATCCAGTCTATATTAGCAGCAGACACAGTACGGTAGTCCTCGGCTGTAGCTACCTCTGTGTCGGCAGTCGCTCGTCCATCCATAATTGTATACCACCTACCTGTGGTTTTTTTTTTCTTCTTTATACATACTACTATAGTAGCTTACTGTAGCAGTCTGCGGTCCTGCTGAGCTGACAGTGTCCAGCAGGTCCGTCATCAGTCATTACATAATAAATATATATACCTGTCCGGCTGCAGTACTAGTGTGATATTGTATATATATATATTGATTTCATCTCATTATCATCCAGTCTATATTAGCAGCAGACACAGTACGGTAGTCCACGGCTGTAGCTACCTCTGTGTCGGCAGTCGCTCGTCCATCCATAATTGTATACCACCTACCCGTGGTTTTTTTTTTTCTTTCTTCTTTATGCATACTACTATAGTAGCTTACTGTAGCAGTCTGCGGTGCTGCTGAGCTGACAGTGTCCAGCAGGTCCGTCATCAGTCATTACATAATAAATATATCTACCTGTCCGGCTGCAGTACTAGTGTGATATTATATATATATATATATATATATATTGATTTCATCTCATTATCATCCAGTCTATATTAGCAGCAGACACAGTACGGTAGTCCACGGCTGTAGCTACCTCTGTGTCGGCAGTCGCTCGTCCATCCATAATTGTATACCACCTACCCGTGGTTTTTTTTTTCTTTCTTCTTTATACATACTACTATAGTAGCTTACTGTAGCAGTCTGCGGTGCTGCTGAGCTGACAGTGTCCAGCAGGTCCGTCATCAGTCATTACATAATAAATATATATACCTGTCCGGCTGCAGTACTAGTGATATTATATATATATATATATTGATTTCATCTCATTATCATCCAGTCTATATTAGCAGCAGACACAGTACGGTAGTCCACGGCTGTAGCTACCTCTGTGTCGGCAGTCGCTCGTCCATCCATAAGTATACTAGTATCCATCCATCTCCATTGTTTACCTGAGGTGCCTTTTAGTTGTGCCTATTAAAATATGGAGAACAAAAATGTTGAGGTTCCAAAATTAGGGAAAGATCAAGATCCACTTCCACCTCGTGCTGAAGCTGCTGCCACTAGTCATGGCCGAGACGATGAAATGCCAGCAACGTCGTCTGCCAAGGCTGATGCCCAATGTCATAGTACAGAGCATGTAAAATCCAAAACACCAAATATCAGTAAAAAAAGGACTCCAAAATCTAAAATAAAATTGTCGGAGGAGAAGCGTAAACTTGCCAATATGCCATTTACCACACGGAGTGGCAAGGAACGGCTGAGGCCCTGGCCTATGTTCATGGCTAGTGGTTCAGCTTCACATGAGGATGGAAGCACTCAGCCTCTCGCTAGAAAAATGAAAAGACTCAAGCTGGCAAAAGCACCGCAAAGAACTGTGCGTTCTTCGAAATCCCAAATCCACAAGGAGAGTCCAATTGTGTCGGTTGCGATGCCTGACCTTCCCAACACTGGACGTGAAGAGCATGCGCCTTCCACCATTTGCACGCCCCCTGCAAGTGCTGGAAGGAGCACCCGCAGTCCAGTTCCTGATAGTCAGATTGAAGATGTCAGTGTTGAAGTACACCAGGATGAGGAGGATATGGGTGTTGCTGGCGCTGGGGAGGAAATTGACAAGGAGGATTCTGATGGTGAGGTGGTTTGTTTAAGTCAGGCACCCGGGGAGACACCTGTTGTCCGTGGGAGGAATATGGCCGTTGACATGCCTGGTGAAAATACCAAAAAAATCAGCTCTTCGGTGTGGAAGTATTTCAACAGAAATGCGGACAACATTTGTCAAGCCGTGTGTTGCCTTTGTCAAGCTGTAATAAGTAGGGGTAAGGACGTTAACCACCTCGGAACATCCTCCCTTATACATCACCTGCAGCGCATTCATAATAAGTCAGTGACAAGTTCAAAAACTTTGGGCGACAGCGGAAGCAGTCCACTGACCAGTAAATCCCTTCCTCTTGTAACCAAGCTCACGCAAACCACCCCACCAACTCCCTCAGTGTCAATTTCCTCCTTCCCCAGGAATGCCAATAGTCCTGCAGGCCATGTCACTGGCAATTCTGACGATTCCTCTCCTGCCTGGGATTCCTCCGATGCATCCTTGCATGTAACGCCTACTGCTGCTGGCGCTGCTGTTGTTGCTGCTGGGAGTCGATGGTCATCCCAGAGGGGAAATCGTAAGACCACTTTTACTACTTCCACCAAGCAATTGACTGTCCAACAGTCCTTTGCGAGGAAGATGAAATATCACAGCAGTCATCCTGCTGCAAAGCGGATAACTGAGGCCTTGGCATCCTGGGTGGTGAGAAACGTGGTTCCGGTATCCATCATTACTGCAGAGCCAACTAGAGACTTGTTGGAGGTACTGTGTCCCCGGTACCAAATACCATCTAGGTTCCATTTCTCTAGGCAGGCGATACCGAAAATGTACACAGACCTCATAAAAAGACTCACCAGTGTCCGAAAAAATGCAGCTGTACCCAATGTCCACTTAACCACGGACATGTGGACAAGTGGAGCAGGGCAGGGTCAGGACTATATGACTGTGACAGCCCACTGGGTAGATGTATGGACTCCCGCCGCAAGAACAGCAGCGGCGGCACCAGTAGCAGCATCTCGCAAACGCCAACTCTTTCCTAGGCAGGCTACGCTTTGTATCACCGGTTTCCAGAATACGCACACAGCTGAAAACCTCTTACGGCAACTGAGGAAGATCATCGCGGAATGGCTTACCCCAATTGGACTCTCCTGTGGATTTGTGGCATCGGACAACGCCAGCAATATTGTGTGTGCATTAAATCTGGGCAAATTCCAGCACGTCCCATGTTTTGCACATACCTTGAATTTGGTGGTGCAGAATTTTTTTAAAAACGACATGGGCGTGCAAGAGATGCTGTCGGTGGCCAGCAGAATTGCGGGACACTTTCGGCGTACAGGCACCACGTACAGAAGACTGGAGCAACACCAAAAACGCCTGAACCTGCCCTGCCATCATCTGAAGCAAGAAGTGGTAACGAGGTGGAATTCAAACCTATATATGCTTCAGAGGTTGGAGGAGCAGCAAAAGGCCATTCAAGCCTATACAATTCAGCACGATATAGGAGGTGGAATGCACCTGTCTCAAGCGCAGTGGAGAATGATTTCAACGTTGTGCAAGGTTCTGCTGCCCTTTGAACTTGCCACACGTGAAGTCAGTTCAGACACTGCCAGCCTGAGTCAGGTCATTCCCCTCATCAGGCTTTTGCAGAAGAAGCTGGAGACATTGAAGGAGGAGCTAACACGGAGCGATTCCGCTAGGCATGTGGGACTTGTGGATGGAGCCCTTAATTCGCTTAACAAGGATTCACGGGTGGTCAATCTGTTGAAATCAGAGCACTACATTTTGGCCACCGTGCTCGATCATAGATTTAAAACCTACCTTGGATCTCTCTTTCCGGCAGACACAAGTCTGCTGGGGTTCAAAGACCTGCTGGTGAGAAAATTGTCAAGTCAAGCGGAACGCGACCTGTCAACATCTCCTCCTTCACATTCTCCCGCAACTGGGGGTGCGAGGAAAAGGCTCAGAATTCCGAGCCCACCCGCTGGCGGTGATGCAGGGCAGTCTGGAGCGACTGCTGATGCTGACATCTGGTCCGGACTGAAGGACCTGTCAACGATTACGGACATGTCGTCTACTGTCACTGCATATGATTCTCTCCCCATTGAAAGAATGGTGGAGGATTATATGAGTGACCGCATCCAAGTAGGCACGTCACACAGTCCGTACTTATATTGGCAGGAAAAAGAGGCAATTTGGAGGCCCTTGCACAAACTGGCTTTATTCTACCTAAGTTGCCCTCCCACAAGTGTGTACTCCGAAAGAGTGTTTAGTGCCGCCGCTCACCTTGTCAGCAATCGGCGTACGAGGTTACTTCCAGAAAATGTGGAGAAGATGATGTTCATTAAAATGAATTATAATCAATTCCTCCGTGGAGACATTGACCAGCAGCAATTGCCTCCACAAAGTACACAGGGAGCTGAGATGGTGGATTCCAGTGGGGACGAATTGATAATCTGTGAGGAGGGGGATGTACACGGTGATATATCGGAGGATGATGATGAGGTGGACATCTTGCCTCTGTAGAGCCAGTTTGTGCAAGGAGAGATTAATTGCTTCTTTTTTGGTGGGGGTCCAAACCAACCCGTCATTTCAGTCACAGTCGTGTGGCAGACCCTGTCACTGAAATGATGGGTTGGTTAAAGTGTGCATGTCCTGTTTATACAACATAAGGGTGGGTGGGAGGGCCCAAGGACAATTCCATCTTGCACCTCTTTTTTCTTTAATTTTTCTTTGCGTCATGTGCTGTTTGGGGAGTGTTTTTTGGAAGGGCCATCCTGCGTGACACTGCAGTGCCACTCCTAGATGGGCCAGGTGTTTGTGTCGGCCACTAGGGTCGCTTATCTTACTCACACAGCTACCTCATTGCGCCTCTTTTTTTCTTTGCATCATGTGCTGTTTGGGGAGTGTTTTTTGGAAGGGCCATCCTGCGTGACACTGCAGTGCCACTCCTAGATGGGCCCGGTGTTTGTGTCGGCCACTAGGGTCGCTTAACTTACTCACACAGCTACCTCATTGCGCCTCTTTTTTTTCTTCTTTGCGTCATGTGCTGTTTGGGGAGTGTTTTTTGGAAGGGCCATCCTGCGTGACACTGCAGTGCCACTCCTAGATGGGCCCGGTGTTTGTGTCGGCCACTAGGGTCGCTTATCTTGCTCACACAGCTACCTCATTGCGCCTCTTTTTTTCTTTGCGTCATGTGCTGTTTGGGGAGTGTTTTTTGGAAGGGCCATCCTGCGTGACACTGCAGTGCCACTCCTAGATGGGCCCGGTGTTTGTGTCGGCCACTAGGGTCGCTTATCTTACTCACACATCTACCTCATTGCGCCTCTTTTTTTCTTTGCGTCATGTGCTGTTTGGGGAGTGTTTTTTGGAAGGGCCATCCTGCGTGACACTGCAGTGCCACTCCTAGATGGGCCAGGTGTTTGTGTCGGCCACTAGGGTCGCTTATCTTACTCACACAGCTACCTCATTGCGCCTCTTTTTTTCTTTGCGTCATGTGCTGTTTGGGGAGTGTTTTTTGGAAGGGCCATCCTGCGTGACACTGCAGTGCCACTCCTAGATGGGCCCGGTGTTTGTGTCGGCCACTAGGGTCGCTTATCTTACTCACACAGCTACCTCATTGCGCCTCTTTTTTTCTTTGCATCATGTGCTGTTTGGGGAGTGTTTTTTGGAAGGGCCATCCTGCGTGACACTGCAGTGCCACTCCTAGATGGGCCCGGTGTTTGTGTCGGCCACTAGGGTCGCTTAGCTTACTCACACAGCTACCTCATTGCGCCTCTTTTTTTCTTTGCGTCATGTGCTGTTTGGGGAGTGTTTTTTGGAAGGGCCATCCTGCGTGACACTGCAGTGCCACTCCTAGATGGGCCCGGTGTTTGTGTCGGCCACTAGGGTCGCTTATCTTACTCACACAGCTACCTCATTGCGCCTCTTTTTTTCTTTGCGTCATGTGCTGTTTGGGGAGTGTTTTTTGGAAGGGCCATCCTGCGTGACACTGCAGTGCCACTCCTAGATGGGCCCGGTGTTTGTGTCGGCCACTAGGGTCGCTTAGCTTAGTCATCCAGCGACCTCGGTGCAAATTTTAGGACTAAAAATAATATTGTGAGGTGTGAGGTATTCAGAATAGACTGAAAATGAGTGGAAATTATAATTTTTGAGGTTAATAATACTTTGGGATCAAAATGACCCCCAAATTCTATGATTTAAGCTGTTTTTTAGTGTTTTTTGAAAAAAACACCCGAATCCAAAACACACCCAAATCCGACAAAAAAAATTCGGTGAGGTTTTGCCAAAACGCGGTCGAACCCAAAACACGGCCGCGGAACCGAACCCAAAACCAAAACACAAAACCCGAAAAATTTCAAGTGCACATCTCTTATTAATACTTCAACACGTTGTATTAATTCCCATATTGTACATAGCAACATGTCCCCACTGTATACTTTCTTACACTAAAAGTACAGTACATTGTACATGTTTTAAGCATAATACCATAACACCCTACAGGGCAGAATTAGCAAATCTTTGGAGAGATAAAGTATCAACAAATCATATTGTAACTATGGGGGTAATTCCAAGTTGATTGCAGCAGGATTTTTGATAGCAACTGGGCAAAACCATATACACTGCAGGGGAGGCAGATATAACATGTGCAGAGAGAGTTAGATTTGGGTGTGGTGTGTTCAATCTGCAATCTAATTTTCAGTGTAAAAATAAAGCAGCCAGTATTTACCCTGCACAGAAACAATATAACCCACCCAAATCTAACTCTTTCTGCACATGTTATATCTGCCTCCCCTGCAGTGCACATGGTTTTGCCCAGTTGCTATCAAAAATCCTGCTGCGATCAACTTGGAATTACCCCCTATATGTATAGCATAGGACGCCAGGCCTATTAGGATGCTGCAGTGGCTATTTAATGAAGTGGCTAGTTATCAAGTGGCAGCTAAAATCAACAGCAGTGTTATACCTGTATGTCATTAGTTACATCTTCAACTGATATTCAAAATTGACTCCTGTCTCTCCTTCTCATCAACAGGTATTTATTACAGACCATTGCTACTTTTTTAGTAAAGCTCTACTTGGTATTTATTGCAGACCATTGCTACTTTTTTAGTAAAGATCTACTCGGTATTTATTGCAGACCATTGCTACTTTTTTAGTAAAGATCTACTTGGTATTTATTGCAGACCATTGCTACTTTTTTAGTAAAGATCTACTTGGTATTTATTGCAGACCATTGCTACTTTTTTAGTAAAGATCTACTTGGTATTTATTGCAGACCATTGCTACTTTTTTAGTAAAGATCCACTTGGTAATTATTGCAGACCATTGCACATTACATTGCATGTTTAGAAAATTGTTTTAAGTGGATTAATATCTGTAGTGTGCAAACACTTATAGTGATTGACTGGGGTTTACAATCCTCACATTTGGTAGTTGATTAACACCTTTTGGTGGGATGGTTGCTGTGTGGTGGAGGGGGTTATAATCAGAAAGGACATGTGTTTGTAGACGTATTTACTCAGTATAGCATAGGACGCCAGGCCTATTAGGATGCTGCAGTGGCTATTTTATGAAGTGGCTAGTTATCAAGTGGCAGCTAAAATCAACAGCAGTGTTATACCTGTGTTAAACCAAAGGAAAACAGAAGGCAAACAAACTTACAAATTAACAGAAGGACTGCATTACAAGTTCAACCAAAAAACTCTGGAACTTTATGTAGCCTCTCCTTACCTCAAACATGAGAACACCAAGACCAGGCTTACCACCTCTCTGGCTGAGAACATCAAGTCTGCCCCTGGGCCTAACCATCAAGATGAACAGAGAACTGTGGGGGCAGAGCACCAGGACCAGGCTCAGCGGGGACATCTCCATTGCTTCTGAGTATGCCCCCCACATTCTCCTACCCACCCGTACTAAGATCTGATCAAAATGTTATCCCAATCCTACTTCTGCCACTAGTTGCCTGCTATTGTCTTTTTTTTTCTTCATTGCTCGCTTCCACCCCACCATGTGTTTTTCCTGTAATGTTTACCTCCACTGATTGTACACCTTGCCATTGTGCCCTACATGCAGGGTACATCATACTACTACATAAGCATCAGTTTTCCAATATATGAACTTGGCCCTTGTATGGCTCACCTCCCACAGTGTAACCTTCAAAGTGCGCCCAACATGGCTGCCCCATATGGTACACTTGTGGATGGGATGAAAAATACATAGGCCTGATGGTTTTGATGGAACCCTACTCTGAACTTTAGGACTCTGAAATCACCCCCATTTTGTGTCATCTCTTCTAGGGGTGGACTATTCCACCCTGAGTAATCCTACGCTGAGCGCCCAAGATGGCTGCCGCACCTGGTACCTTGTGAGGGTGGAATACACAACCCTTGGAAGTTATTACCCAAAATGCCTACACCAATCCTGCATTATGCTTTCTGTGTGCTTAAGATTTTCTTTTATGTCTGTGTTGCTTGTCTATTGTTGTATTACTCAAATCCTCTGTATCATGTGCATTGTTTTTGATATCTGTAAAGCGCCTTGAGTCCTGTTGGAGAAAGAGCGCTATATAAATAAAGTTATTATTATTATTATTATTATTATTAACTGTAACTGATTTACAGGCTGTGCTATAAAAATGACAAAAACTGATAGATTGGTACTTTATCTCTCTCTACTTTAGCTCTGATAAAGCTCTCCCTACAGCACATGTTAAATTAAAATAATCAGGACACTTTAGGCCATAATCGACCCAGGAATATAACCTCACCTGCTTGGAACATAAGTAAGCAGCAAAAGGGGTAGTAAGTAAGCAGCAAGAGGGGTGTGGTCTCAAATAGAAAGTAGCCCAATCTTATTCACATTATACCACATAGTGGTGTCCCTTAGTCATGTTATGACACAAAGTAGTTCCCCTTTTAAACAATGCCCACATTAGTGCCTCTTATACACAATGCCCACAGTAGCAGTGCCACTAATACACATAATGCCCACAGCAGTAGTGCCCCTTTTACAATGCCCACTGAAGTGGTAGTGCCGCTTATGCAATGCACACAGTGGTAGTGCTTCTTATGCAGAGCCCATTATGGTAGTTCCCCTCATGCAGTGCCCCTTATACAGGGCCCTTAGTAGTGGTGCCTCTTTTGCAGTGTCCCTTATGCCCCCAGGAGTGATGCCCTTTATGTAGTGCCCCCAGTGGTAATGCCCCCTCTAGTATTGCCCCATTAGCAGTAGCCCTAATAATGCCCCTTGTAGTAGTGTCCCCATTAGTAGTGCTCCAGTAGTAATGCCCCCTGTAACAGTGCCCCTAGTAATGCCCCAGTAGTAGTGCCCCCAGTATTAATGGCCTTTTGGTAATGGCCCTTATAGTAGTGCCCCTAGTAATGACCCCTGTAGTATTGCCCCCAGTAGTAATGCCTCCAATGTTAATGCCCCATTTGGTAATGCCCCCTGTAGTAGTGCCCCTAGTAATGATCCCAGTAGTAATGCCCCTAGTATTAAAGCCCCTTTGATAGTGCCCCCTGTAGTAGTGTCCCTTACACACAAAAATCCCTCAAGAAACACAATATTTACTTTAAGCTCCACTCCTGCATCCGACCGCTGCCATCCATCTGGCGCTCGCTCCTCGGAACTATGGGAGAGACATCATGACGTCTCTTCCATAGTGCACACTGTTGGACTCAGAAGCCGGAGCTCAGGAGTGAACTCCTGCCTCCAGCTGCCACTGTGGGGAAGGAGACAGGAGCTCGCTAGTAACAAACTCTCACAGGCGCCCATCATCTCCCTACGTGGTGGGCCGACAATCCATAGTTAGGTGGGCTGGAGGAGGCGGAACTGGTTCTGTCTTCAAATGGAACTGACAGAACACAGTTCCACGCTGTTCTGGCTCAACATAACCCCTGTATGTCTTATATAGCCAACCAATAGGTTTCAGCACCTCTAGGGTGCGAGGAACACTAAACCAAATAACCAAGTCTCTAAACAGTAAATGCTATTGAATTGCAGTTACAGATTAACAGCACAACTGAAGTGCTGTGTGACAAGTATTCTGTATTACAATTTAATTCTGTCTGATAGATCTTGAGTATAGCTCTTCAAACAGATGTTCCCGTGCATACACATCGTGGCACAGATGGTGTGACTAGTGTACCTGCGAGACCTCTATGGAGTGAACGCCGGCTGCGACTAATCAATGGTAAGTGTCGGAACATCTGTATAGCTCTACACCTAACTGCAAATCCATAGAGTTGCAAGGATTGTCTGCACTAATCAAGGAGCACTTATAGGCAGAAAAATACAAGACAATGGTTATCCATTTGCAGTTTGGATATAAAATGTGATAATAAGTATATCAAATTCAAACAAAAACTCAGTGCAAACAGGAGTTTGGAGTGCTGGATAATATTATACATTAAGTCAACCAAAATTAACTGTTACATTTCTTTTCAAAACTGTCAAGACTAATAATCAATACAAAGATGTTGAACTACCTGCAACAATATACTGTAAGTTCATTGAACACAGTAACAAGGTCAGTAACCAGAAATTTCAGGTGCAAAGATTAGAATGGACAGGATGTATAATAAATTATTCATTAAATATATAAGGAGAAACAAGTAAAAAAAAGTGAATTAATAAATAATAACAATCACAATTGAAATCGATATGCTATCATCCTGTGAATAGGGGAAATATAATAATAAATAAACTAGAGCTTTACATTTCAGGTTTTGCAAATTCCTAACAAGCCCAACCTTAGGGCATCTGAGTCCCGGCTCAGATCTCCCTGCCATGCTCTGATCGCAGAACAAGACAAAGCTTTATATTCCCAGAGCCCGAACTCACGTGTTTTGCATTTCCCTCACTCAAGATTATACTGAAGAGTGGTGGGAGAGAGTGCGGATGGAGTGCAATCTGATTTTTAAAAAAAATACCATTAGCTTTTTATTTGCATACCAGCAGAGCACCATTAGGGATGGGTGTTATTAGGACTAGGACTAGAGTGGACTCAGAGTCTTATGTATTTGTATAATTCATTACATACATACTATACTTACTTAGTGGTGACTGGGAAGGGTGACTGTCTGTCGGTGTTCGTCATACAGTGCACAACAGCACACACACACACACACACACACACACACACACACACACACACACTGCAGTGCAAACACATGCAAACTGTGTGGTGCCACAAGAAAAAAAAAAGAAACTAAAAGGATCATGTTTGTTAAAGTGAATCTGCACTTTTCTGATACAGGTTGAGTATCCCATATCCAAATATCCGAAATACGGAATATTCCGAAATACGGACTTTTTGAGTGAGAGTGAGACAGTGAAACTTTTGTTTTTTTGATGGCTCAATGTACACAAACGTTGTTTAATACAAACAGTTATTACAAATATTGTATTAAATGACCTTCAGGCTGTGTGTATAAGGTGTATATGAAACATAAATGAATTGTGTGAATGTAGATACACTTTGTTTAATGCACAAAGTTATAAAAAATATTGGCTAAAATTACCTTCAGGCTGTGTGTATATGGTGTATATAAAACATAAATGCATTCTGTGCTTAGATTTACGTCCCATCGCCATGATATATCGTTATGGTATGCAATTATTCCAAAATACGGAAAAATCCGATATCCAAAATACCTCTGGTCCCAAGCATTTTGGATAAGGGATACTCAACCTGTAAAGGATATTATTCTGCAGTGCAGAATTGCTTGTGACTTGTGTAGGAGCCTGGGCAAAGACAGTGTTGATTTGATTATCTGTCCAGAAATACTTTTGCTGTTTCTGAGCTCCATCCCAAAAAGCCATTTCTTTGTTTTCCTGGCTGTTATTTAACGAACCAAACAAATTCGGCACTATACCAGTGTGCATCCAATTAGTCTTAAAGTCTATAAATCCACTTGTAAGGAATGGCCTAACTCCATATCTTGATATACACCAACTCCTCCAATCTGAATCAGAAGAAATGACAAGAACGCTTCCTAGTGCAATAGTTTGTAAACTCCACCAGTGTGCAGTAAACAATTATAGGTGGACCCGTACTATATAAAGGATAAAAAAACAGCTTATCTCCAATCTTGTACTGGTCCCCACGTGAATCTCAATTTTTTTTAAAGGACAAATCCTTCCAATCTTTAAAGATGAACTGACAAAATCACCTCCTAGTGCAATAATATATAAACACCACCAGTGTGTGTAATAACAAAATATAGGTGGACCAGTACCAAATAGAAAAATAGAAAACAGTTTATCGCAAGTCTTGGACTGATCCACATGAGGTCCTCACCAACATGGAGTTTACATTTTTTTAATACAAATCCAGAATACATAAAAAACAAGAAAAAGGCAGACAATGTGTAACAAATTTACAACAAATGGATACAAGAATATATAAGTGTATGCCCGTATATAAAAATAGCAAAAAGACAAAATTCAACCAATGCATTTCATATAGAGAGAGCTATTTTTATGTATGGGCATACACTTACTGTATATATTCTTGTAACCCTTTGTTGTAATTGTGTCTTCCTTTTTCTTGTTTTTTATGTTTTCTGGGTTTCTGATATGTACTACCTATATGTCTATTTTTTTTTATACTGAATAATAATGACAACTGCTTCACTGTTCTTATTGGCATACCATGCCACTTATCAAATCAATAATCAAGCCATCAATAACATACTTTACCTGGCTTCCACTGCATAAATAGTATTTCAATACTGTGCTGGCCTTGGTACTCTGACCTAGTTCATTAATAAAAACATTCTATGAGGTTGAAAGATGATTAAACTGCCATCCTGTCTGCTACTACTGCACAGCAATGTTTCATAGATGTGCTACAGTATATATATTTTTAGATAGCTGCCCTGTCACTTCATTTAGCCAGTCAGCCTGCTGCAGCTTTGGTCCAATATGGTAAACAATAATGTGAGCTGTGAGGTGGTCAAAATTGACTGGAAATACTGGAAATGAATGTTAATGATTTTAATAATACTGTATGAACAAATACAGGTCAAAATTAGATTATTTTAGCTGTTTCTATCAATTTTCAAGGAATCCAAAACCAAATTCAAACCAAAACACAGATTCAGTACATCTGCCCCCCATGTTTACAAAAGTTGTAGCAATAAAAAGAACGAGAGACTGTATAGGATAGAGTGAATATAAGCACCCTGTTTGTTATGTAGCTAAGCTAGTTAGAGCTGGTTTTTGTGTTGATAATTTTTAATAGGTGCTGATGTATGTCAATTAAACATTATCCAATAGGGAGTAGTAAGTAGGCGGGTTCCCTGGTTGTTTAGGTAGCTAAGCTAGTTAGATCTGGTTTTGTGTTGATATTTTCTAATAGGTTATTAATAGATGTCAATCAAGCATTATCCAATGGGGAGTAGTTAGGTAGGCGGGGTAGATTAGTTTATTTAAGTGCTGGCAGAGGATTCATATTCCTCTTGCCATTTTGTGATTCCTGGGACTGGTAAGGTATTCAGTATCACTCCACAGGTGTTTTCATTAAACGGTTTTAAGGGGTTATAGGAAAGTTTATTTCCTTCATAACTGTATTTACAATTGTGGTAGTTTATTCATAGGTATTTCTGTGTTTCATATATACATATCTGATAGTATATTTAGAGATAAGAAAATTTGTGAGGTGAATTGGGAAGATAGGTTTCATTAGGTTTTTTCTGCTGTGCTGGGTTAATAAAGACATTAATATGCCTCGCCCCCGCCGCAGTGCGCCCCCTCCCCGCCGCTTGGTTGAGGTATCCAGACCTCTTTCTGCCGCCGCTGCCTCTCCAGCGGTGAGAGGAGCGCGATGTTTTGCAGTGAGGGGAGCCAGTCACGTGGCTCCCAGCACTCGCGCGGCTCCCAGCGCACGCGCAAGCAGGACGGAGGTAGCGGTGACGAGTCACCCGCCTCCCGCTCCGTCTCCTTCAGTGCTGCGGGCCTGGCTGTCGGGAGCGACAGCCAGCCCTGCAAGCACACCCCGCCGGCCATCCTCAGTATTAAGCAGCGGGTCCGGTGCATCGGCACCCGCTGCTGTAAGCCCCGCCCCCGTTTCCATGGTAGCAGCCCCGGCGGCCGTTAGTCCCTCTCCCACAGCTTTAGGAGCTGGGGAGGGGAACGCATTTGTAGGGACAGGCAGACAGCCATTAGAGCCCCAAGGGAGAGGCAGCATGTTAGCCTCTCCCATAAGGGGTGAAGGTAGTAATTTAATGAATGTGGGGGGGGCAGCAGGGGGTATAGGGAGTTCCCCAGGACCTGCAGTAGTAGGTTTAGATAGGGCAAGGGAATTGTTTGCAATTCCCCCCCCTCCTCCTTTTTCACATCAAGTAAATTTTCAAACAAGTGGCAATTTTCAACCCCAGCATGGGTCATGGTCCCCGTACTTCAGTCAGGGGGCCCAGCAAAACGCTGCGCAGCTGCCTTTAACAAGGCAGCAGCATTTAATTAACCCTCAATATAACCAGCAGTTAAGTCATATATATCAGCCGTTGGCTTTTCCGCATTTTATGCAGTTTTCAAGCCCCTCAGTATGGGCATTGGTTGCATCCCGCGCCTAATCAATTTATGAGCGTTCATCAAGTAGGGCTGCCGCCTCTGCCCCAAGTTCCTCCACCAGCTAGACCCCCATCACCAAGGCAGTCTGAAAGTCGGCCAAGCGTGCAAACTGAAGCGCGGGTACCGTCGGTAGCAGCCGATGGATTAGACGGGGTGGGGCAAGCGGGAAGTAACACTGTTTTAATGAGTCCGCAGGTGTCAGCAGCTAACACAGTTCAGTTAGATTCGCCAGCAGTCGTTGGGATTTCGCAAGATCAGCAATCAACAAGTCAAGCTGCGGCGGGCGCGTCGCACAGCGTGGGACAAGAGCTAACAGGAGATGCAGGCGAAGGTCCTTCTACATCAGGAACGGGTAAGATAATTACAGAAATCCAGATTAGCGCAAAATCTTCGCATTCTGACGAATCATCAGATACGTCTAGCTCGCTGGAGAATCCGCGTAAATTTATGCGGACATTCGTTCAGCATCTTAGGGGAAAGCGTAAGGTTTCAAAGGGAGGGCGCAGTTTAGGGGGCAGTTCGGCTCCAGATGCCTCAGGCGATAGTGTGCATTGTGCAAATACGGCAATATTGAGGAGAGTAAGGTCTAAGGTGAGGGAACGTATAAAGAAAGGGCGCTTCGTAGATATGTTCGCGATTACACACAAAGCTAAAAAGGCTCTAGATACAGCAAAGGCCGGGGGGCCGGTGGCGGAAGAGGCAAGGAGGAGTTATCCCAATTGGCTTACGGGGATGTACATTTTTGCGGCTTGTTATATAGAATCTCGTCCATCGGAGTTTCTTAACGTGATTAAATATCTACATCTTATTCATAATATGTTTCTGACGGCTAGGCATAATGTTTGGCGTCAGTACGACGAATTATTTAGGAAGAAGCAAGACGGTCAGAAATTGCTAAGTTTAGGTTTCAAAGATGTAGAAGTTTGGTTGGAGGTAACTCATAGTAATAGGTCTTTTACGGAGTCGATGGGTCGTAAACAGCCCTTTCAGTTTAGACCAGGCTTTAACACAGGAGGAAGAGGAAAATGTTACGCGTTCAATAACGCGCAATGCAGTAGGGGAACAGCATGTAGATATAGACATATCTGCATGCTGTGTGGCGGAGGTCACGCAGCAAAGGATTGCAGCAGGTCCGCAACTCAATCAGGGGGGAGAGGGGAGCAGAGGGCCGCTAATAGGTAAAGCGGAGTCCCCAGTAGATGTGGTAGTTTTAGAGCGTTGGTTGGACCGCTATCCTCTCAGGGAGGAGGCGGCATTTTTATTGCAAGGTTTTAAGTTCGGTTTTAAATTGCCAATAGTTAGGCCAGTGTTAGTTTTAGCCAGGAGGAATCTTAAATCAGCTAGAGATTATCCAGAAATAGTAAGAGCCAAAATTGCTGCGGAAGTCGGTTTGGGCCGTATGTGTGGACCTTTTAAAAGTCCGCCTTTAGCGGAATTTTGTGTTTCACCATTGGGGGTAGTTCCAAAGAAGGAGCCGGGTAAATTTCGGATAATTCAGCACCTTTCCTATCCGGAGGGGGGCTCAATAAACGAGGCTCTGGACCCTTCTTTGTGTAGCGTTAAGTATCAGTCTTTTGAAGAAGCCGTTGATATGGTTCAAGGTTTTGGTGTAGGAGCTATGTTAGCAAAAGTGGATATAGAATCGGCTTTTAGGTTGTTGCCGCTACATCCTGATTCATTTAAATACATGGGTTTCAAGCTTGAGGGCCAATTTTATGTGGACAGGTGTTTGCCAATGGGCTGTTCAATTTCGTGTTCTTACTTTGAATGTTTTAGTTCATTTTTACAGTGGTGTGTGAAGGCCGGCACAGGTCAGACAGGAATCACTCATTATTTGGATGATTTTTTGTTGGCAGGCCCTGCGAGTAGCTCGGCATGTAATGAATTGCTGTCTTCGGTTCAAGACCTTTTTTCGGTAATGGGTGTACCGGTAGCTAAGGAAAAAACAGAGGGGCCTGTGACCTGTTTATCTTATCTAGGTATAGAGATTGATACTGAAGCAGGCCTTTGTAGGTTGCCAGCAGAAAAAGTGAATGGTTTAAGGAGTTTATTGGAGAATTTTATTTCGGCAAAAAAGATGACTCTGAAACAGGTACAATCACTTCTGGGGTTATTAAATTTTTCTTGTAGGGTCATTCCGATGGGAAGGATTTTTAGTCGTAGGCTAGAAAGAGCCACTGCAGGGGTTAAGAAATCGCACCATTTTATACGCATTTCATCGGAATTGAAGGAAGATTGTAAGGTTTGGTTAGAATTTTTAAGAGATTTTAATGGAGTTTGTATTTGGCTGCAGGAAGAAGTAAGCAACAGAGATTTGCAATTTTTCACGGATGCATCAGGGTCTCTAGGCTTCGGTGCATATTTTGAAGGTGAATGGTGTGCGGAAGCTTGGCCTGAGGAATGGCGTAGGAAAGGGCTTACTAATAGCATGCTTCTACTTGAGCTTTTTCCAATCATTGTCGCGGTGGAGATCTGGGGCTATAAGCTAGGTAATCAAAGGGTTTTGTTTTGGTGCGACAATCTAGGGGTAGTTCAAGCGATAAACAACCAAAAGTCTTCATGTTATCATGCGTTGAAGTTGTTAAGGCATTTAACTCTTAGATGTATGCAGAAGAATATAGAGTTAAGTGCTAGGCATGTGCCTGGGGTGAGGAACGAGATAGCGGATGCTTTGTCTCGTTTTCAATGGGATAGATTTAGAGCATTAGCTCCAGCGGCTAGATTAGAGAGTTTGTCATGTCCTGAATTTGTATGGCAGATCATCAATCCGGTATGAAAGCGTTAGCATTGAAGGCATTGGCACCTGGGACGTTGAGATCGTATTCTGCAGCATGGAGTGAGTGGCAGGCGTACATGAATTCGGAAGGTGGTGGTAAGAGTGTACAGAATGTTATGTTAGCGTTTGTATGGTTAGGGCATGAAAAGGGTCGTTCTAGAGCGGCTATGTCGGGTGCTTTAGCAGGAATCTCGTATTTTTCACGTTTAGAAGGGTTGATCGACCCAACTAAATTTTTTATGTTATCAAAGGCAATGAAGGGGTGGTCTAAAGAGCAGGCAAATATAGGAGATGAGCGTAGGCCAATTGACATCGAGCTTTTGAGAGATCTAATTAGGGCCGTTTCGGGTATTGCGATAGGAGAGTTCGAGGTTAACCTTTTTAGTTTGGCATTTGCAGTGGCCTTTTTTGGTGCATTAAGGGTAGGTGAACTAGTTGCAAAAAATAAGGGTTCAGTTGATACGGGTATATTGTTGAGTAATGTAGTAGTTAGGAGTGATAAGCTGCTTATTAAGATACACCGGTCCAAAACGGATCAGTTAGGAAGGGGTAAATGGATTTCTGTGCCTACGCATTTGGAGCCGAGCATCTGCCCAGTAAGATTAGCTGAAGCCTTCGGGCAAATTCGTCCGAAAGGGGGGGATCAGTGGTTGGTACATAGGGATCGAAGTCCTTTAACTAAATTTCAATTCACAAGTATTTTTAACAAATGTTTAATTGCATTGGGCCTTCCATTAGAGCATTACGGGACGCATTCTTTCAGGATAGGAGCAGCGACTTGCGCAGCAGTGGAAGGCTCTTCCAAGGAAGAGATTAAGAGGTTGGGACGGTGGAAGTCAGATGCTTACAAGCATTATGTTAGAGGGGATAAGTTGCATTAATAGAGGCATCCTGCGAGTTTGTTATTTCGGAAACCCAGGGCCATAAGCTACCCGCCGTTAAAGGGGGATTGGAGTTCTTTTCACCTTTTCCCTCACAAGAATTTTTGAGGTTTGGTGTCGTTCACCTCCATCTGGGTCGCCAAAATAACTAAGTTTTATCCCTCCCTGTTTTTAAAGGTTTGTTGAATCATAAGTTAAATAAAATATTATTTGTTTTGCTGTTTTTTCTGCAGGTTTTTTGACATTGTCAAGCCGGGTGTGGATTGTGGGGCATTCATATGTCTATTGGGCCAGTAGGCACAAGGCATCTAAGTCGTTCCCTTTTAAAGTGAAGTGGATAGGTATAAGGGGAATGAGATGGAGCAATTTATTGAGTGTGCTTTGGGATGGCGAAAAGAAGTGGGGTGCCCCTGATTGCTTGTTGATACACTTAGGAGGCAATGATTTAGGTACTTGTAAGGGTATAGAGTTAATTAACAGCATAAAGAAAGATTTTCAAATAATTGCTGAGCATTGGCCGGCGGTTAAGGTGGTATGGTCAGAAGTGGTACCGCGTAGATTTTGGAGGGGCACCCAAGGGGGAGTGGCGTTAGAGAAAGTAAGAAGGAAGCTCAATGCCGCAACCTCCAGATTTGTTATTAGTTTAAAAGGGAAAGTGGTTAAGCATCCAGATTTGCGTTATGAGAAGGTAGAATTGTACAGATTAGATGGAGTGCATTTATCTGAAGATGGTTTGGAGTTGTTTGTCACAGCATTGTTGAAAGGTTTAAACGAATTGTGAAGGTAAGCTGTTGGTGGCGGTTTCGAAGTCTGGAGTCTTCGAATGTGGCGGAAAGCAGTGCTATTCGGCGGCTCAATTTAGCGCAGCAGAGCTTGGCTAGCATTTCCCCTTTGAGAAAGGCGAGTCGTCACTACCTCAGGGGAGGACCAGGTCACCATCTTAAGGAGGGACCAGCACTGTGCTAATTAAGGGGAGATGGTTCTACCCAGGACGGACTGCGCAAGGGGCGGAAACTCCGCCCCATTTATTTAAAGATTCTAAAGTTTTAAGCCATGGCCGAGTTGCCACTGCTTTTTTCGCCACCGGTGATTAACAATTCTAATTCCAATTTAATAAATTTGGCTGTGACCTCCAATTTTTCCAATCTATACAGTTGTACGTGTCATTATTTCTAGGTTATTGGTTCTAGTTTGCATAATAATAAAACATATGGGTGACTTAAAAAGAACGAGAGACTGTATAGGATAGAGTGAATATAAGCACCCTGTTTGTTATGTAGCTAAGCTAGTTAGAGCTGGTTTTTGTGTTGATAATTTTTAATAGGTGCTGATGTATGTCAATTAAACATTATCCAATAGGGAGTAGTAAGTAGGCGGGTTCCCTGGTTGTTTAGGTAGCTAAGCTAGTTAGATCTGGTTTTGTGTTGATATTTTCTAATAGGTTATTAATAGATGTCAATCAAGCATTATCCAATGGGGAGTAGTTAGGTAGGCGGGGTAGATTAGTTTATTTAAGTGCTGGCAGAGGATTCATATTCCTCTTGCCATTTTGTGATCCCACCCACCCACCCAGCAATTTAAATTTGTGAATTGTGTTTTTCTGTCAATGTACTTTGAAAGTTTTTTATTCGTTGGAATAATAAGCTATAATTATTCCAGCAAGTGAGAGGCGCAGCGGGCGGAAAGCAGTGCTATTCGGCGGCTCAATTTAGCGCAGCAGAGCTTGGCTAGCATTTCCCCTTTGAGAAAGGCGAGTCGGTCACTACCTCAGGGGAGGACCAGGTCACCATCTTAAGGAGGGACCAGCACTGTGCTAATTAAGGGGAGATGGTTCTACCCAGGACGGACTGCGCAAGGGGCGGAAACTCCGCCCCATTTATTTAAAGATTCTAAAGTTTTAAGCCATGGCCGAGTTGCCACTGCTTTTTTCGCCACCGGTGATTAACAATTCTAATTCCAATTTAATAAATTTGGCTGTGACCTCCAATTTTTCCAATCTATACAGTTGTACGTGTCATTATTTCTAGGTTATTGGTTCTAGTTTGCATAATAATAAAACATATGGGTGACTTATACAGTGCTGCCATTAGAATTTATGGGGCCTGGGACTGACAAAACAGACAGGGCCCCTCCCAAAAAAGATTCTGCTGGATGTGATGTTATACATTGCGAAGTTATATATAGGTGGAGTGTTGCAGACCAACAGGAATGGTTTAAAGTGAGTTGATGCTCAGATAACTTGTCTTAACAAGCCCTCCTTATGCATCAGACTGCTGTTGGTTCACAGACTGGTGCAGCTCTACAGGTATTGGCAGTAGGACCCAGGGGAGGGCCCCCTCTCTGTAAATGCCCCGGACACCAGTCCCCACAGTACCCCCCTGATGGCTGCCCTGGCAAAATATTCATGCCACCAAGAACACCAGCAATCAGGACCATATCTAGGTTGGTGCAGATGGTACCACCACACAGGGCATGGGTGCCCTGGAGGCAGAGTCGACCTACAACTCAATTTTTATATGCCGGGGACCCACTGTAATGTATATTATCAGAAGTGCACCTAGCTCCATCTCTGCACTGTGAAGCTCCAACTCTCGGCTCCCAGACTGTGTGTAGGGAGAGATATCTCTCCCACAGTGCTGAGCGAAGAGTCAGGTGCAGGGAGCAGGGCGGCAGTGCACAGCAGCTTCTCATTCTTCTTCACCAATTGGTGACCAGGTGAATGGTTTTCTAATAATTTACTTTTTATTTCTATTTATTTTTTAAATGTACATTCATTTCAGTATCTCAGGTTATCAGTACATTAAATTTTATGTTATAAGAATCCTTTCATAAGTGTAACCTCAAATATTCTATGGAATGGCTCCTTAATATAACATTTTCGTATTACTTAGTTTGCAAGCTGGGTTAAAGCTTCTAAAGAATATTTAGTTTCTATTGTAAATAATACTGCTATCACAATTATTATGTAATAGTGGCTGCTAGAATATCAGTTCTAATTGCTGAATTGCTCAAAACGTTGCTAAATAAATGCTTAACTGAAATAAAAGATTGGTAACCAATTTTACTAAATTATTATGTAGCTAAATCTACAAATAAAATACATCTTATAGAGCTAGGTAACACTTTCTAACATTTGTTGTCCTCAGTCCCATACAGTATTGTCCTGAAACTTGCCAACAACCCATCCTCCACAGATTAATACATGGATGATATGAGGGATGTGAAATAAAAATTGCCACTAGATGGCAATATAATTAATATTATTTGTACATAATATTACTGTAAGACAAAACAATCATAGTACATACAACAATTTGTAAATAGTGAAATCGTTTTATAAAATGTATTATAGTAACAAATATACAAATTACCATATAGGGGTAATTTAAATGTTACAGGGGAATTTAGCTCCCAGGCTAATAGCTATTCAATTAACTAGCTAACAAGTCAGTATGAGGTATAAGGCCACATCCCTCCCCCACGGAGCCATACTCTTTTTTTCAGCATCCCATTTTAGATTATAATTTTTTTTTTACATTTTTTTTGGGGGGGGGGGGGGGTAGTTAGGGGTACCTGCACTCTCTCTGACATATGGTGCATCACCATCAATATGTTTAGTTTTGGCTCTACTAGTGATCATCAGAAGAGGAACACAAATGGCAACAACAATGACAGTTGTTTTCGCTGGGTCTAGCAGCTAATCTGATAAAATATTCCAATAGATTTTCAGTTAAAAGCCCACCTTTGTGATTATGTTCTCTGAATTGACCAACCTCCTGCACAGTTAGGAATGATAAAGGGATGAAATTGAGAGAGAAGGTCAATTGCAATTTATGACTGGTGAGTTAGAGGGGGAAATGAAAGTGGTGAAAGCTATGTAAATAGCAGGGGAGCCAAACAGGGGTGGTGAGAGAAAAGCAGCAAGAGATAAAAAAGGGAGATAAGAGACAGAGGAAAACGGAAAAAAAAAAGAAAATTTCTGATAAGGGTCATAAACATGTAATTCTGTTCCTAGGACTAATGGGAGAGCTGAGCAATATAACAAAATTAAGAGGCTTACCGGATACTTAAGCAAATAGAAGTAGGGTGAGATAAAGAGTAGTCAGGGTTGGACTGGCCCACAGAGGTACAGGGGAAACCCTTGGTGGACCCCACTGACTGAGGGCCCATCTCCTCCTCCAGAGATCAGGTTCCAGAGTGTTCACTTGAGTTATACATTATACATGTTACCTTACACTGCACAGGAGTATGGTGTATTCTCTACAGTGCATTGTGGTTATTAATAAGGTAAATGATCATGCATGCACTATCAGAATTGACTATATATAATTATTAAGGGGCCCAGACCTTGCACAATAGTTAGTTAAGGCTCTGTGGCAGCAGGCCACACCCCCTCTGTAGACTGGTCACACCAATAAATATGGGTCCCTACCACTGTATTCCCCTGGCAGGCCCTTCATGCCCCAGTCTGACACTGAGAGTAGTGTAAAGAGGGATAGGCTGACAGGAAAAAGGAAAATATTGAGAGATGGGATATTGTGAGGTAAATGCTGAGGAGAGATTAGCGGAAGCAAAAAGAGATTAATTTAATGAAATCTGAAATATGTTTGCTAAATGTATAATTGTGCAATTGTTTATTATTGTTTATTAATTTCCAATAAATTAATGAACAGTACAGTGCTATCAATATCAAAAGAAAACTATCATTACTGTGTAACAGTAGTGTGAAGAATACACCTGGGAGAGGGGGTAGGGGGTGGGCTGGACTGCACACCCTAATTTCAAATCTAATAAGAGGTGCTACCATGCTGAGTCCATGCCTTACACAGAAGTCTACACATTAGAATGGCACTATGAAAAGTAAGTCCTTGATAAATGTGTATACTTTGTCAGTTTTAGGAATGTTAGGGACCCACCTGATAAAAGGTTCACCTTTCCATGGTAGGTGGTGTCGAAATCGAAAATATTACACACCTACTACACGTGAAAACACCACACAGAGTGGTCTCTGTGCGTGCGCGTTTTCGCCGTGCATGCGCATACACGCACGCTGCGTACAATGGTTCACGAGCCTTGCGTATCGGGGCGTGGCATGAGTATATATGGTAGCATACGCATTCGCACAGAAACGCTACAAAGACATATTCAATATTAAATTCATATAGTGCACAATTTACACACAGGGGTATATTTACTAAGGTCCCGATTTTGACCGAGATGCTGTTTTTTCTTCAAAGTGTCATCTCGGTAATTTACTAAGCAAAAATCACGGCAGTGATGAGGGCATTCGTAATATTTGGGAAGTCCTAGGAAAAAATCACGAATCAATACACCATCGGTCATATACGCCTGCAATTTGCTAGAAATCGGGAATTTACTAAAAAGTGCAAAACACAAACACTGCCGACAATAGCCAAACACTGCCGTGATAAAATACAAATCGTGAAAAAGTGCTAAAAAAAACCAGACCTGCTTTTTTATCCCGTGTTTGTATAGGCATGCACGGATCCATGAGATCCGTGCATGTTTTTCAGTGGGAAGGGGGGGAAATGTTCTAAATTTTCAGAAAAAAAATTGCGTGGGGTCCCCCCTCCTAAGGCAAACCAGCCTCGGGCTCTTTGAGCCGATCCTGGTTGCAGAAATATGGGGAAAAAATGGACAGGGGTTCCCCCATATTTAAGCAACCAGCATCGGGCTCTGCGCCTGGTCCTGGTTCCAAAAATACGGGGGACAAAAAGAGTAGGGGTCCCCCGTATTTTTGAAACCAGCACCGGGCTCCACTAGCTGGACAGATAATGCCACAGCCGGGGGTCACTTTTATACAGTGCCTTGCGGCCGTGGCATCAAATATCCAACTAGTCACCCCTGGCCGGGGTACCCTGGGGGAGTGTGGACCCCTTCAATCAAGGGCCCCCCACCCCCAGCCACCCAAGGGCCAGGGGTGAAGCCCGAGGCTGTCCCCCCATCCAATAGGCTGCGGATGGGGGGCTGATAGCCTTTGTGAAAAGTGATTGATATTGTTTTTAGTAGCAGTACTACAAGGCCCAGCAAGCCTCCCCCGCAAGCTGGTACTTGGAGAACCACAAGTACCAGCATGCGGCGGAAAAATGGGCCCGCTGGTACCTGTAGTACTACTACTAAAAAAATACCCCAAAAAAGACATTACACACACACCTTGAAAGTATAACTTTAATACATCCATCCACACCTCCATATACACATACTTACCTTATGTTCCCACGCAGGTCGGTCCTCTTCTCCAGTAGAATCCATGGTGTACCTGTAGAAAAAATTATACTCACATAATCCAGTGTTTTCGGCTCCTCGGTAAATCCTTTTGTAATCCACGTACTTGAAAAAATAAAAAAACAGATACCCGACCACAAACTGAAAGGGGACCCATGTTTTCACATGGGCCCCCTTTCCCCGAATGCCAGAAACCCACTCTGACTGATGTCTAAGTGGGTTTCTTCAGCCAATCAGGGAGCGCCACATTGTAGCACCCTCCTGATCGGCTGTGTGCTCCTGTACTGTATGACAGGCGGCACACGGCAGTGTTACGATGTAGCGCCTATGCGCTCCATTGTAACCAATGGTGGGAACTTTCAGGTCAGCGGTGAGGTCACTTTCGGTCAACCCTTCTTAATGAATCAATAAACATCACCTGTTTAGTCAAAAAATCACTCAAAGCAAACCATCCCTAAAAATAATCTAAAAACCTTAATATAGAATCATAATAATCATATATGTTCATATAATAAATGTCCACTAAAAACGAGTATTTTATCCTTATTTATTAGGAAACAACATTTGGCAATATAGCTACAGCCTATTGATCATGTGATGTATCACATCACATGATCGGCTAATTCAGCAGTCCCATTGGTCAAATGGAAGGCTCCCGGTCACGTGGTTCTCATCACATGACCGGGTGTCTTTTATATCCCCTTCTCCTGGGGTACGTTGATGCTTTTAGTAGGTCTTTGAGGTGTGCGTCTATCCCATTGGTCCGGGTGTTAACATGTGACCGGGTGCGCATTTACGTCACAACGGACGTGGTTACCATGGTCACATGACCGCACGGTCCATGTATTGCATGACTGCGCCGTCCATGTATTATAGATTCATCGGCAGACGTCAGGAGCCGGAAACAATTAGCAAAAGACCAAATAGAGATGTTACTCACACTTCTGACCTTTCCCACCATAACTGTTTGGTGGTAACTATGGAAACCCATATGCAAGGGTTTATAAACACATATCCAATAATGATATTTGATAATCAAGTTGGATATATCCTTATACTGTTTAAATATAGTTAGATATATAATGACAGAAATATACTATTTAAATATATTGACAACAGAAAAACAAACACATAGGTAGTGCATGATTCTTAATTCGCTCTCATTTCAATATGCACTTCATGTCTATATAAAAGAGCTATAAACTCTAATTCTCCATATGCAATACAATAAATTCTTTGTGTATCATCTCTCCCAGTCCCACTAATCAGTTGTAGAGATAATATTTAATACTTTTTTAAAAAGGAGAAAAACACGATAGAATTCCCTATATATTATTTATTATTGATGTAGCATCATGATCACCATATATATTTCAAGACTTTAATAATGAACATCCTCAGCAAAAGAATATTTAAAGGTAACTGTATGTAATACCTATCTACTGTATATATATATATATATATATATATATATATACAAACATCCCCCCTAGATAACTGAGTTCAATTCTATAGCTTCATTCAGTCCATCTGGATGCAAAGCTGGTATATATAATTTTTCACTCCAGTTTACATTTGAGGATTTGACCTTCCTCATACCTGCTGCTGTTGGTTGCGCAATTACATATCTCTTTCTTTGACAACACCTAGACTAAGCATCGCCCACTCATTCAAACCAACCTATGACCCCTCATGTACTGTAAATGACCTGCCCCTCGACCTATGGAAGAAGAGCTTACATTTTAAACATGCTTGGGACAGGCATATGAATATCCTTACAAAGAATTAAGGTTAAAAAAGGGTTGAGATTGCCTAAAGGATAAAATAAAAAAGGGGCAGACTAGACGGGCCAAGTGGTTCTTATCTGCCATCAAATTCTTTGTTTCTATGTTTCTATTTCCTTTTGTATTGTATTTTGGACCCATTGTATAAACAAAAGGCCTCCTGGCTGGCCTCAGTCTATTCTCTGAAGGTCATCTTGCTAAGACTGACTGAGGACCGGATCCGGGAAGAGCTGGCGAACAAACGTATGTACTATTGGTTATAGCTCTTTCCCTGTATTACTGTTGTATCTTTACTTGTATTTCTTTTGAGTAAATATATTGTTGATGCGTTGGACCACAACATAACATATAACTACTGGTGTCGCATTTCATTCTTGGTCGGGGATAAGGTGTATTCAGCCACACGTGTCGCTGCATTGAGCGCATTGCGTGTCGTCGTGCATACACATCATAGAGGTTTATTGTTTACGTTTAGCGGCCGCAGCGGCCCGAGCCACAGTGTAATTAGGTATTGCATTTTCCTAGTAAGTAAATTTACTTTTACAGTAGGCTTACGTTTTTGGCCAAACATGTACTAAGAAACCTTTTATTAATCCATATTAAATTGTAGCGTTTATTATAATTGTTCTGATAATTAGGATTCTTAGTGCTTGAAATGTGCAGCTGCTTTTCTCTTTTTTTTTGGCTGGGCCCTATAAGTCTCAGCATGGTAGCATCTCTAATTAGAGTTGAAATTAGGGTGTGCAGTCCAGCCCCTCACCTGCCAACTTTTTTCGTTTGTAGTTACATAGTATCTGAGGTTGAAAAAAAGACAATTGTCCATCGAGTTCAACCTATTTGTGGTGTCCTATGCATGATGATTTGACTAAAATTTCTGACTGATGCTGCTGTCAGCCATTGCATTTTATCCCTATTTATAGTAACTATAATGCATGACTATGCACCATACCCCTGGATATCCTTATCCAATAGGAATTTATCTAACCCATTCTTAAAGGTGTTGACAGATTCCGCCATTACAACTCCCTCGGGCAGGGAATTCCAAACACGTATTGTCCTTACCGTGAAAAAGCCTTTACGCCGTATTGTGCGGAATCTCCTTTCCTCTAACCTGAGCGAGTGTCCACGAGTCCTCTGTGTTGATCTAACCAAAAACAGGTCCCGCGCAAGCTCTGTGTATTGTCCCCTTATATATTTGTAGATGTTGATCATATCCCCTCTTAGTCTCCGCTTTTTCAATGTAAACATGCCTAGTCTTTCAAGCCTTTCCTTGTATTCCATCGTCTCCATGCCCTTAATTAGTTTGGTCGCCCTCCTCTGTACCTTTTCAAGCTCCAGGATATCCTTTTTGTAGTACGGTGCCCAGAACTGTACACAGTATTCAAGGTGTGGCCTCACTAGTGATTTATATAACGGGAGTATAATACTCTCGTCCCTAGCATCAATACCCCGTTTTATGCATGCTAATATCTTATTAGCCTTCTTTGCTGCAGTCCTACTTTGGGTACTACTGCTTAGCTTGCTATCTACGAGGACACCTAAGTCCTTTTCCAGTACAGAATCCCCTAATTTTACCCCATTTAGTAGGTAGGTGTAATTTTTGTTCTTGTTACCACAGTGCATTACCTTACACTTGTCTGTGTTGAAGCGCATTCTCAATTTGGCTGCCCATGCTTCTAATTTAACTAAGTCGTTCTGAAGAGACTCGGCATCCTCCTCTGTATTTATAGCCTTACACAATTTGGTATCATCTGCAAAAATTGACACCATGCTCTCTAGACCTTCTGTTAGGTCGTTAATGAAAATATTGAACAATAGCGGTCCTAATACTGAGCCTTGCGGCACACCACTTAGCACTTCAGTCCAAGTTGAAAAAGATCCATTAACCACAACGCGCTGCTTCCTATTATCTAACCAGTTTTTGACCCAAGTGCATATTGTGCTTCCTAGCCCTGATTCTTGTAGCTTGTATATAAGTCTCATGTGTGGTACAGTATCGAACGCTTTGGCAAAGTCTAAAAAGATTACATCCACGTCTTTACCCTGATCTAGGTTTGCGCTTACTGTTTCATAAAAGCCAAGTAAGTTGGTGTGACAGGATCTGTCCTTCATAAACCCATGTTGATTCCTTTTAATGACCTTATTTGTTTCAAGGAACTTCTGAATACTATCTCTTAGAATACCTTCCAATACTTTCCCCACTATAGATGTAAGACTAACTGGTCTATAATTACCTGGTTCAGCTTTACTTCCCTTTTTGAATATAGGCACTACTTCCGCTATACGCCAGTCTTTGGGAACCATACCTGATATAACTGAATCCTCAAAGATCAAAGATAGCGGTTTTGCCAGTTCAGAGTGAAGCTCCATTAGAACCCTTGGATGAATACCATCGGGCCCTGGTGATTTATTAATCTTTAAATGTTTTAATCGGTCACAGACTACTTCCTCGCTTAAATAAGTACCTATCAGTGTGATATTGTCATTATTGAGATTGTGTGTCAGTCCCTGAATTGGGTCCTCTCTAGTGAATACTGTTGAAAAAAACTCATTTAGTGTGTCCGCTATGTCATTATAATTTTTGCTTAAGACTCCCAACTTGTCTTTCAAAGGGCCTATACTCTCCTTTTTTAATCTCTTGCTATTAATGTATTTAAATAATTTTTTGGGATTCGCTTTGTTTTCCTTTGCTACTAGTTTTTCAGTTTCTACTTTAGCCGCTCTTATTTCCTTTTTGCAATTTTTGTTACATTCTTTATAGTGCTGAAATGACTCTGCTTCCCCGTCAGATTTGTATTTTTTAAATGCTCGCCTTTTCTTGCCCATAAGTTCCTTAATCTTTTTGTTAAGCCACATCGGTTTATGATTTTTATTCCCTTTTTTGCTACTCATAGGAATATATTTGAGTGTATTTTTAGCTAGCAGGAATTTTAGTACCTCCCATTTCTCCGTAGTATTTTTTCCTAAAAACAAACCTTCCCATTCAATATCCCTGAAAAATACCCTCATCTTTTCCAAATTTGCTTTGCTAAAGTTTAAAGTCCTAGTTAAGCCAGTATAGGGCTGTTTGTAGAAACTGATATTGAATGTGACCATATTGTGGTCGCTGTTTCCTATGGGTTCCCCTACTATAATACCCGATACCAAATCCTGATTGTTTGTTAATACCAGGTCTAAGATTGCATTGTACCTAGTTGGTTCCTCAATTAGTTGGACTAGGTAGTTATCATTTAGTGTGTTTAAAAACATACTGCCCCTAGCAGTATCACATGAATCGTTTTTCCAGTTTATCTCTGAATAGTTAAAATCTCCCATCACTACTATGTCTCCTACTCCAGCTGCTTTTTCAATTTGCTTTAGTAACAATTCATCATCAGATGCGTTGATACCAGGCGGCCTATAGCATACACCCAATACTAACTTTTTTGTTCCTTTTTCCCCGCATGCAATTTCTACCCATAATGTCTCAACAGTGTCTACAGTCCCCTCCTGAATATCTTCCCATATATTAGGTTTTAAAAACGGCTTTACGTACAGACACACCCCTCCACCCTTTTTATTTAGTCTGTCTCTCCTAAACAGTGTATAGCCCTCTAGATTGACTGTCCAATCATGAGATTCATCCCACCAAGTTTCAGTAATGCCTATAATATCATACTGTTTGCTTGCTGCAAGTATTTCTAGTTCACCCTTTTTACCAGTAATGCTTCTGGCGTTTACATACATACAACTAAGATAAGTATTTTCCCTTGCGTTAGGGACATCTTTCACCTTATGTGGCAAGGATGACCTGTAATCGTCATTGGTTAGTGCTTTGGTAAAATCCCTTTTAGTACCCATGTTAGTAACCTTACTGCCTGCTCTTACCCTCCCCCCAACTTCTTCCCCATTTCGTTTACTACCGCCATCCCCACTATTCTCACTGCATGACCCGTAGTTTCTAGCTAAACCCTCCCCCCAGGCTCCTAGTTTAAAATCTCCTCCAAACTTCTAACCATCCTTCCCCCCAGCACCGCTGCCCCCTCCTCAGTCAGGTGCAATCCGTCACGACAAAAGAGATGGCGCCTGACTGAGAAGTCCGCCCAGTGTTCCAGGAACACAAACCCCTCTTTCCTGCACCAATCCCTACGCCACACATTTACCTCCCTAATCTCCCTCTGCCTCCCTGGACTAGCGCGTGGCACTGGTAATAATTCCGAGAATATTACCTTAGATGTCCTTGCCTTCAGTTTCTTTCCTAAGTCCCTATAGTCTTTCTAAAGGACATCCCACCTTCCGCTAACTTTGTCATTGGTGCCAACGTGCACCAAGACCGCCGGGTCTTTGCCAGCCCCTCCCAACAATCTATCTACCCGGTCCGCGATGTGCCGTACCCGAGCACCTGGGAGACAACAGACTGTACGGCGATCACGGTCCCGGTAGCAGATTGCCCTATCTGCCTTCCTGATGATAGAATCCCCTACCACCACCATTTGACTAGGTACCTCTCTATCTTTTATCCCAACCGCGCCAGAGGGACCGCACCTCTGGATGCTAGAGGGAGCAGTCTCCTCCGGCACCGTCATTTCTTCACTATCATCCTCCGATTCCTCGTCCAATCGGGCAAATTTGTTCGGGTTTGATAGTTCGGAGATGTCGTGCCTCCCCCTCTTTTTCTTCCTTCTAACTGTGACCCAACTGGCTACCTGATCATCATCCTCTTCTACCAGTGACCCCTCCCGCAACTCCTCCACCGTTCTGTCTAAACTACGCTCAAGATTGTGAATCTCCCTCAGTCGCGTAACGGTTTGCTCTAGATCAGTTACCTGGGCTTCCAGGGCAACCGTTCGCACACACCTCGTGCAGATGTATTCACACTGGGCCGGTAGCTCCAGGTGTGCATACATCTTGCATGACATGCACTGAGTGAGGTCCTCAATCACAGCCCCTCCCATATTGTTTGCAAGGTCTAACTCCCTGTTACACTCAAAGAAAAAGCAGCAAAAATAAAAAATAGAAGACAAGTAATATCACTTATACAATAATTAAGCTGGCTTATACTTATCTATCTTTGTGCGGTTCTTGGTATTTCACTTTTATGCAGCCGTAGTACTCTCTCCTGCGGCACCTATACTCCACTTAGCAGTTGCAGTTGTTCCAGCTCACTGCTCCTCCTTTTCACTCGGCTTCCAGCTCCTTTTTACTGTTTCCAACTCACACTTAGAAATCCCAGCAGCACATGGAAGAGACCAGCCCCACAGAGCAGCTGTATCTACAGCACCTTGCATTCCCAGGTGGTCTCCCATCCAAGTACTAACCAGGCCCAACACTGCTTAGCTACCAAGATCAGATGAGATTGGGCGTATCCAGTGTGGTGTGGCTGTAGTTGTGTATGTATTGTACACTTGAAGGTGAGACTCTTTCTGCCTGGTCTAGCACCCACCCACCTGCCCTTAAGTAATTTTAATTAGTTTATGGTCCTTCCATAGAATGGCAGTATGAAAGGTATGCCCTGGATAAATGTATATAATGAGTGATCATAAGGGATGTTAGGGACCCACTTTTGGCAGGCTTACATTTTTGGCCAAACATGTACTAAGAAACATTATTTTTACTACATGTTAAATTGTAGAGTCTATTATAATTGTTCTGATTATTGGTATTCATAGTGCTTGAAGTGTGCACCTGCTTTTTGCTTTTTTTCTGTGAGGAGTTATAGACACCTGCCTAGAGAGAGCCCTAACATGTTCACTACAAATTCTCCATTCCTTTCAGGAGTAATGAACATTGTAGGCTTCAAGTAAAACTCCGGATGCTGCATTGCTGTAAATAATTCACTGGGCAATATGTAAGTCGGACCAATGTTTTAAAGCCGCAATATACAGTAGTAATTAGAGATGTGCACCGGAAATTTTTCGGGTTTTGTGTTTTGGTTTTGGGTTCGGTTCCGCGGCCGTGTTTTGGGTTCGAACGCGTTTTGGCAAAACCTCACCGAATTTTTTTTGTCGGATTCGGGTGTGTTTTGGATTCGGGTGTATTTTTCAAAAAACCCTAAAAAACAGCTTAAATCATAGAATTTTGGGGTCATTTTGATCCCAAAGTATTATTAACCTCAATAACCATAATTTCCACTCATTTTCAGTCTATTCTGAACACCTCACACCTCACAATATTATTTTTAGTCCTAAAATTTGCACCGAGGTCGCTGGATGACTAAGCTCAGCGACCCAAGTGGCCGACACAAACACCTGGCCCATCTAGGAGTGGCACTGCAGTGTCACGCAGGATGGCCCTTCCAAAAAACACTCCCCAAACAGCACATGACGCAAAGAAAAAAAGAGGCGCAATGAGGTAGCTGTGTGACTAAGCTCAGCGACCCAAGTGGCCGACACAAACACTTGGCCCATCTAGGAGTGGCACTGCAGTGTCAGGCAGGATGGCCCTTCCAAAAAATACTCCCCAAACAGCACATGACGCAAAGAAGAAAAAAAAGAGGCGCAATGAGGTAGCTGTGTGAGTAAGCTAAGCGACCCTAGTGGCCGACACAAACACCTGGCCCATCTAGGAGTGTCACTGCAGTGTCACGCAGGCTGGCCCTTCCAAAAAACACTCCCCAAACAGCACATGACGCAAAGAAAAATAAAAGAAAAAAGAGGTGCAAGATGGAATTGTCCTTGGGCCCTCCCACCCACCCTTATGTTGTATAAACAGGACATGCACACTTTAACCAACCCATCATTTCAGTGACAGGGTCTGCCACACGACTGTGACTGAAATGACGGGTTGGTTTGGACCCCCACCAAAAAAGAAGCAATTAATCTCTCCTTGCACAAACTGGCTCTACAGAGACAAGATGTCCACCTCATCATCATCCTCCGATTCATCACCGTGTACATCCCCCTCCTCACAGATTATCAATTCGTCCCCACTGGAATCCACCATCACAGCTCCCTGTGTACTTTGTGGAGGCAATTGCTGCTGGTGAATGTCTCCATGGAGGAATTGATTATAATTAATTTTAATGAACATCATCTTCTCCACATTTTCTGGAAGTAACCTCGTACGCCAATTGCTGACAAGGTGAGCGGCGGCACTAAACACTCTTTCGGAGTACACACTTGTGGGAGGGCAACTTAGGTAGAATAAAGCCAGTTTGTGCAAGGGCCTCCAAATTGCCTCTTTTTCCTGCCAGTATACGTACGGACTGTCTGACGTGCCTACTTGGATGCGGTCACTCATATAATCCTCCACCATTCTTTCAATGGTGAGAGAATCATATGCAGTGACAGTAGACGACATGTCCGTAATCGTTGTCAGGTCCTTCAGTCCGGACCAGATGTCAGCATCAGCAGTCGCTCCAGACTGCCCTGCATCACCGCCAGCGGTGGGCTCGGAATTCTGAGCCTTTTCCTCGCACCCCCAGTTGCGGGAGAATGTGAAGGAGGAGATGTTGACAGGTCGCGTTCCGCTTGACTTGACAATTTTCTCACCAGCAGTTCTTTGAACCCCTGCAGACTTGTGTCTGCCGGAAAGAGAGATCCAAGGTAGGTTTTAAATCTAGGATCGAGCACGGTGGCCAAAATGTAGTGCTCTGATTTCAACAGATTGACCACCCGTGAATCCTTGTTAAGCGAATGAATGGCTCCATCCACAAGTCCCACATGCCTAGTGGAATCGCTCAGTGTTAGCTCCTCCTTCAATGTCTCCAGCTTCTTCTGCAAAAGCCTGATGAGGGGAATGACCTGACTCAGGCTGGCAGTGTCTGAACTGACTTCACGTGTGGCAAGTTCAAAAGGTTGCAGAACCTTGCACAACGTTGAAATCATTCTCCACTGCGCTTAAGACAGGTGCATTCCACCTCCTATATCGTGGTCAGTTGTATAGGCTTGAATGGCCTTTTGCTGCTCCTCCAACCTCTGAAGCATATAGAGGGTTGAATTCCACCTCGTTACCACTTCTTGCTTCAGATGATGGCAGGGCAGGTTCAGGCGTTTTTGGTGTTGCTCCAGTCTTCTGTACGTGGTGCCTGTACGCCGAAAGTGTCCCGCAATTCTTCTGGCCACCGACAGCATCTCTTGCACGCCCCTCTCGTTTTTTAAATAATTCTGCACCACCAAATTCAAGGTATGTGCAAAACATGGGACGTGCTGGAATTTGCCCAGATTTAATGCACACACAATATTGCTGGCGTTGTCCGATGCCACAAATCCACAGGAGAGTCCAATTGGGGTAAGCAATTCTGCGATGATCTTCCTCAGTTGCCGTAAGAGGTTTTTAGCTGTGTGCGTATTCTGGAAAGCGGTGATACAAAGCGTAGCCTGCCTAGGAAAGAGTTGGCGTTTGCGAGATGCTGCTACTGGTGCCGCCGCTGCTGTTCTTGCGGCGGGAGTCAATACATCTACCCAGTGGGCTGTCACAGTCATATAGTCCTGAGTCTGCCCTGCTACACTTGTCCACATGTCCGTGGTTAAGTGGACATTGGGTACAACTGCATTTTTTAGGACACTGGTGAGTCTTTTTCTGAGGTCTGTGTACATTTTCGGTATCGCCTGCCTAGAGAAATGGAACCTAGATGGTATTTGGTACCGGGGACACAGTACCTCAATCAAGTCTATAGTTGGCTCTGCAGTAATAATGGATACCGGAACCACGTTTCTCACCGCCCAGGATGCCAAGGCCTCAGTTATCCGCTTTGCAGCAGGATGACTGCTGTGATATTTCATCTTCCTCGCAAAGGACTGTTGGACAGTCAATTGCTTGGTGGAAGTAGTAAAAGTCGTCTTACGACTTCCCCTCTGGGATAACCATCGACTCCCAGCAGCAACAACAGCAGCGCCAGCAGCAGTAGGCGTTACACGCAAGGATGCATCGGAGGAATCCCAGGCAGGAGAGGACTCGTCAGAATTGCCAGTGACATGGCCTGCAGGGCTATTGGCATTCCTGGGGAAGGAGGAAATTGACACTGAGGGAGTTGGTGGGGTGGTTTGCGTGAGCTTGGTTACAAGAGGAAGGGATTTACTGGTCAGTGGACTGCTTCCGCTGTCGCCCAAAGTTTTTGAACTTGTCACTGACTTATGATGAATGCGCTGCAGGTGACGTATAAGGGAGGATGTTCCGAGGTGGTTAACGTCCTTACCCCTACTTATTACAGCTTGACAAAGGCAACACACGGCTTGACAAATGTTGTCCGCATTTCTGTTGAAATACTTCCACACCGAAGAGCTGATTTTTTTGGTATTTTCACCAGGCATGTCAATGGCCATATTCCTCCCACGGACAACAGGTGTCTCCCCGGGTGCCTGACTTAAACAAACCACCTCACCATCAGAATCCTCCTGGTCAATTTCCTCCCCAGCGCCAGCAACACCCATATCCTCCTCATCCTGGTGTACTTCAACACTGACATCTTCAATCTGACTATCAGGAACTGGACTGCGGGTGCTCCTTCCAGCACTTGCAGGGGGCGTGCAAATGGTGGAAGGCGCATGCTCTTCACGTCCAGTGTTGGGAAGGTCAGGCATCCCAACCGACACAATTGGACTCTCCTTGTGGATTTGTGATTTTGAAGAACGCACAGTTCTTTGCTGTGCTTTTGCCAGCTTAAGTCTTTTCATTTTTCTAGCGAGAGGCTGAGTGCTTCCATCCTCATGTGAAGCTGAACCACTAGCCATGAACATAGGCCAGGGCCTCAGCCGTTCCTTGCCACTTCGTGTGGTAAATGGCATATTGGCAAGTTTACGCTTCTCCTCCGACGATTTTATTTTAGATTTTTGAGTCCTTTTTTTACTGATATTTGGTGTTTTGGATTTTACATGCTCTGTACTATGACATTGGGCATCGGCCTTGGCAGACGACGTTGATGGCATTTCATCGTCTCGGCCATGACTAGTGGCAGCAGCTTCAGCACGAGGTGGAAGTGGATCTTGATCTTTCCCTTTTTTTGGAACCTCAACATTTTTGTTCTCCATATTTTAATAGGCACAACTAAAAGGCACCTCAGGTAAACAATGGAGATGGATGGATACTAGTATACTTATGGATGACGAGTGACTGCCGACACAGAGGTAGTTACAGCCGTGGACTACCGTACTGCGTCTGCTAGTATAGACTGGATGATAATGATATAAAAAATATATATATATCACTACTGCAGGACAGGTATATATTATATAATGACGGACCTGCTTTACACTGTCAGCAGACTCCTAAACTACTAGTATGAAGAAGATAGAAAAAAAAAACCACCATAGGTAGGTATACAATTATGGACGAGCGACTGCCGACACAGAGGTAGCTACAGCCGTGGACTACCGTACTGCGTCTGCTAGTATAGACTGGATGATAATGATATAAAAAATATATATATATCACTACTGCAGGACAGGTATATATTATATAATGACGGACCTGCTGGACACTGTCAGCAGACTCCTAAACTACTAGTATGAAGAAGATAGAAAAAAAAAAACCACCACAGGTAGGTATACAATTATGGACGAGCACTGCCGACACAGAGGTAACTACAGCCGTGGACTACCGTACTGCGTCTGCTAGTATAGACTGGATGATAATGATATAAAAAATATATATATATCACTACTGCAGGACAGGTATATATTATATAATGACGGACCTGCTGGACACTGTCAGCAGACTCCTAAACTACTAGTATGAAGAAGATAGAAAAAAAAAAAAACCACCACAGGTAGGTATACAATTATGGACGAGCACTGCCGACACAGAGGTAGCTACAGCCGTGGACTACCGTACTGCATCTGCTAGTATAGACTGGATGATAATGATATAAAAAATATATATATATATCACTACTGCAGGTATATATTATAATATAATGAATGACGGACCTGCTGGACACTGTCTGTCAGCAGAATGCGTTTATAGAATAAAAAAAAAAAACACCACACGAGTGTTTAACTTTTTCAGGCAGACAATATACTGGTGGTCACTGGTCAGTCACACTGGCAGCAAAAGTGTGCACTGTTATGTACTCCTGCTATAACTGCTCCCTAGTCTCCCCCACAATTAAGCTGTGTGAGCAGTGAGCACTCAGCACAGTCAGATATACATAGATGATATTATCATGCAGCACACTGAGGCTGAGCACAGATATGGTATGTGACTGTTTATCATTTTTTTTCAGGCAGAGAACGGATTTTAAATAATAAATAAAACTGGTGGTCACTAGTATAACTATCAGCAAAACTCTGCACTCTCTGAGTACTCCAGTCCTTATGCTCCCCAAAATTACTAAAATTAAATTACTAGTAAATCAAGTGTCTCACTCTCTATCTAAACGGAGAGGACGCCAGCCACGTCCTCTCCCTATCAATCTCAATGCACGTGTGAAAATGGCGGCGACGCGCGGCTCCTTATATAGAATCCGAGTCTCGCGATAGAATACGAGCCTCGCGAGAATCCGACAGCGGGGTGATGACGTTCGGGCGCGCTCGGGTTAACCGAGCAAGGCGGGAAGATCCGAGTCTGCCTCGGACCCGTGTAAAAAGGCTGAAGTTCGGGGGGGTTCGGATTCCGAGGAACCGAACCCGCTCATCTCTAGGTAATTGAAAAAACTTACATAAAAGAATGAAGTCCTGTCATATAAAAATAGCATGTATAAAAACTTCCAATATCATTGTATTTAGGTGGGACCATTTAACACAAACTATTTTGTTTCTAGTCATTTTTAAGAGTGTTTGGTGACACTCTGGTTTTTGAGACACACATTCACTGATAGGAGTACAGTTTACAAAGGTAATTTTTTTTATATATACTAGAGCATTTACTGTATAAAAAGTTCTATATATTACATTCTAGTGACTAACATACAATACAGAACATTCTAGTAACTTCTATAAAAACATTAGCCTTCTAGTGACCAACACAGATTTTAATAACCACTATACAATATAGATCCTAAATGTCTGGTGTTGTTACTGTGTAAGTCAAAATACAGATCTACACTGGATACTTGGTGTGAGTGAGCTGACAGTTCTTGTGTAACTCCATTACCATCAGTTGGTCATCTTTTTTTCCCAAAAATGCATCTTATTCACATTGTTATGCAAACACAATGCCCAATCGAACTCTTCTGATTAAAATTATATTTGGCATGTCTATATTCTGTGTGCAACTGCATGTAGGAAAAAACTGTAGGGTTGCATTTCATATGCAGATAGAGCTGTGGTCGCACACAGACTATAGGCATGCAGAATATCATTTTATTCTGCAAAAGCTGTTGTGCATCCTAATCACATTTTTTGTGAATAAGATGCATTTTAATGGAAAAGTCCCAGCAAAAGATGTATGGTGCTACCAAGTCACATCATGGCATATCATGACTAGAAGGGCTGTTAAATGTCCAAGGAGGATACGATGTAAGTGGACACATCTGTACATTTATAGTAACATAGTAACATAGTTGATGAGGTTGAAATAATACCAATTGCCCACCGAGTTCAACCTGTATTTTAATTCTTGCACTATACTGTATTTAGGTACATTTACGACAATGATCCAGCTGAAATAATGATTTAAGTCTAATTAACAACTATAATTTGTACTATTACTAAAATATTTATTTTAAATGCTTTATCCCTTGATATCTTTTTCAGCTAGAAATGTATCTAATCCATTTTTAAACATATTTACTGATTCTACGATTACTACCTTCTCTGGCAAAGAGTTCAAAATTTTTATGGCCCTTACTGTGAAGAACCCTTCCTTTCACTTGGTATGAAATTTTCTCTCCTCTAACCTCACAGGGTTACCCCATGTCCTGTGTAAAGTTATCTCAATACATAAATCACTATATAGCTCCATGTGTTGTCCTTATATATATATTTGAAAATATTAATAATGTCTCCTCTTAGGTGCCTTTTTTCAAGTGTAATCATATTCAATCTAGTAAGCTTTTCCTCATATTCCAGTACCTCTAACCCCTTAACCAATTTTGTAGTTCGCCTTTGCACTCTTTCAAGTTTCAAGATGTATTTTTTATAGTTTGGTGCCAGAATTGTACACAATATTCCAGGTGCGGCTGTACTAATGATTTACAGTATATAGTGACAGAATGATTGAATCATTGGTAAACTCTCTATGAAGTGGAAGTATATGATCATTCTTAGACTCTCTATAAAGTGCACTAGAGAGTCTAAGCATGAGGGATAATATGTTTTTTTCTAAATCTATTTCACAAGTGGTGCAAGATGAAATTGTCCTTGGGCCCTCCAAAACACCCACATGTTGGATATAAAAATGGACATGCACAGTTTAACAAACCAAACACTTCCGCAACATGGACTGCCACTTTTGTGGCTGAAGTGCTTGGTTTGTTTTGGCCCCAAAATCAACTTTTTGTAAGGACTACTTCTGATCATTAATGAGGAGGTTGATGATAAGGATGTTGGTGTTGGATATTGCATTTGCTGGTCCAAACTGCTGGTTACTGATACTGGACTGCTTGTTATTATTTTACATGATTTTGTTCAGATTTTAATAAATAAATTGCATGGTTATTCAGGTGCCTAAATAGTTTTTATAGCTAGAGATGTGTCCTCTCACAGCCATGCCACAATGCATATGCATTGAGCAGGTGACTTACAACATCCATGCATGGGTGTGATCTATACATAGGTGTGAGCGCAAGCAGCCTAGCAGGGCATAGTGTTGCCATGATGTGTTGCAAAATCACAGCCATGATGTAAGAGGATACATCTGTACCTCTACTAACATTAGCCTCACATATAGTACCGATGCCTGTACAGATGATGTCAAAATATGTGTAAAAATAACTCCAGCACAAGAGGTGGAATTTACTTGGTGTTATGCCCAGGCAGAACTGCTGCCACTTGTGGCTTACTTAAATCTTTGACACAAACAACATCCTCATTAGCATCAGATACACAAATACTTCACTCATCCTGTTGCACTTCCACTGTAGCATCCTCAATTTCTAAGTCACCATCTTTACTTGTACTGCTTATCCCCACATTTGCAGAGAGTGCAGAAATGGTGGAAGGAGGCTTCTATACAAGTACTGTGTCAGAAATGTCAGACTCAAACATATCTAATGTGGGCAGTCCTAGACTCTCCTCAAGGATTTGTAAACACACAGTTTGTTCTTCAGCCTTAGTGTTCTTTTTTGGGGTGGCACAGATTTGTCTGTTTAAAAGGTGACACATCTATTAGACTCAGAGTCTAATAGCATGGTTATTCAGGTGCCTAAATAGTTTTTCTAGCTACATATGTGTCCTCTTACAGCCATGCCACAATGCATATGCATTGAGCAGGTAACTTACAACATTCCCGGGGGCATGTGTATGCTCACACCCATGATCCATACATGGGTGCGATCCATACATAAGTGTGAGCACAAGCAGCCTAGCAGGGCATAGTGTTGCCATGATGTGTTGCAAAATCACAGCAATGATGTAAGAGGATACATCTGTACCTCTACTAACATTAGCCTCACATATAGTACCGATGCCTGTACAGATGATGTCAAAATCTGTGTAAAAATAACTCCATGCACAAGAGGTGGAATTTATTTGGTGTTATGCCCAGGCAGAACTACTGCCACTTGTGGCTTACTTAAATCTTTGACTCAAACATATCTAATGTGGGAAGTCCTAGACTCTCCTCAAGGATTTGTAAACACAGATTGGTCTGTTTAAAAGGTGACACCTCTATTAGACTCAGAGTAAGAAGGTATTGCATCATCATCATCATCATCATCATCATCATCATCATCAGAGGATAGCAGAAGATTCCTGACTGTGTTTGCCCACAGCTTCCGCAATAAGCATTCTTCTAGTGCATGAGACAACAGTAGCACTAACAGCACCACTCACTAATAAATGTATTTCATTGCCACTGCGTGTGGTATATGGCATGTTGTCAATTCAATTTTTTTTGGCAGTAAACAGTCTCTTTATTTTTAGAGGTGATGTTTTCTTTGTTAACGTTGTGAAATATTTAGATTTCTTAAACTACCATTAGTAGCTGTTGAAGTACTATCAGGACTTACAGCGGCCACATCACTAATACTGGATTGCTGACTCCTGCTCTTTAATCAAGTGATCCATATCCATATTTTTCTTTTTTTACACACTGCTGTGACTTACTCTGTTTATAGTAATGGTGGCACACTGGCACCTAATATTTTTTTTTTTACAGAGTTAATATCATTTTTTAACACAGTGTCTTACAGTGCTACACCCTAGAGCCCTTCAATGTCTGACAAAGCCACAGCAGTAGTGCCACCGTAGTGTTTGCACCATATAACCCTTCACTGACACAGTTCTTAGTGCTGCACATCAGAGCCTTTCACAGTCTGACATACTGTAGACACAGCAGTAGTGCCACATTAGTGCTTGCACCCCATAGCCCTTCACTGTCACAGTGTTTTAGTGCTGCACCCCACAGTCCTTCAGTCTGACACACCCAAAGTAGTTGTTGCACACCACAGCCCTTCACTGACACAGTTTTATTAGTGTTGCAGGCAATCCACAGTGCTTCAGTTTGCCACAGTAGTGGTTAGTTGCACCCCACAGCACTTCACTGACACCGACTTTATGCTGCAGCCCACAGACCACACCAACCCTCTGACATCCTGTGTGTAATGGTGCCCAAACCACAAGGAAGGGACATATTGAATCCAAAACATGCAGGTGCCAACATCAGGAAGATGACATTTTGCCTCGTTCTGGAATGTGAGCCTTGCAGGAAATCCTGAACCTGCATTCGGAAGTTATCAGACATACAAAATTCGGGTGGGTTTGGTTTTATGAAAACCAAACCTGCACATCTCTACTTAATTTCTATAATCTGTTTTCCACACAAAGGTAAAAAAAAAAAATAATTTTGTATGCTGCTCATCTTATCATTCAGTATATAAATCCAACTGGTTTATTCTACATTTGTCACTAACATGGAATGACTAAAATTATTCTTAAATTGCCAAAAGCAATTAATAACACAGAACTATGGGGCATATTTATCACTATCTGAAATGTTGATGAGATGGGATAAATTCACCCAAAATTGCATTGCAATATTTGAATACTGTACATTGCAAAACTGTATCAATTATTACATGCAGGTACAGAGCTAGTGAGAAAGCTTTCTCCACTGCACTTCTCAAAGTACAGTATTTTTCACAAAATATACCCTTTTCACAAAATATACCCTGTACATGCGCCGACAGCTGCACCCCTAAATTCCTACACCACACCTGCTCTGCTACATTTACAATTACCTCCATTCATGTGATCTGGTGAGCTCCTTGGTCATTTGGTAATCTAATTGCTTGTCTCCTGCTCCCTAACCCTGGTCATTTGCCCTGTTGTGTAAACCAAGATGCCAGATGGGACTTCACATCAGCTCAGTTCATAGCAGATGAGATGACAGGGGTTACAGAAGGAGCACAGCGATCATCTAATTGGGCTACCTCACTGAATCACTGATCAATAAATGGAGGTAATTTTTTTCTTTTCTTTTTTTACTTTCTTTTTACTGGGATCAGCCTGTGGTCTATTTAGGCAAACAAGGATGATCCCAGATGCCGGCTCTGAGCTCTGCAGAGATAGCAGAGGTGGAGGGAAGCCTACATGATGCCATCTGAAGATGGTGTTATTATCCCCAGGTTCCCTCTGATATTTATTTACATTTTTCATTTAATTAATTTGAGCAGATCACATTGTCCATTTTAAGTATGGGGAGTGCAATCTTATTACAATTTGTATTTTATTTTAACTGCTTGGAGAAGAATTTTGTGATTTCATCTCCAAATGGCCAGTAGTACATTCAAGTGATAATAACTCAGGGGCAGATCGGCCATAGGGCTCACCATGAATAATCCTGGTAGGCTGACATGTCCATGAGGCCTGTTTTGTGTGTTGTCTTGTGGCTCCACCCCCCCACATGATAGGCAGCCCACCGCACTCAGTACACTGCATTGTCCCCATTCATTCTGTTATTCCATCACTTGCACACAGCAACCAACTCTGCCATCCAGTGATGCTGCCATGACTACACGGTATATTATACCTCTTGTGCTGCACACGTCGGACCACATCTACCAAATTTTACAGGGCCACTTTTAGTTCCCAATCTTAGACACAAATGCAGCAAAAGGAAGGCCAGAACTACGTACAATCAGACCCCATGAGGAGGCATCCCACCCACTCAACAGACCCCACCCACTCATCAGTCCACACACCCATTAGGGCTGCTTCCATATATTTCACGGGCTGGTTTTCCATCTCAATCCATCCCTGTACTAACTTAATGTGAAAAGGGTGTGAAAACACCTGTTTGCACATTAGTTTAGTAAAAATAATATTTATAAATATGCCTGTATATATTACAATATTCATAAAGTTCTAAGGGAAATATTCATCACAAGCCGCATCTCAGAAATGAATTGGATGTGATAAATTTGCACATGTTTGTGTTGCAATATTTGAATACATTGCAAGGATGCATCAAATATCATATGCAGGAACAGATCTTACAAAAAAGCTCTGTCCCTGCAATTCTCTCCCTCACACATCTCAGGAGACTTTAACCATGCATGCGCTGCTGGCTACATTCCCCTGATCCCATGCACTTCCACGATCCGCCCTCCTCCACTTAGCTAACACTTACCTACATGGTGGTCAGGCAGGAATCAGTGATTGGCTCCTCTCTGTGAGAAGGAGCCAATCACTGGTGGTCAGCTGATCAGTGCTATAATCTGAGATGCTGGCTGGGAGTTTCACAGCAACAGCTGACCAGGGTCACAGAAAGAAGAACCCCAGGCTGCAGCAGCATGCAGGTAAGTTTCATTTTATTATTTTCTTTATTAACTTTTATTTTCTTCAGTTATCAGCCTGTGGTCTATTTAAGATACACAAGGCTGATCACAGGTGTCAGATCCTTTGCTCTCTTCCACCTGTCAAAGCAGAGCAGGGGTAGCAGAACTGGAGTGAAGCCTGTATAATACAATCGGAAAATGGTGTTATTTTCACAGGGCTCCCTCTGGTATTTTTTTTACAATTCAATTTTGGTAAATTTGCTAAGATCACATTTCCCATTACAAGTATGGAAAATGTGATCTGATTACTTAACAAAAATGTAATTTAAGGGCTTAGAGCTAAATTTTGTGAATTCTCCTCCAATTGGATCTTCATATATTCCTGTGATACGGAAGTAATGTGAAAAGGGTGTAAAAACACCTGTTTTCAATCTTTTTTGTAAAAATAATATTGATAAATTTGCCCATACGTAATCTGTATTGTAATCTATTTAATATTTATAAGGATCACTATATTAATATTGTTTTAATTATTACTCTCTAAGTTTTTGTTTTTTCAAAATAGACAAGATTAGATAAAAATAAAAAGTCTACCTTACAGTATTTTTTCAGGGGTTTAAATATATAAAAAAGACTCAAAGATCTGCATTGCATACAGAACCCTTACCTCATATCTAATCATTGCTTGATATAAACTCTAAATGTAATATTTCAATATACTGTAACTTTGATTATCATTTCAAACTCACAATGTTAAGTAATTATATAAATGTTTATGTCATGTTTTCCATATTTCAATATAGAAAACACTTTTTAGGCTGCTTTCAATTTATGTTTACAACTTTTAGTGAACTATGACATTGTTTCTAATTTTCTTTAACCTTTCTCTATACTGTGTGTAGACAACATATCAGCGTTTTTCTAACTCAAATCCTCAAGTACACCCAACAATAGATTGCTTCACTGTGCATAATTAAAGAAATTCAGAAACACAAACTACTGTATGATATTGTTCTTTGGAGTTGATTTTTTTATTACAATTTGTGAATTTGTACTTGTATTATGAAAACAGTAGAGGAAGAGTAGTGCACTTAATAGGGCATATCACAACATATATATTAAGTTTGTGGCATAATATACTGTATATTGTCATATACACTATTAGGTGCTCTACTCTTCCTCTACTGTTTCCATTTATCTATGTATGATTCACTATCACATACAGGCCACTGGTTCAGAGCAGCCACTCACATATTTAACAAGTATTATTTTTTATTATATTATCACAATATTGTCCCAATTCAAAAGGTGATTATGCGCCAATTGGATCTTCTCTGCACAATATTGTATTATGTTTTATGTTTATTTTTTTCTGTTTGTAAAGATTCTAATCCGCAGATAGAGTAATCACATAAGAAAATGTGAAGGGTGGGCAAATGGTTTAAAACTACTGTACAGTATCTGTTTTAGGTACTGTATTACAAATGATATGAAATCCTTAGATGATGGTGATCCGCTGCCACTCTTGTTTACAATATCTTTATAAATTCTAAGTTGCCCATAAGAACAATTATTTTACCTTTGCAATGTTATTTTGTGTGATAACCTTTATTTGCCAATTATTGCTACATATGAGTCACATAAATAATTTTAACTTCCAAGTACAGAACTTGAAAATCATTATAGAGGTGATTGTGTTAAACAATTAAAAAAATCAAAACTTAACCATCTAGTCCCAGATTTATCAAGCCTGGAGAGAGATAAATTGCATGGTGATAAATTACCAACCAATCAGCTCCTAACTGTCATTTTTCAAACACAGCTTGTAACTTGACAGTTAGGAGCTGATTGGTTGGTACTTTATAACCATGCAGTTTATCACTCTCCAAGGCTTGATAACTCTGGGCCTTAGTTTCTTACATTCTATGTATTTGTATAAGTAAAATTAAGTTATAAGATAATTGTATGTACACTTTTTTTAAGAAAACACTTTCAAGTTAGCTACATAAGCATAATTATTTTTATTTTTTAATATATAAATAAATTTATTTACGATAATAATACATGTTCATTTGAAAATTATATTACAGGTTTTACCAAGCTTTTGCTTTTCAGTCAGTTCTTGAATAAAAAAAGGAGTTTTTTAAAATTAGGATATTTGTAGAATTGCTGGAAAATTTCGCAATTACAGTAATTTGACAATTTCAGTTGTCACAACATTATCCATTTTACTGCAATCAGATTATTGATTTTGCCATTACAATACATTTTATTATACTGCAACTTCTTTTTATGCACAGTTTTACAGTTCATTATAAAATAATAAGATGCACTTGCGGCAAGTATTAGAATTAGATTGGTTGATTAAAGTTCCTAAAATGATTACTTCAGCAGACAATTTAAGCTCTGATTATTATAATACACAATTGTCATCTTAAGTTGCCCATAATAATACACAGGCAATTTAAGATGAAAGTTGTGTATTATAATTAGAGATGTGCGGCGGGCAGTTTTTGTGGTTTTTTTGTTGTTTTGGTTCTGGTTCCATCCTCAGGTTTTTGATCTGGATTGGTTTTGCCAAAACCACCCTTTCGTGTTTTGGTTTTGGTTTTGGATCTGGATGATTTTAAAAAAAAACACAGCTAAAATCACAGAATTTGGGGATAATTTTGATCCTACGGCATTATTAAGCTCAATAACATTAATTTCCACTAATTTCTAGTCTATTCTGAAAACCTCACAATATTGTTTTTAGGCCAAACGGTTGCACCGAGGTGGCTGGATGACTAAGCTAAGTAACACAAGTGGGCGGCACAAACATCTGGCCCATCTGGGAGTGGCACCGCAGTGGCAGACAGGATGGCAGATTTAAAAAATAGGCCCCAAACAGCACATGATGCAAAGAAGAAAAAGAGGTGCAATGAGGTAGCTGTATGACTAAGCTAAGCAACACAAGTGTGCAGCACAAACACCTGACCCATCTAGGGTTGGCACTGCAGTCCCACTGCACTAATGGTGGATACTGGATGCACATCTAACACCAGCGTAGTTGTTATGGCCTCAGTAATCTGCTTTGCAATGGCAGTATCACTGGAATTATATGGCAGTACCACTGGACATTTACGGCAGTATCACTGGAATTATATGGTAGTATCACTGGAATTATACAGCAAGATCACTGAAATTATATGGCAGTATCACTGGAATTACACGGCAGTATCATTGGATATATATGGCAGTACCACTGGAGTTATACAGCAGGATCACTGGAATTATATGGCAGGATCACTGGAATTATATAGCAGTTCCACTGGAGTTATACAGCAGTACCACTTGACATATACGGCAGTATCACTATACATATACGGCAGTATCACTGGACTGGACTTATACACCAGTACCACTGGAATTATATGGCAGTATCACTGGAATTAAAGGCCAGTACCACTGGACTTATATGGCAGTACCACTGGATTTATACGGTAGTATCACTGGACTGGACTTATACGCCAGGTCTACTGGAATTATATGGCAGTTTCACTGGAATTATACGGCAGTACCACTGGATTTATACGGCAGTACCACTGGACATATACGGCAGTATCACTGGACTGGACTTATATGCCAGTACCACTGGAATTATACGGCAGGATCACTAAAATTATACAGCAGGATCACTGAAATTATACGGCAGGATCACTGGAATTATACTGCAGGATCACTGGAATTATACGGCTGTACCACGGGACATATACTGCAGTATCACTGGACATATATGGCAGTATCACTGGACTGAACTTATACGTCAGTTCCACTGAAATTATACAGCAGGATCACTGGAATTATATGGCAGGATCACTGAAATTATACGGCAGGATCACTGGATTTATACGGCAGTACCGCTGGACATATACGGCAGTATTAATGTACATATACGGCAGTATCACTGGACATATACGGCAGTACCACTTGACTGATGCAGAAAGAACAACACAGCACCACTGCAATGGACTGGATTTATACAGCAGCACTGGACATATGGCAGCAGAGGACACAACCACTGTGACTGGACTGATGCAGCACAATACACCACCACTGGACTGGACTTATACAGCAGCACTGGACATATGGCAGCAGAGGACACCACCACTGTGACTGGACTGATGCAGCACAAGACACCACCACTGGACTGATGCAGCACAACACAGCACCACTGGACTGAACTTATACCGCAGCACTGGACATATGGCAGCAGAGGACACCACCACTGTGACTGGACTGATGCAGCACAGGACACCACCACTGGACTTATTCAGCACAACACAGCACCACTGGACTGGACTTGTACAGCAGCACTGGACATATGGCAACAGAGGACACAACCACTGTGACACGACTGATGCAGAACAAGACACTAACACTGAACTGATGCAGGACACTGAGGACCGAGACACGACCTCTCTCTATGCTTTCCAATGTCGGAGTGAAAATGGTGGCATCGTGCTGCGACTTATATGGAATACAAACCCCGCGAGAATCCGACAGTGGGATGATGACGTTTTGCCTAATTCTGGTTTTCCAAGTCAGACGGGAAAACCCGAGCTGGACTCGGATCCGGGCTCGAGATGTGAAGTTCGGTAGGGTTCGGTTCTCTGAGAACCTAACCCGCTCATCTCTAATTAGAATTTGAATTAGACATATATGTACATTAGCTATTCAGGAATGTATTAGGTATCTTGGAGATAACACTACACTTCAACATACACATTGAATTAATGCAAAACAAAAAAAAAATCTGGAATAATGATTAGTTATCAAGTTTCCACAAAGGAAATACTGTACGTGTCATCTTTAGATACAGATTTCTCAGTTTCATTAAGAAAGAATTACACATTTTAAAGGTCAATTTCTAATTGTTTCTGGAAGCAAACATGGTACAAAGTTAATATTATTGATTTACTGCTAGTGTCAGAATTATTTTATTTCTTTCATGAAAATCTCTGTTAAAACAAGATAGCTTTCTCACAAGATAATAATGCTTTTTTCAAATGTTATGACTTTGACATTGTTTAATTCTTTGGATGAAAGCTGCTGTATCTTTACTATGGGCCTAATTCAGACCTGATCGCTGTGTTGCAAATTTGCAGAGGTCTGCAATCAGATAGTCACCGCCCAGGAAAAGTGTCAACCCGCCCCATGCAAGTGTTCTAGTCCAACTCCCTGAATCCAGATCAAATTACTCATCCTTTTTAGAAATCTTTCAACAACCACACCCGTTCAAACATCTCAAATCTTATTTTAAAATTTCTCCCTCTCACCCTTTAGATCTACTTCTGAAAAGTCTCACCTCATCTCTGATGACCATTTCTCATAGGAAAATACAGAACAAAAAAACATTGAAAATGAGTACCACTTGACCTATCTAGTCTGCCTATGTACATGCACACCCACACACTAAGGTAAATTTCTCTTATGTCCTAGAGGATACTGGGGATTTATTTAGTACCATGGGGTATATACGGGTCAACTAGGAGCCATGGGCAATTTAAGAATTTGATACTGTGGGCTGGCTCCTCCCTCTATGCCCCTCCTACCAGACTCAGTTTTAAAAAAATGTGCCCGTAGGAGCCGGTCACGCTTACGGAAGCTCCTAAATAGTTTTCTGCATTTATTTTTCTGTTTGTTATTTTCAGGCAGGACTGGATGGTACCAGCCTGCAGGCTTTGTGGGACTAAGGGGAAAGATGACACAACCGCTTGAAGGGTTAATGGTCCCGTTCCCCGCTGACAGGACACTAGCTCCTGAGGGAACTATTCGCGATCCCCACCACAGCGAGCATACATTCCCACAGCATTCCGCCACCCCTAACAGAGCCAGAAGAGTGGTGAAAACTAAGCCGCCCATTATTCTGGTATGAGGGTACGAATATGCATGGATTCTAACCGGGGTGGACTGCGTCTCCAGACTCAGTACACAGTGCAGATGCACTGCTTCTGAGGGTGAACTGAGTTACAGTACACTGTACATAGTACCCACAGTGGCAAACACTGACGTAAAGCAGTTATGACTCCATTTTAAGCACTACATTACCTCAGCCAGTATAAAAAAAGCTGGAACACTGCATGCCATTGAGGGGGCGGGGCTTCACTATGAGTGGATCCAGCAGCTCACCAGCGCCAATTTCCCTCTGCAGTGGACACAGATGCTGACTGACAGGGATGCAAAGCTCCTCCGAAATGTGACTCCAGCTTACCTCAGCGGTATCAGGAGGGGGTGCGATTATTAATGTACTAAGTCCCCAATCTGGGTACTTAGTCTGTGACCAGGCTAAGCTTGGCATTAGCGATAAGGGCGCGATGTGCTGACTCCATAATTTCTCTGTGTCTCCCTGGAAGGGCTCTTTGTGGGTTTATTGTGCTCTTAACCTTTTCCTGTGTGTGTGTTCTGTCACATTTACAATTTGTCAGGCAAAGAGTGTGTTTCATGTACAGCAGAGTGTTCCTCTTCCCCAGGGGGCTCACTAGAGTGTACTCAGTGCAGTGTACCTTCCAGGCTAGTGGGGCAGAGCCAGCATGGCTGGATTCTATTAAAGGAATGATTTCCCATATTTCTACTAAATAGTCCCACAATGAGAAAGAGATGCAGTACTTAAGACAGTCTGTGGATGAGTTCATGAACAGAGACTCAGTCCACAAACCAGCATCTCAGTCCCCTGCCATTTGTCTGTAAAAATGTACTCTGGCCCATATCCTGCAGTCTGACTCTGATGATGATGGGTCAGACATGGAAGAGGGGGAGGTGGAGTCAGAGGTGAGGGCTGATGCTCTGTCACAGGTAATAGAGACTCTTATACTAGTTATCAGAGACGTTCTGCAAATTTCTGATAAGGTTACAGCGGAGTGTGAGGAATCTTATTTTAATGTAAAAAAGAAGTCACTTTTTCTTTGTCAATGGAACTGAATACCCTGTTTGAAGAACAGTGGGTTAATCCTGATAAATTTCAAATCCCTAAAAGGTTACTCTCATCCTTTCCTTTTCCTACTGAGAATAGGAAAAAATGGGAAAATCCACCAATAGTGGATGCATAAGTATCCAGGCTGTCACGGAAAATAGTGTTGCCTGTCCCTGGTGCAACCTCCCTGAAACACACAGCTGATCGTAGCATTGAGACCACACTCAAATCCTTCTATACAGCTGCTGGGGTGGCCCAGAGACCCACTATAGCATGTGCGTGAATTACCAAAGCCATTGCTAAATGGTCAAATAACCTAATTGAGGGGTTGGATTCCTTATCTAGGGGGGGATTGTTTTACTCCTGCAACATATACAGGATTCTGCAAACTTTATGGTGGAATCCATAAAATAAGTAGGTTTGCTTAATGCACGCACCACTGCTATGGCAGTGTCAGCACGCTCTGAATTATGGCTATGCCAGTAGACTGCAGACGCAGACTAATGGAAAGGTGTGGAAGGCCTGCCCTTCACAGGAGAGGCCTTATTTGGAGATGAACTAGACAAATGGATCTCCAAAGCTACTGCAGGTAAGTCCACGTATCTTCCTTCTGCAGCTCCCCCAGCCAGGTAGGCCTACTCAGGACCTAACCTACAGTACTTTCGGTCTGCCAAGTTTAGGGGCAAAACCAGAGGTTCTTTTACAGCCACCAGAGGCGCTAGAGGTAAACCATGGAAAACAGCAGCGGATGGTTCTCAGGAACAGAGCTCAAGCTCTGCTGCCTCAAAGCCTTCAGCATGACGGTGGACTGCGATGCCTGGAGGACTGGCAAGTGGGAGCCAAACTAAAAAATTTCAGTCACATCTGGACAACATCATGCTATGATCCCTGGGTCACAGATCTTATTTCCCAGGGCTACAGACTAGAGTTTCAGGAGCTCCCACCTCACAGATTCTTCAAATCAGGCTTACCAGTTTCACCAGAGTCAAATATAACCTTACAGGATGCCATTCAAAAACTGGTACAGACTCAGGTCATTGTTCCAGTTCCACCTCATCTACAGAACATGGGATATTATTCCAACTTGTTTGTAGTAACAAAAACAGACGGTTCGGTAAGGCCGACTTTGGATCTAAAATTGTTGAACCCATACTTACGAGTGTTCAAATTCAAGATGGAGTCTCTGAGAGTGGTGATTTCAGGTCTGGAGGAGGGGGAATTCCTAGTGTCTCTGGATATCAATGATGCGTACCTTCACATTCCGATCTGGACGCCTCACCAGGCTTATCTACGGTTTGCACTGCAGGACTGTCACTACCAGTTCCAGGTCCTGCCTTTTGGTCTCTCCACGGCACCGAGGGTGTTCACCAAGGTGATGGAAGAGATGATATTTCTCCTTCACAAGCAGGGAGTTAACATAATTCCGTACCTGGACGATCTTCTGATAAAGGCACCATCCACGGAGAGGTTGTTGAACAGCATTGGCCTCACAACCAAACTGCTCCTGGATCACAGGTGGATTCTAAATCTTCTGAAATCTCAGTTAGAGCCAACTCGGAAGCTCCCATTTCTTGGACACAGAGTCGCAGAAAGTTGTTCTTCCATTGGAAAAGGCATTGGTAATCCAGTCAATGGTTCTGGATGTCTGATGCCAACCCGGATATCGATACATCTATGCATTTGCCTTCTGGGGAAAATGGTGGCCTCTTATGAGGCTTTTCAGTATGGAAGGTTTCATGCAAGACCCTTACAGCTAGATCTGTTGGACAAATGGTCCAGATCACATCTTCACATGAACCAAAGAATCCATCTGTCGCTAAAGGCCAGGATCTCCCTTCTGTGGTGGCTACAGAATTCTCACCTAATCGAGGGCCAATGGTTCAAGATTCAGAATTGGATTCTGGTAACCACAGACACAAGCCTCAGACTTTGGGGAGCAGTCACCCAGGGGTGCAGTTTCAAGGAAGATGGTCAAGTCAGGAAGTAATCCTTCCAATCGACATTCTGGAACTCAGGGCTATATACAATGCCTTTCTGCAGGCCTCATATCTTCTTCATGATCGGGCCATTCAGATCCAGTCAGACAATGTGATGGCAGTGACGTACATAAACCAACAGGGCAGAACAAAAAGCAGAACAGCAATGTCAGAGGTGTCAAAAATTCTCCTCTGGGCAGAAAACCCTCTGTGTTGTTGTCGGTGGTCTTCATTCCGGGAGTAGAGAACTGGGAAGCAGACTTCCTCAGCAGACATGACCTGTACCTGGGGGAGTGGGGGCTTCACCCAGAGGTGTTCAGGTGCTTGACATGTCGATGGGGATATTCGCAAATCTACATGATGGCATCTCAACAAGAAGCTCAAGCGGTATTGTTCCAGGTCGAAAGACCCACAGGCAGTGGCAGTGGACACTCTGACGACTCCATGGGTCTATCAGATGGTGTACATGTTTCCTCCACCTCCTCTGATCCCAATAATTCCGAAAGGAATAAAAAAGGGAAAAGGTTCAAGAAATTATCATTGCTCCGGACTCACCAAGAAGGGCCTGGTATGCAGACCTTCTGGAGTTGCTCCTCGAAGATCCGTGGCCTCTACCTCTTCACGAGGATCTTCTGCAACAGGGCCCGTTCGTCTATCAAGACTTACCACAGCTATGTTTGACGGCATGGAAGTTGAACGGCTGATTCTAGCCAGGAGAGGCATCCCTGACAAGGTCATCCTAAGTATGATCCAAGCCAGGAAGGGGTAACGTCTAAACATTACCATCATATTTGGAAGAAATACATCTCTTGTTGTGAGAGCAGAAAATATTCTGTGGTGGCATTTCATCTGTGACGTTTCCTGCTTTTTCTGCAATCAGGTGTGGATTTGGGCATACATCTGGGCTCCATAAAAGTCCAGATTTTGGCCTTGTCCATTTTCTTTCAGAAATAATTAGCTTCCCTCCCTGAGGTTCAGACATTCTTGAAAGGTGTTCTGCACATCTAACCTCCCTTTGTGCCTCGCACGGCACCTTGGGATCTCAAATTGGTGCTGCAGTTCCTCCAATCGGACTGGTTTGAACTGTTACAGGAGGTAGACGTAAAATATCTTACGTGGAACACCGTCACACTGTTGGCCTTGGCTTCAGCAAGACGTGTGTTGGAGCTGGGGGCGTTGTCTTACAAGAGCCCCTACTTAATTTTCCATGAGGATAGAGCTGAACTCAGGACTCATCAGCAATTTCTTCCTAAGGTGGTGTCTGATTTTCAATCAACCAACCTGTTGTGTTCCGGTTGTTACCGACACCTCTGTTACTTCAAAGTCTTTGGATGTTGTGAGGGCTTTGAAGGTGTATGTGAAGAGAACAGCTCATCACAGGAAATCAGACTCGCTGTTTGTTCTTTACGATCCCAATAGGTTTGGGTGTCCTGCTTCAAAGCAGTCAATTGCACGCTGGATCAGGCTCACTATCCAGCATGCTTATTCCACGGCCGGATTGCCGGTTCCTAAATCTGTACAGACCCACTCTACTAGGTCGGTGGGTTCTTCTTGGATGGCTGCCCATGGTGTCTCAGCTTTATAGCTCTGCTGAGCAGCTACTTGGTCAGGTTCGAACACGTTTGCAAAGTTCTACAAGTTTGATACTTTGGCCTCTGAGGACCTTCAGTGTGGTCAATCAGTTCTGCAGGAACCTCAGCACTCTCCCACACAGTTTGGGAGCTTTGGTACTTCCCCATGGTTCTAAATGGATCCCCAGTACGACGTAAGAGAAAATAGGATTTTAATTACCTACCGGTAAATCCTTTTCTCGTAGTACATAGAGGATACTGGGCTCCTGCCTGGTGCTTCGTTCTTCCTGCACTGTTACTTGGTTAAGTATTGTTGTTTGGTTCAGCTGTTACTGTTCCTGTTTCAAGTTTTTTTAGCATGGCTATCCTGTTGTTTGCGTGTGCTGGTTCGGAATATCACCACTATCCTTTTATATTCTTCTCTCAAAGTATGTCTGTCTCCTCGGGCCCAGGTTCCTAGACTGAGGAGGACATTTACTAAGCAGTGATAAGAGTGGAAAAGTGAGCCAGTGGAGAAGTTGCCACATCAACCAATCATCAGCTCTGTATCATTTTATAGTATGCAAATTATAGATATTACTTTACTGCTGATTGGTTGCCATGGGCAACATCTCCACTGGCTCACTTCTCCGCTCTTATCACAGCTTAGTAATTGTCCCCCTGAGTCTGGTAGGAGGGGCATATAGGGAGGAGCCAGCCCACACTATCAAATTCTTAAAGTGACCATGGCTCCTTGTGGACCCATCCATACCCAATGGTACTAAATGGATCCCCAGTATCCTCTACGGACTAAGGATTTACCAGTAGGTAATTAAAATCCTATTTTTTGTTGGAAGCCAATTAACTTACCAGTATATTTTTGGATTGTGGGAGGAAACTGGGTACCTGCAGGAAACTCAAGCATGGGGAACATATATAAACTCCACACATTTAGGGCCATGGTGGGAACTTATGCTCCTACTTGTCTTTTCCTGTACCACTTGATAGTTATGGAGTTCTCCACTACACCCCATCCCACATCCTTCAAATCTTTAAGTGCTTTCTAAGAAAAATAATCTATTGATTTACAGTTTACCCTATAAAACCCACCCTAGCACACCCTTAACAATTGTCCTAATCTCCACTTTGAGTCATACTGTACTCTATTCCAAATAGATTGCAAACTCTCTCATGAGCAGGTCCTTAGGTTTTCATACCTACATTATTTAAATTAATACGTATACATTATGAATGTCTCAGTTTTATGTATGTTCCACACTAAGTAGCATTGTGATGCTAAACAAATGATAACTAATAATAATCTCTTCATATATTATCATATAATCATGGCCAAGCCTCTATCTCATTTCATGTATTAGTTTATTCTGAAATTACTTTTTTTCTATTAGTTTATTAATGTAATTTACAGATAAATGTTGAATACTGTTAATGAAAATATAGCAATCCAATGCCTTTATACAATTACTATACTAAGCAAAAACAAAGTGAACTGCTGCAAAGGGAATAATGGCAATTATTCTAATGGTACTTAAAGGGGTTGAATTTGTAATGTTCAGCAATAGTGGTTTTTCGTTTCAAAAACTGCCTTTAAGTAATTGTTGTCACTTGCTCTGACAATACAACACTATAACAAAGGTTCTGTATGTCTATAAAATTATATCTGTCAAACTGCCTCTGTTTCATGTCATTTTAGCATAAAAGAAAAATTAGAGGTAAAATCAGTAACTGTACAATGGGTGTCATGCTTGTTAGTGATCACAAAATTGATTAGATTTCAAGTGTCCTTTACAAATTACAGTTAGATTAAATTGTATTATATAAATTAAAATGAACTATTGTTCTTGTAATTCTTTTTTTCTAAGTTGAATCTTTAAAGTTTTTTTAATAATAATAATAATAATAATAATAATAATGTAATATTTTACTTTGAATTAAACAGGTTACTAGGAGAAATTTTCTGAGGATCAATTTAATTATTCTGTGGTTTGAGGCTAAAAATGAAAACGCTGACACCTAAAAACAAATTCAGAACATATAGTTTTCCCCTTCCATTGTTGCCCGATGCTTCCATTGTCTACGAGCCCAGACCAAAATAAAATGAAAGCAACTAAACATCCAAAGTAGGGTATGGCAATCATGGGAACAGTGTTAAGTGGCATTCCAAGTGGCGGGCTGGGCCAGAGAACATGCTATACAGCCAACTGTGTGCCTGTAGATGTGCCTAGCAGATAGATGTCTGGGCAGTGTCCTCTGTCTGTTATCCTGTATAACTCACAAATTGCATCTTCCTTCAAACTGACCACTGCTCTCATCTCATCTGGCTTCTATTTGTCAGTTAATTTAGAGAGGGCCTGCAAACAATTGGTATGACCTTTAATTATCACTTCCATTGGCCATATTGAGCATAGCAGACACAGGGCTCTAATTTCTATGCCTTGGATGGAGAAAAAGTGGACGGAAATGATGTACCAGCCATCCAGCTCCTAACTGTTAATGTTCAAACCCAGCCTGTAACATGGCAGTTATGAGCTGATTTGCTGGAACATTATCTCCATCCACTTCATCTCCATCCAAGGCTTAGTCAATAGAATCCACAGTCCGTTGCCATCTGGAACCTTTCACACCCTCTCTTTGCCTCCTTAAAATGACAACTGCCACTCTCAAAATGTTTAGCAACTAAATATTTATAGAATAAAGCAGCACTGAGTGAGTAATTAATTAAAAACTATATGCAATTAAACAAATACCACATGAACCTTTTATCATCAATATATAAATCAATTTAATTAAAAAATATAGGATATTGATAAAATTTCAGTTTAGGCTGATTCAAAGTTCAGTCACCAATTAATCATACAGCTAAATCCAGACTGCTAGGAGACACACTTGGACTTTGGACTGCTGTAAGGCTTATCCAGTGTAACCAGTTACTATCAGTGAAGTAAATAGCTGTATGATTAATTAATGATCAGAGATGAAATAATCCTGAATGGATGATTTCCAAAGATACTCAACAGGGCATTAGAACTATTTTTGTAAGTATTTTTCTTTATAAAATACTTTATATATTGTTGACAAAAGGTTCACAAGGTATTTTTTTTCTTAATTACATATATTAATTATATACAGTAAACACACAGTACTGCATTTTTCTTAAACTACTTATGGCAGAAGCTGGCTTGTATCCCTTATCAAAAATACCTTCATTAACCATAAACTCTAATAAATAATACTTGCTTAGTGAGTGGCTGCAAATAACTGTCACAGTTTGTCAGACCACCCAGCAGGTCACATGTTCCAGGTCACCCAGCAGGTGTTCAGGGAGAGTTCACCAACTTTCACATTTTCCAGAGCACAATATCAATGCATTGTAAATGGCAGGTAAATGCTTTGTCACATAAATCCAAAACAAAACAAAACAAAGCAACCAATTACAAGGCCAATATTTTTTCTGCAAATCAATGGACAAGACCTTTAATTTAGTATATGATGTGCCCTACCCAGACAACAGCATCTTAGAAATATGTCACTCATATTTCTGCTATTAAAATATAGATGAGGTTGCTAATATTGAATTCTACATATATTAGATAATAACGTACATATTGCTTTCCACATGTAGTGAATGTTTATATTTTGTGGTAGAGATAGTTTGATCATTGGCATATTGAGCCTAATGAGACTCCAGTTTGCATATTGAAAGCAATAGGTTGCTCACCCCTGATCTAAAAATGGCATATCTAGAGCATTGCTTATGGGTACTCTGCTATTTATTTGAATATCTTATGGGGACTCTACTATTTCTTTTACAAACATATGGGGGAACTAATATATATTGGACACCTCTTCCTGAACTTCTTTTCTGGATATCTCAAAGACCTAATGCTCTCAACAATTGCTTTCTGTCCTTCTAAATATCAGTATCCGGGGGTAATATGAGTTATAGTTGTTAACTAATCTTAAAACATTACTTCAGCGGGTATGTTAGAATCATCACAACTTAATCCGGGTTGAACACGATGGGCAATTTGCCTCTATTCAACCTCAATTATTATGTTACTATGTTACTATGTTAGTATCCACATCTACTCTATAACAATTTCAGTTTGCCTTTATTCCTTAAAAAGTCCTTTCTGCACTGCCTTTGCTTTTAGTACACCAACTTTTAACATTGTTTATTTTTAGTATTTCACCCACTCCATTTTTAGAATATTGTTGTGAACAGCACTACTGTACTGATCAATCTGCAACAAGCTACCCACTATCCATGACCTCTCATTTCTTACTTTCTAAACCTTCTCACTATCAACAATTTTTGGCTCGCCTCCTTAGACTCCACCTCCTCTGCTATTCTCTGCTATGGTGGCTTCTCACTCACTTATCAAGATGTTTGAGTGGGAGTCATCTATTTTCCTGAACTGCACCTGTCGAGTCATCCCACCTGAACCCTCCCTCACTTTCTCCACATTTGAGTTCCACCCTGTCTTCCTCTTCTATCCCATTCACCTCCATGTGGCAGTTATCTACCACCCCTCCAGCCACTCCTTCCCATTACTCAACAATTTTACTGCTTGACTTACCCATGTCCTCTCCTCTGACCTCATATTACTGATACAAATGAAAGCAAATTAGTAAATACAGCTTAATAATACAAAATAATTTGATCAGTGAAGTCCCCATTTTCCCTGCCCCAAAACTGCTGTTACTACAGTATGTATTATTTAGTTGAACCTCTGTTGCATGATGACATTTTCCTATGTATATAGATGTATTCAGCTCCATATGATATTGTACATTAATAGGTAATGCTGACTGAAAACACAGTCTACAGTATCTACACTAGCTAATCACTTTCTTAATGAGTGAATTATGTAAAGAGCATGTTATCCAAAATAATTTTAGTTAAAAAAAATAAAAAATATATTTTTGCTATCATTTTTGTAAAAAATTTTTTTTTTTCAAACTTAAGAACACTTGGTAACATTGGAAACATTGCAACCGTCGCAACTTTAATTTTAATAGCCCAAGCAGCCACCAGGTACTCAGGGGGGTGCTTTGAGAGTTTTATTTATGCTTCCCTGCATCTGCTATTACCTGCAGCCACTGGGTGGGGGGTCCTGCCATGCTGGCTGATCAGTAGTGATTGGCATCATGGCATACACTCAAGGAGAGTGCAGTGAGTCAGAGGGTCCCTCTGATAACTGTAGCTGGGGGAAGTTTCTCTTCCCTGCAGCTGAAAACACTGTTTATATAAATGGTCGCATCAGGGGCAACCAGGTCAGATAAAGCACTTGCTGGTGTGGTCGCATTTGATGTGACTATTTCAGGCAAGTTGGTAAATCAATCATTTGGGGATTTTTTTGTTAATACAGTATTATTACCTCATTAACATTAATTTCTAGTCATTTCCACTCAATTTTGGCCACCTTACAGCTCACAATATTATTCACTAATATTGGCTAAAGGCTGGCTGGGTAAACGAAGCAATAAAGCAGTCGCACAAACACACGGCATGTACAATATAGCTATTTAAAAATGTGTTGCATCCCCAATACTATCCAAAAATACAGCCAATTATGAAAAGTAAAGTGGTGCAGGATGTAATTGTCCTTGGACCATCCTACCTACTTTTATAATGGACATGCACAGTTTAACAAACAAAGCACTTCAGCAACAAGGATTGCAACTTTTGTGGCTGAAGTGTTTGGTTTGTTTTGGCCCCCACAAGCCAATTTTTTTTATAGTTGGATTACCTCCAATCACTAATGAGGAGGTTGGTGATGAGGGTGTCAATGGCATTATAATCTTGTAAAATAAATTTCATGAAGTCTCCACAAACTACATAAAATGTAGGAGTGCCTAAATGGTAATGTCATTACCTACAGGTATACTAACTTTGGCCTCACAAATAGAGCAGTTTCCTTCACAAATGTGAGGATTCGGGTAAAAATAATCCCACACCCAAGAGGAGGCTTTTTAGTTTTATGCCCAGGTATCACAATGGCTTTCATTTTATCACGGACAAGAACTGAAACCAAAGGGTGGCTAACTTAAACAAAGAACATCAACAACATCCTCATGCACATATATTCCCCTCACCCTGTACCACTTCCATACAAGCATACTCAGTTTCTATTATGTCCTCACCATCTTTACTTGTACTACTCCTCACATTTGCAGATATTGCAGAGATGGTGGAAGGAGGTGAAAGAGGCTTCTCTATGATGACAGAGTGACAAATGTCAGACTCACATATAGCTAATGTGAACACCTCTAGACTTTCCTCAGGTATGGGTGATGGTTCTGAACACAGTTTGTTCTACTGCCTTAGTGTTTTTTTTTTTTACGCCTCTTCTTACATCGTGATGAGAGGCAGAAGAAGATAGCTCACTGACTTTTTCAGATGCACAACTTATAAATAAAGACCACAGCCTGCCTTTCCTTGCCAATCAGTGTGGTGAATGGCATGTTAGCAATTGTATGTTTTTCTGAACAAAACGTTCCCTTCATAAGAGATTTTTTTTTATCACTTTAAAATATTGTTTTGATTTTATTTTAAATGCCTTGACTTAAACCCTCTATGCCCTTAGGCATCAACTTTAGTGGATGATGTTGTAGGACTAGAATAGCCTGACAGCAGCTGCAGTGCTAGTATTTGGTTGCTGCTCCTGCTCTTCTTTCAACTGATCATTATCCATATCAATAAACACACATAAGTAGTGCAAACATTAGAACAATATATATTTCTTTACTACTTTTGTGACAGCTCACACAGAGGGTTATCACAGCACTTATATGTCTGTGAACAAACACAGTGGAGTACAATATAGAGAAGAAGCGCTGCAAACAATAGAACAAGATATATTCTCTTGACCACTTTTTTTTGCAAATGACAGCTCACACTGTGGGGTATTACAGTGCTTAGATGTATGCAAACAAACACAGTGGGGTGCAATAAACAGAAGAAGTAAAGCAAATGTTTTTCGCAAATAACACTGCGGAGTCACACCGCTTATATTTGCAGTGGATGGATACAGCACAGCAGCAGTTATTGACTGGAGTGGCTGGATAGTGGACACAGCCCAACACAGCAGAAGCCACTGACTGGAGTGTATGGACACATACAATGGAGACAGCACAGCCCAGCAGCGAGCATGGCAACATAGACAGTGAGAAATAGCACAGAGCCGAGGCAATAAAATTTACACATACAGTATGAGTCAATCAAGGTAACTAAAAGTTAGCAATAAATCATTACAGCAGCATCCCTGATGGTATAGAGGCACAGCAGTCAGTCACATTATCTACAAAGCAGAGGGATAACAATTAAGTTTCCTAGAAAACTGCCAAGAACTTCAGTAGCATGCACAGAAATTGAGTGCTAGAGCCGATCAACAACCCAGCAAAGCTCTGATACAAAAAAAAAACATTTTAAAGGAGAAGAAACAGGGATAATCAGGGGCAGCTGTAGAGTTGAAAACAAACTGAGCATATTTTTTGACTTAGAATAAAATTAACAGTTTAAGAATTATACATTGATAATGCTGGGGGAATAGAAAATGTAAGGTCTATCCCTTCTTTTTAAGAGTGCAGACTCATGACAAGATGTTTTGAACTGATGTTTTTGTTTTTGCATCTGTTTTACAGCAATACACCTGCGGCCAAGGAATAACTCTTTGAATTATGGGTCCTCAAATGTGATGCACCTATGAAGGAGTTGTCCATTTTTTGCCTGCCCACTGATACTACAAATACAGCAAATTTCTGTCACCTTTTTATTTTACATGTATTATAGAGGGAAAGCCAGTCAAGGATCAGACAATATTGGAATGGATGTAATGATGGCCGAGTTCGGTGGCCGTGTGGGATGCTGGCCTAACTCTGGCTGTTTTTAAAAGGGCCAATCACTCACAAGACATGGTTTTGCCTTGTAAGTGATTGCCCCTTTTAAAAGATGTCCGAATTCGGCCAGCATCTCGCGTGGCCGCCGATCTCGGTCGTCATTACATCTGGCATTTTGTCCCCCAATTACAGTGGTATATTTAGGATGTATGTGACATTTCTAAGCAACTTTTTGCTTTAATTTAATTTTTAAAATCCACAAAGGTCTACCCATATTAAAGAGCTGAAATTGCAGAAAGTACTGCCTTGAGAAGCAAATCTATGTTCAGTGCCATAAAATCTGGCTAAGTGGGCAAAAACATTTCTGTGATCCCATAACAGTCGTAAAAAGCACTTTTTTTGTAGTATACCTCTTGGCTTTTGCAGTGTATCAAAACCTGCAATGTGTGAAGTACATACAGGTTTTTACAACCTACACATGGGGACTAATAACAGACATAAGATGATTTTAAGTAACCTTCAGTAATGACATTTGAGAAATTAGCCCCTTAAACATAATTGCTGTAATTAGGAAGAGTACTGTTAGCATAAGAATGGAGTTGATGTATTATTGCATTTTTAATATCACACTATAGATTCATATGCTGGCTTGTTTCCCAGCAATTTTTCATTGTAGATTATTCCACTGATTATAAGAAGAACATTAGGTTGTGCTTCAAGTATGTTAAACCTTACTTATAAGCTATTTAATTGCAGAAAAATTGCATTTTAATAGTAAGAAAACTATATAAATATAACAGCAAACCTATTTTTAATGAAGAAAAATAGTAAATACATTTCAAAAGATGTTGTGCTTTAATATCTTAGTGCTTCACCCAAATGATAACTTATAAACAGCATTAACCCTATATTATACCTGAAAGGCTCTAGAGTGGTGTAGTCGAGCATTGCTCAGCACAGATATACAGTATATGAGTCATGTTTACAAGTAATAGTTACAGATTCAGATAAAGCTAGGATTATTTTTCTTGCAAAAAAAAAAGATATTATGCATATTTTCCTTTTTATAAACTGTCCTTCCTAAATAAATATAAAGTTTTATGTTCATACTGTATTATTTTATACTGCTAAAAACAATCCTCTATGAATTATCATCAGTTTTGACTCCAAACCTCTCCTCTATGAAAGTGCTGGACCAGGGCAACTTTGCATCTTGTTCTGGCCACGCCCCCTGACCGATAAAGTCATGATGTCACGTCCAGAGGGCAGGGTAAGTGCAGCACTGGAGGCTGTACAGGCTGCAGGGTACATGTCTGGAGTGTCCAAAGGATGCTTTAGGCAGCACCGCAGCAGTGCTGTTACAGGCACCTTGCTAGCCAGAAACATAGGCTATGGGGCAGTGATGATGCTCTGTGTAGTGGTACCACTTGTACACCCCTGCTCTATGACACAACCTACATACTGCAGGTTTCACTGTTTTCAAAACTCCTAAGCATCACCCTTTTGTCAATGCAAGGTGCATCAGATGATAAAGTGCAATGAAACAATCAGGAATTTAAAATAAAAAGCATACACATTTATGGATAAAATAGCCATTTAATGGCTGCAGGTGTTGATTCTCTACCCTTTACAATATCTTATATTTTTCTGAGTGATTGAACTGGTTATTATAATTTGAACTGAAGGCAACTTGAATTTACCATTGGCTTTCAATCATTTTATGCTGGTCCAATATTATTATGCAAATTAAATTTAAACCAGAGAAGGAATTCAGAAAAAAATACAATCCATTACAGGATATCTACACCATAGAGTTCAATTTTCTTTTCTTGCTCTCTTTTATTCCTTTCTGGTGATTCTTTAAAGAAAGTTGACAGACATGCTGCGAATTTACATTTAAAATGATCAGATGTGTCACGTCCATCAGATAGGGAAGATGCTATGCAAGAAAGACAACCATGTCCTTAAGCTCATGTATTAAATCCCTCTTGTTACCATCCACATCTACTGAAGAATGCAAAGGCATATATTTAAGCCTCTGACAGAGCAAGATACAAAAAGAACACATTTTTGAGAGTTCATTAATATAGATTTCCATAAACTGATAACCTGCTATATTTCTGACTATTGGCGGCAAAATGTAATAAACATCTGAGCGGAATAAACATCAGTTCTCATTAATATTGCAAAGCTTAAAGTTACTTTTTCATAACCTCAAATTTAGATGCTTGTTATAATTTGAAAATATACTGTACAATTGCTTTTTTTATATTTAGAACATTGGGTTTACATTTGAGTATACATGATTTCTTTCAACAATAATGATGTCTTCTGTAACACATACAAATATTTCAGCATAAGCCTGAAAACTAGTAGCTTAATTGGGGCATAAATATTAGCATTGCACAAAGCTAAATATTATACAGTTTATCTTTTTGCCTACTGGCACATAAATCATTTGTGGCATTAAATGAAAATCAGACTTTAGAACACATTGTTCATGAAACATAGTTGATAACACCATAAATATTGAAAGAGTACAGTAAGTACATTGCCAGGAGGCATTTAAACTTGAAGTAAACAATTTTAATTTGTACTATTGACTTATGTGTTATTACCTCCTGCCGAGTGTAACTCTTGTATTTTATTACCTTGACTTAGAAATACGGCACAGGGGGTCTGTGATACATGGCTGGATGTTATACATGACTGGTCATTTAACTTAGATGTTTATACGCTTTGTACACAGTTTAGGACTTACAGGAAAGGTGAGGTCAGTATGTTTAGATGTCAAGCTTGACTTCAAGTCTATTATGCGGAATGGTTTATGGGAAAGGACTATGAAAGATTGGATTTTAATGTAAAATGTTGTGCGTATAAATTTATAATGGCTGTACAGATCCCAAAACACAGCTGCTCATGAGTTTAGTGTAAAATATTCCAGTTATAACTAAAAAATGAAAGCATCCACTTTATTCTTTACAATTTGGTAATGTAGTAAACATTGGTAAATGGTTAATTAACCACTTAACTGGCTAATATAGTTTCCAAAAATTTGACCAAAATTAAATGATCAAATTATGTAAAAAAAGGCTATTTAAACCCAATTCAGTATAATTTCATTAACAAATATGCAGATTTGTTTCTTTTTTTTAATAAAATCATACTAAAGAAGAGTTAAATATGTATTATTTACATACAGCTGTGTCTTCATACATATTTGATATACAACACTTTTATATCTGGGTGCGACTGTGTCTGTGTATCAAGCACAATGGAACTTGGCGTGTTCATAATCCACATCCACTACTTCATAGCATTTCATATTTGTGTGTGCAATTGACTCTCTCGATATTCATAAGAAGTGCTATGATGTAGCGTGCGTGTTTTTTTTTTTATATATCAAGGGGTCCATTTATCAACAAATGATAAAACTCATTATGAATGATAAAATTCAGTGCGTGTGATAAATGGTGCTCCAGCCACTTAGCTCCTAAGTGTCATGTTTCCAGCTCCTAACTGTCATGTGTTTGAATAATGACGGTTGGGAGCTGATTGACTGGATCATCGTTTATCAAATGTAATGAGTTTTATTATTCACAACAAGTTTTATCACTCATTGATAATGTGCCCTTAAGTTCCTTTGTGCTTCAGTCACACACAGATATACTGTATAATGTAATTTGGTAATTTTAAAAGTCAACAATATTAGGGACATTTAAAAACATTTTTTTTATAACATTTAAAAAACTTGCACTGCAGCTAGTTGACAGAAGACAAGCCGAAGCTACCCATATCCCCTTCTGAGCTTGGGCTGTGGGAAAACTATTCACCCCCAGCAACAGCAGTAGCCCTGGCACACAAGGATTTTTGGGGGATATCCTAGATAGTAGAGAAGTCAGCATTTTCAAATTGAATGCATAAGGACTAACTCCAAGCATTAATGAAGAGGTTGTTGATGAATGGTTTAGCAGTGGAGACTGCAAGTGCTGGTAGGGGATGGTATCAGGATCCCGGTGCTTGGGATGCAGCAGTCCTAATACCAAGAGCGGCATCCCAATGCTGAGGATTCTGATACCTAAGTGGTAACTTTACTAGCCCTAATCTAATCCCTAACCTACCTAACCCACCCTCCCCACAGCCTGACCATACCCCCCTCCCACAGCCTAACCCTAACACCCCCCACCCCCCAGTGGTGCCTAACCCTAACCCCCCTCTGGCAACCTAAACCATTCACTCCCTCCTCCACAGCCTAATCCTAACCCTCCCTCCCCGTAGCATAACTCTAACCTTCCCCCCTTACTGCCTTACTCTAACCCTCCTGCCGCTGTCTAAAGCTAACCTCTCTCACTCCCCCGGCTTACCAGTGGGAAATCCCAGCAGACATTCATTCAGGATCCCAGCGCTGGAATTTTGATCCATGTCGGGATCCCAGTGTCAATATTCCAAGCAGTGCTGTTTGGATCCCGTTGGTAGCAGACTGCATGCTGCTGGTAGCTGCTGCTGGGCTGCTTATTTATTTTTACAGAATACTCATAACATACCCTCAAAACCCTATTTGGACAAAGCATCTAAAACCTTAAGTCCTTAGTTGCCTGATAAGTTGTGTACAAAATACCGGTGCAGAGCACAGGTGTGGCTGGAGGACAGTCAGACAGTCCAAGTGAAGATGCAGAAGTCAGTCTGGAATTCTGATGCAGTCAGGAGGGATTGCTTATGGATACAGAGCCCAGTTAGGACTGCAGTCAAATTCAAGCAGGCCATGTGGCCAGGATTCTACCTGGAGGGAGACATCTAAACTTTGACTGTGAACAGTGCAGCTGTGACAGCAAGCCAAAGACCAGATTGGAGCCTGTGTATGTTACCTTCAAAGAAGCAGGACTGAGACTTTTGGTGAGAAGCTAGAACAGGCTTGGCCAGCCTGTGGCTCTCCAGCTGTTGCAAAACTACAAGTCCCATCATGCCTTGCCACAGTTTTGCTATTAGGGAATGCTAAAACTGTAGCAGGGCACGCTGGGATGTGTAGTTTTACAACATCTGGTGAGCCACAGGTTGGCCAGGCCTGAGCTAGAGGCTAAGTGAGGCCAGGCTAACTACTGTATACCTGTGAAAGTATATGTGCCTGTGTGCCGACCATGTAACAACTGGAATCCTACCATCTGTATTGTGACGACGGTCTTCTGACTGATGGTCACGCATACCCAACCTGCCCAGCCCATGTCAATCGGCCCTGGTACCTGCTCATTATGGGGATACAATTTAGCCTGTGCGATCATGGCTGCAGCATACTGCAGGCACACCTCTATTTGCCTTTCTGTGGATCAGTGGCATGTCTCCTTTGGGCTTGCCATAGCTAGAGCTCCTGCACTGCTTACAAGACCTGTGGTTGCCACTGATGAGGATCATCCTGCTGCAGCACACTCTGTCACTGCAGTGACACCTCAGTTGCGTGGTTGGTAGACATGGCCAGCTCCTGGGTCCTCTTTGGACTTACATGAATCTTCAGGCTCCACTGAAATGCCAGGACATGGCCATGACCTGAACACCAAGAACACTTATTGGGATGTGGCTAGATGCATTTGGCACCACAGCCCTGGCATGACTCTGATGCTTCACCGAGTACACTGATGCTTCTCCGATGCTTCACAGATGATCAGCCACATATAGGCATTGTTGCTGGGGCTGGAGCAGATTGGGGTCAATCTATTCTGAGTTGCCACCATGAGGGTTCCCATCAATCTTGTCCTTCCACAACCAAGGGGTAAGGCCTGTGGGACTTGGCAAAGAATGTGTTGTCTCAGTTTCTGCAAGCTGATGTGTCTCCTCTGGAGCAGTGGCAGGCCTGTTAGTAATGGTGATGGGTGCTTTGACACCAATGCTAGTGTCACAGGCAGTTTGGGGTTGGATGGCACTGCTAGTCATGGTTCAATTGCAATTGGCCCCTTTTTTTCTTTCAACTAGGCAATTCTGTAGCTTGCCTTTCACTGTGTCTTCTTCTTACAACTTGGGAGCTGCTTTACAGCCCACAGGTGGTTGTTCATCCGCTGTTACCTGTGTCTTTTCTCCCTCTTCATACTCTTCTTATTAATATTCTTGCAGCAGTTGTGATCTGGATGAAGTAGATAGTTTGGCTCTAATGTCTTTATCCTCTGCCCCTTAAGTCTCCGAGTTAGGGTTCCTCAGGTGTTATGGATGGGGAAATTAGTTCCTCCTCAACTAGTGGTGTTTTGCATCAGGCCAGGCATAGAAAATAATAAGAGCATAGCATTCACAGAGGCATTTACAGCATAGGAGAAGCTAGTCCTAGTGCTGCTGTCCACTTCACAACTGTTATGAGCTGTCGTCCATCTTTCCAGCAAGTCCCAGTCAGTGCTAAGTGACTGGGACATCACAGTATTTCCAAGCAACCAGGATGCCTTCTCTAATTAATATAGGTACCATGGCAAACTTATTGGATTGGTACCGACATTGGGAGGAGGCAGAGAAGTTGTGTTAAGGGTTTATCAAGGGGCTTTGGCTCCTGATAAACAGTGAAATACCAGTGGGTTCTCCAAGTAGCCTACCATCATCTGAGATACCCCATATTGTTAAGGACAAAGCATTACAGGAGGTCCAGCTCAGGTGATTCAATGGACCTTTTCCTGTTCCTCCTTTCCCTTATTTAGCATAATCACCCTTAGTTCCACAGACAATGCCTTAGAACTGGGAAGGTTTGTTGTATGCAGCACCTTTCTTTTCCATGTGGCAGGCCACTTAATGATACTATTGCAGAGTTACTTGCCAGAGTTTGCTATTAGTCTTTTGATGTGGATTTGGATATGGAGAAGTCTGATGATTCTGGGGCATTTTTGTGTAAGGTTAATGTAAAGTCTGCATTTTGCCTTTTCCCCTTACATACAGTATTTTTTGTTTTATAAACAGAACGGTGCTTACATTGATAGTACATGTCCATGGGTTGATAAGTCTGTATTTTAAATATGTGCATCTCTTCTGAACAGCAGCGGATCACTACCTGTGCTTAATGGAGCCTTATGCTCTTTCCACATGTTTTCATTTTAAATGACAATACTGTATTTCCTGCAGTTAGAACATTGGGCCTAATTCATACCTGATTGTACCAGCAAATTTGTTAGCAGATGGGCAAATATAACTAGAGATGTGTGTTTTGTGTTTTGGTTTTGGTTCTAATTCCATTTTTGTGTTTTGGTTTTGGTTTGGTTTTGCCAAAACCACCCTTTTGTGTTTTGGTTTTGGATTTGGATCTGGATGATTTTTGAAACCCCCCCCCATAAAAACCGCTAAAATCACAGACTTTGGGAGTAATTTTGCTCCTATAGTATTATGAACCTCAATTACAATAATTTCCACTCATTTCCAGTCAATTCTGAATGCCTCACACCTCACAATATTGTTTTTAGGCTTAAAAGTTGTACCGAGGTGGCTCTATGACTAAGCTAAGCGACACAAGTGTGCGGCACAAACACCTGGCCCATCTAGGAGTGGAACTGCAGTTACAGACAGGATGGCAGATTTAAAAAATAGGCCCCAAATGGCACATGATGCAAAGAAGAAAAAGAGGTGCAATGAGGTAGATGTATGACTAAGCTAAGCGACACAAGTGTGCGGCACAAACACCTGGCCCATCTAGGAGTTGGTTGTTGTTATAGGTTGTTGTTATAATTGTTATACTGCAGCAGTGGACATATAGCAGCAGCGTATATCATCACTGGAATTACTGATGACACAGGACACTACCACTTGTCTGATGCAGCACAACACGTTGTTGTTATAATTATTATACTGCAGCAGTGGACATATAGCAGCAGCATATATCGTCACTGGAATTACTGATGACACAGGACACTACCACTGGTCTGATGCAGCCCAACAGGTTGTTATAATTGTTATACTGCAGCAGTGGACATACTGTATAGCAGCAGCGTATATCGTCACTGGAATTACTGATGACACAGGACACTACCACTGGTCTGCGCAACACAGCACCACTTTACAGCTACACTGGATATATGGCAGCTGAGAACACCAACACTGTGGCTGGCTGGACTGATACAGCACAATACACTGACTACACTGGACTGGTCTGCACAACACAGCACCACTTTACAGCTACACTGGATATATATACATTTGAACAAATTTATTCATAAAATATGTTAAATCACAACCAGTTAAAAAGTGACATTAGTTAGAGCTAATAATATATTCAATTCAACAAAGAATCCACACTCGGCATATGATATATAATAGTCCCACAGTACTAGTGCACTAGTAGATGATGCAATAATCGGTATACGTTCTTTATTAGAACCAATGATCCATCAGTCTGGTGTGATTAATAGTGGCTGATAATTTGATATGCAATTTTTTTTAAAAATATAGCACTTTAGAAACAGTTCCAAAATGAATGTTTTCCTTTATTCTATATAGTAGTGGTATTCTTGCTATTGGATAAACCGGTTTGGTAAAGGTATCATACTGGAATTAAGTGAAGTAAAGTGCATGAGCTCCGTCTGTCACTCTCTCACTGTGACTAGTATCCGGAGCTGAATTGCTTACCGCTTCCACAGATGTCCCAGCGGTACTGACCATGAACCGGGCGCCGCTCTTTCTAGCGGCTCGACCTCCCGTTCTCCTGCCGGACCAGTATAATATCTCTTTCACTGCCGCCTCCAAAACGGATCGCTGGTGCTCCAGATGATTTGAGCACTGTAGATTCCGAATGAATCAAATGAAAGCCACGGTCCCCGTATGGCAAGCGGGACCAATGCAGGTGGCTATGGAGCTGGTCAATCAATTCCGGCAGAGATTGAGGGTATAGAATAAATAAACTCGTAGGACTGACGAGTGCCTGAATATTCAGGTAATAGGAATTATCCTATTAAGCCTCAGAGACAGCGATTTCAAAGACAGAGACCTGACAGTAGAGATACATGGAGGGATGAGAACCACAGAAATAGATATGAGGTTCTAAGGACCAAGGATTCGACTCCTCCGAGTAACACAGGTGTAAGAGAAGATCGTCCCATTAAGTCAAAGGTGAATTTTTTAGAGAGACGCCATCACTCACCGGGGGACCCACAGAACAACTCGTGGGAAAACCAAAGAGTGATGCTTACTCCAAAATGAAGAAGAGAGGAAGAGCTAGAGGCTGCAGGGGAGGAATCAAGAATACCTACAAAAAACGTAAGAAGGTTCTAAGTACCAAAAGTATATTTAATCTTTCTAAAAAAATCTTGACACCAGCTGAAATCTCTTTATTAAATAAGGGCTTAAAATTTGCCCCAGAAGAAAAACCGAACCTCTTTACGCTTTTTGTTGATCTAAACAGATTTGTACGTACTCTGAGTAGAAAGAGATATTTTATAAAAAAATCACTACATAAACAGAATATCAATGGGTCACCAATCTGCTTAGACAGACAAGATGATGCTTGTCTTGGGATTTTAGAATCACTTTTAGGTGAAAATGAGGAGATAGATAACACCAAAGAGGCCACTAGACCAAGAAAGGTATATGACATTAATGGAATAGATTCAAAGAAATTCAAAATACCATCTGAATTTTACCCTTTTCAGTATAGAGGTCCTTTTATTGAAGGCTTCTACACTACAACTATGAGGGAGTTCAGAGAGTTATGCACCAGACAGGATACTTTAGCCCTGAGAGATAATCTGTCAAGATCTGAGAGAATGGCCCTCAAAAGACTCATTAATGATAAAGAGATCATTATAAAACAAGCCGATAAAGGCGGAGGTTTAGTTATCCAGAATCTTGAGGATTACCTCTCTGAGGCTTATAGACAGCTTAATGACAATACCTTTTATAGAAAAATCTCAAGAGATCCCACAGGTATCTATCAGGATGAACTCAGGCCCTTATTGGAGATGGCATTAGACGAGGGAAACATCAATAAGGAAACATTTCTCTTTTTGATGGTTAAATACCCCATTATTTCCATCTATTACCACATGCCAAAGGTACATAAGTCAATAATTTCTCCTCCGGGGCATCCAATTATTTCAGGGGTGGGATCCCTGACATCAAATCTATCGGCTTTTGTAGATGCACATCTACAGAAATATGTTCAGGCTCTTCCTTCCTATATCAGGGACACTACACATTTCCTCCAAAAATTAGATGGTATATGTTGGAAGGATTCATATATATTACTAACATATGATGTAGAATCCCTTTATACCAATATAACACATGATTTGGGTCTTCTTGCAGTTAATCATTATTTATATCACGACACTGAGGTGGATATTTCTTTTCGCACTTTTATTTTATCAGCTATAAGGTTTATTTTGGAGCACAACTATTTTTCTTTTGATTCACAGTTTTATTTACAGGTCAAGGGCACTGCCATGGGGACCAGGTTCGCACCGAGTTTTGCCAACCTTTTTTTGGGTTGGTTTGAGGAGTCTAACATCTGGGGTGGTGATCTCGGTGCGGGCCTGGTCCTCTATGGAAGATACATAGATGATTTGTTTTTTATTTGGGATGAGGATGTTTCACCCTTTTCACATCTTACTGGCTGTTTAAACTCAAACACAATAGGTTTGAAATTTACCAACACTTCGAGCAAAGTATCTATTAATTATCTTGATATCACGGTTACTATTCAAGATAATGCTATTTTCACCTCCACATATATTAAAGATGTGGATTGTAACAATTTTTTACACTTTGCAAGTAGTCACTATAAACCATGGAGATTAAACATACCCAAAGGACAGTTTCAGCGGTTACGTAGAAACTGCTCTACAGAAGAGGCCTTTAACAAACAAGCAGAAGTTATGTATACTGCATTTATGAAACAGGGATATCCTAAACATATTTTAGATATGGCCCTTACAGAGACTAAACTGAAATCAAGAGCCACACTGATTCATTCAGTAGTCAGTAAGTATAGACAAGAAGGGAGTGACAAGTCACTGTCCTTTATTACACAATATATTACAGCTGCAAGGGATATTAAAAAGATAATTACAAAAAATTCTGCCATTCTGAAATCAGACAAATTGCTAGAAACAACATTAACTGGAAGGAATTTGGTTATATTCAGAAAAGCTAATTCTTTAAAGCAGAAATTAGCACCTAGTCTATTCAAAAGAGGACCGAAAGAAGTTACAGGAAGTACTTTGAGACTTCCTCTGAAACCGAATGGGTTTTTTAAGTGTGGTAAGGATAGATGTGTAACCTGCCTCTTTGCAGATAATAAATGTACTAAGATCAAGTCCCATAGTAGATCAGATGAATTCGAGATCAGGGGTTTTATGAATTGCAGGACTAATTATGTGATATATGTTATCCAATGTAGGTGCGGCATACAATATGTAGGCCGCACAATCCGTCCCCTGCATGAAAGGTTCATGGAACATAAGAGGAATATTACAAAGAACATTAAGACCCATAGCCTGTCAAGTCATGTCTCTGGATGTCAGAAAGGTAACCTAAGTGGTTTGACCATTAGAGCGGTCGAACACATCGGAGCCACAGTGAGAGGAGGAGATAGGTACAGAAGACTCTGCATGCGCGAAGCCTTCTGGATATTTCAGTTACATACCCTGAGCCCACATGGTCTTAATGACACTGTGGAGCTCAATACTGTCTAGCTGTTATCAAAGGTTTTAGCCATTAAAAGTACTGGGAAATTCTGATATTAGTTAGGTTTTGTCAATTTATTGTCAATTTATTGTTTTTGCAATGGTGTCTGTTGGTCTGAGTGGGCTGTGGGGCGTCCGCCCCTCAGGGCAGATTGAGTTTAAATATATCTCTCTGCCCCCGTGGGGTACATGCTCATCAGCCCACCGGACCAATCAGTACCAACCACTTATTATTGCAATATTCTAATATTATTTCAATATATTATACTAGTGTATTATATTATTTATTATATTATGTTAATTTATTAATTCACTAATATATTTTGTTAAGTACTATGAAGACCTCAGTTAAAGATCTATACTTCTGTTTATTTTATTTTATTTATTATTATATTATTATATTTATTAATTTGTTTGTGGAGATTGAATTTCTTCTTGTGTCCCTGCTTTGGAGTATTATTTGAATAGGATTTCAGTGAATAAGATACAGATCTATATGTTGTCCCCTGATTTGATTTTATATATTAATTTGGAGTTTAACCTTTGTAGGTGCACATGTGGTGCGCTATAAAATACATACGTATGTGTGTCTATATATATATATATATATATATATATATATATGTATTATGTGTATGTATGGTCCACACATTCATGTATTAATTATTCTGCTGTTCCTTTTTCGCTGTGAACACATATGGATATGAAGCTAATTAATGAATTTACTTTAAGCTAAATCTGATGTAGCCACAAAGTATAGTTGATGGAGTTGTTAAAAGTTTAAAATCAAAAATTAAGAATGAAAGACAACCAAGTAATAGATTTGCAGAGAACAAATGTTTTTCTATTTTTTTTTTTTTTTTATATATTTGTTTTATGTTTCTTAATTGATATATTATTAGGTAGATTTCTGGTGATTTTATACACACATACTCCTGAGAATGAATGTGACAGGAGCTCTACAGGTGCTTATACTAATGATTTAATTGGTTTCCCTTTAAATATGGAGACCTAGGAGAGCACAATTACTTCAACCCTCTGAGGAAACGACCAGCGTTGTCGGTCGAGAAACGTGTCAGGGCTCAAAGGATCCAGGCACTCGTCAGTCCTACGAGTTTATTTATTCTATACCCTCAATCTCTGCCGGAATTGATTGACCAGCTCCATAGCCACCTGCATTGGTCCCGCTTGCCATACGGGGACCGTGGCTTTCATTTGATTCATTCGGAATCTACAGTGCTCAAATCATCTGGAGCACCAGCGATCCGTTTTGGAGGCGGCAGTGAAAGAGATATCCTGCCATACTGGTCCGGCAGGAGAACGGGAGGTCGAGCCGCTAGAAAGAGCGGCGCCCGGTTCATGGTCAGTACCGCTGGGACATCTGTGGAAGCGGTAAGCAATTCAGCTCCGGATACTAGTCACAGTGAGAGAATGACAGACGGAGCTCATGCACTTTACTTCACTTAATTCCAGTATGATACCTTTACCAAACCGGTTTATCCAATAGCAAGAATACCACTACTATATAGAATAAAGGAAAACATTAATTTTGGAACTGTTTCTAAAGTGCTATATTTTTAAAAAAATTTGCATATCAAATTATCAGCCACTATTAATCACACCAGACTGATGGATCATTGGTTCTAATAAAGAACGTATACCGATTATTGCATCATCTACTAGTGCACTAGTACTGTGGGACTATTATATATCATATGCCGAGTGTGGATTCTTTGTTGAATTGAATATATTATTAGCTCTAACTAATGTCACTTTTTAACTGGTTGTGATTTAACATATTTTATGAATAAATTTGTTCAAATGTATATGTAGTCTGCTTGCGCTCTCTCTTTTTCTTTTTTCTTCCAATTGTTTAGGGTGTGCTAATACCCTTTTCCCTTGAGAGCAGCAGGCAGCATTTTCAACTTAGGCTCAGTAGGGCGCTTTTTCTTTGTTTTTTCTTACACTGGATATATGGCAGCAGAGAACACCAATACTGTGACTGCCTGGACTGATGCAGCACAATACACTGATTACACTGGACTGGACAGCACAACACAGCACCACTTTATACAGCTACACTGGATATATGGCAGGAGAAGACACCAACACTGTGACTGGCTGGACTGATGCAGCTCAATACACTGACTACACTGGACTGGACTGAGCAGCACAACACAGCACAAGACTCGCCACCCCACTTTCCCACCCCCACACAGACACTGAACACTGAGGACACGTCCTCTAAATACACTCTCTGAGACTGGAGTGAAAATGGACGCTACACTGGATATATGGCAGCAGAGAACACCAATACTGTGACTGCCTGGACTGATGCAGCACAATACACTGAGTGACTACACTGGACTGGACTGAGCAGCACAACACTTGCCACCCCACTTTCCCGCCCCAACACACAGACACTGAACACTGAGGACACGTCCTCTCTATACACTCTCCGAGACTGGAGTGAAAATAGCGGGGACGCGTGGCTCCTTATATGGAATCCAAATCCCGCGAGAATCTGACTGCGGGATGATGACGTTTTACCGCGTTCGGGTTTCGGAGTCAGATGGGAAAATCCGAGCCTGACTCGGATCCGGGCTCGAGACGTGAAGTTCGGTAGGGTTCGGTTCTCTGAGAACAAAACCCACTCATCTCTAGATATAACATGTGCCGAGAGAGTTAGATTTGGGTGGGGTGTGTTCAAACTGAATTCTAAATTGCAGTGTAAAAAAAAAAGCAGCCAGTATTTACCCTGCACAGAAACAATATAACCCACCCAAATATAACTTTCTCTGCATATGTAATATCTGCCCCCCCCCCCTGCAGTGCACATGGTTTTGCCCATCTGCTAACAAAATTGCTGCTACGATCAGTTCTGAGTTACCCCCATTATTCCTTAATTGGATGTTTCAGCTACTTGATGTTTTGGCTGCTAGATTCTCTAATATTAGTCATAACAGGGAACTATGGTTGAAAAGTGCATCACTTTCTTCACTAATGTTATGTCCACAATTTATTTTGGCACTCCTCCCCCAACTGTCCTATGATTTCTTCTGTCACACAGTATTTCCTGACCCTCCTCCTCACCTTCTGCCTCCCTCTCCTACTCACCACTATCTATTCTCTCACCATCCATAGTAGCACAAAAAACACAAAACAAACATAGGTTGGCAAATACAAACACAGCAAAAAAAAACAACCTAAAACCAACTTCTCCAACCACCCTCCAGCCAGCTGTCTCCATATTTCAGAGTAATTAGGTGGTTTGGGGCATTTTAGATGTCAGACTAGCATGTGTTATGGTAACACTAGTAGAAAAGCACCAGTGTCTGGCTGTTTTTGTTTGGTTTATATTAATGTTTTGTTGTTTTCTGCATTTTCAACTTTAAAAACAGAGGGGGATCGATGGTGGATTTCACATTACAAAACAGATGGTTAGTAAATGCTATATATTGAAACTAAAGCCATTGGTGTGCTTTTACCATCAACACTGCCACATACAGTAATAAGTTTAACCCTTAACAGCTTACTTAAATATCAAAATCCTTATTGAATTTATTATTAATCTAGAATTATTAAAATATATGTATATAGGCCACAATACCAAAAATTTGTCATAGTAAGATGGCATGGTACGAAACATACCATTACTATCCAATGCATAGCCCTGTCTTTATATATTCTATTAATTTTATGAACTACTGAATATATATTCTTAAGTGAACCAAGAAAAGCAGAGGTCACATTGAGGAAAGGACACTTTCTGGGTTTCTTGTGGGATGATTTACTTTCTGATCACATCTGATCAGTTTAGTGGTTAAATCATTTTCACTTAGTCATTTGACACAGTGAGAAGAGAAACCACTACTAGATATATGTTCTTTGGACAACCTCATCAATCAATTAGATGATATCATCAATCAATTATCAGTACATTGTCTAATAATGTCAGTAAAGGATATAACCTATTCAGATCCTTAAATTTCCAGAGAATTTTCCATCATATTTTGATGGAATAATAGACTTGTTATTATGTTATCTCCTATTTGAAATGCAGTCAAATGCTTCCAAAAGTCTATGGGTAGAGAAACTTGTCTGTTTATATGATACAACATTTACTTTTCCATCCTTATGAATTTGCTGATTTAAGTAACTACCAGGCAATAAATACAATGTGCTTCTCTGCAAAAGTGCAAATGAATGGCGCAAATTATGTTTGTTTTTTAATTATTATTATCTTAGCCAGTTTTCTGCGTTTGCAAAACGTAATTGTTTTCACAAGGAAGAAAAGGCTGTATTCCGTACAAAGCAAAGAATGGTACGTAAAAGATGTACTCTTCACCTACTTATCTCATTTTTTTTCTTTAAAAAAAACACCTTTTTATTATAATTTTTTTTAAATGTGTTTTATTTATTCAAAAGCAGAGAATCAAACAATGCACAATGTCATATGGAAAAGATCATGGGGAGAAAACGAAGCATATCCTACAGATATCTCATGTATATAACATATGCCAAGGCAAACAATTAAATGTGCCCTACATAGAAAAAAGATCAGAAAAAAAATTCCCAAAGTAAAATGATTAGAAAACATAAAATAACAGTTCATTATAATTTTAACAATAGTAGTATGAAAACAGAAATGGCATAGAAAGAAAATACATGACAATAATAGCATAACAGCTCTTCAAATAAGGATGTCTAAATAAACAAAAGGCAATTCAAATTTCTCCTTTACATTACATAACGAAATACACACATGGTATAACAAAAGAAAGAAAAAAATAGGAACATTAGAAGAGACACATAATTAAGAATACACAAATAAAAAAATGTCATTCTATAACCAGGAATATTGAAGTACAGTAGTAACATCTTCCAAACACCGCTCCCAACATTTAAGGCACAAACACAAATAATAACTTCTGTCTCAATTTTCACACAAGGGCAACTGTTGCTAGAGATACCAACTATTGGTTTCAAATATTTTTTTCATTTTAGACTGTGAAAGCAAATCCAAGTGTTCTATGTAAGTCACCCATTTCTTCTGAAATTGTACAAAACCCATTCCAATGATAGTCAGGAAAGCTTGCCTGTAAGAGTATAAATGTTGCAATAAACAGATCTTAAGCTTCCATGGAAGAGGAGGGGTAGCTACAGTCCAGTGATACAGAATTACTTTCTTGGCTGTAGTGAAAAAGGTGTTAATGACCACTCAACTAGTATGGTCCAGATCCCAATTCACAAAGTATACACATAAAATAGCTAGGGGATTTTTGAAAAGTCTAAGATTGAATAAAACAGTGAACAATTCCACCACTTTGTCCCAAAAGCACCTAATTTAGAGTATCTCCATAAATTAAGGAAAATAATGGCATTTGGGCATTCACAGGACAAAAACCTGATCATCCTCAACATTATACCTTCTTTGACTATGAGTAAATAATGCCCTATGTATAATCTTAACATGGACCCCATGTAATATAGAGGAATGTAGTAAAATCATTGTATTATTGTAATGATGAATTATGTCATCTGAGGAGGTGACACCGAAAAACATCTAATTGCCAAGGAGCCACTGAAATTTGGCAAATTATCGACAGCCACACTAACCAGTTCACAATACAAATATCTAGTTTTTACGGAGAAGGGGTTGGACTGTACACCCTAATACTAAACCTAGGTGCTACCATGAGTCTTGTAGTGCCACACAGAAAAAAAAAGAAAATGCATGTGCACACTCTAGCACTAAGAAAATTGGTAATCAGAACAATTATAATAAACTCCACAGTTTAACATGGAGTGAAAATGAGGTTCTAAGAATAATTTTTGTTCAGAAATATGGGCCCACCCACCATGACTAGTGACCTTATCATGTGGGTCCCTAACATTCCTAAGGTTCAAGTCCAGAGCATAGGACCCCCCAAGGCCAGCACAGCCTTTAGTGTTTATAGTGTGCACCTGCATTTTCTCTTTTTTTTTGTGGCCCTACAAATATCAGCATATTAGCACATCTTATTATGTTTAGCATTATGCTGTGCAGTCTAGCCCATCCAAATATTCTATATTGTGTACATCTGTGAGACTTATTCAGCTTGGACTAGCACCCCTTCCACCTGGCAATTGGTGTTTTTAATTAATATAGAGTCCTTGCATTTGCAGACTACATATTGGAATAGGCATTATGAATGGAAAGTCCTGGATACAGTTTATTAATAATATCAGTAATACAGTAGGACTGATTTTGGGGCTGTTACTTCTTATTACTGTAGCACTTATAACACTTTAACTGCTCACTAGTGTGATGCATTGGGGTGGTTTAGATTGTGCGGTCCTGTGGGGTCCTGTGCTCTGTACTTGAACCTTAGGAATGTTAGTGATCCACCTGATGAGGTCACCTGGCTGTGGTAGGTGGGCCCATATCTTTAGGCAAAAATTATGCAGAATCTCATCTTTACTCCATGTTAAATATCTAGTTTCGTAAGGAACAGATTGTAGATGGTAAAGTAAACTAGACATACAGTAGTACTAGAGGAGTCAGTTTGAAGCCAGATATGGAAGAACAATGATGAAAGTACTGTGCTGTATGCAATAGCAACTGCAAGAGGTTATAAAGCAAAGGCAAACAGTAAAGGTGATAGTGAGCACCCCTGACAAGTCACCCTCTGAATTTGTAAGGGTTCAGATAAAAGTCATTGCCAGACAATTCAGTTAATGGACAATAATACAATGAATTCAATATTTCTACAAACCAACTCTAGAAATGGAACCAGTGAACCAAGTTGAAAGCATTTTCCGTATCCATCGAGATTACAACTGGAAAGTCCTCCAATCTGAATTTTCAACCATTTGCATGACAGCCAAAACCCTGCAGATATTAATCACTGAATTTCATCCTGCAATAAAGTCAGTCTGATCCCTAGAAAAAAAAAACAGGCAAAATCAACTCGGTCAGGCAGAATTTTAGTAAATATCTTATAATTGATAGAAAAGAAGAGAATGGGGGTATCGGCGACCACTGGTGTATTATGTTAAGACAATGTCTTTCTAAGATATTAGGTTCATAAAAAGGTAAAATAGGTAGCCAATAATGAAGGTTAAAAATGTAACAAAATTTTGTTACATTTTTAACCGTCCATATTGACTACATTTTTTACCTTTTTATGAACCTAATATCTTAGAAAGACATTGGGGGTAATTCCAAGTTGATCGCAGCAGGATTTTTAATAGCAATTGGGCAAAACCATGTGCACTGCAGGGGAGGCAGATATAACATGTGCAGAGAGAGTTAGATTTGGGTGGGTTATATTGTTTCTGTGCAGGGTAAATATTGGCTGCTTTATTTTTACACTGCAAATTAGATTGCAGATTGAACACACCCCACCCAAATCTAACTCTCTCTGCACGTTATATCTGCCTCCCCTGCAGTGCACATGGTTTTGCCCAATTGCTAACAAAAATCCTGCTGCGATCAACTTGGAATTACCCCCATTGTCTTAACATAATACACTAGTCGTTGCTGATACCCCCATCCCCCTCTTTTCTATATTTGAACTTGTACAGTATCTTACCCATACTGATTTTTTAGGGGTTGGCTGACGCCTACATATAATTAGTGAGTGTTTTTTATGTGGACTGCTTTTTCTGTAGACCTTTTTCTGTGGATTATTTCTGTAGATCCTACCCTACTGAGAAATTATCATACAGGTGGCGCTGTATTCTATTGGTCTTTTTCTTATAATTGATGTCTAAGAGAGAAATTGGTATGTAAGAACTAGGCAGCTCTGAAGAATGTCCCAGCTTGGATAACACTTTAATAATTATCCAACTTATAATGAAGAGGAAGCTTCTGTTTAGTAATAATCAGGAGACCGCTTGTCACAATATCGACGTCGGGATCCCAGCATCTGAAATCTCAATCGTCAGCATACTGACCAACAGAGACTATTCTCACTCGTGGGTGTCTACGACACCCATAGAGTCGGAATATAACCTGTGGGGAGCACAGTGAGCCACCGAGCCTGCTGTGCGGTGAGTGCAGCGAGCCCGGAAGGGACTTCTTTAAGCCCCCCCCCCCCCAGCCGGCCATCCAACAGCTGGGATCCCACCTTCGGTATTGTGACCGGTGGTCTCCAGTTCCTTTGTTCCCATGCCCGCTCACCTGATCCTTTGCTCCAATGAGAATGGACAGAGATTCACAACTTCGGTCCTCAAAGACAGGTTTTAGTGATATCCATGCTTGAGCACAATTGATTTATTATTAGTACCTCAGTTAATTTGATTTAACCATCTGTGCTGAAACATGACTGTCAGTAAAACCTGCACTGTCAGGACTGAGGTTGGGAATGCCTGTGCTGGACTGTCTGCTACTTAAACCTGCACCTGGAGCCAGCATGTTGCTAGAGTAATGTCTTCCTGAGATAGTTCCTGGTACCCAGGCTTCAAACATTCCTGCCCTATACCTGTCATTTCTATTCTGCTTCTGTGTATGACCAACTACAGTTTACCACCTGTCATCTGTATCCTGCTGAGTATTACCTGTGTCCCAGAATTTACAGTATTGCTTTAACTACCAGCATTACCAGCATCAGCTGTATATCAGCATTTCCTGTATTCCAGCATTTCCTGCTTTATCTGTATTCCAGCATTTCCTGCATTATCTGCATTTCAGTATTTCCAGCATAAGCTGCATTCCAGCATTTGCTGCTTTATCTGTATTCCAGCATTTCCTGCATTATCTGCGTTTCAGTATTTCCAGCATAAGCTGCATTTCAGCATTTCCTGCTTTATCTGTATTCGAGCATTTCGTGCATTATCTGGATTTCAGTATTTCCAGCATAAGCAGCATTCCAGCATTTCCTGATTTACCCATATTACAGCATTCCCTGCATTATCTGCAATCCAGTATTTCCTACATTACCTGTGTTCCAGTATTTCAAACGTTACCTGCATTTTACAATTTTCTTGCATTACCTGCATTACAGTATTTCTTGCTTTACCAGCATTCCCAGCATTACTTGCAGCACTAGCATTTACCGATACCTCCCAACATGACCCTCTCCAGGAGGGACAGAATTCTCTGCTCCTGGACATCCTTCTTAATTTATGATTGCCATCACCTGTGCTGAAACACTTTTCTTATCCATTAACCTGTTAAAAACAAGTGCTGGCAATAATAAATTAAGATAAATGTCCAGAAGCAGAGCATTTTGGCCCTCCTGAAGAGGATCATGATGGGAGGTATGATTTACCACTATTCATCTGTATCCTGCTAAGCAGACTCCTGTTATCTACCAGTATTCTGTGTCTGCAGTACTCGGCAGACTACTACTATCCTGCCTTCCTGTCCTGCACCTACTGTACCATCTGCTGCAGTTGTTCCAGGAGATTCCTCAGCATTGATTACATATCTGGACACAGGGACGGACTGGCAGCCAAAATCGGCCCTGGCATAAGCGTGAACACTTTCATGCCAGGGGCGTGCGTGCCACTAAAGATGGGGGCGTGCCATGAGTCAGCGGGGCGTGGAATCATGGCATGCCCCCATTTCCATAAAGGTGGGTGGGGGCGTGCGACACTCACATGGGGGCATGTCGTGAGTCAGGGGGCTGTGGACTCACTGCATGCATCCATTTCTATGGAGATGGGAGGGAAGGCGGAGCAGCAGCCAGACCAGAGAGCCAGAGGCTGCACGTGGCCTTTCCGGCTCTTTGTTGGACTGCACCAGCCCACCGGCTCTTCTGGCATTTGCCAGAAATGCCAGATGGACAGTCCAGCCCTGTTTGGACTCTCTCTCCATCCCTCTGGCTGATTTCTATAGGCCAGTACTTGGGTTTGGTTTCTGTTGTTCTGAGTTTCTGTTCTGGGGCTGTTCCTAAGTTTTATTCCAGTTCCAGGTTTGTGTCAGAGCAGTTTCAGGTGGATAGCTGCAGCACCTACAATGTGGGAGATGTTAATCTCTAATTCCGTATCTGAGCTCTTCTAGGCTCCAGGTTTAGTACTATGCATCTATTAGTTTCTCCAGTTGTGTTTGTCTGAGTTCCCAGTGTTGGGTCCCAGCCTTTAGCTCTTGTGTCAGTGGCTGGGCTTGAGCTCCATATGACTGGTCCCAGGCTCTTGCAGCTAGGATTTCAGTGCCACTCTGTGTTGTTGTGATTGCCATGCACATCTGAGCTTTTTAGCTATAGTTCATATAAGTTCTATGAGCAAGAACTACCTGAAATCTCCTCATTTTCACCTTTACTGTATGTCAGTTATTTGGATCAACAGAATTGTAAAACCATGACACTGTCTTTCCAGCCTACTGCCACATGTCACTCCAGCCTTCTGACCCCTGTCACTCCAGACTCTTTCCCATTTTGCTCCAGCATCCTGTCTTTCTACCCTCCTGAATGCTGTCACTCCAGCATACTGTCTACTGTCACTCCAGTCTCCTGTCTTTCCAGCGTCCTTCCCCATCTCTCCAGCCTGACTTCTGTCCAGCCTCCTTCCCTCTTTCACTCCAGCCTCCTGTCTTTCCAACCTCCTGCCCCCTGTCACTCCAGTCCTTTATCTTACAGCCTCCTGCCCCCTTTATCTGCAGCCTCCTGCTCTGTCATTCTAGCCTCCTTTCTTTCCAGCCTCCATCCCCCTGTCACTACAGTCTACTGTCCCCTGTCACTCCAGTCTCTTTTTTTCCCATGCTTCTGCCCCCTCTCACTCCAGTCTCTAGTTGTTCAAGCCTCTTGCCCCCTGTCAATCCAGTCACTTTCTTTCCATCCAACTGCCCCCCTTTAACTCCAGTATCTTGTTGTTCCAGCCTCCTGCCTGCTGTCACTCCATCCTCCTATCTTTCAAGCCTCCAGATCCCTGTTTTTTCAGCCTCCTGTTCTTTGTCTTTCAAGCCTTCTGTCCCCTGTCACTACATTCTCTTTCTTTCCAGCCTCCTTCACCATGTCACTCTAGCCTCCTGCTCCCTGTTACTCCTCCCTCTTGTATTACCATCCTCCTGTCCCATTACTTCTTCCTCCTGTCTCCTTTCACTCCAGTTTATTTTTCCAGCCTTTCGCTGCCCTCTATCCCACTAGCCTCCTGTCTTTCTGGCCTTATGCCCCCTGTCACTCCAGGCTCTTGTCTTTCCAACCTCCTACCCCCTATATTTCCAGCCTCCTACTCCCTGTCACTCCACCTCCAGCCTCATTGCTCCAGCCTCATGTCACTCTAGTTTCTTTTCTTTTCATAATTATGGGGGCCATTCCGAGTTGATCGCTAGCTGAAAATGTTCGCTGTGCAGCGATAATGCAAAAAAAGGCCCTTCAGCGCATGCGGCGCAATTCCGCACGTGCGACGTACTTTCACAATGGATTATGTCATTTTACACAAGGTCTAGCAAAGCTTTTCAGTCGCACTGCTGACCGCAGAGTTATTGACAGGAAGTGGGCATTACTGGGTGTCAACTGACCGTTTTCAGGGAGTGTTTGAAAAAACCCAGGTGTGCCTGAAAAAATGCAGGCATGGCTGGCCGAACGCAGGGCGAGTTTTTGACACCAGGAACTGAACAGTCTGCAGTCATCGCAAGCGCTGAGTAGGTCTGAAGCTAATCTGAAACTGCACAAAAAATTTTTGTAGCCGCTCTGCGATCCTTTCGTTTGCACTTTTGCTATACTAAAATACACTCCCAGTTGGAGGTGGCATAGCGTTTGCAAGGCTGCTAAAAACTGCAAGCGAGCGATCAACTCGGAATGACCACCTATGTTAAGTAGTTTGACCACACAAGTGCTGTCTAGCTAAACAGTTTTTCAGAAAGAGAGTGTCAATATCCACCAATCTACTCACAGAAAGAGGAAAAAGATAGAAACAGTGCTAAATATATCAAAATATAATAAATAAATAGTCACATATCATATATAGTATTTATGTAAATGAATCTGCAGTTATATAAATGGCTTGATTGAGATGAAGATTTAAACTTTTTGTTATTAAATATAAAACATATATCAACAACACTTAGAAAATCTGATAAAAACTCTTATGAGTAGTATTAAATTGCAAGTAAGATAAAATGAGACACCTAAAAGAGTGCAATAATTGTTAGTCTGTATAAGATCCCCAATATTGTTACATATTATAGGGCCATTGACTATTAGTCTATATTGTGCACAGTCAAATGCAGGTCCAGATAAATATTCAGGAAGGACAAATGGCACCTGCTTAAAAGATGAAGGCCCTCATTCCGAGAAGATCGCACCAAGCAACTTGTTGTTGCTGGTGCTATCAACTAATCTCCGCTTATGGGGGACTGTATTTTAGCATAGCAGGGCTGCGATCGCTTGTGCAGCCCTGCTATGCTAAAAAAAATTCACACAAAACAAGACAAGCCCTGGACATACTTACCCTGTGCGACGGGTCCAGCTTGACGTCAGACATCCGCCCTCCGTTCTCCTGGACACGCCTGCATTTTTCTTACCATTCCCCGAAAATGGCTTCAAACGGTCAGTTGCCGCCCCGGAACACCTTCCTGCTGTCAATCTTCTTGCGGTCGCTTCCCTCATTCCGACCTGATGGCACACTGCACTGTGCAATGTGCACGCGCGTTGTTGCCAGGCAACGATGCTGACAGTGAAGAAAGCGGCGACTGCAAGAAGATTGACAACAGAAAGGCATTCCGGGTGTCAACTGACCATTTGAAGCCGTTTTCGGGGAGTGGTAAGAAAAACACAGGCGTGACCAGGCGAACGGAGGGCGGATGTCTGACGTCAAAGCCGTGACCATCACCGCTGGACCCGTCGCACAGGGTAAGTATGTCCAGGGCTAGTCTTAATTTGTGTGAAACTTTTTTAGCATAGCAGGGCTGCACAAGCGATCGCAGCCCTGTTATTCTAAAATACACTCCCCCATAGGCAGAGATTAGTTGATCTCACCAGCAGCAAAAAGTTCCTTGGTGTGATCAACTCGGAATGAGGGCCGAGGGACGAAATCCATACAGTCTATTAGCAAGAGGTTCTTGCAGCATAGTAGAAAGAAGGATTATAGAAGGTTGTGTAGAAGCATACACAACAAATATTGTCTGGATTGTTCAAAACAGCTCCAAATGGTTATGAAGTTCAGACTCACTGTTGTTTACAAGCTTAACGCATATTGAGCCCCACAACTTCTTCAAAAGCATGTTGATCTTTATATTAATTTATATAAATTTTTATATATACTGTTATTGCTATGTAGTTCTCTTGTCTTTCCAGCCTCCTGTCCCTTGTCACTCGAGTCTCATATCTTTCCAGCCTCCTGCCCTTTCATTCCGCCCTCCTGCCTCCTTTCAATCCAGCCTTCTGTCACTCCACCATCCTGCCCCCTGTCACTCCAGCTACAATTTTTTCCAGCCCCGTCACTCCCACCTACTGTCTTTACAGCTCCCTGACCATTCTCACTCCAGTCTCCTGTCACCTCAGCCCTCTGTCTTTCCAACATCCTGCCCTGTCAATCCAGCCTCATGCTTTTACAGCCTCCTGCTCCCTGTCCCTCTAGCTTCCTGCTTTACAGCCTCCTTCCCTCTTTCTCTCCATCCTTCTGCCCGTTGTCACTCCAGCTTCCTGACTACTGTCAATCCAGCCTCCTCTCTTTCCTGCCTTCTAGTTCGACTATCCCTACCCTCTTAGGAAACAGTCATAGGCTGATAAACACACATGAATTGTGACTCCAAGTGGCATCCAAGTGTGGAACTTGGCCATATCAGCATGTGTGAAAGGACTGCTTTAATCCATCAACAGCTGTGCACTCCCTCCCTGATCAGCATTGCCATTACAAGCTACACAACCTGGCTGCAGTAAGTAGCTCACTAGTTTCTGGGGCAAAGCCTTTTATTAAGGAGGTTGAGCAGGCACAGTGTATCTGGCAGTGATACCAATCTCATACTCTAAATAGTTTGAAGTATTATTTGGCACACTATAAGTAAACATTCATTGTGCTTCATACACACACCACAACCAATGTACTGACTGGCCATATCTCACATGTGACTTTCCCTGAAATCAAGGCAATATATTATTGTTCTACACACAGGATCAAACGTATTAACCAATTAGCCTTTACCCCTTATTACCAGGATTCATCCAGTATTAAGTGTTATAACTAAAGGAATGGATTGTTAATGTTCTTACTCCCATTTAGAGAGTTAGCAATGAATCTTTATCCATGTGAGTGCTTATTTGTATGTTTTGAAACCCGATTCTATCTACATATACTTAAATGGTTATCATACAGATAGAGCCATCTTTATCTTGGCCTTTAATATAATTAACTGAACCAGGGCAGTCAGACTTAATCCACTGCTGTAATGACTTAATCCTCTGCTGTATTGTTCTCTCTTATTGTACTGCACCTGAGAACAATAGATGAAAGGCTTATGCTAATAAACCATGGTGTGCCTAGGCGCAACATAGAAGCCAAGATAATCATGGCTCCATCTGTATATTGCATGCTTATATATTTTTTATCAATAAATTGTTATTATTGTACCTACTTGATTTGACAATTTTTGTGCTGTTTAGGAGACTTTTGTTAACGTTATTTTGATCCTGCTCCATCACTTCAGCTTCCTGCCTTTCCAGTCTCCTGCCCCCTGGCACTCCATCCCCCTGTCTTTCCAGCCTCTCTTCTGCCTCCTGTGTCAACTCAAGAACTAACCCTCTTCAAGGCTCCCTCCAATTTACCTACTTCTTGGACAATTTGCATGCTACTTAATTCACCTTTCTTCATGCTCCTCTTCCTTTCAGCAACATGGAATAGAGGAAAGATGTGGCAGTGAGCCAAACATGTGCAGAATGCACAAGTTCTTGGTCATGCTTCTGTAGAGAGCCACTCAGTTCTAGTACCCAGCAGATGTGGACTGGCAGTAAACTGAAGAAGCATGGAGCGTGGCAGGGTGAATGCTGCACCCCAACTGCCCTGCCAACCCACCTCTTGATCTACCATGAGTAACATACAGGCATAGAACCCTGAGGGACATATAGGCATGTCAGATACAGGCTGATAATAAACACAAACAAATACCCAGCAAGGTGAGAGATAATGCAACTACAGCATTGGAGGCAAACTTAAAAAAAACATCAAAAGAAGCAGCTGATTAAAGGGCAAAATTCACAAGGCTAAACTTTGGTAGTAAAAAGGTAATATATGAAACAGATAATGGCAATGTCAAAAGCTCAATCCAATTTTATAAAAGGCAACCAGTACCAACTAAAAGTAGTGCTGCATGAAAATTGAGAAAGATGAAGGGCCTGGGTCTGATTTGACAGTAAAGCAAAAAAAAAAAATCAAGTAACTTTGTATCTGGAACAAACCATTTTGCAATACAATGGGAGCAAATATATTTAGATTGTTTTCTGTTCAGGGTAAATACTGGCTGCTTTTGTATGTAGCCCACAAATGTTAGACAGCTTTATTACTGTATTACACTGCAAGTTCAGTTTGGACACACCCCAATCAAATCTAAACCTCTCTGCACATTACATCCTCCCCGTCTACAGTACAGGGCAACATGGTTTTGCATAGGTGCACATTTACTTGCATTATTTTTTGCTTTACTTCAAAATCAGAATCATGCCCCATGAAAAAAAAAACCAACTGAAAGAGGCATGTCGAGAAGGATAATGATCCTGAACAAGTAAAATGAGGTTAAATGAGGCTAGAACAAACAAAGAGACAGTTGCACATTCATCACTCTGATAATGTAAATAGGCCATTGCATCTTCAGGTGTCAAAAAGTCTTTAGAATAATCTTTAACAAACAACTGCAATCTAGCTGGGTACAGTAGTGAAAACTCAAAGTTTTCTGTAATAAATTGGGCACACAAATTGAGAAGGCCTGGCAAGAAAGGGTAAGTAACATCAGTAGAATAATCATGAAAAATACTGTATGAATATTACAAAGTTCCTAGGTTAGTGATCTAGAAGAAGACTAAAAAAGTCCTTTATGGAGGTAATAAAGGTCATTAAATATAGGCAGACACAGTCTGTCTGCTTTGTCCTTGACAATGCCCATGCGATGCACTCATTCGAAAATCATCGGCAGGATGTAATGGCATTCGAGAATGCCAGAGGTGCGAGATGCTAGACAAAAACCATGCCTTGTAACTAATTGCCCCTTTTGCTGCTAACACCTAAAATTTCAGGCAGGGTCATATGCACATATGTAAGAGAGCAGGACACTTTACTGACTCACGCAATATGACCACGCAAATATTGGTTCTCTTAGATCTATTTCTAAATCATCCATCTTACTACAGAGATAAAAATAAGATTTTTGAAAATCCAAATATTATTGTTTGAGGTTGGCTCTATCCTGAAAGGACTCAGCCAGATGTGTCTCATTGACTTGTACCCTTTGAACAAGTTGTGATATATTGGCTTTAATCTCCTGTGGTGTTTGTTTAAAATAAGCAGCCTGTTCATGCAGCAGGGGTGAATAGTTTTTTTAATTTCTTTTTCCATATTCCTGTAGGAAACAGGTGTCTCTGGGCTGTTTTGGTCTAATAGGTAAGGACTATTAGTCTCAGAGAAGGCAAGAGGCATGTCTCCTTCCTCTGGAGCAGTCTACTTGTCTATGTGTGAACGATGGTGCTTGGGAGGCATGAGGGAGTATAAAAACTAGTCTTTATGCATGAGAGTGGTAAGTGGAAGGTCAGCTGGCAGGATTCCCTGTGTTTGGAGGTATCCAGGAAAATTGAAATAGCTTTTTAGCTGTTACTGCAATGAAGTTGATCAGATCCGCAGCTTACAGTATGTCCCCTGGAAGAGGAAGTCACATTGATAAGTAAGGTTGTGATTTGGCCAAAGAGGATTTTGAACTGTGCTTTTGTGTTTTTGTATGTTAAAATGATCTCATATTTTAATAGGCAAGGTGCGACTTGGCCAAAGATAAATTTAAACTGTGCCTTTGTGTTTTTGTGTTAAAATTATCTCATTATACTTTGAATACATTAAGAGGGTTCTGTAAAAAAATAAAACAATTCTATAATAAAGTAGAATTTGAAATTTAATGAGATTAACATTTACTTATAGAATGCTAGCATATTCCTAAATTCATTACAATTCAGAATTGAGAACAAACAGTAATAGAACAGTAATAAAACAAGACTGGGTAATAAATAGAGATGTGCGCCTGGCCATTTTTCTTGTTTTGGTTTAGTTTTTCCCCCTTTTTTGTGTTTTGGTTTTGGATTGCTTTTGCCAAAACCATAGTTGTGTGTTTTGGTTCTAATTTAAAAAAAAAAGAAAAAAAAAATCATAAAAAGAGCTAAAATCACAGAATGTGGGGGTGTTATTGTTCCTACAGTATTATTAACCGCAATAACATTAATTTCCACTCATTTCCAGTCTGTTTTGAACACCTCACAGCTCACAATATTGTTTTAACCTTTTAGCCAAAATATTGCACCGAAGATGACTAAGTTAACCGACAGAAATGAGTGGCACAAACACCTGGCAAATCTAGGAATGGCACTGCAGTGGCAGACAGTATGGCAGTTTTATAAACTACGCGCAAAAATGCTCCAAAGAGCACATAATGGAAATAAATAAGATGCGAGATAGAATTGTCCTTGGGCCCTCCCATCCACCCTTATGTTGTATATATTAAACAGGACATGTACGGTTTAACAAACCAATAATTTCAGTGACAGGGGCCATCACTTGTTGCTGGAATGATTGGTCTGTTTGGGCCCCAACAAAACAATTTTTTAGAAGGACTTTCTCCATTAAGTAATTACTCTGAGGATGTTAATGATTAAATGTTATTTACATTATAATCTTGTACAATACATTTCATGTCTGTGCCACAAATGATGTAATATGGAGGAGATGCCTAGATGGCTAACATTCCTACCTCTACTAAATTTGGCCTAAAAAATGGAGCAGATGCTTTCATAAATATTGTCAGGATTGGGGTTAAAATAATCCCACACCCAAGAGGGGGCTTTTTTGGTTTTATGCCCAGGCATCGCTTTGGCTTTCTTTTTCTCACATTCAACAACTGCAGCCACCGGTGACTGACTTACACAAACAACATCATCATCAACATCCTCACTGTCTGTACACACATATCCTCCTCATCCTATTCCACTTTCATACACAAATCCTAAATTTGTATTTTGGCCTCATCAGATTCATCACCCTCCTCATCAGATTCATCACCATCTTTACTTGTACTGCTCCCAACATGTACAAATGGTTCAGAAATAGTTTAAGGAGGTGAATGAGGCTTCTCTATGAGGACAGTGTGAGAAATGTCAGCTGACATGGACACCCCTAAACATTCCTCAAGAATTTGCCTTTTTCTTTACCATTATAAAATTAAATGATGTTACATACCCTGACTTAAGCCCTCTATGCCCTTGGACATCTTCCTTAGCAGATAACATGGATGGACTTGCATTGTCAATGTCATGACTAGTGTCAGCAGCTTCAGCACTAGTAGTAGCCTCCATTTATATCAACACAAAGTGGGGTTGGCCTTCACCGACAGCATCGCACAAATGAGTCAGAAATGTATATAATAATTACACACTGCGGTTGACTTAACCGAGAGCTTCGCACAAATGAGACAGAAATATATATATATAATAATTACACACTACGGTTGACTTCACTGACAGCATCACACAAATGAGTCAGAAATGTATATAAAATAATAATAATTACACACTGAAGTTGACTTCACAGACAGCATCGCACAATACGTGTATTAGTAGGAAATAATATATTGCAGTCTGACGAGCAATGTTACAGTACTTATGAAAATAAAATAAAAATGGTATAGCACACTGGGGTACAGCACAAACAAAAAATTTAATTTTGGGGGATAATTTTAGGCTTTTTGTTTTTAGCTTTTATTATTTTAATTTTACATTGGGGCAAAGCCCTTGGATGGACGGACAGAGCACCCCTTTTTCAGATACAGCAGACAGAGGGAGCACTTCTTTTCAGATACAGCAGACAGAGAGAGCACCCCTTTTCAGAGACAGCAGACAGAGGGAGCACCCCTTTTCAGAGACAGCAGAGAGAGTACCCCTTTTCAGATACAACAGACAGAGAGAGTACCCCTTTTCAGAGACAGCAGACAGAGGGAGCACCCCTTTTCAGAGACAGCAGAGAGAGTACCCCTTTTCAGATACAACAGACATAGAGAGTACCCCTTTTTCAGATACAACAGACATAGAGAGTACCCCTTTTTCAGATACAGCAGACAGAGAGAGCAGCCCTTTTTCAGATACAGCAGACAGAGGGAGTACCCCTTTTTCAGATACAGCAGACAGAGGGAGTACCCCTTTTTCAGATACAGCAGACAGAGAGAGCACCCCCTTTTCAGATACAGCAGAGAGAGCACCCCTTTTTCATATACAGCAGGCAGAGAGAGCACCCCTTTTCAGATACAGCAGACAGAAAGAGCACCCTTTTTTAGATACAGTAGATAGAGAGAGCGCCTCTTTTTCAGATACAGTAGATAGAGGGAGTACCTCTTTTTATGATACAGCAGACAGAGAGCACCCCATTTTCAGATACTACAGACAGAGAGAGCACCCTATTTCAGATACAGCAGACAGAGGGAGCACCCCTTTTTCATATACAGCAAACAGAGCACCCACACCCACGCACACCTCACCATGCCATGTCACATCACCTAGTACTGATATGGACACGTCCATCCAGTACACTCTCCAATGCCGGAGTGAAGATGGCGCAGATGCACGGGGACTTACAGAATCCAAAACCCATGATAATCTGACAGCGGGAGGATGACATTCTACCTCGATAACGTAGTCGAGGCAGGAGGGTAAACCCAAGCCGGGCTCGGATCCCAGTTCAGATCGCAAAGTTCGGGAGGGTGGATTGGTTCCCAGAGAGCCAACCGCGCTCATTTCTAGTAATAACAGACTAACAAGAAGTAAAAAGACCATATTTACAAACTGACAATCTACTTTTTGCTTGTTCATTATCGAAATCCATGGCAAACTTTGCACTCTAAAGGGCATGTCAATTTTGCAAATGTATCTTGCATGTTTTTACACTATGCATGCTTCAGATGGGAGCTCACATACTTATGAGCGGTATCCGGACAAAAGGATGACACCAATAAGGTCAGCACCACTTAGGTCGACACCAATTGGTCTATACACCTTAGGTCGAAATCGGAAATAGGTTGACGTGGACAAAAGGTCGACATTAACAAGGTCAACATGGAAAAAGGTCGATATGAGTTTTTCACATTTATGTTTCATTTTTTTTTTACTTTTTCATACTTTACAATCCACGTAGACTATAATTGGGTACGGTAACCTGTGCAAAGCGCAGTGGTGGTGGGGTGAAGCACCTTGCCTGAAGCATGGTGAGCGAACACGGTGTACTAATTGGGGTTACCGGTTGCTTTATGGAGAAAACGACACCAAAAAAACATTAAAAACTCATGTCGACCTTTTTCCATGTCAACCTTGTGCATGTCAACCTATTTCAGGTGTCGACCTAAAGTTTGTTGACCAATTGGTGTCGACCTAATTGCTGTCGACCTTGTGTCCCAGACCCCTTATGAGCAATGCTGAGTCGTACTTATATCCACTTGCAGCTGAAGGGAAGTAACAGAGGGGAAGATGTATTAACCTGGAGAAGGCATAAGGAAGTGATAAACCAGTGATATGTGCAAGGTGATAAAGGAACCAGCCAATCAGCTCCTAACTGTTAATTTACATATTGGAGCTGATTGGCTGGTGCCTTTATCACCTTGCACATATCACTGGTTTATCACTTCCTTATGCCTTCTCCAGGTTAATACATCTGCCCCTGAGTGTTTGTATGTATGTAGACCAGTGGTTCCCAAACTATGTGCTGTGGCACCCTGGGGTGCCTCGGGACACTTGCAGGGGTGCCTTGGGTGCCTTAGGTTGGTGGTCCAGAACCAATTCAAATTCTGCATGGTCAATGTAAAAAGCAAAACCAGTGTTAATGGCTGCCAATCATAAAATATATTGACAATCAGAAGCAAATCTTGTCCCTCACCACATAAGTTACCCTAAGGATGACATATAAAGACAATTTACTTAATTTAATATTTATTTCTAAATTTTTCATTAAGAAACTATTGGCTTAGGGGTGCTGTGAAAAAAATTCTGATACTCTAGGGTGCCGTGATTCAAAAAAGTTTGGGAACCACTGATGTAGACTAAGATTAGTGAGGGCATGTCATCAGAACTGCATCCTATGCAGAGTTGTGCAATCACATATTTAATGTCTGACATCAAAGTATAAATTTAATACTATAGTACACCTGACAAATTTATTAAAGAATAACCTTTAGCAACCTACAGTAGGCTGCATTTTAAATATCCAAGGAGATTTTGAACAGGCCTCCAGGAAGGTTGGACATATCTGTAAATATTAAAGAGTTATTTCAGAGGACCTATTTGTATATGTAAGTAAATATTTGAAGTATTTCGAAAATTAAGAAATACACTTCTTATTTATGTGCACAAATATATATCAAGGATCATAGGTGACAATAATAAGTAGAAATAGCTAGCTACAAACTTAGTAATTGCTGTTTCATGAAGCATCTGAAATCACTTGATAAGCACAGCTGCATCTATCCAGAATTAATGTAGGAAATTAATATTCTCACAAAATACAAAAAAAAAAAGTTAAAGCCAGAAAAGAATCAAGTCGCAGCCCGGCCTCTACTTTTTACTGTTTCTCAAGTGACTTAGAACAGCAAATGAGTACGCCTGATCAATGAGTATGATAGGAGGATATATGGATTGATGCTCTGGTACAGATATAGTTAATATATATAGCACCTATTGTATTTACTGGTAGGAAGAATATAGCAGAAAATGAAAAGACTCAGAACAAATGTGCAGGATATCTAGAATATTGGTTGCAAAGTAGCTATTGTATGCAAATTGGTCTATGGGGTAATTCAGAGTTGATCGCAGCAGCAAATTTGTTAGCAGTTGGGCAAAACCATGTGAACTGCAGATGGTGCAGATATAACATGTGCAGAGTGAGTCAGATTTGGGTGGATTATATTGTTTCTGTGCAGGGTAAATACTGGCTGCTTTATTTTTACACTGCAATTTAGATTTCAGTTTAAACACAACCCACTCAAATCTAACTCTCTCTGCACATGTTATATCTGCCCCCTCCCCCCCACAGTGCACATGGTTTTGCCCAACTGCTAACAAATTTGCTGCTGCGATAAACTCTGAATTACCCCCTCTGTTTTCCTACTGTGCAGGCACAGACAGTGAATTGCGATGTCGGTCACACCGAGGGATAAGTCACAAAGTGAGTCACAGGAAAACAGTGTTAATGGTGAGTGGTCGGGTAGATGCAAATGTGTCATGGCCATTCAGACTGTGTTTTCTGGGCATGCATAAATTAGCAGTGCGATCTTACTTGCTGCTAGAGAGCCCTCTGTGTCCCTGAAGAGCAGCTCAGCCTATGCATCTACAGAGGCATTCATAATCTATGTGATAACCTGATTTGCAATGATGGTACCAATGAATAAGCAGTTGTATGCTGTCAGACAGAAATTATGTGACAGCAATTGGTATCCCGATGCTCAGGTTAGCTTCTGCTCATATTCGGCTATAATCTCAACTGCATACGGCAAAAGATAGCAAAAGCAATAGTAAGAACAACCAATCTGAATTAGGTCCTTGCTTTCAGCTGGATATAAAGTGCAGTGTCCAAAATCGTAGAGATCCAGTCAATGAGAGTACAGGAAAGTAGAGTGAAGGTACAATATCTGTAGTGGTTAACATTGCAGCCACAGAGTCTCTAGTGAAGTGGGATCTCACCCAGTAGCAGCTCTTGCCACGGGCAAGCAGGACTTTTGCCCCGGGGTGCCGCTGTCTCGGGGCCGTCACCGCCATGACAAGAGCCGTTACTAACTGGGATGGTGGCGGTGCTGGTTAGGAAAAGGTTCTCTCCGCAAAAGGAAACTAGATGTGCTGTGAGGTAGCGTCTAGTTTCCCTTCGCGGAGAGTACCTTTCTGTACGGCGCTATGGGAGAGACGTCATGACGTCTCTCCCATAGATCAGAGTAACGGCATCAGCGGTGGAGACGGAGTGCATCAGTGGTCGGGAAGCAGGAACGGGGCTGGTAAGTATTTTTTATTTTTTTTACTAGGGGCACAGCTACTGGTGGGCACACTAATGGGGGAACAACTACTGGGGCCACAACTACGGGGGCACAGCTGCAGGGGGCACAACAGCTACTGTGGGAACAACTCTACAGGGTGCACAACTCTACAGGGGGCAAAACTACAGGGGGTAAAACTGACCATGCCCCTTCCCTATGAAGCCATGCCCCTATTTTTTTACGCATGCCTGCGGTGCGCACTATCCCTATTTTACTGCACGGGGGGGGGGAGCCAAAGGAAACTTTTGCCCTGGGCGCCACAAGGTCTACAACCAGCCCTGATCACACCATGCACACAGCAGGATTCCCCTTTCAAACTGTAATTTGTTCCTATACAGGAACTTACTCACAAACCATCCCCTGACATTTGTCCGGTCAGAGCATTTATATAAATGACTACATGGGTTAACAGGGGGCAGACATACAATTCCTAAGTTCCATTTTTTATCAAATAGAATGTATTACTTTCAAATCATTTCTAGCAGGAATTCATGTATATATTTTGCATCAAACCAATCAGCCGCATACATTAAAAGCTTTTATGTACACTTAAATTTGAGCCAGGCTTTCCAGCATTGACTTCTCTCAGCCAGACCTACATCTATAAAATTAATATCTGATATGTGGCTCTGTGGAAAATTTTAGACAATTTAAAGGTAAAAATACACTCCAGTGAAGTTCTCCTCCAACTATATTAGAGATGTGCACCGGATATTTTTCGAGTTTTGTGTTTTGGTTTTGGATTCGGTTCCACGGCCGTGTTTTGGATTCGGACGCGTTTTGGCAAAACCTCCCTGAAATTTTTTTGTCGGATTCGGGTGTTTTTTTTTCAAAAACCCCTCAAAAACAGCTTAAATCATAGAATTTGGGGGTCATTTTGATCCTATAGTATTATTAAGCTCAATAACCATAATTTTTACTCTTTTCCAGTCTATTCTGAATGCCTCACACCTCACAATATTATTTTTAGTCCTAAAATTTGCACCGAGGTCGCTGGATGACTAAGCTAAGCGACCCAATAGGGCGGCACAAACACCTGGCCCATCTAGGAGTGGCACTGCAGTGGCAGACAGGATGGCACTTAAAAAAATTGGTCCCAAACAGCACATGATGCAAAGAAAAGAGAAAAAGAGGTGCACTGTGGTCGCTGGACGGCTAAGCTAAGCGACACAAACACCTCAATTTCACAGGAATTATTCGTTCTAATCAATGGTATTATTGGTCCAAATCACTGGAAGAAACTGACAAAATCACAGGAATAATTTGTTCTAATCAATGGTATTATTGGTCCAAATCACTGGAAGAAAATGACAAAATCACAGGAATTATTTGTTCTAATCAATGGTATTATTGGTCCAAATCACTGGAAGAAAATGACAAAATCACTGGAATTAAATGGCAGTAATGTCGGGAATTATGGGGGTAATTCCAAGTTGATCGCAGCAGGAAATTTTTTAGCAGTTGGGCAAAACCATGTGCACTGCAGGGGAGGCAGATATAACATTTGCAGAGAGAGACAGATGTGGGTAGGGTGAGTTCAATCTACAATCTAAATTGCAGTGTAAAAATAAAGCAGCCAGTATTTACCCTGCACAGAAACAAAATAACCCACCCAAATCTAACTCTCTCTGCAAATGTTATATCTGCCCCCCTGCAGTGCACATGGTTTTGCCCAACTGCTAAAAAATTTCCTGCTGCGATCAATTTGAAATTACCCCCTATATCAAATGGCAGTACCACTGGACATATACGGAAGTGTCAGACAGGATGGCACTTTAAAAAAATAGTCCCCAAACAACACATGATGCAAAGAAAAGAGAAAAAGAGGTGCACTGTGGTCGCTGGATGGCCAAGCTAAGCGACACAAACACCTCAATATCACAGGAATTATTCATTCTAATCAATGGTATTATTGGTCCAAATCACTGGAAGAAAATGACAAAATCACTGGAATTATTTGTTCTAATCAATGGTATTATTGGTCCAAATCACTGGAAGAAAATGACAAAAGCACAGGAATTATTCGTTCTAATCAATGGTATTATTGGTCCAAATCACTGGAAGAAAATGATAAAATCACTGGAATTAAATGGCAGTAATGTCGGGAATTCTATCAAATGGCAGTACCACTGGACATGTACGGAAGTGTCAGACAGGATGGCACTTAAAAAAATAGTCCCCAAACAGCACATGATGCAAAGAAAAGAGAAAAATAGGTGCACTGTGGTCGCTGGATGGCTAAGCTAAGTGACACAAACACCTCAATATCACTGGAATTATTAATTCTAATCAATGGTATTATTGGTCCAAATAACTGGAAGAAAATGACAAAATCACTGGAATCATTTGACAAGATCACTGTAATTAATAATTAATTATAGATCACTGATATTAATTAGTAAAATCTCGCTATCGCCTGCCTAGTGAAGTGGAATCTAGATGGGATTTTGTACCGGGGACAAAATAACTTCATCAATTGTCTAAATCCCAATGTACTCATGGCGGAAACGGGTGCACGTCTAACAGCGCACTGATTATACTGAGAACTGATTATACTGAGCACTGATTATACTGAGCACTGATTTTACTGAGCACTGATTATACTGATCACTGATTATACTGAGCACTGATTATACTGAGCACTGATTATACTGAGCACTGATTTTACTGAGCACTGATTATACTGATCACTGATGATACTACGGAGAACTGACACTGAGCAGCGAGAACAGCACTGGACTATTGTACTGTAGTATACTGGTCACCACAATGCAGCACTGACACTGAGCACAGATATTAAGCACTGATCAGGATACTAGAAGTGACACAGAGCAGCAAGATACAGCAATGGCCTACTGTACTGTACTACTATATATACTGGTGGTCACCAAAATGCTGCACTGTACTACTATATAGTATAATGGTCAAACAACAATGCAGCAGATATTGAGCACTGATCATCAGGATACTGTCTAGAACGGAGTCTGACACAGAGCTGCAAGATACAGCAATGGCCTACTGTACTGTACTACTATATATATATATATATATATATATATATATATATATGCTGGTGGTCACCAAAATGCTGCACTGTAATACTATATACTGCTCACAACAATGCAGCACAGATATGGATACTTGAAGTGACACAGAGCTGTAAGATACAGCAATGGCCTACTGTACTGTACAACTATATACTGGTGGTCACCAAAATGCTGCACTGTACTACTATACTGCTCACAACAATGCAGCACAGATATGGATACTTGAACAACTATATACTGTTGGTCACCAAAATGCTGCACTGTACTACTATATATACTGGTGGTCACCAAAATGCTGCACTGTACTACTATATATACTGGTGGTCACCAAAATGCTGCACTGTACTACTATATATACTGCTCACAACAATGCAGCACAGATATGGATACTTGAAGTGACATGGAGCTGTAAGATACAGCAATGGCCTACTGTACTGTACAACTATATACTGTTGGTCACCAAAATGCTGCACTGTACTACTATAATTATATAATGGTGGTCCCCACAATGCAGCACACTGAGCACAGATATTTGCAGCACACTGAGCACAGATATGGAGCTTTTCGGGCAGAGAACATAGATATTTGCAGCACACTGAGCACAGATATGGAGCTTTTCAAGCAGAGAACGTAGATATTTGCCGCACACTGAGCACACATATTTGCAGCACAATTGGTGTCGACCTAATTGCTGTCGACCGTGAGTCCCAGACCCCTTATGAGCAATGCTGAGTCGTACTTATATCCACTTGCAGCTGAAGGGTAGTAACAGAGGGGAAGATGTATTAACCTGGAGAAGGCATAAGGAAGTGATAAACCAGTGATATGTGCAAGGTGATAAAGGAACCAGCCAATCAGCTCCTAACTGTTAATTTACATATTGGAGCTGATTGGCTGGTGCCTTTATCACCTTGCACATATCACTGATTTATCACTTCCTTATGCCTTCTCCAGGTTAATACATCTACCCCTGAGTGTTTGTATGTATGTAAACTAAGATTAGTGAGGGCATGTCATCAGAATTGCATCCTATGCAGAGTTGTGCAATCACATATTTAATGTCTGACATCAAAGTATTAATTTAATACTATAGTACACCTGACAAATTTATTAAAGAATAACCTTTAGCAACCTACAGTAGGCTGCATTTTAAATATCCAGGGAGATTTTGAACAGGCCTCCAGGAAGGTTGGACATATCTGTAAATATTAAAGAGTTATTTCAGAGGACCTATTTGTATATGTAAGTAAATATTTGAAGTATTTCGAAAATTAAGAAATACACTTCTTATTTATGTGCACAAATATATATCAAGGATCATAGGTGACAATAATAAGTAGAAATAGCTAGCTACAAACTTAGTAATTGCTGTTTCATGAAGCATCTGAAATCACTTTATAAGCACAGCTGCATCTATCCAGAATTAATGTAGGAAATTAATATTCTCACAAAATACAAAAAAAAAAAGAAAAGTTAAAGCCAGAAAAGAATCAAGTCGCAGCCCGGCCTCTACTTTTTACTGTTTCTCAAGTGACTTAGAACAGCAAATGAGTACGCCTGATCAATGAGTATGATAGGAGGATATATGGATTGATGCTCTGGTACAGATATAGTTAATATATATAGCACTTATTGTATTTACTGGTAGGAAGAATATAGCAGAAAATGGAAAGACTCAGAACAAATGTGCAGGATATCTAGAATATTGGTTGCAAAGTAGCTATTGTATGCAAATTAGTCTATGGGGTAATTCAGAGTTGATCGCAGCAGCAAATTTGTTAGCAGTTGGGCAAAACCATCTGAACTGCAGGTGGTGCAGATATAACATGTGCAGAGTGAGTCAGATTTGGGTGGATTATATTGTTTCTGTGCAGGGTAAATACTGGCTGCTTTATTTTTACACTGCAATTTAGATTTCAGTTTAAACACAACCCACTCAAATCTAACTCTCTCTGCACATGTTATATCTGTCCCCCTCCCCCCCACAGTGCACATGGTTTTGCCCAACTGCTAACAAATTTTCTGCTGCGATAAACTCTGAATTACCCCCTCTGTTTTCCTACTGTGCAGGCGCAGAAAGTGAATTGCGATGTCGGTCACACAGAGGGATAAGTCACATAGTGAGTGACAGGAAAACAGTGTTAATGGTGAGTGGTCGGGTAGATGCAAATGTGTCATGGCCATTCAGACTGTGTTTTCTGGGCATGCATAAATTAGCAGTGCGATCTTACAAGCTGCTAGAGAGCCCTCTGTGTCCCTGAAGAGCAGCTCAGCCTATACATCTACAGGGGCATTCATAATTTATGTGATAACCTGATTTGCGATGATGGTACCGATGAATAAGCAGTTGTATGCTGTCAGACAGAAATGACGTGACAACAATTGGCATCCCGATGCTCAGGTTAGCTTCTGCTCATATTCAGCTATAATCTCAACTGCATACGGCAAAAGATAGCAAAAGCAATAGTAATAACTAGAGATGAGCGGGTTCGGTTCCTCGGAATCCGAACCCGCCCGAACTTCAGCTTTTTTTACACGGATCCGAGCGACTCGGATCTTCCCGCCTTGCTCGGTTAACCCGAGCGCGCCCGAACGTCATCATGACGCTGTCGGATTCTCGCGAGGCTCGGATTCTATCGCGAGACTCGGATTCTATATAAGGAGCCGCGCGTCGCCGCCATTTTCACACGTGCATTGAGATTGATAGGGAGAGGACGTGGCTGGCGTCCTCTCCATTTAGATTATAAGAGAGAGAGATTTACTGGAGCTTCGGACTAGGAGGAGTACTGTAGAAGTGTAGAGAGTGCAGAGAGTTTACTAGTGAGTGACCACCAGACAGTGCAGTTTATTTAATATATCCGTTCTCTGCCTGAAAAAAGCGATACACACAGTGACTCAGTCACATACCATATCTGTGTGCACTGCTCAGGCTCAGCCCAGTGTGCTGCATCATCTATATATATTATATATCTGTCTGACTGCTCAGCTCACACAGCTTATAATTGTGGGGGAGACTGGGGAGCACTGCAGTGCCAGTTATAGGTTATAGCAGGAGCCAGGAGTACATAATATTATATAGTGAGTGACCACCAGACAGTGCAGTTTATTTAATATATCCGTTCTCTGCCTGAAAAAAGCGATACACACAGTGACTCAGTCACATACCATATCTGTGTGCACTGCTCAGGCTCAGCCCAGTGTGCTGCATCATCTATATATATTATATATCTGTCTGACTGCTCAGCTCACACAGCTTATAATTGTGGGGGAGACTGGGGAGCACTGCAGTGCCAGTTATAGGTTATAGCAGGAGCCAGGAGTACATAATATTATATTAAAATTAAACAGTGCACACTTTTGCTGCAGGAGTGCCACTGCCAGTGTGACTGACCAGTGACCTGACCACACTGACCACCAGTATAGTTAGTAGTATACTTATATTGTGATTGCCTGAAAAAGTTAAACACTCGTCGTGTGACTTCACTTGTGTGTTGTTTTTTTTTTTATTCTATAAAAATAAAACTCATTCTGCTGACAGACAGTGTCCAGCAGGTCCGTCATTATATAATATATAATATATACCTGTCCGGCTGCAGTAGTGATATATATATATTTTTTATATCATTTATCATCCAGTCGCAGCAGACACAGTACGGTAGTTCACGGCTGTGGCTATCTCTGTGTCTGCACTCGGCAGGCAGTCCGTCCATAATTGTATACCACCTAACCGTGGTTTTTTTTTCTTCTTTATACATACATACTACTACGACATCTCTTTATCAACCAGTCTATATTAGCAGCAGACACAGTACAGTACGGTAGTTCACGGCTGTGGCTACCTCTGTGTCTGCACTCGGCAGGCAGTCCGTCCATAATTGTATACCACCTAACCGTGGTTTTTTTTTCTTTCTTCTTTATACATACATAGTTACATAGACATCTCTTTATCAACCAGTCTATATTAGCAGCAGACACAGTACAATACGGTAGTTCACGGCTGTGGCTACCTCTGTGTCTGCACTCGGCAGGCAGTCCGTCCATAATTGTATACCACCTAACCGTGGTTTTTTTTTCTTTCTTCTTTATACATACATAGTTACATAGACATCTCTTTATCAACCAGTCTATATTAGCAGCAGACACAGTACAGTACGGTAGTTCACGGCTGTGGCTACCTCTGTGTCTGCACTCGGCAGGCAGTCCGTCCATAATTGTATACCACCTAACCGTGTTTTTTTTTTCTTTCTTCTTTATACATACATAGTTACATAGACATCTCTTTATCAACCAGTCTATATTAGCAGCAGACACAGTACAGTACGGTAGTTCACGGCTGTGGCTACCTCTGTGTCTGCACTCGGCAGGCAGTCCGTCCATAATTGTATACCACCTAACCGTGGTTTTTTTTTCTTTCTTCTTTATACATACATAGTTACATAGACATCTCTTTATCAACCAGTCTATATTAGCAGCAGACACAGTACAGTACGGTAGTTCACGGCTGTGGCTACCTCTGTGTCTGCACTCGGCAGGCAGTCCGTCCATAATTGTATACCACCTAACCGTGGTTTTTTTTTCTTTCTTCTTTATACATACATACTACTACGACATCTCTTTATCAACCAGTCTATATTATTAGCAGCAGACACAGTACAGTACGGTAGTTCACGGCTGTGGCTACCTCTGTGTCTGCACTCGGCAGGCAGTCCGTCCATAATTGTATACCACCTAACCGTGGTTTTTTTTCTTTCTTCTTTATACATACATAGTTACATAGACATCTCTTTATCAACCAGTCTATATTAGCAGCAGACACAGTACAGTACGGTAGTTCACGGCTGTGGCTACCTCTGTGTCTGCACTCGGCAGGCAGTCCATAATTGTATACTAGTATCCATCTCCATTGTTTACCTGAGGTGCCTTTTAGTTGTGCCTATTAAAATATGGAGAACAAAAATGTTGAGGTTCCAAAATTAGGGAAAGATCAAGATCCACTTCCACCTCGTGCTGAAGCTGCTGCCACTAGTCATGGCCGAGACGATGAAATGCCAGCAACGTCGTCTGCCAAGGCCGATGCCCAATGTCATAGTACAGAGCATGTCAAATCCAAAACACCAAATATCAGAAAAAAAAGGACTCCAAAACCTAAAATAAAATTGTCGGAGGAGAAGCGTAAACTTGCCAATATGCCATTTACGACACGGAGTGGCAAGGAACGGCTGAGGCCCTGGCCTATGTTCATGGCTAGTGGTTCAGCTTCACATGAGGATGGAAGCACTCAGCCTCTCGCTAGAAAAATGAAAAGACTCAAGCTGGCAAAAGCAGCACAGCAAAGAACTGTGCATTCTTCGAAATCCCAAATCCACAAGGAGAGTCCAATTGTGTCGGTTGCGATGCCTGACCTTCCCAACACTGGACGTGAAGAGCATGCGCCTTCCACCATTTGCACGCCCCCTGCAAGTGCTGGAAGGAGCACCCGCAGTCCAGTTCCTGATAGTCAGATTGAAGATGTCAGTGTTGAAGTACACCAGGATGAGGAGGATATGGGTGTTGCTGGCGCTGGGGAGGAAATTGACCAGGAGGATTCTGATGGTGAGGTGGTTTGTTTAAGTCAGGCACCCGGGGAGACACCTGTTGTCCGTGGGAGGAATATGGCCGTTGACATGCCAGGTGAAAATACCAAAAAAAATCAGCTCTTCGGTGTGGAGGTATTTCACCAGAAATGCGGACAACAGGTGTCAAGCCGTGTGTTCCCTTTGTCAAGCTGTAATAAGTAGGGGTAAGGACGTTAACCACCTCGGAACATCCTCCCTTATACGTCACCTGCAGCGCATTCATAATAAGTCAGTGACAAGTTCAAAAACTTTGGGTGACAGCGGAAGCAGTCCACTGACCAGTAAATCCCTTCCTCTTGTAACCAAGCTCACGCAAACCACCCCACCAACTCCCTCAGTGTCAATTTCCTCCTTCCCCAGGAATGCCAATAGTCCTGCAGGCCATGTCACTGGCAATTCTGACGATTCCTCTCCTGCCTGGGATTCCTCCGATGCATCCTTGCGTGTAACGCCTACTGCTGCTGGCGCTGCTGTTGTTGCTGCTGGGAGTCGATGGTCATCCCAGAGGGGAAGTCGTAAGCCCACTTGTACTACTTCCAGTAAGCAATTGACTGTTCAACAGTCCTTTGCGAGGAAGATGAAATATCACAGCAGTCATCCTGCTGCAAAGCGGATTTCTGAGGCCTTGACAACTATGTTGGTGTTAGACGTGCGTCCGGTATCCGCCGTTAGTTCACAGGGAACTAGACAATTTATTGAGGCAGTGTGCCCCCGTTACCAAATACCATCTAGGTTCCACTTCTCTAGGCAGGCGATACCGAGAATGTACACGGACGTCAGAAAAAGACTCACCAGTGTCCTAAAAAATGCAGTTGTACCCAATGTCCACTTAACCACGGACATGTGGACAAGTGGAGCAGGGCAGGGTCAGGACTATATGACTGTGACAGCCCACTGGGTAGATGTATGGACTCCCGCCGCAAGAACAGCAGCGGCGGCACCAGTAGCAGCATCTCGCAAACGCCAACTCTTTCCTAGGCAGGCTACGCTTTGTATCACCGCTTTCCAGAATACGCACACAGCTGAAAACCTCTTACGGCAACTGAGGAAGATCATCGCGGAATGGCTTACCCCAATTGGACTCTCCTGTGGATTTGTGGCATCGGACAACGCCAGCAATATTGTGTGTGCATTAAATATGGGCAAATTCCAGCACGTCCCATGTTTTGCACATACCTTGAATTTGGTGGTGCAGAATTTTTTAAAAAACGACAGGGGCGTGCAAGAGATGCTGTCGGTGGCCAGAAGAATTGCGGGACACTTTCGGCGTACAGGCACCACGTACAGAAGACTGGAGCACCACCAAAAACTACTGAACCTGCCCTGCCATCATCTGAAGCAAGAAGTGGTAACGAGGTGGAATTCAACCCTCTATATGCTTCAGAGGTTGGAGGAGCAGCAAAAGGCCATTCAAGCCTATACAATTGAGCACGATATAGTAGGTGGAATGCACCTGTCTCAAGCGCAGTGGAGAATGATTTCAACGTTGTGCAAGGTTCTGATGCCCTTTGAACTTGCCACACGTGAAGTCAGTTCAGACACTGCCAGCCTGAGTCAGGTCATTCCCCTCATCAGGCTTTTGCAGAAGAAGCTGGAGACATTGAAGGAGGAGCTAACACGGAGCGATTCCGCTAGGCATGTGGGACTTGTGGATGGAGCCCTTAATTCGCTTAACAAGGATTCACGGGTGGTCAATCTGTTGAAATCAGAGCACTACATTTTGGCCACCGTGCTCGATCCTAGATTTAAAGCCTACCTTGGATCTCTCTTTCCGGCAGACACAAGTCTGTTAGGGTTGAAAGACCTGCTGGTGACAAAATTGTCAAGTCAAGCGGAACGCGACCTGTCAACATCTCCTCCTTCACATTCTCCCGCAACTGGGGGTGCGAGGAAAAGGCTCAGAATTCCGAGCCCACCCGCTGGCGGTGATGCAGGGCAGTCTGGAGCGACTGCTGATGCTGACATCTGGTCCGGACTAAAGGACCTGACAACGATTACGGACATGTCGTCTACTGTCACTGCATATGATTCTCTCAACATTGATAGAATGGTGGAGGATTATATGAGTGACCGCATCCAAGTAGGCACGTCACACAGTCCGTACTTATACTGGCAGGAAAAAGAGGCAATTTGGAGGCCCTTGCACAAACTGGCTTTATTCTACCTAAGTTGCCCTCCCACAAGTGTGTACTCCGAAAGAGTGTTTAGTGCCGCCGCTCACCTTGTCAGCAATCGGCGTACGAGGTTACATCCAGAAAATGTGGAGAAGATGATGTTCATTAAAATGAATTATAATCAATTCCTCCGCGGAGACATTGACCAGCAGCAATTGCCTCCACAAAGTACACAGGGAGCTGAGATGGTGGATTCCAGTGGGGACGAATTGATAATCTGTGAGGAGGGGGATGTACACGGTGATATATCGGAGGGTGATGATGAGGTGGACATCTTGCCTCTGTAGAGCCAGTTTGTGCAAGGAGAGATTAATTGCTTCTTTTTTGGGGGGGGTCCAAACCAACCCGTCATATCAGTCACAGTCGTGTGGCAGACCCTGTCACTGAAATGATGGGTTGGTTAAAGTGTGCATGTCCTGTTTTGTTTATACAACATAAGGGTGGGTGGGAGGGCCCAAGGACAATTCCATCTTGCACCTCTTTTTTCTTTTCTTTTTCTTTGCATCATGTGCTGATTGGGGAGGGTTTTTTGGAAGGGACATCCTGCGTGACACTGCAGTGCCACTCCTAAATGGGCCCGGTGTTTGTGTCGGCCACTAGGGTCGCTAATCTTACTCACACAGTCAGCTACCTCATTGCGCCTCTTTTTTTCTTTGCGTCATGTGCTGTTTGGGGAGGGTTTTTTGGAAGGGACATCCTGCGTGACACTGCAGTGCCACTCCTAGATGGGCCCGGTGTTTGTGTCGGCCACTAGGGTCGCTAATCTTACTCACACAGCTACCTCATTGCGCCTCTTTTTTTCTTTGCGTCATGTGCTGTTTGGGGAGGGTTTTTTGGAAGGGCCATCCTGCGTGACACTGCAGTGCCACTCCTAGATGGGCCCGGTGTTTGTGTCGGCCACTAGGGTCGCTAATCTTACTCACACAGCTACCTCATTGCGCCTCTTTTTTTCTTTGCGTCATGTGCTGTTTGGGGAGGGTTTTTTGGAAGGGACACCCTGCGTGACACTGCAGTGCCACTCCTAGATGGGCCCGGTGTTTGTGTCGGCCACTAGGGTCGCTTATCTTACTCACACAGCGACCTCGGTGCAAATTTTAGGACTAAAAATAATATTGTGAGGTGTGAGGTATTCAGAATAGACTGAAAATGAGTGTAAATTATGGTTTTTGAGGTTAATAATACTTTGGGATCAAAATGACCCCCAAATTCTATGATTTAAGCTTTTTTTTAGTGTTTTTTGAAAAAAACACCCGAATCCAAAACACACCCGAATCCGACAAAAAAAATTCGGTGAGGTTTTGCCAAAACGCATTCGAACCCAAAACACGGCCGCGGAACCGAACCCAAAACCAAAACACAAAACCCGAAAAATTTCAGGCGCTCATCTCTAGTAATAACAACCAATCTGAATTAGGTCCTTGCTTTCAGCTGGATATAAAGTGCAGTGTCCAAAATCGTAGAGATCCAGTCAATGAGAGTACAGGAAAGTAGAGTGAAGGTACAATCTCTGTAGTGGTTAACATTGCAGCCACAGAGTCTCTAGTGAAGTGGGATCTCACCCAGTAGCGGCTCTTGCCACGGGCAAGCAGTGCTTTTGCCCGGGGCATCGCTGGCTCGGGGCCGCCACCGCCGTGACAAGAGCCGCTGCTAACTGGGATGGTGGCCGTGGTGGTTAGGAAAAGGTTCTCTCCGCGAAGGGAAACTGGACGCGCAGTGAGGTAGCGTCTAATTTCCCTTCGCAGAGAGGACCTTTTTGTGCGGCGCTATGGGAGAGACGTCATGACGTCTCTCCCACAGATTAGAGTAGCGGCAACGGCGGCGGAGACAGAGTGCATCAGTGGTCGGGAAGCTGGAACGGGGCTGGTAAGTATTTTTTATTTTTTTACTAGGGGCACAGCTACTGGTGGGCACACTAATGGGGGAACAACTACTGGGCACACAGCTGCAGGGGGCACAACAGCTACTGTGGGCACAGCTCTACAGGCGGCAAAACTACAGGGGGCAAAACTGACCATACCCCTTCCCTATGAAGCCATGCCCCTATTTTTTGACACACGCCTGCGGCGCGCACTAACCCTATTTTACCGCACGGGGGGAGCCAAAGGAAAGTTTCGCCCTGGGCGCCACAAGGTCTACAACCGGCCCTGATCTCACCATGCACACAGCAGGATTCCCCTTTCAAACTGTTATTTGTTCCTATACAGGAACTTACCCACAAACCATCCCCTGACATTTGTCCGGTCAGAGCATTTATATAAATGACTACATGGGTTAACAGGGGGCAGACATACAATTCCTAAGTTCCATTTTTTTATTAAATAGAATGTATTACTTTCAAATCATTTCTAGCAGGAATCATGTATATATTTTGCATCAAACCAATCAGCCGCATACATTAAAAGCTTTTATGTACACTTAAATTTGAGCCAGGCTTTCCAGCATTCACTTCTCTCAGCCAGACCTACATCTATAATATTAATATTTGATATGTGGCTATGTGGAAAATTTTACACAGTTTAAAGGTAAAAATACACTCCAGTGAAGTTCTCCTCAAACTATATTAGAGATGTGCACTGGAAATTTTTCGGGTTTTGTGTTTTGGTTTTGGATTCGGTTCCGCGGCCGTGTTTTGGATTCGGATGCTTTTTGTCAAAACCTCCCTGAAATTTTTTTGTCGGATTCGGGTGTTTTTTTTCAAAAAAAGGCAGAGAACATAGATATTTGCAGCACACTAAGCACAGATATGGAGCTTTTCAGGCAGAGAACGTAGATATTTGCAGCACACTGAGCACAGATATTTGCAGCACACTGAGCACAGACATGGAGCTTTTCAAGCAGAGAACGTAGCCACGTCCTCTCCTTTCAATGTCCAATGCACGAGTGATAATGGTGGCGACGCGTGGCTCTTTATATATAATACGAATCTTGCGAGAATCCGACAGCGGGATGATGACGTTCGGCCGCGTTCGGGTAAACCGAGCAAGGCGGGAAGATCTGAGGCTGCCTCGGACCCGTGAAAAACACGTGAAGTTCGGGGGGAGGGTTCGGATCTCGACGAACCGAACTCGCTCATCTCTAAACTATATGTTATTAAAGTACAGGAATTTGTAAGATTTCCATAGAACATCTGCTCCATGGGGCAATCAGCTTTCAAACCTTTCCAGTGATGTTATAAGAGGATGGATTTGTTATGAGGAAAGAAGTTTAAACTCCATTTATGGTAAAAGAAGTTTTCAGTTTTGGTAAAATTTATACGTAGATTGGCTGTCCATAACCCTCCCAGGATATCCTTAGGCATATGCTATGTACCTCTAATGTACAGTAAGCTAATTTTCAATTTCATACCTTTTAATTTTATTTAAAATATTTACTCTTTACAGAAACAATATAACCCACCCAAAATCTAACTCTCTCTGCACATGTTATATCTGCCACCCTGCAGTGCACATGATTTTGCCCATTAGCTAATACATTTGCTGTTGCGATCAGGTCTGAATTAGGCCTGATGTGAGCGATTAAGATACACAGAATATACTGCTCTAGGGACTGATTCATGTTTGTAAACAAACCAAAAAAAAGGAAGCACCATTGCAAAACTATGTTGCATTACAGTTGGGCCTGATGTAACATGTGCAGAGAGAGTTAAATTTGGGTGGGGTTTGTTCAAGCCAAAATCTAAATTGCAGTGTAAACATAAAGCTGTCTAACATATGTGGGCTGCATGCAAAAGCATCTAGTATTCACAGAAACAATATAAATTAAAGATGTGCAGTGGGCACTTTTCGTGTTTTGTGTTTTGGTTTTGGTTCCATGCTCATATTTTGAATCTGGATTGGTCTTGCCAAAATCACCCTTTCGTGTTTTGGTTTTGGATCTGGATGATTTTAAAAAAAAACATAAAAACAGCTAAAAACACAGAATTTGGGGGTAATTTTGATCCTACGGTATTATTAACCTCAATAACTATCATTTCCACTCATTCCCATTTATTCTGAATACCTCACACCTCACAATATTGTTTTTAGGCCAAAAGGTTGTACCGAGGTGGCTGGATGACTAAGCTAAGTGACACAATTGTGCGGCACAGACACCTGGCCCATCTAGGAGTGGCACTGCAGTGGCAGACAGGATGGCGGATTTAAAAAATAGGCCCCAACAGCACATGATGCAAAGAAGAAAAAGAGGGGCAATTAGGTAGCTGAATGGCTAAGCTAAGCGACACAAGTGTGCGGCACAAACACCTAGCCCATCTAGGAGTGGCACTGCAATGGCAGACAGGGTGGCACTTAAAAAAACTAGGCCCCAAACAGCAAATCATGCATAGAAGAAAAAGAGGTACAATGAGGTAGCTATGTGACTAAGCTAAGTGACACAAGTGTGCGGCACAAACATGGGACCTGCTGGAATTTGCCCAGATGTAATACACGCACAATATTGGTGGCACCGTAGAGCGTACCTCTAAACCACACACACACACACACACACACACACACGGCAAAGCCTGTAAAATTAATTTGGATAATAATAAACCTTTTATTTGGAGCTATTATAATAATATGCAGCAAAGGCGAGCGTACCCCTACACCGCACAGGGCAAACCCTGTGAAAATTATTTGGGTAATAATATAAGTAATGTATATAACCCATCCATGCATTTAGTATCATCTCGATTAGACTACTGTAATGCTCTCTACCCTGGTCTCCCAGCAAAAGAATTGCACCGCTTACAGCTGGTGCAAAACACAGCTGCCAGGCTGTTAACCAACCAGCCCCGTTCTAGCCACATAACACCCATTCTCTACTCCCTTCACTGGCTGCCTGTAAGATGGCGAATCATCTTCAAGATAGGCTTACTGAGTTTCAAAGTATTACATGACCAAGGCCCAAGGTACCTGAAACAGCTTCTGACCCCATACTGCCCCATTCGATTACTGCGATCTGTAGATGAAGGACTTTTAGCAGTACCTAGAATCTCCCGTAATTCATCTGGGGGTCGAGCTTTTAGTCATGCGGCTGCGACTCTATGGAACTCCCTTCCCCGCACAGTGCGAGAGGCCCCAACTATAGAATCCTTCAAAAGTAGACTCAAGACTTTCCTGTTAACTCAAGCATTTCCAGAATGTCCCCTTAGTATCTACATGCTTCTGTATTTTATGAAAAGCTTTTCTGTACTTTATTATTTTCTGTAAAATATTATGCTATGTATCTGTTATGCGCCTTGAGTCCTATTGGAGAAAGAGCACTATATAAATAAAATTATTATTATTATTATTATTATTATTATTTTATTATTTATTTGGAGTAAATAATATACAGCATAGGACACCACCACAGGACTTATGGCAGCACAAGACAGCATCACTGGACTGGACTTATACGGCAGTATCCCTGGACTTATACTAAAGTATCCCTGGAGTTGTACGGCAGTGTCAGACAGGATGGCACTTTAAAAAACTAGTCCGCAAACATCACATGATGCAAAGATGTTATATATGTTGTGTAAACAGGACATGCACACTATAACAAAACAATCATTTCAACGACAGCGTCTGCTACACAACTGTGGGTGAAATGACTGGTTTGTTTGGGCTCCCACCAAAAAATATAGAAAAAAAAATGGTGACAGAATCATATGCAGTGACAGTAGACATGTCAGTAATCATTGGCAGGTTCTTCAGTCCAGACCAGATGTCAGCACTCGCACCTGACTGCCCTGCATCACTTCCAGCGGGTGGGCTAGGATATCTTATCCTTTTCCTTGCATCCCCAGTTGTGGGAGAAAATGAAGGAGGAGCTGTTGACGGGTCACGTTCCACTTGAGTTTACAATTTTCTCACCAGCAGGTCTTTGAACCTCTGCAGACTAGGCTTTAAACGCACGGTGGCTAAAATGTAGTGCTCTGATTTCAACAGATTGACCACACTTGAATCCTGGCAAAGCAAATGAAGGGCTCCATCCACAAGTCCCACATACTTTGCGGAATCGCTCCATCTTAGCTCCTCCTTCAATTTCTCCATCTGCTTCTGCAAAAGTCTGATGATGGGAATGACCTGACTCAAGCTGGCAGCGACTGAAATGACTTCACGTTTGGCAAGTTCGAAAGGTTGGAGAACCTTGCACAAGACGAAAATCATTCTCCACTGCGCTTGAGACAGTTTCATTCACACTCCTTTGCCTATATCGTAGGTGCATGTCTAGGCTTGAATGGCCTTTTGCTGCTCCTCAATCCTCTGAAGCATATAGAGTGTTTACTTACAACTCATTACCACCTCTTGCTTCAGGTGATGGCAGGGCAGGTTTAGGAGAGTTTGCTGGTGCTCCAGTCTTAGACTATAGACCTATCGCTCCCTTAAATACAGACGTGAAGCTATACGCAAAACTAATTGCTAGCCGGTTCGGCACGCAATGGCTGAATGTCGAAAGTGTCTGGAATTTTTTTGGCCACTGACAGCATCTTCTGCATGCCCCTGTCATTCTTAAAAAAAAATTCTGCGCCACCAAATTAATTGTATGTGCAAAACGTGGGACGTGCTGGAATTTGCCCAGATGTAATGCACGCACAATATTGGTGGCGTTGTCCGATATCATAAATCCCCAGGAGAGTCTAATTGGGGTAAGCCATTGTGCGATGATGTCCCTCAGTTTCCATAAGAGGTTGTCAGCGGTGTGCCTTTTTCGGACAGTGGTGATACATATCGTAACCAGCAGCAACAGCAGCAGCAGCAGCAGCAGCAGTAGGCGTACCGCTCTAGGATCCTCCAGAGGAATCTCGGTTAGGAGACAAGGCCTGCAGGACTACTGATGTTCCTGACTGAGGAGGAAGTTGACATTGAATGAGTTGGTGGTGTGACTTGCAGGAGCTTGGGTACAAGAGGACGAAGGGATTTAGGTGTCAGTGGTCTGCTTACACTCTTACCCAAATTTTCTCAACTTGACACTGACTTCTGATGAATGCGCATCAAGTGACGTATAAGGGAGGATGTTCCTAGGTGGTTAACGTCCTTGACAGAGGCAACGCACGGCTTGACACCTGTTGTCCGGATTTGTGGAGAAATAATTCCACACCGAAGAGGTGGCTTTTTTAGTATTTTGCCCAGGCATCACAATTAACTTATTCATCCCATGGACAACAGGTGTCTCCCCCGGTGCCTGATTTAAACAAACCACATCACCATCAGAATCTTCATTGTCAACTTCCTCCTCAGCGCCAGCAACACCCATATCCTCATCCTGGTGTACTTCAACAGTGACAGCTTCAATTTGAATATCAGAAACTGGACTGTGGATGCTACTTCCAGCACTTGCAGAGGGCGTGCAAATGGTGGAAGGAGCCACCTCTACCCGTCCAGTGTTGGCAAGGTCAGGCATTGCATCCACCGACACACTTGGACTCTCCTTGGGGATTTGTGATACCATCTTAGAACGCACAGTTCTTTGCAGTGATTTTGCCAGCTTAACTATTTTCATTTTTGTAGCGGGAGGATGAGGGCTTCCATCGTCATGTAAAGCTGAACTACTAATCATGAACATAGGCCAGGGCCTTAGCCGTTCCTTGCCACTCCGTCTCATAAATGGCATATTGGCAACTTTATGTTTCTCCTCAGACCATTGAAATTTATTTTTTGGGGTCTTTTTACTGAACTTTGGCTTTTTGGATTTTACATGCCCCCTACTATCACATTGGGCATTGGCCTTGGCAGATGACGTTGATGGCATTTCATTGTCTATAGACAAATACACAGAAAGTGCCTGAAGAGCACGACACTAGACTCTCATAGGGGGAGCGCTCAAAATGATCTTTGATATATTGAGAACAAGGGTCTGTTCAGAGAGAATTAGTAAAACTTAACTTTTAATGTTAAATCATAAAAATGAGATAGGGATACTCAAAAGAATTTAAAAGGCAAAATATTTGACACACAACATTAACACACAATGTAAAGAATCACAGGTTCAAAAATTTGTAATATAATAAAGCTCTATCACAGGTACGACTGTGCACCTAATTTTTTTTTAGTATCATAATGTTATATCACAAATATGACTATGCACCTTATATATTAGATATTTAAAATGGAAAAAGAGCAGGCATGGCTTTGAGAAAGTGGCTTCAAGATTCTTCTGGCCCGCATCTGCTGGCGCATCGACTGCAGGGTGAGAGATCCGTACTGGCACCAGCCAATGGAAAAATAGATGAATCACCTGGGTCTTGGCATGTGAATTTTCGTTTCTGCTGTCGGCTGATGGCAAAAAACCAGTGCAGCTGATGAGAAAACTACTACACAGCGAGGCCCCTGTGAAGGAAGTACAAAGTATAATTGGCTTAATTAGGAAATGGGTCTAGACTGCACACCCTAGTGGTTGTACTGAAAGGTGCTATCTGCTGAGATTTTATGGTGATACAGAGGAAGACATGGGTGCGGAAGCACTATACAATCATTACTGTAAATTTCAATATATAATATACAGTATAATAATAGGTTGTTAGCATATAATTGGGCAATGATATGGTCTTGCTCACCGCGTCGAGGTCACCTCTATCGAGCAATTCCCTAACACTTTGGGGTTCACACTGGGATGCAGGGCACCCCCAAACCAGCCCAGCCACGAACCCCCCCCCCCCAAAGGCATCACACTAGTGGAAAATCGTGAGGTGTAATAAAGTATAGGAGAAGCATAGGTAGTTACTGACTGTAGAAAGTGTTTTAAAATTAGATATAAAGTGGGTGAAAAAAAATACATGGATAAAATAACACACATAGGAGGTAGTGAAAAAATAGTGACTATAAGTGTTAGGGTGTGATGCCCCGGAGTGGCCCAGACAGAACAGTTCAGGGGACCCCACATCCCAATGCTTACCCCCAAATAGACTGACACTGTATGAAAATAATAGGACTTACATTGTATTATGCCTGAATCAGTGATGTGCAGTCAGATGTAGGTCCCTGCTTAAAATCAGTTTGGTAGGTGGGGGAGGGGTGCAAGTCAGAATGAAGTAATCTCAGACTTCAGGTGTGTATTTATACACATAGTATAGACCAGGCATGTCCAAACTGCGGCCCTCCAGCTGTGTGAAACTACATATCCCAGCATGCCCTGACACAGTTTTGCTGTCAGAGAATGCTAAAGCTGTGTCAGGGCATGTTGGGATGTGTAGTTTCACAACAGCTGGAGAGCCGCAGTTTGGACAAGCCTGGTATAGACTATACAGAAGAAATGGGTCTAGACTGCCCACCCTAGTGGTTGTAATGAAAGCTGCTAGCTGCTGAGATTTTATGGTAATACAGGGGAAGAATCATTACTGTAAATTTCAATATATAATATACAATATAATAAGAGGTTGTTAGCATATAATTGGCCAATGATATGGGCTTGCTCACCGTGTCGAGGTCACCTCTATTGTGTAAGTCCCTAACACTTTGGGGTTCACACTGGGATGCAGGGCACCCCCAAACCAGCCCAGCCACGAACCCCCCCCCCCCCCCCCCCCAAGGCATCACACTAGTGGAAAATCGTGAGGTGTAATAAAGTATAGGAGAAGCATAGGTAGTTACTGACTGTAGAAAGTGTTTTAAAATTAGATATAAAGTGGCTGACTTAGGCAGATAAAAATAGTATTGTGATTAAATGGCTAGTTATATGGCAGCAAGTCAGGTGAACACCATTCATGCCCTGCTATTAAAAGGGATAACACCTTTAATGCCTAGAGGCAATGTCCTGCTAATGAGATTCAATTAATGTCATCTGCAACAATTGCACATCACAATAATTTTGTAGGCATAAACAGTGTATTAAATCACACCCGTGGTTGTTGTTAAGTGACTCATGAACACAGGATAAATTTAACAGAACAACTATTGATACAATTGTATCCATTCGCCAATTAGTGTATCATTATGTAACACATTATTGCTGAGACATAAAGGCAAAGTGTGGTGTCCTGTACGTTATTGCCACTGTGAGGCGTGTTGTGTTCTGTTGCCTTTAAGTAGCCGCAGATTCAATATACACAAAAGATTTTTCCTACTGGATAAGCTAAATAGTTCATAACTTTAGCCATGCCTGCTCTTTTTCCATATTAAATATCTAATGTATAAGGTGCACAGTCATACTTGTGATATAACATTATTATACTAAAAAAAATTATGTGCACAGTCATACCTGTGATAGAGCATTATTATATTACCAATTTGTGGAACCTGTGATTCTTTTACTTTGTGTGTTAATGTTGTGTGTCAAATATTTCGCCTTTTAAATTCTTGTGAGTATCCCTATCTCACTTTTATGATTTAACATTAAAAGTTAAGTTATACTAATTCTCTCTGAACAGACCCTTGTTTTCAATATAACAAAGATCAGTTTGAGTGCACCCCTATGAGTGTCTAGTGCCGTGCTATTCAGGCACTTTCTGTGTATTTGTCTATAGTTTTCACTCTCGGGTAGCACCCCCAACATCCCTACATATTCCAGAACACATCTAGAACTTCCAGATACATGAATGATAGAGATGAATATGGGCTACTGATCAAGACACACTGATTTAATATATTGAGCTTGTTCAGGTGGCAAACCCATAGCTTTAAATTCCCATTGTCTATGTCATGACTAGTGGCAGCAGCTTCAGCTCTAGGAGGAAGTGGTTCTTGATCTTTCCATATTTTATCCTCCAAATGTTTGTTCTCCATTATTTTTCTGGAGTTATAGAACAATATGTGGTACAGCGTAACTCTATACCACACAGGGCAAACCTTGTGAAAATTATTTGGATTAAATATTAATAACCCCTTTACTTGGAGTAAATAATATAGAGCACAGGACAGCACCACTGAATTTATATGGCAGCACCACTGGACTGGACTTATATGGCAGTACCACTGGAATTATACGGCAGTATCACTGGAATTATATGTCAGTATCAGGGGCAAACGCAGGATTTAGTGAGGGGTGTTTCTGGGCAGAGGGGGGGGGGAAGTGGTGTCTATGTATATGTATGTGTGTGTGTATATATATATACAGTATATATATATATATATATATATACACACACACACACACACACACACACACACCCCCATATATATATATATATATCTATATATATATATAGATAGATACACACACACACACACACACACACACACACATATATATATATATATATATATACATTTAGCCATATATAAACTAACACACACATACATACATACATACATACATACATACATACATAAACACACAGGCACACATACATACAGACATGCATACATATATAACTACAAATATATACATACTGTACACACATCGTTTGAATTCTGTTTTCCCCACCAGGGGCTGGGACTGGAGCAGATGGGCAGCAGCGTGAGGACGGAGGGAGCTGCTGTGGCTGAGCATGCGCAGCCAGCAGCTCCCTCCGGGCATTTTGTAAGAAGAGTAGCTCTCCATTGCTGCAGCAGGGCAGCAGCTTCATGGTCGCGATCGCGTACGCGATCGCGGCTTTTAGCTGAGATGGGGACAGCTGTGTCTCCGTCTCAGAAATAGAAAATTTGGCTATTCAGGGGGGGTTTCCAGGTACTCGGAAACCCCCCTGCATGCGCCAGTGTGTATCACTGGAATTATATGTCAGTATCACTGGAATTATATGGCAGTATCACTGGAATTATACGGCAGAAACACTGGAGTGGATTTAAACGGCAGGATCACTGGACTTAAACACCAGTACCACTGTAATTATACGGCAGTATCACTGGAATTATATGGCAGTATCACTGGAATTATACAGCAGTAACACTGAACTTATACTGCAGTACCACTGGACTGGATTTATATGGCAGTATCGCCGGACTTATACACCAGTACATCTGGAATTATATGGCAGTATCACTGGAATTATACTGCAGTACCACTGGATTTAAACGGTAGTACCACTGGATTTATACGGCAGTACCACTGGACATATACGGAAGTATCACTGGACTGGATTTATACACCAGTACCACTGGATTTATACAGCAGTACCACTGGACATATACGGCAGTATCACTGGATTTATCTGGCAGTACCACAGGACATATAAAGCAGTATCACTGGACTGAATTTATACGCCAGTACCACTGGACATATACGGCAGTATCACTGGACACATACTGCAGTATCACTGGACATATACGGCAGTACCACTGGATTTATACAGCAATACTGTTAGACATATTCAGCAGTATCACTGGAAATATACGGCAGTATCACTGGACTGGATTTATACGCCAGTACCACTGGACATATACGGCAGTACCACTGGACATATATGGCAGTATCACTGGAATTGTATGGCAGTACCACTAGACATATACGGCAATTTCACTGGACTGGATTTATATGCCAGCACCACTGGACTTATACGCCAGTACCACTGCAATTATACGTCTGTATCACTGGTATTATATGGCAGTACCACTGGACATATACGGCAATATCACTGGACTGTATTTATACGACAGTACCACTGGATTTATATGGCAGTACCACTGGAAATATACAGCAGTATCACTGAATTTATACGGCAGTATCACTGGACATATACAGCAGTATCACTTTACTGGTTTTATATGCCAGTACCACTGGAATTATATGGCAGCTCCCTTGGACATACACTGCAGTATCACTGGACATATATGGCAGTATCACTGGACATATACGGCAGTACCACTTGACATATACATCAGCACAGGGACACCACCACTGTACTGATGCAGGATAACACAGCTCCACTGCATTGGACTGGACTTATACAGCAGCACTAGACATATGGCAGTAGAGGACACCACCACTGTGACTGGACTGATGCAGCACAATACACCACGACTGAACTGATGCAGTACAACACAGCACCACTGGACTGGACTTATACAGCAGCACTGGACATATGGCAGCAGAGGACACCACCACTGTGACTGGACTGATGCAGCACAAGACACCACCACTGGACTGATGCAGCACAACACAGCACCACTGGACTGGACTTATACAGCAGCACTGGACATATAGCAGCAGAGGACACCACCACTGTGACTGGACAGATGCAGCACAAGACACTACCACTGAACTGATGCAGTACACTGAGGATGGAGACACGTCCTCTCTCTACACTCTCCAATGCCAGAGTGAAAATGGTGGCAATGCACGGCTCCTTATATGGAATCCAAACCCCGCGAGAATCCGACACCAGTATGATGACATTTTGCCTCTATCTGTTTCCTGAGTCAATCGGGAAAACCCGAGCCTGACTCGGATCCGGGCTCGGGTAGTGAAGTTCGGTAGGGTTCGGTTCTCAGGGAACTGAACCCGCTCACCTCTAATATAAATATATTTGCTTCCCTTGCTTTACAACATGGTTTGTTGCAGACACAGAGTTACTTGCTTTTTTTGCTTTACTTACAAATATGAATCAGGCACTTAGTTCCATGCCTGTTATAAATAGCAACATTTCCACATTTTTTTTGTAGGTTTACAACATTACATATGTATAACCATATATATTAATAGGGTCCACAGCAGGGTCCCTATAGGATTAGGCCTTCACTCTGTCACCAATGTGTTTCAGCAGATACAACTGTCTTTAAGGAGTGTGAGCATGGAGTTTTTAATATACCCCACTAATTTGTTGTGAATTTACAGGTTTGTGTATGGAATTGTTCAATATCTTTTGGAGCCTCAGCGGAACCAATGGGTGTTCCAAAGTCATGTAAGCATGATGACACACTTCCTGTTAAATACAGCAATGCAGTCTTTTCTGCTAGCTGGAGCTCATAATGCGTTTCACGAACAGTAACTGGGGTGAGTGAAATAACATTATTCATACTGATCTGCAAATTCATAATCTTTTCTTGTAGATAGAGTGATGATGGAATGCAAGATGTGTTTCAAATTCCAAGAAGTACTGTAATGATAAGTTTATTTCCATCTCCCAGAATGGAAATAAATTCTTAAAAATTCATAAAACATAAATTAAAAATTAAGTGAGATGCAACTTCAATTTGTACTCTGTATTGAGATTTCTTGGATATAATGTTTTTAATCTATGGATCCACTCCATCTCAATTTTGGTTAATTTTGTTTCACAATTCTTCCTTTCCGAGTTTCCCGTATACTGCATGTTTAATTGTCTAAAAGCCTGTGAGAACAGTTGGTAGAACAGGGATGAATTCGATTTGCCTGTATTCACGATGCAGCATCCCAATGTTCAAAAACCCAACAGGGAGAGGTTAGTATAGTTACCCACCCTCCCCACAACTGAAACTTAACCCTCCCCTCCGTGCAGCCTAACCTTAGCAGTCCCCGGTGGTGCCTAAACCTAACCCCCCCCTCTACCCGAAGCCTAAACCTAACCCTCCCACTCTCAGCCAGACTGTAACCCTCACTGGGGGTGCCTAACTCTAATCTCCCCTCCCCACAGCCTAAACCTATCCCCCTTGGGTTGCAGCCTAAATCTAACACACACACGCAGCTTACATCTCCAGTGGGCCTGTGTCTTCTTGTTCGTCATACTGGCTGTCGAAATTCTGGCTTCGGGATGGTGAACCTATTTGGGTTGCCAGTGTTGGCATTCGGAATAGTCTCAGGATTCCAGTGTCGGTATTCTGACTGCTGGGATCCTAACAGCTGGGATCCTGACCGGATCCTGGTAGAACAGTTATGATCATTTTTAAAGAAGCAGATAACAAATGTGACGCTGGACCCTTTGTGATGTTGAGCAACTGTTTGCCCCAATCTAATTTTTATAAGTCTGGATGGTCAACAAAAACTAGTTTACATAAACGTTGCATCAAATATGCAACAACATTACTGGTGTTGCAATAAATAATTTCTTTAATATTACATTTAGTTCTATTTACAAACTCATGGACCTTGCTGGTCTTACTTTGTACATTTCTACACAGCAGACAAATTCCAAATATATGAAAATCAGTAGTGTTGTTTATTCTGTTTCTGTTGATATGTAGAAAGGTGCACGTAGCACCCTATCTTTTAGATTCCTTGGTCTATAATAGAGGAATTTTGATTTTTTTTTTTAATAATAGGACCAAGAATTTTTGAAGAATTGGACAAAATTTTTAAAAATTGCTTCTATTTGTTCAAGCTGATATGTTCAGGTGCTAATTACATATTTAATTACTATGCTGTGCTACTAACATTTCTGTTCAGCCGCAGAGCCACTGTGTGCTTGTGGGTGCACACACAAACCTTTTTTCTAAATTAGAAAAAAAGCACTACATTTTTATTTAAATGGTTTTGCAATAATAATGAAAAAAGTCTGTTATTGTATCATAATGACACTTTTTTTTATTATTATATTATGCTAGCAACCAGTTCACTATTTGATCAAAATAACAATATACACAATAAATCTAAAAAAAATGATGAACAAGTTTAAATGTAATTCATTATAGAAGTGAATTAATCTAAGATAGAAAAAAAAAAAACTTAAATGCAAAAATATGTCCCTATAAAGGCTGAAATATCCAGAGATAAACAAAGTCTTTATAATCACTGTGCCCACATCCTAAATTACAGTACCAGGTAAGAACTGACATAGATTGTTCATTGTTCTTTTCTCCAGGTTAGTACAACAGTGTATGCTCTCACACAAATTGTATTACTGTAACTCAAGTGTATCTAGATTCATCAATGCTCACTTATTACCTTAGTTAATAAAACAACATTTTATTTTCAAGGGTACTGGATGCATTGAACTTTATAAAAAAAAGTAGCAACATAATTTTATTCTAGTGACAGGTGGTGTATGCTCTCTATATACAATTATAAATCATGGAAAGGGAGTGGAATCTGTAAAATCCTTTTTGGCAGATCCAACTTTTTTGTCAGATATGACTTGAATCTTAAATATTGTATTTTGAAAGTATATACTGTATTATAAATTAAATAATAATTACTTTACTCTGAAGGTAATTATAACATGCAAATAAATTGGACTGCTATAGGCACTAGATTTTCCCCAAATGACTGTATACCTATGTATTCATGGCATACAGTAGTTATGGGAAGATACTCTTTATTGTAATTACTGTTTTGGGGCAAATCTGATGTCCCGTCATTATTTTATTAATTACAGTTTCTTTAAATGGAAGAGAACTATTGAAGAATTAAATAGCCTCTTTATTCATCTTAATATCAATGTAAAAAATACTCATTTTACTTTAACCATAGTTGAGAAAAATTATATCTTTTTCAATAAAGCATTTTATATAAAAAATGTGAATATTTGTACTTATATAAAACTTTCTAATTAAATTCAATAAAATCCGCTCTGTCAGTTCCTCCACGGGTTATCTATATTCGACTATATTTTACTGTATTCAATATAAATACTTTACTCACACACAAGGCCATTAAACAACCTACTGTACAACAATGTACATCTCTCCACTAATCTCTAAAGATTTCCCAACTAGGCTTCTTTGCTCTTTACAAGAACTACGTCTCTCATCCACATCTTATTATTCACTCCAATTCACAACTGCAGGACTTTCTTCAGGCTGCCTCTACCCTGGGAATGCCCTCCCGCACACAATAAAACTCTTCTCTAGTCTCCAAACCATCCAGCGTTCCCTGAAAACTCATCTCTTTAGCCAAGCTTATCAAATTCCAGGACCGCCAACTTAACCTTCATAAACTTTCCTATCCAGTTACATCCGCACTATATCCTCACATGTTTTCTCTTTCTTCCCTTTCTCATCCTCCTGACTCCAGGCCAATATTGCTGTGTGTCCATATCATACAGTCCACCAAGAAACTTTGTAATCTGGTGGACCATTCTGCAATAGATAACACCTATCTTTGTGTATCAATGCCCACTTCCTCATATATTATATGTTTGTGAGCAAGGCCTTCCTACCTCTATGTCTGTCTGTTATTACCTATTTTTTTATTTATCACTGTTGTTTCCAATTGTTTTGTTTTGCTTTATTTTAGCCCTGTTATTTCCAATTGTAAAGTGCAAAGGAATTTGTTGTGCTATATAAGAAACTGTTAATAAAATAATAATAAATAACTAGATTAGTGCAGCTAATAGTGAGCAACATAGAAATTGTATGGAAGACAATATATCTACTGAATAAATAAAAAAACTGAGCACACACACACACACACACACACACACACACACACACACATTTTAAGGGGGAGGGCACTAATCTCCTACTTGCCTTCAGGCAACTGGGATGATCCTACGCCCCTGCCCCTTAGTACAGATGTAGCCATGCTCATCGTTGCTGTTACTGCACCATACAGGTGTCCTAGCCACGCCAAACAAATAGCACAGGTAGGCGAAAAAAGGCGTGATAAAGCATAAGAGGATCCACAGCATGTAATACACAGCGATTGTCCACTAATGAAAACTACAGTACAGTGCTGAACAGCAGTGGATGGATATGGCACTACAAAATACTGTACAATGTAGCAAGCTATTGATTTATGGAATCATATTTATGAATATTAATATTCAATATAACATATATGGTTATTAATATATGGATATATTTAAATTAATATGCGTTATCATATATATCTGCAAATATATTATGTCAGGCTTACAAATTAATTGGCTGATAAATATATGCAGTCCTTATATATATATGACTTATGAAATTATGAAGTTAAGATTCCTTAAAGAGAGTTCAAGCTTGAATATTACCGCTCTTTTTATATGATTCTTTATTTACAGGCAGATCAAATCGTACAGAATAAGATATACACAGTAGTGATATATATACAGTACTAATTATAATTATATTAAGCTATGCTATGTTTCCTTCGTTACATAACATAAAACAACATGACATAAGTTTCACAAACAGTTTCAATTATTATCATATTTATACTTGCAAGTTAAAGATTGCCATCCCAAGAATCATTCCTTCTGCATGTTCTCCATGACTTCTCCTCCTGACTGACTTCCTTCCTTCTCCTTCTTCTTCTCCCTCTCCCTCTTCCTTCTAACTCCTAACTACAAGTCTGGTCCTTTTATCTCATATTTTACCAATTCAAACTATCATATTCTCATAGTTTCCAATGGAATAGGTAATTATAGGTTTGTCAGATTCCAAGGTGTAATAAAACAAACATTGAACTGGGCTGTCGTGTCCTGTTCACGGAGGCATGGTGTCATAAAAGTGTGGTGTCCACACTGCCTTAAGCAAGTATAGTATTGTAAAATCTGGAATGTCTTTTCATCCAAAGTTCTGTTGTATTGACAAGTTTTCCTGGGGTCGGTTACACAATGTTTTATCAATGGATGTGATCTCTTTTCATAGTAGTTAATTTATGCTCCCTAGCTTTTAACCTTCACTGGACAATAGACAAACCAGTAGATTCTGATCTACTGTAAGCACACCTGTGAATTCCAATGACCAACAGAGCTCTGTCACATACCTATTATCATTTATGGCCTAATACCTTTTCTCTACAATGACTCTTGATCTTACTGTAACCTCTCTGGCCTTATTTATGACTAGAGCAGAATAAACCTGTTCCCTACACTATTTTTTACCATCTTGCAGTAAAACACAAATATACAGTATATCTATATAAACACATACACAAACCTAATTTCTTAAATCAGCTAAACATTACCTCATACATTCAAACTTATTTCATATCTATTCCTTACTATATATATCCACTATACTGTCCACTATGGTAACATCGCCTATTTATAATGAATTATATTTTGATTCAGACAACATCTATTGCCCTAATATTAGACTAAGTGCAGACAATTACCTATAAGGCAACAGTCGCCCCCTTGTGGCCATGAGAAATTATTTTGATTGGCCACACATTAAACTAGCGTAATTGCTTCCAAATACATTTCAAAATATTTCTTCAAAACATAACTTTTGTTGTAACCCTAATATATACCATAAGTGTAATAATAATAACCATTGTGATTTTAAAAATCTCTAAAAATTCTTAGCTTACCTAACCTTATTCTACTTTTTAACTAAAGCAGACCAAGACTGAGGTTTTTATTCAGTATTCATGAGGAAAACTAATTTCTACAGACATTTGGAATACCATAGCCCAATTGTAGACCTTTTTTCTGTATCTGGATCAGTACATTTGGACATTTTTGCTGTTCTTGGCTGTAGCAATTTACTGGGATAAGACTGTCATCTGCGTGGTTTGCTTGCAATTGGAGACGCCTTGCGTCTGCATTATGGAGGCAGTTGAAGTAGAATTCTTCATAGCAGCTGCTCCTTTGCTTGCCATTTCGCTGTTTGACGCAGAGGGCTGTGTATTTTGCGTACTATGATCTTGAGTTTGCAACTCAGTACTTGTGATGACCCTCGGTAATGGTCTTTATACAGTATTTAGCAGTTCTGTTTCCTTTGCGTTTATCCAATACCGCAGTTGTGACCAGTGTCCATATTGCTTTGCACAAAACAGGTTGTGATTTTGAATAGAACAGTCATATATGAACCAGTCTTTCTTTCTTTCTTTCTTTGCTTGTTAATAGTAGGTCTTAATTGTCTTCGGGCAATAGTACCACAAATGGCTGTGAGTAGTACACCTACTCTGTTCTGTATTTCCTCACTGAATAAATTACCATGCAGTCTTAAGTCTCCTTATTCTACCTTGAACCTATTTATACATCTCAATCTTAAATAAACTTATACCAGTTTAACCCATATAAAGGCGTTTTCTATCCTACCTATATTTTGACTAATAATTATTTAAAATGCTTTTGATGTGTATATAGTAACATCCTATCAATACAATAAATGAATATAATTTTGCTTCAAACAGATATTAAATATCATTTAGGAATGGCTTTGACTAAATCTAATTCCATCCAGTATTAGATATTTAATTACTTTTGAAGCTTTTACGAAGGAAGCATAGGTAGTATCTACTGTGTAATATAAAAAAAAACATAAAATATTTACAAGGTATATAATACAATGATATAAAATATATATATATATATATATATATATATCAGACAAATGTTTACATATATATTTGATTAAGGTATATGAAGGGATGAGACAGTTCTGTATAATCACAGTGATGAGATGTGCTGTACACTGTTGTGGGAGTGTACATGTAGTAAGTAATGATTACTTGTGATGAAAGGGTTAATGAAAACCTTCCCCTTTCTTGTGAAACTGGAAAACTCCTTGAGGATTTGTCCATATATCAGTCTTTAGGGATGCTATGTAGATTTTGCTGGATAGCAGCGATGAAAGGGTTAATGAAGACCTTTTCCCTTGTAAATTGGAGTCTTTTTGGAGTCTTGCACCATTCTGTATACAGGTTGCCAGGATTACTATGAATCAAACAAAAAGACATACAATGAATATCACAGATATTTATACAGTGATTTAACATACCGTGCTATGCATTCTGTCCTATCTGCTGCATGTTATCAGGTACAGAATTTACAAATGTGTCTTTAAAGATTGAATAACAAACAAACAATTGTTTCTGGCCTGTGCCAATCTTTCCTGTCACATTGTGTGTCATTGACAGCACAATTGTCGCTGCAGATATGATGCAGGTTTAATTTGGAAACTGTGGCTGTTGGAACATCAAAGCAAACAATGGCTACATTGGATCTAACAAGTAAAGGAATGATACTACCGTATTCACTTGTGACCATACTCCCTTGTGACGCAGCCTGGGCCCAGACTGTCTTCAACCATAGCGTTTGCTGCTTGGCATGGCTTCTTGGTCTTGAAGCATCTTGTATTTCCTGAAAAATATTCTTGTGGGGAGAGAAACTTGTTAGACTTTGCCAAATATGTATTTTAGGTCGCAGGGCTTTCTGTCTTTCCACACCTGTAATAAAATGGTTATGGCACCAGGGCATAAAAACATTCTCATCCTGGTGATCCTTTTTGTCATTGTTAATTGGTGTGTGGTTTGCAGAATGACACTCTGCATGTGGTCTCTCTGACCTGAAAACATTTGCACCATCACTAGATGTCTCTGAGTGTTGTGTGGGGGTTACAAAAGTTTGGGAACTTTGTTTGTAAACATGCATTCCTGAATTAATTTCATGGATTTTCCCTTTAAACATGTTTCCAGGTGAATACATTTCAAGGTTTGCAACTCTGGTTGCCATGGGAGTTTTCACCATGGGGAACTTCTCCACCCCTGTGTGCACTGTACTGCAGCTATCAGTGTTTAAGTCTGCTGACAATTCACCTTTGCCTAAGGGCATAACAAATTCTTCATTTACATTGGGAACTCTGAGAGTGTATTCAGCAGAATACTCATAATCTGAATTACACTGATCTTCCCCCTTACTAGACACAGTATAGGGGACATCTCCTATTGCTGCTACCTCCTTTACATTAATGTGCTGTCTGATGATAGACACATCCTGCACATTGCTACTTTCTTCATTTACCAAAGAGGCTGTTCTGCTGGTAGTCTGTGTGACCATAGCAGACTCTGTGTGCTGCACATGGACAATGCTGTCCTGAGTCTCACCTACATCTACAATATTCTCCCTTGTACTTCCTTTTATCTCCTCCTGAGAGGTCATGACAGTTTGCTTACAATCTGCCAGGCTTTTTGCTTCTGCCCCAAACTTTTTTTGTTTATTTTTCTGTTTAAGGGACTTAAATAATGAATGCATTTTTGCATTAATGGTCAGGCACGCCTTACGAAGACGTGAACCTGATCCTTCTTTACATTTCTGTTTGGCTTCTAAAGCCGCAGTTCTGCGCGTTTTTCCTAATGCTGCTGCAACTTTTTGCATATTTAACATTACAATGCTAAATTTATATATTCTTTGTTTTTAGTACTGAAGGTATCCTCTCCTTAAGATTGACCGGTGTCTTAAGGTTAAACTCTAATACCTGGTACATTTATACATTTATTTGGAAATACTAATTTCCACTGTGCACATTTTCTATTCTAGGCCTTTAAATTCTTTATTCTCATTTGTAACCTATTCCACTGTGATCTTGTACTTTGCCAGCAGGCTTACAGCCATTGGTGCTGCTTCCTAATAGATATTATGTTAGTTAAAATAACGTATATTGCACTAACACATTTATCCTAGGTTATACAGAATACAAAATTGACATTACACAATGGTAATAAATTTTCATAGATACATCCCCACCGTGATTCTGTAGATTTGGTAGCCAGCTTATAGCATTTGCTACTCCTCATAAATATTATAAATCAGATAATCAGATTCAGTAATAACAAGTCCAATTCGTGGTCGCCAATATTGATTTATGGAATCATATTTATGAATATTAATATTCAATATAACATATATGGTTATTAATATATGGATATATTTAAATTAATATGCGTTATCATATATATCTGCAAATATATTATGTCAGGCTTACAAATTAATTGGCTGATAAATATATGCAGTCCTTATATATATATGACTTATGAAATTATGAAGTTAAGATTCCTTAAAGAGAGTTCAAGCTTGAATATTACCGCTCTTTTTATATGATTCTTTATTTACAGGCAGATCAAATCGTACAGAATAAGATATACACAGTAGTGATATATATACTAATTATAATTATATTAAGCTATGCTATGTTTCCTTCGTTACATAACATAAAACAACATGACATAAGTTTCACAAACAGTTTCAATTATTATCATATTTATACTTGCAAGTTAAAGATTGCCATCCCAAGAATCATTCCTTCTGCATGTTCTCCATGACTTCTCCTCCTGACTGACTTCCTTCCTTCTCCTTCTTCTTCTCCCTCTCCCTCTTCCTTCTAACTCCTAACTACAAGTCTGGTCCTTTTATCTCATATTTTACCAATTCAAACTATCATATTCTCATAGTTTCCAATGGAATAGGTAATTATAGGTTTGTCAGATTCCAAGGTGTAATAAAACAAACATTGAACTGGGCTGTCGTGTCCTGTTCACGGAGGCATGGTGTCATAAAAGTGTGGTGTCCACACTGCCTTAAGCAAGTATAGTATTGTAAAATCTGGAATGTCTTTTCATCCAAAGTTCTGTTGTATTGACAAGTTTTCCTGGGGTCGGTTACACAATGTTTTATCAATGGATGTGATCTCTTTTCATAGTAGTTAATTTATGCTCCCTAGCTTTTAACCTTCACTGGACAATAGACAAACCAGTAGATTCTGATCTACTGTAAGCACACCTGTGAATTCCAATGACCAACAGAGCTCTGTCACATACCTATTATCATTTATGGCCTAATACCTTTTCTCTACAATGACTCTTGATCTTACTGTAACCTCTCTGGCCTTATTTATGACTAGAGCAGAATAAACCTGTTCCCTACACTATTTTTTAACATCTTGCAGTAAAACACAAATATACAGTATATCTATATAAACACATACACAAACCTAATTTCTTAAATCAGCTAAACATTACCTCATACATTCAAACTTATTTCATATCTATTCCTTACTATATATATCCACTATACTGTCCACTATGGTAACATCGCCTATTTATAATGAATTATATTTTGATTCAGACAACATCTATTGCCCTAATATTAGACTAAGTGCAGACAATTACCTATAAGGCAACAAAGCCCTGACAAGCAGGCCAGAGCACACTAAATACAATAGTTCTTTTTTAATACAATAACACTGCAGGGTGGAGTTTGAATTCACCGGACTGACAGGCACCTAGTGACAACAGATTTGCTCAGTGTCTCCAGGGCACACAAAGAAAATCCCAGTTCAGAGTTCTACACAGCTCTCTAATACCACTTTCAGACAGAAAAATCTCAAAAACCCGGATTACAGTTCCTAACCCCCTTTCAGACAGCACATTTAACCTGGATAATTCCCGGGTCGACCCCTTTCAGACAGAACCCGTGTCAGCCCTGCAATAGACTTGTGTGTCATAAGAAATGGACTGTTTTTATGGCACACAGAGTTGAGGTCATGAAAAGTGGGTGGTGACTGATCACAGCATTGCATTAACCATGGCCGATGAGTTACTGCTGAGTAGCCCGGAGTTCCTGGCTTCTTGCTGTTTTTTGCTGTTTCACACAGCAAATGAGAGCCTGGTGCAGCTGCTAGCACTGTGCTACCTGGAACAGTCTTATGCCAAAAGGAGAAGGGAGCAATTTCTGGCGGAGAGGGCTAATACTCGGCGCCGGTATTTGCGCAGGAGGACAGCCCTGATTTTGGGCAGCATTACATCTACCCTGAGATTTACCAGCTTAACTAATCGATCATTGTGGGCCAGGGACCGAAGGCTTGGACAAGCTTTCTGGGCAACCGTGGAAGCCACAGGAGTGGATGGCAAACTCTCGGATGTCGCGTGCTACCTCTTACTACCTGCTGGAACTTCTCACTCCAGCACTCACCAGGGGAAACACCAACTACCGCAAGACCATCAAGCCATGCAGGAGACTGGCGATTGTGTTGTGGTGGTATGCAACCCCGGGGGAATTCCACACCATATCCTGCTTGTTCAGTGTTGGCATATCTACGGTGTGTGTGCTAGTGCGGGAAGTGACCCAGGCATTGCTGGAAAATCCTTTACCACCGCTTCATCTCCTTACGGCAAGGTGCCCGGCTGGATAATACCATAAAAGGTTTCCAGCGACATAAATATCCCCAGTGTGCTGGAGCTATAGATAGGACCCACTTAGCCATTATTGCCCCCAGAGACAACCCAGCCGATTACTACAACTGAAAAAGCTGGCACTCCATCATCCTGCAGGCTGTAGTGGACCATAAGTATTGGTAAGTAGTATCGTGTGTTTTAATGTGAGTCATATGCTGGGCCCATGATGTGTATTATTAAACACAGCTAATACGTATACTATTCAGTTTCACAGATGTCTTCATTGGCTGGCCGGGTCATGCTCACGACTCCCGGGTACTTGGCAACTCTGAATTGTTCCAGATTGCAGAGGAGAACCAACATGGCTGGTTGTTCCCTAGAGAGGTAAATATATCTCTTTTGATGGATTATACTTTTCACAGCAGAATCATAATACAATAGATTGCAATTATGGTATAGGGCCGGTCTCTTACGTTGTGTAGCAGGGGGGTCAAAATATAGCTGCCGTGGAACTAAACCTCCCAGCATGCCCCTGCCACAAATTTTCTATTTGGTGGTGCTGCAACTGTGGCAGGGCATGCTGGCATGTCTAGTTCCACAACAGCTGGAGGTTCACAAGTTTGAAACCCCTGTTTTGTTTCACCATGGAGTATGGGAAAGGTTTGCAGTGAGGATCCTCACAGCTGTGACCCAGTAGGTGGGTATGGTTGGATGGAGGGTAGGGTTAGGCACCAAGTGGGTAGGCTATGGTTAAGTTGCGGAAAGGGAGGGTTAGGCGGTAGGGGATGGGTGGGAGGGTTTAGGATACTTATCTCACCCATGTCAGGATTAGATTGTTGGTATTCCTAATTATTCCCTGCACTTTTCTGAACATTATGGATGCCACCTATACTATATATTAATGTTTTTTTCACATTACAGAAATCAAAGTTTGTTGATGGGGGGAGATCCCAGTGCATCTTATTGGAGATGTGGCATACCCTTTGAGGTGTTGGCTCATCAAGAGCTTCACACAGCATCTCCCACTCTCTGCAGAGCAAGTGCATTTCACCCACACTCTCAGCTCGGCCAGGATGGTGGTGGAGAACGCCTTTGGGAGACTGAAGGGGCGCTGGCTGTGTCTACTAAAGTGCAATGACATTGCCATCACCCTGGTGCCGGATGTGGTTGCTGCTTGCTGTATCTTGCACAACTTTTGCGAGATACAGAAGGAACACTTTTTGCCGAAGTGGAATGTTGTGGACACTGAACTGTGCGATACTCCCGTAGAAGCAGCAGAAGCAGCCTACGAGGGGGAGATAAGTAGTGGCAGTGCAGAGGAGATACGCAACACCCTCACTGCTAACTTATCTACTATGACAGTAGAGGACACAAGGCATATGTTGCAAAACAGTTTTGTTTTTATTGTTTTTGTACAAAGTTTTGGTTTTATTATTTAAAAAAAGTTATGTACATGTTATCTCACATGTATCATTTTAAATATAACATCTTTACAGTGTAAAATGCTTCTTAAAATGTTTAACAAAAATAGGCCATAATGTGTGTAGACATTAGACACATAAATAGAAGGCATAATTTGTGTAGGGAAGGGCCAGGTATGGGCCGGACACTTGACAGGCCTGTAAAGTGCTGAATATATATGAACCAAAAACACCAAAGAAGAAGAAAAAAGATTATTTGCCACTGAAGACACTAAAATAGAGGGCATAATGCTTGTACATTTAGCCTAACGTACACCCCATCTGTAGAAGTGGCTGAGGTAATGGCCAGGTATGGGCTGGACATTTGACAGGCATGTTAAGTGCTGAATACACATGAACATTTACAAAAACACCAAAGAAGAAGAAAAAAGATTATTTACAACTGTCTGTAAGAAGTGCTGGCCAGTGGACGGTTGTGAATAGTCCCATCAGGATAAGTATGCTCAGTGCTATGTGGAGTATTATTCCCTGTGCCATCTGGATAAGTATACACAGTGCCATGTGGAGTATTATTCCCTGTGCCATGTGGACTATTATGCACAGTGGCATGTGGACTGCTATGCAGTGTAACATCAGGACTGGTCTGCTTATTGGCATGTGGACTGCTACGCGCAGGGCTGTGTGAAAAATTATTCGCTGTGCCATCTAGATAACTATGCACTGCACCATACTGAGTAGTATTCCCTGTGCCATCTGGACTATTATGTGGAGTAGCAGTAGGTGGATTTGAGGGGTTTCCATAAACTGCATGCCTCTGCTATGATGCTGGTAGTTGGAAAAATGGCCCTCAGAATAGTGAGGAGGACACACTGGATGGGTGTGGAGGGCGTGGAGGGTGCGGATTGTGTAATCTAGACACTAAACCGTTAAGAAAGGACGTGTGCCTCTCTGTTTTCCCTAGAAATGCGTTCATGCATACCCACAAGTTGCGTGAGAAATGAATTTTGTAACTCTTTCTCGTTGTCAAAAAAGCGTTGGAGTCATGCATCCTCCTGTGCCTGCATTTCAGCATCGGAATCTCGCAGCTTATTGACTAGGATTCTTGTATTTATGCGCGTAGCTTGCTCCATCTTTGAAGTTTTTTACTTCCGTTCAGGTACGTCAAAGACTAGAAATGGAGGAAAAACAACAATTTTAGAAAATCAAATAGCAGTGATATCAGCATATATGTGCTTGATGCCTTCTTCCTCCAGCGCACTAGCTTCACACTGCAACATATACATTTTGAGTTTTGGTCAAGACCAAGATATCATGTGTGAGTTATGGAAGTGCGCAATTGCATAAACACTGCATGCTATGCACGATGTATCCTTTCTTCGTGCTGTTAGCGTGCAGGTGTGGCCTATGATGATGTTAGCAGTCGTTATTACTCATAAATGGTGCAACAGCTAATGTGGCCTTCTGATATTGTTGAAATACATGACAGTCAGGAACTGAATGTGTAATGCAGCATTCAAAAATAATAACAAGTGCAAACAACATCATTGTGGAATACGACCCATGCTATATACTGGATTTTAAATATAACAAATATCTTAAGTGTGTGTAAAATAAAACAAAAACAACTTACAGTTCCTACGCAACTTTGGCGACTCAGTCTGCGCAGAAGTCGGTGTCCCAGCCAGAGTCCCTGTGCTGCTTCCACTGGCATCGACCGCAATAGTATTGGTGACTGGGTACCCCACGGCAGCAATCGGATCGGTGTCACTGATCTCAGTAATGTCATCATACAGCATTGGTGGCATCAGCGGTATGGACTGGCTGTTCTCCGGGGTAGCGCTTCGTGAGGACGCACAGCTGGACGATGAAATGGCAATGGGATTAACCAGTGCAGAACTGCCAAATACTTAATTGCACTGATCATAGTAAAGCCACTCCATTCTAGCAGCACCACTTTTCCTCCTGTTGTGGTCGTGAACTTTGTTGAAATATTTTCTGAGAGCGTTCAATTTATTCACTACCTGCTGCTGTGTGCGCCATGCTGTCTCCCTCTGTCTCCCCTGCAGCACAATTATGACTTCAGACGCCAGCACCAGGGCCACGCCCACTCAGCCAATCAGAGAGACCCTGCTACTCAGCCAGTCGCCAGTGCCCGCCAGCTCAGCCAATAAGCACTGTTAACCGTGACCCGTTTCTAAAATACCGGGTCGGACCCTTTCAGACAGCCGGCAACCCATGTAAGAGCCGGGAAAAACCCAGGTAAAACCTGGGTCGAAGTCCCGGGAATTCAGTCCCGTGTTGACCCTTTCAGACAGAAAAAATTCCCGGGTCGACCCTTCACGAGCCAGGAAATTGACGTGTTCTTTTCTCTGTTTGAAAGGGGTATAAAAGAAAAAAAAAACAGTGCAATCTGTGATAGAGTTGGAACACACAGCACTATAAAGAAAACTTACAATGATTAACATCACTATCTCACTGAGGTATCAGTCACTTAGGGTTCGATTTTTGCAAAGTACATACTTGTATTGTATATACAGTGGCGTAACTACTGCCCCCGCCGTCCTCGGGGTGACTTGGGGGCGAGGGGCTGCGGGGGCACCACTGACTTTGCACAGATTGACATGCGGACGAGCGTCCGCATGTCAATCTGCGGTCTCCTTCCCTCCGCTGCTGTAAGGAGGGACACGGAGCGCACAGCGCGCGCCTCTCCTGTGTCCCTCCCTGGCTCTCCGGCCGGTCTAATAAAGGAAGTGCTGTTTGCGCGCTCTGATTGGCTCACGAACTGGCACTTCCTTTATTAGACCGGCCGGAGAGCCAGGAGGGACACGGTAGAGGTGCGCGCTGTGCGCTCCGTGTCCCTCCAACACAAAGAAGCGCGGGGGGGGGGAGCAGGCACTGTGGGAGAATATCTGGCACTGGGGGCATATACCTGGCACTGTGGGGGAATATCTGGCACTGGGGGCATATACCTGGCACTGTGGGGGAATATCTGGCACTGGGGGCATATACCTGGCACTGTGGGGGAATATCTGGCACTGTGGGGGAATATCTGGCACTGGGGGCATATACCTGGCACTGTGGGAGAATATCTGGCACTGGGGGCATATACCTGGCACTGTGGGGGAATATCTGGCACTGTGGGGCAATATCTGGCACTGGGGGCATATACCTGGCACTGTGGGGGAATATCTGGCACTTGGGGCATATACCTGGCACTGTGGGGGAATATCTGGCACTGGGGGCATATACCTGGCACTGTGGGGGAATATCTGGCACTGGGGGCATATACCTGGCACTGTGGGGGAATATTTGGCACTGGGGGGAGCAGCCACTGAGGGGGCATATGTGGCACTGTGGGGGAATATCTGGCACTGGGGGCATATACCTGGCACTGGGGGGAGCAGGCACTGAGGGGGCATATGTTGCACTGTGGGGGAATATTTGGCACTGGGGGGAGCAGGCACTGAGGGGGCATATGTGGCACTTGGGGGGGGTATATTTGGCACTGGGGGCATGTACCTGGCACTGTAAGGGAATATCTGGCACTGGGGGCATATACCTGGCACTGTGGGGGAATATCTGGCACTGGGGGTATATGTGGCACTGGGAGCACGGCCCTAGCAACAAGCACTGCCCCCTAGCAACGAGCATGACACCCAGTGCATGAAACCCCTGGCAACGAGCATGACACCCGGTGCATGAAACTCCTGGCAACGAGCATGACACCCAGTGCATGAAACCCCTGGCAACGAGCATGACGCCCTGAGCATGAAAACCCCTGGCACCGTGCATGTAACCAAGAGCATGAAACCGCTGGCAACGAGCATGACACCCACTGCATGAAACCCCTGGCAACGAGCATGACACCCTGAGCATGAAAACCCCTGGCACCGTGCATGGAACCAAGAGCATGAAACCCCTGGCAAAGAGCAGTTAATTTAAAAGTAATTAGAAGCCTTACTGTAGAACTTAATGTGTAATGGGCCTTACGGTGTGTGGCATAATGTATCACGGACATTGCAGTGTGTGTCATAATGTGTCAGGCATTACGGTGTGTTGTATACTATATCATGGGCATTGTGGTATGTGGTATAATGTCTCAGGATCATTGTGGTGTGTGTCATAATGTGTCACAGGCATTGTATGTGCTATAATGTATCAGGGGCATTGCAGTGTGTAGCATAATGTATAACGGGCATTGCGATTCCTGTCATAATGTGTCACAGGCATTACGGTGTGTGGCATAATGTGTCGGGGGCATTACAGTGTGTGCATATTGTGTCATGTGCATTATTGTGTGTGGCATAATGGCTAAGGCCATTGCAGTATGTGGAATAATGTATACTGGGCATTACTATAAGGAGGAAAAATTACAAATAATGTAAGGGGCATGAATCAGGATTATTTTTCTTTCCTGTGGTGGCCAACGTCTGGGCGCGCAGGTTGCAAAACTGGGGTATAAGGTAGTCTTTTCCTGCAATGCCACGCCCCTTTACACAAAGCCACGCCCATTTCAATGAAGCCACACCCCCTTTTTGGCGGCGGTGCATATTTGTCCCTTTACTAGTGCCAATTATGGGGGGTATGGGGGGGCGAAGAATTTTTTGGCTTGGGGGAGAAAAATTTCTAGTTACGCCACTGTGTATATAATATATGTGTAAAAATCAGCATCTACAGCTTTTTTCTAATTTTCCCAAAACAAGTTCTGTCGTTCTTCATATACAGACTCAGACATGCACACAGATATACAGTTAAAATGAGAAAAAGCTGTGGATGCAGCACATCCAGTAAGTGAAATCATAAGTCTCATGGGGGTGGGATTGAGAGTGGGGGAGGCTGCCTAATAAAGCAATGGGGAGGCCCAGGAAGAAGCACAGTAATCTTAGTCTCATAAACATAAGACTCTCGCAATTTGAAAAGTCACACTTGTATATACCGTATTTGCCTGCGTATAAGACGACTGGGCGTATAAGACGACCCCCAACATTTCCACTCAAAATATAGAGTTTGTTATATACTCGCCGTATAAGACTACCCCCTCTTCCGCACACTTTCCACACACCAAATAAAACGTAAAAGAACAAAGAAGTTTAAAACTTGCATCATATTTCTTTCTTTTTGCTGGTGCCATGATAGGGTTGATAGGCGTTTGACGGCTGGACTTTTTCTATGCTGTATTGTACTGTATTGTACTGTACAATGGTGCAGTACTGTGGTTGGCTGTTGGCTGTATACAAAGCCTGATTGGATTGGTCCCTGCTCCCTGTCTGCCCTCCCTGTCTCCCTGTCACTAGCAGCAGTCTATTAATACCAAGTGACATTACTATATTATGACCGCAAGGGGCGGGCCGGAGCGACGCTGCTTCCCGAGCAGAACGGGCCGGTCACGCTGAAAAGGCTGGCACCCCTGTATCACCGCAGCCACGCTGATGACCCACTGCGGCCGCAGTGCATCGGGAGGCACTGCGGCGTATACGACGTATAATACGACCCCCGGCGTATAAGACGACCCCCGGCGTATAAGACGACCCCCCCACTTGGTGGCATGTTTTGCAGGGCCAAAAAGTCGTCTTATACGCCAGCAAATACGGTATGTGTAAAAAGTAGCATGCACATCTTTTTTAGGCAGCCTCCCCCACCCCTAATCCCACCCCCTGTGAGACATGTGATCTCATGGACTGGGTGTACTGCTTAGTAAATGACAAACACAACAAGGCTGGTACACTACTGTATGTAAATGAATGGTTCATGCTGGCTTTGTTTAGGGGAAGGAACCCAGAAGGCACATTCATTTTGTAAGGCATGTTAGCATTGTATATCCACCGCGTGATCGATAGATGCCTGGCATATGTGAGCAGTCAGTTCCCAGGCAGCTCTACAAATGTTGGGCATTTGTTATGCCATAAATGCATCTTATATGCATTGTAATGCAAATAGGATGTACCAGCAGCTTAATTTGATTAAAATGATATGCATCATGCCTATATTCTGTGTGTGCGTGTGGCTGTATCTGCATGCGAAATGCTACATTACAGTGCTTTCCAGGAAAACACTGTAATACCCTTTCACACTGCAAATATATCCTGGGATATTGCAGAGTTGAGCCAGCTCGACCCGGGCTGAGGTGCAGTCTAAAAGCACCACTTTTGAATATCCCGGGTCCAAACACGTGTTGGATTCGGGGCAATGTGTAAAGTATCCAACACGGGTTATTCAACCCTGCGTTCATGTAAAGGTACTGATTGGCTGTTCTATGTGTGCTTTGATGATGTCAGCAGCCTGAGTCCTGCTACACAGGACAGAACAGAGAGCATTAAGAATTAGAGCTATTAAGAATTAGGGTGAGGCAGAGATTGTTAGGCAGCTTTCTGTATATGACCAAACTTATGAAAAAAGTACAAAGAGGGACATTGGCGCCTGCTAAACGTGCATGTGCCCAGAAAGGGGGCATGGCCTATATGAAAGGGGGCAGAGCCACCATCACAAGTCACACACCCTTGTTCCATCACTGAGCGGGCATGCACCTGTGAATAGACGCTGTGCGCATGCAGTGACAGGAGAATCCCAGCTGCCCCCACCCCCTCCCCGCCACCGCGGGACACTGCGGCCAACGGGTGGGACAGTCCAAAAAAACAGGACTGTCCCACGAAAATCGGGACAGTTGGGAGGTATGTTACTGGAACAGTTAATCCCTTCGGTGGTATGCCCGGAAATCTTCTGGGGTAGCCAGCTCTAACAGCGTTGGCAACCCCGGAAGATTTCCGTGCATACTACCTGCTGATTCCCTGGTGACATCGGTGCAGCATGTACGGCGCACGGGAATTAGCATACTCCATTATGGAGTTAAGCCCGCCCTCAGGACTCCTATTGGCTGGGAGGTGGGCTTAGCTATATAATAGCTTATGCTGATTCCCAGGTGCCACAAGGTGGCCACAAATCAGTGCTGTGGCTGGCGATACCCGCGGGTAGGGTCCCCGTGCAATTGCCAGGCGATAACCTCACCCTGTCACTCGCTCACCCTACACCTTTCCCACCACTCCCACGCCAATTTAAAAACACACCCCCAGGGTGTGTTTTTAAATTGAGAACTCGCCACTGAAGAGGATAAAGATGCAATTGTGTATTAAAACTTAGCTCTGTCAGCCATGATTCCTGCAATGCTGTGAGCTGTCCCCACCCTCTCCTTTTGTCCCCTTCTGACACCTCATTTTTCTGAGCCAAGAAAAAATCCATTTAAAATGACATCCATGGTGTTTTAATTGCTGACCCGGGTTGAGTTAAAAGGAGCCAACCCTGCAATAACCCAGGTTGAAAGTGTAGTGTGAAAGGGTCTGACTCGTGTCCGACCCGGGTCGGTCCCAGGTTCAACATACCGGGTCGGACCCGGGTTTGCGATGTGAAAGGGGTAACACTAGAGATGAGCGGGTTTGGTTCGTCGAGATCCGAACCCCCCCAAACTTCACGTGTTTTACACGGGTCCGAGGCAGCCTCGGATCTTTCCGCCTTGCTCGGTTAACCCGAACGAGGCCGAACGTCATCATCCCGCTGTCGGATTCTCGTGATATTCGTATTCCATATAAAGAGCCGCGCGTCGCCCGCCATTTTCACTCGTGCATTGGAGATTGAGCGGAGAGGACGTGGCTACGTTCTCTGCCTGAAAATCTCAATATTTGTGCTCAGTGTGCTGCATTGTGGTGACCACCAGTATATTATAGTAGTACAGTACAGTAGGCCATTGCTGTATCTTGCAGCTCCGTGTCAGACTCCGTTCTAGACAGAATCCTGATCAGTGCTCAATATCTGCTGCATTGTTGTGTGACTAGTATATACTATATAGTAGTACAGTGCAGCATTTTGGTGACCACCAGTATAGTAGTACAGTACAGTACAGTACAGTACAGTACAGTAGGCCATTGCTGTATCTTGCAGCTCTGTGTCACTTCAAGTATCCATATCTGTGCTGCATTGTTGTGAGCAGTATATAGTAGTACAGTGCAGCATTTTGGTGACCACCAGTATATATAGTAGTACAGTACAGTAGGCAATTGCTGTACCTTGCAGCTCCATGTCACTTCAAGTATCCATATCTATGCTGCATTGTTGTGAGCAGTATATAGTAGTACAGTGCAGCATTTTGGTGACCACCAGTATATATAGTAGTACAGTAGAGTAGGCCATTGCTGTACCTTGCAGCTCTGTGTCACTTCAAGTATCCATATCTGTGCTGCATTGTTGTGAGCAGTATATAGCAGTATAGTGCAGCATTTTAGTGAACACCAGTATATAGTAGTACAGTACAGTAGGCCATTGCTATTGATATATTACTGGCATATAATTCCACACATTAAAAAATGGAGAACTAGTCATGGCAGAGACGATTCAATGCCATCAATGGCATCTGCCAAGGCCGATGCCCAATGTCATAGTAGAGAGCATGTAAAATCCAAAAAACTAAAGTTCAGTAAAATGACCCAAAAATCTAAATTAAAAGCGTCTGAGGAGAAGCGTAAACTTGCCAATATGCCATTTACGACACAGAGTGGCAAGAAACGGCTGAGGCCCTGGCCTATGTTCATGGCTAGTGGTTCAGCTTCACATGAGGATGGAAGCACTCATCCTCCCGCTAGAAAAATGAAAAGAGTTAAGCTGGCAAAAGCCCAGCAAAGAACTGTGCGTTCTTCTAAATCACAAATCCCCAAGGAGAGTCAAATTGTGTCAATTGCGATGCCTGACCTTCCCAACACTGGACGGGAAGAGGTGTCTCCTTCCACCATTTGCACGCCCCCTGCAAGTGCTGGAAGGAGCACCCGCAGTCCAGTTCCTGATAGTGAAATTGAAGATGTCACTGTTGAAGTACACCAGGATGAGGATATGGGTGTTGCTGGTGCTGAGGAGGAAATTGACAAGGAGGATTCTGATGGTGAGGTGGTTTGTTTAAGTCAGGCACCCGGGGAGACACCTGTTGTCTGTGGGATGAATATGGCCATTGACATGTCTGGTCAAAATACCATAAAAATCACCTCTTCGGTGTGGAATTATTTTAACAGAAATGCGTACAACAGGTGACAAGCCGTGTGTTGCCTTTGTCAAGCTGTAATAAGTAGGGGTAAGGACGTTAACCACCTAGGAACATCCCCCCTTATACGTCACCTGGAGCGCATTCATCAGAAGTCATTGACAAGTTCAAAAACTTTGGGTGACAGTGGAAGCAGTCCACTGACAACTAAATTCCTTCTTCCTCTTGTACCCAAGCTCCCAGTGCAAACCACACCACCAACTCCCTCAGTGTCAATTTCCTCCTTAGACAGGAACGCCAATAGTCCTGCAGGCCATGTCACTGGCAAGTTGGATGAGTCCTTTCCTGACTGGGATTCCTCCGGTGGATCCTTGAGTGTAACGCCTACTGCTGCTGGCGCTGCTGTTGTTGCTGCTGGGAGTCGATCGTCATCCCAGAGGGGAAGTCAGAAGACCTCTTGTACTACTTCCAGTAAGCAATTGACTATCCAACAGTCCTTTGCGAGGAAGATGAAATATCACAGTAGTCATCCTGTTGCAAAGCGGATAACTCAGGCCTTGGCAGCTGTGTTGGTGTTAGACGTGCGTCCGGTATCCGCCGTTAGTTCACAGGGACTTAGAGAATTTCTTGAGGTAGTGTGTCCCCGGTACCAAATGCCATCTAGGTTCCACTTCTCTAGGCAGGTGATATCGAGAATGTACACAGACGTCAGAAAAAGAGTCACCAGTGTCCTAAGAAATGCAGTTGTACCCAATGTCTACTTAACCACGGACATGTGGACAAGTGGAGCAGGGCAGACTCAGGACTATATGACTGTGTCAGTCAAATGGGTAGATGTATTGCCTCCCACAGCAACAACAGCAGCGGCGGCACCAGTAGCAGCATCTCGCAAATGCCAACTCGTTCCTAGGCAGGCTACGCTTTGTATCACAGCTTTCCATAAGAGGCACACAGCTGACAACCTCTTACGGAAACTGAGGAACATCATCGCAGATTGGCTTACCCCAATTGGACTTTCCTGGGGATTTGTGACATCGGACAATGCCACCAATATTGTGCGTGCATTACATGTGGGCAAATTCCAGCACGTCCCATGTTTTGCACATACAATGAATTTGGTGGTGTAGAATTTAAAAAAAAATGACAGGGGCGTGCAAGAGATGCTGTCGGTGGCCTGAAGAATTGCGGGTTACTTTCGGCATTCAGCCACCACGTGCCGAAGACTGGAGCTCCAGCAAAAACTCCTGAACCTGCCCCGCCATCAGCTGAAGCAAGAGGTGGTAACGAGGTGGAATTCAACCCTCTATATGCTTCAGAGGATGGAGGAGCAGCAAAAGGCCATTCAAGCCTATACATCTGCCTACGATATAGGCAAAGGAGGGGGAATGCACCTGACTCAAGCACAGTGGAGAATGATTTCAACGTTGTGCAAGGTTTTGCAACCCTTTGAACTTGCCACACGTGAAGTCAGTTCAGACACTGCCAGCCTGAGTCAGGTCATTCCCCTCATCAGGCTTTTGCAGAAGCAGCTGGAGAGATTGAAGGAGGAGCTAAAACTGAGTGATTCTGCTAGGCATGTGGGACTTGTGGATGGAGCCCTTAATTCGCTTAATCAGGATTCACGGGTGGTCAATCTGTTGAAATCAGAGCACTACATTTTGGCCACCGTGCTCGATCCTAGGTTTTAAGCGTATGTTGTATCTCTTTTTCCGGCAGACACAAGTGTGCAGATGTTCAAAGACCTGCTGGTGAGACACTTGTCAAGTCAAGCAGAACGTGACCCGCCAACAGCTCCTCCTTCATTTTCTCCCGCCACTGGAGCAGCCAGGAAAAGGATCAGATTTCCAAAACCACCCGCTGGCGGTGATACTGGGCAGTCAGGAGCGAAAACTGACATCTGGTCTGGACTAAAGGACCTGCAAACGATTACTGACATGCCGTCTACTGTCACTGCATATGATTCTGTCACCATTGAAAGAATGGTGGAGGATTATATGAGTGACAGCATCCAAGTAGGCACATCAGACAGTCCGTACGTATACTGGCAGGAAAAAGAGGCAATTTGGAGGCCCTTGCACAAACTGGCTTTATTTTACCTCAGTTGCCCCCCCCCTCCAGTGGGTACTCCGAAAGAGTGTTTAGTGCAGCCGGTCACCTTGTCAGCGATCGGCGTACGAGGTTACTTCCACAAAATGTGGAGAAGATGATGTTCATCAAAATGAATTATAATCAATTCCTCCGTGGAGACATTTACCAGCAATTGCCTCCAGAAAGTACACAGGGACCTGTGATGGTGGATTCCAGTGGGGACGAATCAATACTCTGTGAGGAGGGGGATGTACACAGTGAAAGGGGTGAGGAATCGGAGGATGATGATGAGGTGGACATCTTGCCTCTGTAGAGCCAGTTTGAGCAAGGAGAGATTGATGGCTTCTTTTTTTGGTGGGGACCCAAACAAACCAGTCATTTCAGCCACAGTCGTGTGGTAGACCCTGTGGCTGAAATGATGGGTTTGTTAAAGTGTGCATGTCCTGTTTATACAACATAAGGGTGGGTGGGAGGGCCCAAGGACAATTCCATCTTGCACCTCTTTTATATAAATGTATCTTTGCATCATGTGCTGTTTGGGGCCAAATTTTTTTAGTGCCATCCTGTCTGACACTGCAGTGCCACTCCTAGATGGGCCAGGTGTTTGTGCCGGCCACTTGGGTCGCTTAGCTTACCCATCCAGCGGCCGCCATCCAGTGACCTTGGTGCACCTCTTTTTTTCTTTGCATCATGTACTGTTTGGGGACTATTTTTTTAAGTGCCATCCTGTCTGACACTGCAGTGCCACTCCTAGATGGGCCAGGTATCAGTGCCGGCTCCAGACATGTTCGTCTGGAGCGGCCGAACAGGGCGCCGGCTATTTAAGGGCGGCTGCCCATTTCTAATATGGTGCCGCCCGTCAGCCAATCACAGCTCGCAGGCTGGCAGCGACGGCCCCTGATTGGCTGCCGTCCGCGAGCTTTGATTGGCTCACGGACCGGTGCCATATTTGAGATGACTGGCGCCTGGGAATGGAGGGGAGAGCCGCGCCGCCTGGCAGACCAAACATCAAGATCGCAGTGAGTGAGCCAGGGGTTGAGGTTGGGATTGGTGTACAGCAGCTTGGTACGCTTGTCCCTGCTGCCGTAGCTCTCTGCCTGCATGTAGCTGAGGTACCGGGACCTAAGCTCCAAGACCTCAGCACACTGCGCACTGCCCATCCCCGCTGCACTGGGATCCAATTATCTGGCACTGGGGGCATTTAATGTGTATCTGGAAGCGCAGCACTGTGGGGGCATTTGTATATCTGGTAGTGCAGCACTGTGAGGGCATTTGTGTATCTGGCAGCGCAGCACTGTGGGGGCATTTAATGTGTATCTGGCAGCGCATCACTGTGGGGGCATTTGTGTATCTGGTAGTGCAGCACTGTGGGGACATTTAATGTGTATCTGGCAGCGCAGCACTATGGGGGCATTTGTGTATCTGGTAGCGCAGCACTGTGGGGGCATATGTGTATCTGTTAGCGCAGCACTGTGGGGGTATTTGTGTATCTGGCAGCGCAGCACTGTGTGGGCATTTAATGTGTATCTGGTAGTGCAGTACTGTGGGGGCATTTGTGTATCTGGCAGCGCAGCACTGTGGGGGCATTTAATGTGTATCTGGCAGCGCAGCACGGTGGGGACATTTAATGTGTATCTGGCAGTGCAGCACTGTGGGGGCATTTGTGTATCTGGCAGCGCAGCACTGTGGGGGCATTTGTGTATCTGGCAGCACAGCACTGTGGGGGTCTTTGTGTATCTGGCAGCGCAGCACTGTGGGGGCATTTAATGTGTATCTGGCAGCGCAGCACTGTGGGGGCATTTGTGTATCTGGTAGTGCAACACTGTGGGGGCATTTGTGTATCTGACAGTGCAGTACTGTGGGGGCCTTTGTGTATCTGGCAGTGCAGCACTGTGTGGGCATTTAATGTGTATCTTGCAGCGCAGCACTGTGGGGGCATTTGTGTATCTGGCAGTGCAGCACTGTGGAGGCATTTGTGTATCTGGCAGCGCAGTACTGTGGGGGCCTTTGTGTATCTGGCAGTGCAGCACTGTGGGGGCATTTAATGTGTATCTGGCAGCGCAGCATTGTGGGAGCATTTAGTGTGTATCTGCCAGTGCAGCAGTTTGGGGGCATTTGTGTATCTGGCAGCGCAGCACTGTGGGGGCATTTGTGTATCTAGCAGTGTAGCACTGTAGGGGTTTTTGTGTATCTGGCAGCGCAGCACTGTGGGGGCCTTTTTGCATCTGGCAGCGCAGCACTGTGGGGGCATTTGTGCATCTGGCAACGCAGCACTGTGGGGGCCTTTGTGTATCTGGCAGCTCAGCACTGTGGGGGCATTTAATGTGTATCTGGCAGCGCATCACTGTGGGGGCATTTAATGTGTATCTGGCAACGCAGCACAGTGGAGGCATTTGTGTATCTGGTAGCGCAGCACTGTGGGGGCATTTGTGTATCTGGAAGCGCAGCACTGTGGGGACATTTGTGTATCTGGCAGCGCAGCACTGTGGGGGTATTGGTGTATCTGGCAGCGCAGCACTGTGGGGGCCTTTGTATATCTGGCAACGCAGCACTGTGGGGGCATTTAATGTGTATCTGGTTGCGCAGTACTGCGGGGGCATTTAATGTGTATCTGGTAGCGCAGCACTGTGAGGGAATTTGCTTTCTGGCAGCGCAGCACTGTGGGGGCATTTAATGTGTATCTGGAAGCGCAGCACTGTGGGGGCATTTAATGTGTATCTGGAAGTGCAACACTGTGTGGGCATTTAATGTGTATCTGGCAGCACAGCAATGTGGGTGTATTTAATGTGTATCTGGCAGCACAGTACTGTGGGGGCATTTGTGTATCTGGCAGTGCAGCACTGTGGGGGCATTTGTGTATCTGGCAGCGAAGCACTGTGGGGGCATTTGTGTATCTGGCAGCGCAGCACTGTGGGGGCATTTGTGTATCTGGCAGCGCAGCACTGTGGGGGCATTTAATGTGTATCTGGTTCGCAGCACTGTGGGGGCATTTGTGTATCTGGCAGTGCAGCACTATGGGGGCATTTAATGTGTATCTGTTAGCGCAGCACTGTGGGGGCATTTAATGTGTATCTGGCAGCGCAGTACTGTGGGGGCATTTAATGTGTATCTGGTAGCGCAGCACTGTGGGGGTATTTGTTTATCTGGCAGTGCAGCACTGTGGGGGCATTTAATGTGTATCTGGCAGCGCAGCACTGTGGGGGCATTTGTGTATCTGGCAGTGCAGCACTGTGGGGGCATTTGTGTATCTGGCAGTGCAGCACTGTGGGGGCCTTTGTGTATCTGGCAGTGCAGCACTGTGGGGGCATTTAATGTGTATCTGGCAGTGCAGCACTGTGGGGGCATTTGTGTTTCTGGCAGCGCAGCACTGTGGGGGCCTTTGTGTATCTGGCAGCGCAGCACTGTGGGGGCATTTAATGTGTATCTGGCAGCGCAGCACTGTGGGGGCATTTGTGTACCTGGCAGTGCAGCACTGTGGGGGCATTTGTGTATCTGGCAGCGCAGCACTGTGGGGGCCTTTGTGTATCTGGCAGTGCAGCACTGTGGGTGCATTTAATGTGTATCTGGCAGTGCAGTACTGTGGGGACATTTGTGTATCTGTTAGCGCAGCACTGTGGGGGCATTTGTGTATCTAGCAGCGCAGCACTGTGGAGCCATTTAATGTGTATCTGGTAGCGCAGCACTGTGGGGGCATTTAATGTGTATCTGGCAGCGCAGCACTTTAGGGGCATTTAATGTGTTGATCTGGTAGCGCAGTACTGTGGGGGTATTTGTTTATCTGGTACCGCAGCACTGTGGGGGCCTTTGTGTATCTGGCAGCGCAGCACTGTTGGGGCATTTAATGTGTATCTGGTAGCGCAGCACTGTGGGGGCATTTTTGTATCTGGCTTCACAGCACTTTGGGGGCATTTGTGTATCTGGCAGCGCAGCACTGTTGGGGCATTTGTGTATCTGGCAGTGCAGCACTGTGGGGGCATTTCTGTATCTGGCAGCGCAGCACTGTGGTGGCCTTTGTGTATCTGGCAGTGCAGCACTGTGGGGGCATTTGTGTATCTGGTAGCGCAGCACTGTGGGGGCCTTTGTGTATCTGGAAGCGCAGGACTGTGGAAGCCTTTGTGTATCTGGCAGTGCAGCACTGTGGGTGCATTTAATGTGTATCTGGCAGCGCAGCACTGTGGGGGCATTTAATGTGTATCTGGCAGCGCAGGACTGTTGGGGCCTTTGTGTATCTGGCAGTGCAACACTGTGGGGGCATCTAATGTGTATCTGGCAGCGCAGCACTGTTGGGGCATTTAATGTGTATCTGGCAGCGCAGCACTGTGGGTGCATTTGTGTATCTGGCAGCGCAGCACTGTGGGGCTATGTGTGTATCTGGCAGTGCAGCACTGTGGGGGCATTTAATGTGTATCTGGCAGCGCAGCACTATAGGGGGCATTTGTGTATCTGGCAGCGCTGCACTGTGGGGGGCATTTGTGTATCTGGTAGCGCAGCGCTGTGGGGCATTTGTGTATCTGGCAGTGCAGCACTGTCGGTGCTTTGTGTATCTGGCAGCGCAGCACTGTGGGGGCATTTAATGTGTATCTGGCAGCACTGTGGGGGCATTGGTGTATCTGGTAGCACTGTGGGGGTATTAGTGTATCTGGCAGCACTGTGGGCATTTGTGAATCTGGCAGCACTCTGGGCATTTGTGTATCTGGTAGCAATGTGGGCATTTGTGTATCTGACAGCACTGAGGGCATTTGTGTATCTGGCAGCACTGTAGGCATCTGGCAGGACTGTGGGGGCATTAGTGTATCTGGCAAGACCATGGGGGCATTAGTGTATCTGGCAGGACTATGGGGGCATTAGTGTATCTGGCAGCACTGTGGGGACATTAGTGTATCTGCCAGCACTGTGGAGGCATTTGTGTATCTAGCAGCACTGTGGGGGGCATTTGTGTATCTGGCAGTGCAGCACTGTGGGGGCATTTAATGTGTATCTGGCAGCGCAGCACGGTGGGGGCATTTAATGTGTATCTGGTAGCGCAGCACTGTGAGGGAATTTGTCTTTCTGGCAGCACAGCACTGTGGGGGCATTTAATGTGTATCTGGAAGTGCAGCACTGTGGGGGCATTTAATATGTATCTTGCAGCGCTGCAATGTGGGTGCATTTAATGTGTATCTGGCAACACAGCACTGTGGGGGCATTTGTGTATCTGGCAGCACAGCACTGTGGGGGCATTTGTGTATCTGGCAGCGCAGCACTGTGGGGGCCTTTGTGTTTCTGGCAGTGCAGCACTGTGGGGGCATTTAATGTGTATCTGGCAGTGCAGAACTGTGGGGGCATTTGTTTTTCTGGCAGCGCAGCACTGTGGGGGCCTTTGTGTATCTGGCAGCGCAGCACTGTGGGGGCATTTAATGTGTATCTGGCAGCGCAGCACTGTGGGGGCATTTGTGTATCTGGCAGTGCAGCACTGTGGGGGCATTTGTGTATCTGGCAGCGCAGCACTGTGGGGGCATTTGTGTATCTGGGAGCGCAGCACTGTGGGGGCATTTAATGTGTATCTGTTAGCGCAGCACTGTGGGGGCATTTGTGTATCTAGCAGCGCAGAACTGTGGGGCATTTTAATGTGTATCTGGTAGCGCAGCACTGTGGGGGCATTTAATGTGTATCTGGCAGCGCAGCACTGTGGGAGCATTTAATGTGTATCTGGCAGCGCAGCACTGTGGGGGCATTTTTGTATCTGGCAGCACAGCACTGTGGGGGCATTTGTGTATCTGGCAGTGCAGCACTGTGGGGGCATTTCTGTTTCTGGCAGTGCAGCACTGTGGGGCCTTTGTGTATCTGGCAGCGCAGCACTGTGGGTGCATTTAATGTGTATCTGGCAGCGTAGCACTGTGGGTGCATTTAATGTGTATCTGGAAGCGCAGGACTGTGGAAGCCTTTGTGTATCTGGCAGTGCAGCACTGTGGGTGCATTTAATGTGTATCTGGCAGCGCAGCACTGTGGGGGCATTTAATGTGTATCTGGCAGTGCAGGACTGTTGGGGCCTTTGTGTATCTGGCAGTGCAGCACTGTGGGGGCATCTAATGTGTATCTGGCAGCGCAGCACTGTTGGGGCATTTAATGTGTATCTGGCAGCGCAGCACTGTGGGGCTATGTGTGTATATGGCAGTGCAGCACTGTGGGGGCATTTAATGTGTATATGGCAGCGCAGCACTATAGGGGGCATTTGTGTATCTGGCAGCGCAGCACTGTGGGGGGCATTTGTGTATCTGGTAGCGCAGCACTGTGGGGCATTTGTGTATCTGGCAGTGCAGCACTGTCGGTGCCTTGTCTATCTGGCAGCGCAGCACTGTGGGGGCATTTAATGTGTATCTGGCAGCACTGTGGGGGCATTGGTGTATCTGGTAGCACTGTGGGGGTATTAGTGTATCTGGCAGCACTGTGGGCATTTTTGCATCTGGCAGCACAGCACTTTGGGGGCATTTGTGTATCTGGCAGCGCAGCACTGTGGGGGCATTTGTGTATCTGGCAGTGCAGCACTGTGGGGGCATTTCTGTATCTGGCAGTGCAGCACTGTGGGGGCCCTTGTGTATCTGGCAGTGCAGCACTGTGGGGGCATTTGTGTATCTGGTAGCGCAGCACTGTGGGGGCCTTTGTGTATCTGACAGCGCAGCACTGTGGGTGCATTTAATGTGTATCTGTTAGCGCAGCACTGTGGGGGCATTTGATGTGTATCTGGAAGCGCAGGACTGTGGAAGCCTTTGTGTATCTGGCAGTGCAGCACTGTGGGTGCATTTAATGTGTATCTGGCAGCGCAGCACTGTGGGGGCATTTAATGTGCATCTGGCAGCGCAGGACTGTTGGGGCCTTTGTGTATCTGGCAGTGCAACACTGTGGGGGCATCTAATGTGTATCTGGCAGCGCAGCACTGTTGGGGCATTTAATGTGTATCTGGCAGCGCAACACTGTGGGTGCATTTGTGTATCTGGCAGCGCAGCACTGTGGGGCTAAGTGTGTATCTGGCAGTGCAGCACTGTGGGGGCATCTAATGTGTATCTGGCAGCGCAGCACTGTTGGGGCATTTAATGTGTATCTGGCAGCGCAGCACTGTGGGGGCATTTGTGTATCTGGCAGTGCAGCACTGTGGGGCTATGTGTGTATCTGGCAGTGCAGCACTGTGGGGGCATTTAATGTGTATCTGGCAGCGCAGCACTATAGGGGGCATTTGTGTATCTGGCAGCGCAGCACTGTGGGGGGCATATGTGTATCTGGTAGCGCAGCACTGTGGGGCATTTGTGATTCTGGCAGTGCAGCACTGTCGGTGCCTTGTGTATCTGGCAGCGCAGCACTGTGGGGGCATTTAATGTGTATCTGGCAGCACTGTGGGGGCATTGGTGTATCTGGTAGCACTGTGGGGGTATTAGTGTATCTGGCAGCACTGTGGGCATTTGAGTATCTGGCAGCACTCTGGGCATTTGTGTATCTGGTAGCAATGTGGGCATATGTGTATCTGACAGCACTGAGGGCATTTGTGTATCTGGCAGCACTGTGGGCATCTGGCAGGACAGTGGGGGCATTAGTGTATCTGGCAGGACCATGGGGGCATTAGTGTATCTGGCAGGACTATGGGGGCATTAGTGTATCTGGCAGCACTGTGGGGACATTAGTGTATCTGCCAGCACTGTGGAGGCATTTGTGTATCTAGCAGCACTGTGGGGGGCATTTGTGTATCTGGCAGTGCAGCACTGTGGGGGCATTTAATGTGTATCTGGCAGCGCAGCACTGTGGGGGCATTTAATGTGTATCTGGTAGCGCAGCACTGTGAGGGAATGTGTCTTTCTGGCAGCGCAGCACTGTGGGGGCATTTAATGTGTATCTGGAAGCACAGCACTGTGGGGGCATTTAATGTGTATCTGGCAGTGCAACACTGTGGGGGCATTTAATGTGTATCTGGCAGCGCAGCAATGTGGGTGCATTTAATGTGTATCTGGCAGCACAGCACTGTGGGGGCATTTGTGTATCTGGCAGCGCAGCACTGTGGGGGCATTTGTGTATCTGGCAGCGAAGCACTGTGGGGGCATTTGTGTATCTGGCAGCGCAGCACTGTGGGGGCATTTGTGTATCTGGCAGCGCAGCACTGTGGGGGCATTTAATGTGTATCTGGTAGCGCAGCACTGTGGGGGCATTTGTGTATCTGGCAGTGCAGCACTGTGGGGGCATTTAATGAATATCTGGTAGCGCAGCACTGTGGGGGCATTTAATGTGTATCTGGCAGCGCAGCACTGTGGGGGCATTTAATGTGTATCTGGAAGCGCAGCACTGTGGGGGTATTTGTTTATCTGGCAGTGCAGCACTGTGGGGGCATTTAATGTGTATCTGGCAGCGCAGCACTGTGGGGGCATTTGTGTATCTGGCAGTGCAGCACTTTCGGGGCATTTGTGTATCTGGCAGCGCAGCACTGTGGGGGCCTTTGTGTATCTGGCAGTGCAACACTGTGGGGGCATTTAATGTGTATCTGGCAGTGCAGCACTGTGGGGGCATTTGTGTATCTGGCAGCGCAGCACTGTGGGGGCCTTTGTGTATCTGGCAGCGCAGCACTGTGGGGGCATTTAATGTGTATCTGGCAGCGCAGCACTGTGGGGGCATTTGTGTATCTGGCAGTGCAGCACTGTGGGGGCATTTGTGTATCTGGCAGCGCAGCACTGTGGGGGCATTTTAAGTGTATCTGTTAGCGAAGCACTGTGGGGGCATTTGTGTATCTAGCAGCGCAGCACTGTGGGGCATAATGTGTATCTGGTAGCGCAGCACTGTGGGGGCATTTAATGTGTATCTGGCAGCGCAGCACTGTGGGAGCATTTAATGTGTATCTGGCAGCGCAGCACTGTGGGGGCATTTGTGTATCTGGCAGCGCAGCACTGTGGGGCATTTGTGTATCTGGCAGTGCAGCACTGTGGGGGCATTCCTGTATCTGGCAGCGCAGCACTGTGGGGGCCTTTGTGTATCTGGCAGTGCAGCACTGTGGGGGCATTTGTGTATCTGGTAGCACAGCACTGTGGGGGCCTTTGTGTATCTGGCAGCGCAGCACTGTGGGTGCATTTAATGTGTATCTGGCAGCGCAGCACTGTGGGGGCATTTAATGTGTATCTGGAAGCGCAGGACTGTGGAAGCCTTTGTGTATTTGGCAGTGCAGCACTGTGGGTGCATTTAATGTGTATCTGGCAGCGCAGCACTGTGGGGGCATATAATGTGTATCTGGCAGTGCAGGACTGTTGGGGCCTTTGTGTATCTGGCAGTGCAGCACTGTGGGGGCATCTAATGTGTATCTGGCAGCGCAGCACTGTTGGGGCATTTAATGTGTATCTGGCAGCGCAGTACTGTGGGGGCATTTGTGTAACTGGCAGCGCAGCACTGTGGGGCTATGTGTGTATCTGGCAGTGCAGCACTGTGGGGGCATTTAATGTGTATCTGGCAGCGCAGCACTATAGGGGGCATTTGTGTATCTGGCAGCGCAGCACTGTGGGGGGCATTTGTGTATCTGGTAGCGCAGCACTGTGGGGCATTTGTGTATCTGGCAGTGCAGCACTGTCGGTGCCTTTTGTATCTGGCAGCGCAGCACTGTGGTGGCATTTAATGTGTATCTGGCAGCACTGTGGGGGCATTGGTGTATCTGGTAGCACTGTGGGGGTATTAGTGTATCTGGCAGCACTGTGGGCATTTGTGTATCTGGCAGCAATCTGGGCATTTGTGTATCTGGTAGCAATGTGGGCATTTGTGTATCTGACAGCACTGAGGGCATTTGTGTATCTGGCAGCACTGTGGGCATCTGGCAGGACTGTGGGGGCATTAGTGTATCTGGCAGGACCATGGGGGCATTAGTGTATCTGGCAGGACTGTGTGGGCATTAGTGTATCTGGAAGCACTGTGGGGACATTAGTTTATCTGCCAGCACTGTGGAGGCATTTGTGTATCGAGCAGCACTGTGGGGGGCATTTGTGTATCTGGCAGTGCAGCACTGTGGGGGCATTTAATGTGTATCTGGCAGCGCAGCACTGTGGGGGCATTTAATGTGTATCTGGTAGCGCAGCACTGTGAGGGAATTTGTCTTTCTGGCAGCGCAGCACTGTGGGGGCATTTAATGTGTATCTGGAAGCACAGCACTGTGGGGGCATTTAATGTGTATCTGGCAGTGCAACACTGTGGGGGCATTTAATGTGTATCTGGCAGCGCAGCAATGTGGGTGCATTTAATGTGTATCTGGCAGCGCAGCACTGTGGGGGCATTTGTGTATCTGGCAGCGCAGCACTGTGGGGGCATTTAATGTGTATCTGGTAGCGCAGCACTGTGGGGGCATTTGTGTATCTGGCAGTGCAGCACTGTGGGGGCATTTAATGAGTTTCTGGTAGCGCAGCACTGTGGGGGCATTTAATGTGTATCTGGCAGCGCAGCACTGTGGGGGCATTTAATGTGTATCTGGTAGCGCAGCACTGTGGGGGCATTTGTGTATCTGGCAGTGCAGCACTGTGGGGGCATTTAATGAGTATCTGGTAGCGCAGCACTGTGGGGGCATTTAATGTGTATCTGGCAGCGCAGCACTGTGGGGGCATTTAATGTGTATCTGGAAGCGCAGCACTGGTGGGGTATTTGTTTATCTGGCAGTGCAGCACTGTGGGGGCATTTAATGTGTATCTGGCAGCGCAGCACTGTGGGGGCATTTGTGTATCTGGCAGTGCAGCACTGTGGGGGCATTTGTGTATCTGGCAGCGCAGCACTGTGGGGGCCTTTGTGTATCTGGCAGTGTAGCACTGTGGGGGCATTTAATGTGTATCTGGCAGTGCAGCACTGTGGGGGCATTTGTGTATCTGGCAGCGCAGCACTGTGGGGGCCTTTGTGTATCTGGCAGCGCAGCACTGTGGGGGCATTTAATGTGTATCTGGCAGCGCAGCACTGTGGGGGCATTTGTGTATCTGGCAGTGCAGCACTGTGGGGGCATTTGTGTATCTGGCAGCGCAGCACTGTGGGGGCATTTAATGTGTATCTGTTAGCGCAGCACTGTGGGGGCATTTGTGTATCTAGCAGCGCAGCACTGTGAGGCCATTTAATGTGTATCTGGTAGCGCAGCACTGTGGGGGCATTTAATGTGTATCTGGCAGCGCAGCACTTTACGGGCATTTAATGTGTGGATCTGATAGCGCAGTAGTGTGGGGGTATTTGTTTATCTGGTACCGCAGGACTGTGGGGGCCTTTGTGTATCTGGCAGCGCAGCACTGTTGGGCATTTAATGTGTATCTGGCAGCGCAGCACTGTGGGAGCATTTAATGTGTATCTGGCAGCGCAGCACTGTGGGGGCATTTTTGAATCTGGCAGCACAGCACTTTGGGGGCATTTGTGTATCTGGCAGCGCAGCACTCTGGGGGCATTTGTGTATCTGGCAGTGCAGCACTGTGGGGGCATTTCTGTATCTGGCAGCGCAGCACTGTGGGGGCCTTTGTGTATCTGGCAGTGCAGCACTGTGGGGGCATTTGTGTATCTGGTAGCGCAGCACTATGGGGGCCTTTGTGTATCTGGCAGCGCAGCACTGTGGGTGCATTTAATGTGTATCTGGCAGCGCAGCACTGTGGGGGCATTTAATGTGTATCTGGAAGCGCAGGACTGTGGAAGCCTTTGTGTATCTGGCAGTGCAGCACTGTGGGTGCATTTAATGTGTATCTGGCAGCGCAGCACTGTGGGGGCATTTAATGTGTATCTGGCAGCGCAGGACTGTTGGGGCCTTTGTGTATCTGGCAGTGCAGCACTGTGGGGGGCATCTAATGTGTATCTGGCAGCGCAGCACTGTTGAGGCATTTAATGTGTATCTGGCAGTGCAGCACTGTGGGGGTATTTGTGTATCTGGCAGCGCAGCACTGTGGTGCTATGTGTGTATCTGGCAGCGAAGCACTGTGGGGGCATTTAATGTGTATCTGGCAGCGCAGCGCTATAGGGGGCATTTGTGTATCTGGCAGCGCAGCACTGTGGGGGGCATTTCTGTATCTGGTAGCGCAGCACTGGGGGGCATTTGTGTATCTGGTAGCGCAGCACTGTGGGGCATTTGTGTATCTGGCAGTGCAGCACTGTTGGTGCCTTGTGTATCTGGCAGCGCAGCACTGTGGGGGCATTTAATGTGTATCTGGCTGCACTGTGGGGGCATTGATGTATCTGGTAGCACTGTGGGGGTATTAGTGTATCTGGCAGCACTGTGGGCATTTGTGTATCTGGCAGCACTCTGGGCATTTTTGTATCTGGTAGCAATGTGGGCATTTGTGTATCTGGTAGCAATGTGGGCATTTGTGTATCTGGCAGCACTGTGGGCATCTGGCAGGACTGTGGGGGCATTAGTGTATCTGGCAGGACCATGGGGGCATTAGTGTATCTGGCAGGACTGTTGGGGCATTAGTATATCTGGCAGCACTGTGGGGACATTAGTGTATCTGCCAGCACTGTGGAGGCATTTGTGTATCTAGCAGCACTGTGGGGGGCATTTGTGTATCTGGCAGTGCAGCACTGTGGGGGCCTTTGTGTATCTGGCAGCGCAGCACTGTGGGGGCATTTGTGTATCTGGCAGTGCAGCACTGTGGGGGCATTTGTGCATCTGGCAGCGCAGCACTGTGGAGGCAATGAATGTGTATCTGGTTGCGCAGCACTGTGGGGTCATTTGTTTATCTGGCAGTGCTGCACTGTGGGGGCATTTAATGTGTATCTGGTAGCGCAGCACTGTGTGTGCATTTAATGTGTATCTGGCAGCACAGCACTGTGGGGGCATTTAATATGTATCTGGTAGCGCAGCACTGTGGAGGTATTTGTGTATCTGGCAGCGCAGCACTGTGGGGGCCTTTGTGTTTCTGGCAGCGCAGCACTGTTGGGGCATTTAATGTGTATCTGGCAGTGCAGCACTGTGGGAGCATTTAATGTGTATCTGGCAGCGCAGCAATGTGGGGGCTTTGTGTATCTGACAGGACTGTCGGGGCATTAGTGTATCTGGCAGGACCATGGGGGCATTAGTGTATCTGGTAGGACTGTCGGGGCATTAGTGTATCTGGCAGCACTGTGGGGGCATTTGTGTATCTAGCAGCACTGTGGGTGCATTTGTGTATCTGGCAGTGCAGCACTGTGGGGGCCTTTGTGTATCTGGCAGCTCAGCGCTGTGGGGGCATTTGTGTATCTGGCAGCACAGCACTGTGGGGGCATTTGTGTATCTGGCAGCGCAGCACTGTGGGGGCATTGAATGTGTATGTGGTAGCGCAGCACTGTGGGGGCATTTGTGTATCTGGCAGCGCAGCACTGTGGGGGCATTTAATGTGTATCTGGTAGCGCAGCACTGTGGGTGCATTTAATGTGTATCTGGCAGCACAGCACTGTGGGGCCATTTAATGTGTATCTGGTAACGCAGCACTGGGGGGGGGTATTTGTGTATCTGGCAGCGCAGCACTATGGGGGCCTTTGTGTATCTGGCAGCGCAGCACTGTTGGGGCATTTAATGTGTATCGGGCAGCGCAGCACTGTGGGAGCATTTAATGTGTATCTGGCAGCGCAGCACTGTGGGGGCATTTGTGTATCTGGCAGCACAGCACTGTGGGGGCATTTGTGTATCTGGCAGCACAGCACTGTGGGGACCTTTGTGTGTCTGGCAGCGCAGCATTGTGGGGGCATTTAATGTGTATCTGGTAGCGCTGCACTGTAGGGGCCTTTGTGTATCTGGCAGCGCAGCACTTTGGGTGCATTTAATGTGTATCTGGCAGTGCAGCACTGTGGGGGCATTTGTGTATCTGGTAGCGCAGCACTGTGGGGGCCTTTGTGTATCTGGCAGTGCAGCACTGTGGGGGCATTTAATGTGTATCTGGCAGTGCAGCACTGTGGGGGCATTTAATGTGTATCTGGCAGAGCAGCACTGTGGGGGCATTTGTGTATCTGGCAGCGCAGCACTGTGGGGGCATTTGTGTATGTGGCAGCGCAGCACTGTGGGGGGCATTTAATGTGTATCTAGCAGCGCAGCACTGTGAGGCCATTTAATGTGTATCTGGTAGCGCAGCAATGTGGGGGCTTTGTGTATCTGACAGGACTGTCGGGGCATTAGTGTATCTGGCAGGACCATGGGGGCATTAGTGTATCTGGTAGGACTGTCGGGGCATTAGTGTATCTGGCAGCACTGTGGGTGCATTTGTGTATCTGGCAGTGCAGCACTGTGGGGGCCTTTGTGTATCTGGCAGCTCAGCGCTGTGGGGGCATTTGTGTATCTGGCAGCACAGCACTGTGGGGGCATTTGTGTATCTGGCAGCGCAGCACTGTGGGGGCATTGAATGTGTATGTGGTAGCGCAGCACTGTGGGGGCATTTGTGTATCTGGCAGCGCAGCACTGTGGGGGCATTTAATGTGTATCTGGTAGCGCAGCACTGTGGGTGCATTTAATGTGTATCTGGCAGCACAGCACTGTGGGGCCATTTAATGTGTATCTGGTAACGCAGCACTGGGGGGGGGTATTTGTGTATCTGGCAGCGCAGCACTATGGGGGCCTTTGTGTATCTGGCAGCGCAGCACTGTTGGGGCATTTAATGTGTATCGGGCAGCGCAGCACTGTGGGAGCATTTAATGTGTATCTGGCAGCGCAGCACTGTGGGGGCATTTGTGTATCTGGCAGCACAGCACTGTGGGGGCATTTGTGTATCTGGCAGCACAGCACTGTGGGGACCTTTGTGTGTCTGGCAGCGCAGCATTGTGGGGGCATTTAATGTGTATCTGGTAGCGCTGCACTGTAGGGGCCTTTGTGTATCTGGCAGCGCAGCACTTTGGGTGCATTTAATGTGTATCTGGCAGTGCAGCACTGTGGGGGCATTTGTGTATCTGGTACGCAGCACTGTGGGGGCCTTTGTGTATCTGGCAGTGCAGCACTGTGGGGGCATTTAATGTGTATCTGGCAGTGCAGCACTGTGGGGGCATTTAATGTGTATCTGGCAGAGCAGCACTGTGGGGGCATTTGTGTATCTGGCAGCGCAGCACTGTGGGGGCATTTGTGTATGTGGCAGCGCAGCACTGTGGGGGGCATTTAATGTGTATCTGGCAGCACTGTGGGCATTTGTGTATCTGGCAGCAATCTGGGCATTTGTGTATCTGGTAGCAATGTGGGCATTTGTGTATCTGACAGCACTGAGGGCATTTGTGTATCTGGCAGCACTGTGGGCATCTGGCAGGACTGTGGGGGCATTAGTGTATCTGGCAGGACCATGGGAGCATTAGTGTATCTGGCAGGACTGTGGTGGCATTAGTGTATCTGGTAGCACTATGGGGACATTAGTGTATCTGCCAGCACTGTGGAGGCATTTGTGTATCGAGCAGCACTGTGGGGGGCATTTGTGTATCTGGCAGTGCAGCACTGTGGGGGCATTTAATGTGTATCTGGCAGCGCAGCACTGTGGGGGCATTTAATGTGTATCTGGTAGCGCAGCACTGTGAGGGAATTTGTCTTTCTGGCAGCGCAGCACTGTGGGGGCATTTAATGTGTATCTGGAAGCACAGCACTGTGGGGGCATTTAATGTGTATCTGGCAGTGCAACACTGTGGGGGCATTTAATGTGTATCTGGCAGCGCAGCAATGTGGGTGCATTTAATGTGTATCTGGCAGCACAGCACTGTGGGGGCATTTGTGTATCTGGCAGCGCAGCACTGTGGGGGCATTTGTGTATCTGGCAGCGCAGCACTGTGAGGGCATTTAATGTGTATCTGGTAGCGCAGCACTGTGGGGGCATTTGTGTATCTGGCAGCGTAGCACTGAGGGGGCATTTGTGTATCTGGCAGCGCAGCACTGTGGGGGCATTTAATGTGTATCTGGCAGCGCAGCACTGTGGGGGCATTTAATGTGTATCTGGTAGCGCAGCACTGTGGGGGCATTTGTGTATCTGGCAGTGCAGCACTGTGGGGGCATTTAATGAGTATCTGGTAGCGCAGCACTGTGGGGGTATTTAATGTGTATCTGGCAGCGCAGCACTGTGGGGGCATTTAATGTGTATCTGGAAGTGCAGCACTGTGGGGGTATTTGTTTATCTGGCAGTGCAGCACTGTGGGGGCATTTAATGTGTATCTGGCAGCGCAGCACTGTGGGGGCATTTGTGTATCTGGCAGTGCAGCTCTTTGGGGGCATTTGTGTATCTGGCAGCGCAGCACTGTGGGGGCCTTTGTGTATCTGGCAGTGCAGCACTGTGGGGGCATTTAATGTGTATCTGGCAGTGCAGCACTGTGGGGGCATTTGTGTATCTGGCAGTGCAGCACTGTGGGGGCATTTGTGTATCTGGCAGCGCAGCACTGTGGGGGCATTTGTGTATCTGGCAGCGCAGCACTGTGGGGGCATTTAATGTGTATCTGTTAGCGCAGCACTGTGGGGGCATTTGTGTATCTAGCAGCGCAGCACTGTGAGGCCATTTAATGTGTATCTGGTAGCGCAGCACTGTGATTGCATTTAATGTGTATCTGGCAGCGCAGCACTTTACGGGCATTTAATGTGTGGATCTGATAGCGCAGTAGTGTGGGGGTATTTGTTTATCTGGTACCGCAGCACTGTGGGGGCCTTTGTGTATCTGGCAGCGCAGCACTGTTGGGGCATTTAATGTGTATCTGGCAGCGCAGCACTGTGGGAGCATTTAATGTGTATCTGGCAGCGCAGCACTGTGGGGGCATTTTTGTATCTGGCAGCACAGCACTTTGGGGGCATTTGTGTATCTGGCAGCGCAGCACTCTGGGGGCATTTGTGTATCTGGCAGTGCAGCACTGTGGGGGTATTTCTGTATCTGGCAGCGCAGCACTGTGGGGGCCTTTGTGTATCTGGCAGTGCAGCACTGTGGGGGCATTTGTGTATCTGGTAGCGCAGCACTATGGGGGCCTTGGTGTATCTGGCAGCGCAGCACTGTGGGTGCATTTAATGTGTATCTGGCAGCGCAGCACTGTGGGGGCATTTAATGTGTATCTGGAAGCGCAGGACTGTGGAAGCCTTTGTGTATCTGGCAGTGCAGCACTGTGGGTGCATTTAATGTGTATCTGGCAGCGCAGCACTATGGGGGCATTTAATGTGTATCTGGCAGCGCAGGACTGTTGGGGCCTTTGTGTATCTGGCAGTGCAGCACTGTGGGGGCATCTAATGTGTATCTGGCAGCGCAGCACTGTTGGGGCATTTAATGTGTATCTGGCAGCGCAGCACTGTGGGGGCATTTGTGTATCTGGCAGCGCAGCACTGTGGTGCTATGTGTGTATCTGGCAGCGAAGCACTGTGGGGGCATTTAATGTGTATCTGGCAGCGCAGCGCTATTGGGGGCATTTGTGTATCTGGCAGCGCAGCACTGTGGGGGGCATTTGTGTATCTGGTAGCGCAGCACTGTGGGGCATTTGTGTATCTGGCAGTGCAGCACTGTTGGTGCCTTGTGTATCTGGCAGCGCAGCACTGTGGGGGCATTTAATGTGTATCTGGCAGCACTGTGGGGGCATTGATGTATCTGGTAGCACTGTGGGGGTATTAGTGTATCTGGCAGCACTGTGGGCATTTGTGTATCTGGCAGCAATCTGGGCATTTGTGTATCTGGTAGCAATGTGGGCATTTGTGTATATGGTAGCAATGTGGGCATTTGTGTATCTGGCAGCACTGTGGGCATCTGGCAGGACTGTGGGGGCATTAGCGTATCTGGCAGGACCATGGGGGCATTAGTGTATCTGGCAGGACTGTTGGAGCATTAGTGTATCTGGCAGCACTGTGGGGACATTAGTGTATCTGCCAGCACTGTGGAGGCATTTGTGTATCTAGCAGCACTGTGGGGGGCATTTGTGTATCTGGCAGTGCAGCACTGTGGGGGCATTTAATGTGTATTTGGCAGCGCAGCACTGTGGGGGCATTTGTGTATCTGGCAGTGCAGCACTGTGGGGGCATTTGTGTATCTGGCAGCGCAGCTCTGTGGGGGCCTTTGTGTATCTGGCAGCGCAGCACTGTGGAGGCAATGAATGTGTATCTGAAAGCGCAGCACTGTGGGGTCATTTGTGTATCTGGCAGTGCTGCACTGTGGGGCATTTAATGTGTATCTGGTAGCGCAGCACTGTGTGTGCATTTAATGTGTATCTGGCAGCACAGCACTGTGGGGGCATTTAATATGTATCTGGTAGCGCAGCACTGTGGGGGTATTTGTGTATCTGGCAGCGCAGCACTGTGGGGGCCTTTGTGTTTCTGGCAGCGCAGCACTGTTGGGGCATTTAATGTGTATCTGGCAGTGCAGCACTGTGGGAGCATTTAATGTGTATCTGGCAGCGCAGCAATGTGGGGGCATTTGTGTATCTGACAGGACTGTCGGGGCATTAGTGTATCTGGCAGGACCATGGGGGCATTAGTGTATCTGGTAGGACTGTGGGGGCATTTGTGTATCTGGCAGCACTGTGGGGGCATTAGTGTATCTGGCAGCACTGTGGGGGCATTTGTGTATCTAGCAGCACTGTGGGTGCATTTGTGTATCTGGCAGTGCAGCACTGTGGGGGCCTTTGTGTATCTGGCAGCTCAGCGCTGTGGGGGCATTTGTGTATCTGGCAGCACAGCACTGTGGGGGCATTTGTGTATCTGGCAGCGCAGCACTGTGGGGGCATTTGTGTAACTGGCAGCGCAGCATTGTGGTGGCCTTTGTGTATCTGGCAGCACAGCACTGTAGTGGCATTAAATGTGTATCTGGTAGCGCAGCACTGTGGGGGCATTTGTGTATCTGGCAGCGCAGCACTGTGGGGGCATTTAATGTGTATCTGGTAGCGCAGCACTGTGGGTGCATTTAATGTGTATCTGGCAGCACAGCACTGTGGGGCCATTTAATGTGTATCTGGTAGCGCAGCACTGGGGGGGGTATTTGTGTATCTGGCAGCGCAGCACTGTGGGGGCCTTTGTGTATCTGGCAGCGCAGCACTGTTGGGGCATTTAATGTGTATCGGGCAGCGCAGCACTGTGGGAGCATTTAATGTGTATCTGGCAGCGCAGCACTGTGGGGGCATTTGTGTATCTGGCAGCACAGCACTGTGGGGGCATTTGTGTATCTGGCAGCACAGCACTGTGGGGGCCTTTGTGTGTCTGGCAGCGCAGCACTGTGGGGGCATTTAATGTGTATCTGGTAGCGCTGCACTGTAGGGGTCTTTGTGTATCTGGCAGCGCAGCACTGTGGGTGCATTTAATGTGTATCTGGCAGTGCAGCACTGTGGGGGCATTTGTGTATCTGGTAGCGCAGCACTGTGGGGGCCTTTGTGTATCTGGCAGTGCAGCACTGTGGGGGCATTTAATGTGTATCTGGCAGTGCAGCACTGTGGGGGCATTTAATGTGTATCTGGCAGCGCAGCACTGTGGGGGCATTTGTGTATCTGGCAGCGCAGCACTGTGGGGGCATTTGTGTATGTGGCAGCGCAGCACTGTGGGGGCATTTAATGTGTATCTGGCAGCGCAGCACAGTGGGGGGCATTGGTGTATCTGGTCACACTGTGGGGGTATTAGTGTATCTGGCAGCACTGTGGGCATTTGTGTATCTGGCAGCACTCTGGGCATTTTTGTATCTGGTAGCACTGTGGGCATTTGTGTATCTGACAGTACTGGGGGCATTTGTGTATCTGGCAGCACTGTGGGCATCTGGCAGGACTGTGGGGGCATTAGTGTATCTGGCAGGACTGTGGGGGCATTAGTGTATCTGGCAGGACTGTGGGGGCATTAGTGTATCTGGCAGCACTGTGGGGGCATTTGTGTATCTGGCAGCACTGTGGGGGCATATAATGTGTATCTGGTATGGCACTGCTGGGGGCATATAATGTGTATCTGGCATTGCACTGCGGGGGTCATATGTGCATCTGGCACTGAATTGTTGGGGGCGTAAGTGTAGCATGTTACTGGAACGTTTTGTGTATCTGACACTATACTGGGGACATTATATGTAAGGAACAATACCGTGGGCAATATGTGTAAGGCTGCTAATTGTAGAGGGGTGTGTGAAAATAAATATATAGAGTTTGATAATATAAAATTGTGAAGCCACGCCCAATTTCCCAGGAGCGCGCGCACCGAAGGCACGCGCATTAGAGGGGTAGGGGGCGCTTTTTAAATTTTTCGCTCAGGGTGCTAGTAGGTCTGGAGCCGGCCCTGCCAGGGGTTTGTGCCGGCCACTTGGGTCGCTTAGCTTAGCCATCCAGCGACCGCCATTCAGCGACCTTAGTGCACCTCTTTTTTTCTTTGCATCATGTGCTGTTTGGGGACTATTTTTTAAGTGCCATCCTGTCTGATACTGCAGTGCCACTCCTAGATGGGCCAGGTGTTTGTGCCGGCCACTTGGGTCGCTTGGCTTACCCATCCAGCGACCGCCATCCAGCGACCTTGGTGCACCTCTTTTTTTCTTTGCATCATGTGCTGTTTGGGAACTATTTTTTTAAGTGCCATCCTATCTGACACTGCAGTGCCACTCCTAGATGGCCCAGGTGTTTGTGCCGCCCACTTGGGTCGCTTAGCTTAGTCATCCAGAGACCTCGGTGCAAATTTGAGGACTAAAAATAATATTGTGAGGTGTGAGGTGTTCAGAATAGACTGGAAATTAGTGGAAATTATGGTTATTGAGGTTAAAAATACTATGGGTTCAATACTAATCCCAAATTCTATGATTTTAGCTGTTTTTGAGGGGTTTTTGGGAAAAAAACACCCGAATCCAAAACACACCCGAATCCGACAAAAAATTTTCAGGGAGGTTTTGCCAAAATGCGTCCGAATCCAAAATACGGCCACGGAACCGAATTCAAAACCAAAACACAAGCCCAAAAAATTTCCGGTGCACATCTCTAGGTAAAACATAGTGGGGGTCATTCCGAGTTGTTCGCTCGTTATTTTTTTCTCGCAACGGAGCGATTAGTCGCTAATGCGCATGCGCAATGTCCGCAGTGCGACTGCGCCAAGTAAATTTGCTATGCAGTTAGTTTTTTTACTCACGGCATTACGAGGTTTTTTCTTCGTTCTGGTGATCGTAATGTGATTGACAGGAAGTGGGTGTTTCTGGGCGGAAACTGGCCGTTTTATGGGTGTGTGTGAAAAACGCTACCGTTTCTGGGAAAAACGCGGGAGTGGCTGGAGAAACGGAGGAGTGTCTGGGCGAACGCTGGGTGTGTTTGTGACGTCAAACCAGGAACAAAACAGACTGAACTGATCGCAGATGCCAAGTAAGTCTGGAGCTACTCAGAAACTGCTAAGAAGTGTCTATTCGCAATTCTGCTAATCTTTCGTTCGCAATTTTGATAAGCTAAGATTCACTCCCAGTAGGCGGCGGCTTAGCGTGTGCAAAGCTGCTAAAAGCAGCTTGCGAGCGAACAACTCGGAATGACCCCCAGTATTTTGAAAGCAGATACATTTGCAGTCTCACACTGAATATATGCATGTCACATATAATTGTAATCAGCAGAAGCTGCTTCTGCGTCCTATTCACATAGCAATGGGGACTAGCTGTTGAACTCCATACAGTTTCTAGAATTGGTACCCGCTAGTATTAATGTAAATTTACAGATCTCAAATACAATTAATTATGGCCAATAGTTCTTTGTATATGTTCCCTGTAAGTAAAAAAAAAAAAAGATGACCCCTGTCTACTTCATAGTATGTCATTTTGGTGCCCTTACACTTTATCTGCTGGCAGTAATCTAGTCCTCTGTTCTAAGACTGATTAGCCTACCTGGATTTGCATGTCACTAGGTCTTGGAATGTGTCAAACTCCCCTTTCCAGGAAATTATATAGCTAATTTACATGTCTTTGTTAAGTGGCAAGGTTGGCATCTTACATATACAGATGGGTCCACGTTTATCTTGACCTTTAATAGGATTAACTGAGACTGGTGAGTCGGACTTAATCCCCTGATGTAATGACTTAATCCCCTTCTGTATTTTTCTCTGTATTGTATTGCATCTGAGAACAATAGATGATGGGTTTATGCTAATAAATCATATTGTGCTTAGGCGCAGAAAACTAGTCAAGTTAACTGTGGACCCATCTGTATACATTTCCTAAGTTATGGAATGTTATAATTCAAGAGTGATTCATTGGTCAAAGGACAGATGCTGTACAATGAATTAAATCACCTACTGCACATTGCATGGACCAAACTCACTCAGTTTTCAAATGCTGACATTTGGGAGGCAGGACTTAATGTTACCTCAACAAAAAATATGTTACCACCCCACAATTTACACAGCACAACCTGCTATGTAAAGGGGGGTACTCACGGGAGAGATGTGTGCTGAACGATCTTAACACAGACCGCTCAGCACACATCTCTCACCCCGCTCAGCACAGCGCGATGTGCTGAGCGAGGGGGAAAGCCGACGGGGGGCCGCTCACTTCACACAACGGTGAAGTGAGCGACCCGCTAGATTGAGCCTGCATGCAGCTCAATCTAGCATCGGCGATAGCGATGCGCGGGGCCGCGCATCGCTATCGCTGGAGGGCATACACACGGCAGATCCGTGCTTAAAATCTATGCAATCTAGCAAGATGGCTTAGATTTTAAGCACGGATCTCTCCGTGTGTAACCCCCATAAGTATCTATATTAACAACTAGATTGTCACCACCTGTGGAGTCAAGGCCACAGGTCACCAAATCCTTTTAATTACAATTGTGCAGTCTCTGCAACACAGATTATCTCCAAGTTTATTGAAACCCATACCTCCCAATATGACCCTCTCCAGAAAGGACACAATGCTCTGCTCCTGTACTTCCCTCTTAATTTATGATTGCTGCAACTGTGCTGAAACACCTTTCTTATCCAGTAACCTGTTCAACACAGGTGCTGGCAATCCTAAATTAAGAGAAAAGTACAGTAGCAGAGCATTGTGTCCCTTATGGAGAGGGTCATGTTGGGAGGTATGGACACAGGTTAATAAAGGAAAATTACTTTATTTTCAAAAAGAGTGGATTGCTTAATTCCAAAAATAATAACAATGTTATTGTAAAAGTTGACAATTCACAAAGACAATACATCTATAGCTATTCAAATAGAATGGAGACCTTATGGGAAATATAACAGATACATTTATGTTTGTATCTTCTGAAGCCATAATTTGGTAGTTTCTCAAATGCAATTAATCCCAAATATCTGACACAGTTCACACACTTGCAACACCTAATAAAAATGACACCACACCTTTTTGGTGTCAGACTAAACTCTCCTGTGTTTGGCTGGATGATTTCTAACCCTTTTTTTTATGGCTGGGTTTGCCTAACTCATTTCTACTTAAAACCAGAAAATTATGTAATTTATTTAATGCAGGGAGCACATGGAAAAGTGTATGCTTAATCTACAGTCAGTAGCGGATCTTGCCACAGGCAAGCAGGATTTTTGCCCGGGGCGCCGCCTTCCGGAGGGCTCCAGCGCCATCCGGAGGGCGCCGCACCATGGCAAGATCCGCTGCTGCAGTCGTGCCCCCCGCGGCCCACTGTCCCGCTGTCCGTTGTGAAGGGAAACTAGACGCGTAGCGTCTAGTTTCCCTTCGTGGGCTGCACGCTGTGAAGGGAAACTAGACGCTACGCGTCTAATTTCCCTTCCTGGAGAGGATCTTCACTGTAATGATGTGCGGTGCGTGTTGACGTCATCGCACACCGCACCGCTTAGCGTCTAGTTTACCTTCGTGGAGAGGACCTTTGCTGTGCGGTGCGCGATGACGTCATCGCGCACCGCACATCCTAACTGACCACGCCCCCTGTATGAAGCCATGCCCCCTAATGCCGGAACCGGCCCTGTCTACAGTATGTATCATAACTTAATCCCTTGAATGATACCAAACATTACTGTCAGTAGCGGCTCTTGCCACGGGCAAGCAGGACTTTTGCCCCGGGGCGCCGCCGCCGTGGCAAGAGCCACTACTAACTAGGATGGCGGTGGTTATGAAAAGGTCCTCTCCGCAAAGGGACTCTAGACGTGCAGTGAGGTAGCATCTAGTTTCCCTTCGCAGAGAGGACCTTTCTGTGCGGCGCTGTGGGAGAGACGTCATGACGTCTCTCCCATAGATCAGAGGAGCGGCGCCGGCGGCGGAAATGGAGTGCAGTGGTCGGGAAGCAGGAATGGGGCTGGTAAGTATTTTTTATTTTTTTACTAGGGGCACAGCTACTGGTGGGCACACTAAGGGGGTCACAACTACTGGGGCCACAACTACTGGGGGCACAGCTGCAGGGGGCACATCTGCAGGGGGCATAACTACTGGGGGCACAGCTGCAGGGGTAATAACAGCTACTGGGGGCACAGCTGCAGGGGACACAACAGCTGCAGGGGGCACAACTACTGGGGGTTCAGCTGCAGGGGGCATACCAGCTACTGGTGGCACAGCTGCAGGGGGTACAACTACTGGGGGCTCAGATGCAGGGGCACAACAGCTGCAGGGGGCACAACAGCTACTGTGGGCACAGCTCTACAGGGTGCACAACTCTACAGGAGGCAAAACTACAGGAAGCAAAACTGACCACGCTCCTTTCCTATGAAGCCACCCCCCCCATTTTTTTACGTGCACCTGCAGAGCGCACTAACCCTGTTTCACCATCGGGAGGGGGGGGGGGGCAAAGGAACCTTTCGCCCTGGTCTACAACCGGCCCTGATTACTGTCTATAGGGGGGTGCCTAGATATGATTTTTTTTTCTTCCTAGTCCTGGTGCTATGGGCTCTTAATAGGTATGACTTGAGCACTTAAACTTGCAACATATTTACATGTTTCTAGAGATTTTTAGTTACATTATAAAAAGTATTTTTTTAGCCAGAAACAGATTCAATATAAAGGTCCTTTTTTCTCTTTAGATGCTTATGACACATTATACCCCTTTCACATCTCCAGTGCCGGATCCCACTCGGGAATTGGGAATGGGTCCTTCCCAGGTGGGATCCAGTATTGGAGACTCTCCTACCCTTTTTGCTGGCTCCCAGACACTACCATGATTTGGGTCAACAATTACACGGTATCTACTAAGACCATTGTCAGTACCGCTAAAAGGGTTTGGCCAGTAGTCCAAGCAGACCCAGACCTTGCAGAATTGTCTGAAAGTGCGTTACTACCTTGTTATACAAGGGGTAAAAATATCGGGGACCATGTGATACATGTTGACATTGCTAACATGTCACCCACATATCCCAAACACTTCATGACTAAAAAACCAGGAAACTACAGGTGCTTAGGTTGCACTACTTGCACCTATCTGGACACCGGCAATTATATCAGGCATCCACATAGTGGTAAACAGATCAAATTAAAACATGTTTTTACTTGCACCAGCAAATATGTGATCTACTGCATTAGGTGCCCTTGCAGCTTATATTACATAGGCAAAACGGTGTGCCAGTTCAAAGAAAGAATGGCACAACACCGCAGTGCCATTAAGCAGATATTGGAAGGGAAAAACATAGATCAGCCTGTTGCCAAACATTTTAAAACTTGCAAGCACAGTCTCTCCTCATTACGCTACATGATGTTGGACCATGTCAAGGAAGATATCAGGGGGGGTGATAGAGGAAAGATCCTTCTGCAGTTAGAAATTAAATGGATACATCTTTTGAATACTGTTTCCCCGCATGGACTGAATGAAATGATTTCCTTTAATTGTTTCTTATAATGGTTATGTTGCCATTTTTTGTAGTATTGCTGTAAGATCATTTGTAGTAATGTCCGTTTGTACAATGTATCATTGTAACCATGGTAACGGTTTTCACTTTCACTTTCATTTTCACTTTGTCCCAGTCACTGCTCAGGCGCCGTCTATTGGTGATGACGTCAGCAGCAGCAGCATGGGGAGTGTTTTTGCACTTACTTTCACTTTCACTTGGTGTTTCTTAACTGCATAAAGGTAAGCTTGATTTCTTGCATTTGTTATATACCTGACGAAGGATAATAAATCCGAAACGTTGTATTCAACCCAGGAGTGTCCGGGTTTCTTATTTGAATTAAGTCCACGAGTGCCGCCTACATACCATACTTATATCAAACTCAGAAGGAAGGCACCGGGCAAGATGTCTACATTTATTTGGCGGAGTGCCGAGTGTATCTTTACTCTATATATATATATATATATATATATATATGTAAAAGGATCTACTCGTTACCTTCTTTTATTCACAGATTCCTTCCGGGATCCACAGACGGAAGGGGAGCCAATGTCTTGTCTGACGATCTTCACTTATTTAATTTACTCCTCAATTTACCATCACAACTGATTAGAGTCAAGAATTTACACCTGGGGCATCAGTAATATTCCTTTTATTTAACTGGAACCGTAGTTGCGAATCTGGTGTTTGACTGATATCATAACAGAAATACAATCCAACTTAATAACATACCATTCACTGTACTTGGGTAAGATTAAATATTTGTTTAACAATTAATGGGTATTAACACTAACTATACTCTATACATCCTGAGACTACCGGATGTTTCCTACCATTACTAAGCGCAGTGATATTACTACGCCCGAACCAATACCCTTAGCCGATCAGCGATCGCTGACTGTCCCTTTCGCTTGCGCAACCACCCTGGTCCATGTGTCCTTCCCTCGGTTCAGCTGATTAAAAGAACGTTGGTGCACGTTGGGTACCTTAGGTGGATGTCCTACAAATAACAAAAGTCTGTATCCGTTTTGGTGGAGGTTATTAATAGGGGAAATCCCTATTGAAGTTGCCTATTCGGACATGCCGATAATGTTCCGGTTACAATAAAGGCTTCAGACTAACCGGTGACCTATTTTCCTTTATAGAATCCTCTATTTAGGCGAGGTCTCTATGATATTATCACTGATACACAGAACTGTATATGTGTACGGACAGTGTTCGCTACCACATACGTTAACTACTTGGTACTTCTTTCCTTTATTTAGAATTGGTGGGACGAGGGTGAACCAGCTGGATCAATCACTGCACGGAATACTACGGGATGAAAAGAGTACCAGCTAAGGTCAGTATATGCTAATTACCGACCCTCGATAACAGGGACCCTTCACTTTACTGAGGCCACATTCAGGGTTTCTTTCTCTCTTTCTCTCTCTATCTGCAGCAACTAAGGTTGGATGTCACTCTTAATAGCTGTATGAGGTTATTAATTCAATTTAGTCAGTGTTTTAGACTTGGGCAGCTGAGGATTAGTACTACCTGAATTGACTCCAGGTACTGTCTCTTAATCATGAATAGGGATCAGGTGCAAGGCTGAGTCGGTATATTATCTTTATTTATCTGAGAAATATGGAGAAGCTTTTTCAATCACTGTGCTATCTCTGTATAAGTGGGAGATATTAGTCTGCTGACTGATTTAGTGTGTGAGCGGAGATGAGGCAGTCCTACCTCCTCTTTTATTTACTCGGCTGCCTATGGTGTGGTTATGAGGCCAACACTACTCCCTCTGACCTGATTTTGTATTGGGGGCATCAATCCTCCGTGCTGCCGCCTCCCAGTCTCCTCCTGTGGCCGCCTCTCGGTCTCCGCCTCCCTCTGACCTGACTTGGTATTGGGGGCGTCGATCCTCTGTGCTGCCGCCTCCCAGTCTCCTCCTTTGGCCGCCTCTCGGTCTCCGCCTCCCTCGCTTCACGGGACCTCGGCACCTCTTCTGACGAGTCGCCGCTTCCTCTTCCCCGCTGTTTCCTTCCTTCAGCGGCCGGACGGAGCGTCCTGCAATGGTTCGAGGAAGAGGCTTGAAGCTCACCCACCGTCGATCACCATGACCAGGTACTTAATCCTCTCTTCTCCTACGCAATGGCTGCCTTCGCTTCTCTCTCCTCAGCGGTTCTAACCGCCGCCGCCCGTGCCTCCGGCTTTTTATCCTTTTTTTCCTTTATTCCCCGGATCTCTCCCGCTCTGGGCACGAGACCCCCCCCCATAGCAGACACGCGGACAATTCTGCAGCAGTAGTCCCCACGTGCCAGCCCGCTTTAACTTGTCCCCGTACCACAGCAATATATAGTTCAGGGCTTTGACGCTAGGATAACATTATAATGATTAAACATTAAATACACATTTATTTATGAAAATTCCTGGTTTAATTCACTGTGAGGCATCACATATATATATATATATATATATATATATATATATATAATACAAAAATATCCTTATCTTGCGCTCGCAGAACCAGCAGCACTACAGGCGAGACCTCCGTTGCCGGATCTCAGACAAACATAAGATAGAAAACACAAATCCTGAGCGCGCTCTGTTTGATGTATAGATATAGCGGAAGTCATTCCAAGTAGGTGTATCTTATACTATGGATAATTGGATTTCTTGGGTTCCTGCAGTGGATAACCCCTCACCAGAAAGTCACCCAAACAAATGGCCCAAGGCCAATTAGAATAAAATAATTAATACAAAAAGAATTCATAAAAGTCTTTGACATGAGAATTTTTTTACAACAGGTTATACATGGATTTTGATAACTCTGACAGCAGAATCCAGTAGGTAGATGTAAACACTCCCTCACCTTAGCAAGGTGTGCGCTTGGCGAAGGGAGTAATTTTCCTAACTGGAATACTGACTAATGACTGATAAACCCATCGCGTTTCGTCAGTTTGACTTCATCAGGGGTAACAGAAATATATTTTTTATTGGAGCACCTATACACTGTATAATTCTGCATACAGAATATTCTGATCAACCTTTAGATAATTAAACTCATTGCATAAAAAAGAGGTAATATTTCTTTAAAAATTGACTTCATGGTCAGACTTTACTATGTCCGCCTGAACATATAGATTAGTTCGGTACACTCGGTTAAAATACCTATTTTTTAAAAGTGCAATAGTGTATCAATTGGTATATCCAGAAACAGAGTCAGTAAATGCTAAAAGCACTGGAACTCCCACATAGGACCCACAATTGTATCAGAAATATATTTTTGTATTGGAGCACCTATACACTGTATAATTCTGCATACAGAATATTATGATCAACCTTTAGATAATTAAACTCATTGCATAAAAAAGAGGTAATATTCCTTTAAAAATTGACTTCATGGTCAGACTTTACTATGTCCGCCTGAACATATAGATTAGTTCGGTACACTCGGTTAAAATACCTATTTTTTAAAAGTGCAATAGTGTATCAATTGGTATATCCAGAAACAGAGTCAGTAAATGCTAAAAGCACTGGAACTCCCACATAGGACCCACAATTGTATCCAGAGGATTTCTCAGGCTGCAACCATGTGTGAGGGAGTGTTTACATCTACCTACTGGATTCTGCTGTCAGAGTTATCAAAATCCATGTATAACCTGTTGTAAAAAAATTCTCATGTCAAAGCCTTTTATGAATTCTATCTGTATTAAATATTTTATTCTAATTGGCCTTGGGCCATTTGTTTGGGTGACTTTCTGGTGAGGGGTTATCCACTGCAGGAACCCAAGAAATCCAATTATCCATAGTATAAGATACACCTACTTGGAAGGACTTCCGCTATATCTATACATCAAACAGAGCGCGCTCAGGATTTGTGTTTTATATATATATATATATATATATATATATATATTTAGATGTTGTTTCCAGTGCTGTTTGGTTTTTTCTTTTCTCTGTCCTATCACTCTGTTCCATCTCTGTCTTCAGCACTCACTGTTTTTCGCCTCTTCTTTGTTCCCCTATTATTCTCTCTGTCTCTCTTTCTCTCTCTCTTTCTACTTCTCTCTCCAGCCTCACCAGTTTCTTTTATCACCACTTGATTTTATCATATACAACTTTCACATTGCACAAATAAGGAGATTTTTGGTAAGACTTACCATTGTTAAATCTCTTTATGCGAGCTACACTGGATTCAACAGGGAATAACATCATGGGTGTAGAGTTGGATTTTGATCCGAGGCACCAACAGGCTAAAGCTTTGACTGTTCCCAAAATGCATTGCACCGCCTCCTCTATATCCCGCCTCCAGGCACTGGAGCTCAGTTTTGTTAACTAGTCCAATGTAGTAACAAGTAAAAGAGACGACAGTAGTTAGTTGCCACATATAACCACATTCTCATTAGAGATGAGCGGGTTCGGTTTCTCTGAAACCGAACCCGCACGAACTTCATGTTTTTTTCACGGGTCCGAGCAGACTCGGATCCTCCCGCCTTGCTCGGTTAACCCGAGCGCGCCCGAACGTCATCATGACGCTGTCGGATTCTCGCGAGACTTGGATTCTATATAAGGAGCCGCGCGTCGCCGCCATTTTCACACGTGCATTGAGATTGATAGGGAGAGGACGTGGCTGGCGTCCTCTCCATTAGAAATTAGATTAGAAGAGAGAGAGAGATTGTGCAGAGTCAGACAGAGTTTGTTGTTAGTTAACTTTTATTTATTTTAATATAATATATCCGTTCTCTGCTATATCCGTTCTCTGCCTGAAAAAAAACGATACACAGCAGCAGCCAGTCACACAGTGTGACTCAGTCTGTGTGCACTCAGCTCAGCCCAGTGTGCTGCACATCAATGTATAAAAGGCAAAGCTTATAATAATTGTGGGGGAGACTGGGGAGCACTGCAGGTTGTTATAGCAGGAGCCCCCAGGAGTACATAATATTATATTAATTTAAAATTAAACAGTGCACACTTTTGCTGCAGGAGTGCCACTGCCAGTGTGACTAGTGGTGACCAGTGCCTGACCACCAGTATAGTAGTATATTGTTGTATGTATTGTATACTATCTCTTTATCAACCAGTCTATATTAGCAGCAGACACAGTACAGTGCGGTAGTTCACGGCTGTGGCTACCTCTGTGTCGGCAGTCGGAACTCGGCAGGCAGTCCGTCCATCCATAATTGTATTACAATATATACCACCTAACCGTGGTATTTTTTTTTCTTTCTTTATACCGTCGTCATAGTGTCATACTAGTTGTTACGAGTATACTACTATCTCTTTATCAACCAGTGTACAGTGCGGTAGTTCACGGCTGTGGCTACCTCTGTGTCGGCAGTCGGCAGGCAGTCCGTCCATCCATAATTGTATTATTATTATAATATATACCACCTAACCGTGGTTTTTTTTTCATTCTTTATACCGTCATAGTGTCATACTAGTTGTTACGAGTATACTACTATCTCTTTATCAACCAGTGTACAGTGCGGTAGTTCACGGCTGTGGCTACCTCTGTGTCGGCAGTCGGCAGGCAGTCCGTCCATCCATAATTGTATTATTATTATAATATATACCACCTAACCGTGGTTTTTTTTTCATTCTTTATACCGTCGTCATAGTGTCATACTAGTTGTTACGAGTATACTACTATCTCTTTATCAACCAGTGTACAGTGCGGTAGTTCACGGCTGTGGCTACCTCTGTGTCGGCAGTCGGCAGGCAGTCCGTCCATCCATAATTGTATTATTATTATAATATATACCACCTAACCGTGGTTTTTTTTTCATTCTTTATACCGTCGTCATAGTGTCATACTAGTTGTTACGAGTATACTACTATCTCTTTATCAACCAGTGTACAGTGCGGTAGTTCACGGCTGTGGCTACCTCTGTGTCGGCAGTCGGCAGGCAGTCCGTCCATCCATAATTGTATTATTATTATAATATATACCACCTAACCGTGGTTTTTTTTTCATTCTTTATACCGTCGTCATAGTGTCATACTAGTTGTTACGAGTATACTACTATCTCTTTATCAACCAGTGTACAGTGCGGTAGTTCACGGCTGTGGCTACCTCTGTGTCGGCAGTCGGCAGGCAGTCCGTCCATCCATAATTGTATTATTATTATAATATATACCACCTAACTGTGGTATTTTTTTTTCTTTCTTTATACCGTCGTCATAGTGTCATACTAGTTGTTACGAGTATACTACTATCTCTTTATCAACCAGTGTACAGTGCGGTAGTTCACGGCTGTGGCTACCTCTGTGTCGGCAGTCGGCAGGCAGTCCGTCCATCCATAATTGTATTATTATTATAATATATACCACCTAACCGTGGTTTTTTTTTCATTCTTTATACCGTCGTCATAGTGTCATACTAGTTGTTACGAGTATACTACTATCTCTTTATCAACCAGTGTACAGTGCGGTAGTTCACGGCTGTGGCTACCTCTGTGTCGGCAGTCGGCAGGCAGTCCGTCCATCCATAATTGTATTATTATTATAATATATACCACCTAACCGTGGTTTTTTTTTCATTCTTTATACCGTCGTCATAGTGTCATACTAGTTGTTACGAGTATACTACTATCTCTTTATCAACCAGTGTACAGTGCGGTAGTTCACGGCTGTGGCTACCTCTGTGTCGGCAGTCGGCAGGCAGTCCGTCCATCCATAATTGTATTATTATTATAATATATACCACCTAACCGTGGTTTTTTTTTCATTCTTTATACCGTCGTCATAGTGTCATACTAGTTGTTACGAGTATACTACTATCTCTTTATCAACCAGTGTACAGTGCGGTAGTTCACGGCTGTGGCTACCTCTGTGTCGGCAGTCGGCAGGCAGTCCGTCCATCCATAATTGTATTATTATTATAATATATACCACCTAACCGTGGTTTTTTTATACCACCTAACCGTGGCAGTCCGTCCATAATTGTATACTAGTATCCAATCCATCCATCTCCATTGTTTACCTGAGGTGCCTTTTAGTTCTGCCTATAAAATATGGAGAACAAAAAAGTTGAGGTTCCAAAATTAGGGAAAGATCAAGATCCACTTCCACCTCGTGCTGAAGCTGCTGCCACTAGTCATGGCCGAGACGATGAAATGCCAGCAACGTCGTCTGCCAAGGCCGATGCCCAATGTCATAGTACAGAGCATGTCAAATCCAAAACACCAAATATCAGAAAAAAAAGGACTCCAAAACCTAAAATAAAATTGTCGGAGGAGAAGCGTAAACTTGCCAATATGCCATTTACCACACGGAGTGGCAAGGAACGGCTGAGGCCCTGGCCTATGTTCATGGCTAGTGGTTCAGCTTCACATGAGGATGGAAGCACTCAGCCTCTCGCTAGAAAACTGAAAAGACTCAAGCTGGCAAAAGCACCGCAAAGAACTGTGCGTTCTTTGAAATCCCAAATCCACAAGGAGAGTCCAATTGTGTCGTTTGCGATGCCTGACCTTCCCAACACTGGACGTGAAGAGCATGCGCCTTCCACTATTTGCATGCCCCCTGCAAGTGCTGGAAGGAGCACCCGCAGTCCAGTTCCTGATAGTCAGATTGAAGATGTCAGTGTTGAAGTACACCAGGATGAGGAGGATATGGGTGTTGCTGGCGCTGGGGAGGAAATTGACCAGGAGGATTCTGATGGTGAGGTGGTTTGTTTAAGTCAGGCACCCGGGGAGACACCTGTTGTCCGTGGGAGGAATATGGCCGTTGACATGCCAGGTGAAAATACCAAAAAAATCAGCTCTTCGGTGTGGAGGTATTTCACCAGAAATGCGGACAACAGGTGTCAAGCCGTGTGTTCCCTTTGTCAAGCTGTAATAAGTAGGGGTAAGGACGTTAACCACCTCGGAACATCCTCCCTTATACGTCACCTGCAGCGCATTCATAATAAGTCAGTGACAAGTTCAAAAACTTTGGGTGACAGCGGAAGCAGTCCACTGACCAGTAAATCCCTTCCTCTTGTAACCAAGCTCACGCAAACCACCCCACCAACTCCCTCAGTGTCAATTTCCTCCTTCCCCAGGAATGCCAATAGTCCTGCAGGCCATGTCACTGGCAAGTCTGACGAGTCCTCTCCTGCCTGGGATTCCTCCGATGCATCCTTGCGTGTAACGCCTACTGCTGCTGGCGCTGCTGTTGTTGCCGCTGGGAGTCGATGGTCATCCCAGAGGGGAAGTCGTAAGCCCACTTGTACTACTTCCAGTAAGCAATTGACTGTTCAACAGTCCTTTGCGAGGAAGATGAAATATCACAGCAGTCATCCTACTGCAAAGCGGATAACTGAGTCCTTGACAACTATGTTGGTGTTAGACGTGCGTCCGGTATCCGCCGTTAGTTCACAGGGAACTAGACAATTTATTGAGGCAGTGTGCCCCCGTTACCAAATACCATCTAGGTTCCACTTCTCTAGGCAGGCGATACCGAGAATGTACACGGACGTCAGAAAAAGACTCACCAGTGTCCTAAAAAATGCAGTTGTACCCAATGTCCACTTAACCACGGACATGTGGACAAGTGGAGCAGGGCAGGGTCAGGACTATATGACTGTGACAGCCCACTGGGTAGATGTATGGACTCCCGCCGCAAGAACAGCAGCGGCGGCACCAGTAGCAGCATCTCGCAAACGCCAACTCTTTCCTAGGCAGGCTACGCTTTGTATCACCGCTTTCCAGAATACGCACACAGCTGAAAACCTCTTACGGCAACTGAGGAAGATCATCGCGGAATGGCTTACCCCAATTGGACTCTCCTGTGGATTTGTGGCATCGGACAACGCCAGCAATATTGTGTGTGCATTAAATATGGGCAAATTCCAGCACGTCCCATGTTTTGCACATACCTTGAATTTGGTGGTGCAGAATTTTATAAAAAACGACAGGGGCGTGCAAGAGATGCTGTCGGTGGCCAGAAAAATTGCGGGACACTTTCGGCGTACAGGCACCACGTACAGAAGACTGGAGCACCACCAAAAACTACTGAACCTGCCCTGCCATCATCTGAAGCAAGAAGTGGTAACGAGGTGGAATTCAACCCTCTATATGCTTCAGAGGTTGGAGGAGCAGCAAAAGGCCATTCAAGCCTATACAATTGAGCACGATATAGGAGATGGAATGCACCTGTCTCAAGTGCAGTGGAGAATGATTTCAACGTTGTGCAAGGTTCTGATGCCCTTTGAACTTGCCACACGTGAAGTCAGTTCAGACACTGCCAGCCTGAGTCAGGTCATTCCCCTCATCAGGCTTTTGCAGAAGAAGCTGGAGGCATTGAAGAAGGAGCTAACACGGAGCGATTCCGCTAGGCATGTGGGACTTGTGGATGCAGCCCTTAATTCGCTTAACAAGGATTCACGGGTGGTCAATCTGTTGAAATCAGAGCACTACATTTTGGCCACCGTGCTCGATCCTAGATTTAAAGCCTACCTTGGATCTCTCTTTCCGGCAGACACAGGTCTGCTGGGGTTGAAAGACCTGCTGGTGACAAAATTGTCAAGTCAAGCGGAACGCGACCTGTCAACATCTCCTCCTTCACATTCTCCCGCAACTGGGGGTGCGAGGAAAAGGCTCAGAATTCCGAGCCCACCCGCTGGCGGTGATGCAGGGCAGTCTGGAGCGACTGCTGATGCTGACATCTGGTCCGGACTGAAGGACCTGACAACGATTACGGACATGTCGTCTACTGTCACTGCATATGATTCTCTCAACATTGATAGAATGGTGGAGGATTATATGAGTGACCGCATCCAAGTAGGCACGTCACACAGTCCGTACTTATACTGGCAGGAAAAAGAGGCAATTTGGAGGCCCTTGCACAAACTGGCTTTATTCTACCTAAGTTGCCCTCCCACAAGTGTGTACTCCGAAAGAGTGTTTAGTGCCGCCGCTCACCTTGTCAGCAATCGGCGTACGAGGTTACATCCAGAAAATGTGGAGAAGATGATGTTCATTAAAATGAATTATAATCAATTCCTCCGCGGAGACATTGACCAGCAGCAATTGCCTCCACAAAGTACACAGGGAGCTGAGATGGTGGATTCCAGTGGGGACGAATTGATAATCTGTGAGGAGGGGGATGTACACGGTGATATATCGGAGGGTGAAGATGAGGTGGACATCTTGCCTCTGTAGAGCCAGTTTGTGCAAGGAGAGATTAATTGCTTCTTTTTTGGGGGGGGTCCAAACCAACCCGTCATATCAGTCACAGTCGTGTGGCAGACCCTGTCACTGAAATGATGGGTTGGTTAAAGTGTGCATGTCCTGTTTTGTTTATACAACATAAGGGTGGGTGGGAGGGCCCAAGGATAATTCCATCTTGCACCTCTTTTTTCTTTTCTTTTTCTTTGCATCATGTGCTGATTGGGGAGGGTTTTTTGGAAGGGACATCCTGCGTGACACTGCAGTGCCACTCCTAGATGGGCCCGGTGTTTGTGTCGGCCACTAGGGTCGCTAATCTTACTCACACAGCTACCTCATTGCGCCTCTTTTTTTCTTTGCGTCATGTGCTGTTTGGGGAGGGTTTTTTGGAAGGGACATCCTGCGTGACACTGCAGTGCCACTCCTAGATGGGCCCGGTGTTTGTGTCGGCCACTAGGGTCGCTTATCTTTCTCACACAGCTACCTCATTGCGCCTCTTTTTTTCTTTGCGTCATGTGCTGTTTGGGGAGGGTTTTTTGGAAGGGACATCCTGCGTGACACTGCAGTGCCACTCCTAGATGGGCCCGGTGTTTGTGTCGGCCACTAGGGTCGCTTATCTTTCTCACACAGTCAGCTACCTCATTGCGCCTCTTTTTTTCTTTGCGTCATGTGCTGTTTGGGGAGGGTTTTTTGGAAGGGACATCCTGCGTGACACTGCAGTGCCACTCCTAGATGGGCCCGGTGTTTGTGTCGGCCACTAGGGTCGCTAATCTTACTCACACAGCTACCTCATTGCGCCTCTTTTTTTCTTTGCGTCATGTGCTGTTTGGGGAGGGTTTTTTGGAAGGGACATCCTGCGTGACACTGCAGTGCCACTCCTAGATGGGCCCGGTGTTTGTGTCGGCCACTAGGGTCGCTTATCTTACTCACACAGCGACCTCGGTGCAAATTTTAGGACTAAAAATAATATTGTGAGGTGTGATGTGTTCAGAATAGGCTGAAAATGAGTGTAAATTATGTTTTTTGAGGTTAATAATACTTTGGGATCAAAATTACCCCCAAATTCTATGATTTAAGCTGTTTTTTAGGGTTTTTTGAAAAAAACACCCGAATCCAAAACACACCCGAATCCGACAAAAAAAATTCGGTGAGGTTTTGCCAAAACGCGGTCGAACCCAAAACACGGCCGCGGAACCGAACCCAAAACCAAAACACAAAACCTGAAAAATTTCCGGCGCTCATCTCTAATTCTCATGACAGGAGACGGTACCAGCGGCTAATGCCATACAAACACAAAGAAGCTAAGTGCATCAGGATGGGCGCACTGTGGAATCCAGTGTACCTCACAGAAAGAGATTTAGTTAGTCTTACCATAGATCTGTCAGGCCCGGGTGTTTTTGTGAATCCGTTAACCCGGAACCAACCACAGGTGTAGGTGCTGGGGTATGAAGAAAGCAGGGAGGACAAAGAAAGTTCCGCTTCATATATTTATTAAATAACAATTCAGTAAGGAGTTAAATGACTAGTTGTTAATCATCATTATACTGAAGTATTGCAAGAATGGCAGAAATAATATGCAAGAGAAAACTCAAAAATAAATAAAAGAAATGTTCATGGAAACATATGCAAAAGCAAGCTGAAGAATAAATGTTGGATTGTCCAAATATAAACAAGCTTTGATGCAGAACTGCAGATTGTGTTTAACTGGATAATGCAGACATGGTGAATTAACTGTAAGAATTTGCAATGGAGTTTTGAGGGTTAACTGAGAGACTGTGATGAATTATCCTTGTAATGACAACATAGCAAATAAAAAGTACTGAATTGGGTTACTTGCGGGTTCCGGAGATCACTGTGAAACTGTAGTAGAAGACAAGGTGATGAATGGGTTAAATGCAGAGTTGAACAAACGAACAGCTGAGAGAAACAGAATCCTCCAGACTTTGAATGATAGGCAGACTGACAAGGTAACCTCATGCAGGACACTGGGAATCCAACTATTTCCAATAGGAGTGCAATTAACTGACAGCACAGCAGAGAGCCGGTGGATCTTTCAGCAGTGAAGGCTGCAGACGGACCTCTGGGAACGGAGGCGATATCTGGACCACGGGAATCACACAGGAATGCACGGAGAGAGCTCAGAGCTAGAGCACAGCTTTGATACAACAAAGCACTGGCCCAGAGTGACATAATCCCAGCCTACTTAAAGGCAGCACAAGCACGGGATTGGCTTACACACCTGCCCACAGGTGTTTTCACAAGTGCTCAGTATTAGCTATTTGGTCTCCAACATGGCCACCTCCTATACAGCAGACACACCGCAGTGCCTTAGGCCATTTGGTCCCCGCACTCACAGTTCCCAGACTCTGCATTACCTGTGCCATTGATCACGCCGTGTCCCCACACGGGCGCACAGCACCGCGAGCAACCGCACTTGCAACGGATGAACCCCAGAACCCGCAAAGGTGAGAGACCGGTTCGTGACAGTACCACCTCTTCTACGGGTGGTCTCCGAACACCTTTGAACCTTGTCAGGATTTTTGGAGACGTATTTCTGTACCAGTCTTGGAGCATGAACATCTTCAGAGAAAACCCAGGATCTCTCCTCCGGACCGTAACCCTTCCAGTCGACCAGAAACTGTAAACGTCCATATCGGGAACGTGAGTCCACAATCTCTTTAACTTCAAATTCCTCATTCTGCAAAGAGTGAACTTTAGGAGATTTGGACTGGGTAGTACGGAACTTATTGAGAATCAAAGGCTTCAGTAAAGATGTATGAAAGGCGTTAGGAATTCTCAAAGACGGTGGCAGCTTGACTTTGTATGACACAGGGTTGAGTACCTTTACAATGGGAAATGGACCAATATACCTGGGAGCAAATTTCTTAGAAGGAACTTTGAACTTGAGATTGCGCGTAGAAATCCAAACTTGGTCTCCCACTTTGTAATTCGGTACAGCTTTACGTTTTCTATCTGCAAAAGATTTATAACGAGCGGAAGTTTTGACCAAGGACTTATGTACACAACTCCAGATGCTAGATAGACGTTGAAGCTCTTGATCTGCCGCTGGGACCTCTAGGGCTGGCAATGGATGAAACTCTGGCACACGAGGATGAAAGCCGAAGTTAATATAAAAGGGCGTAGATTCTGAAGATGAATGGAAGAGATTATTATGAGCAAATTCTGCCAATGGAAGGTAGTCAACCCAGTCATCCTGTGAGGACGATATATATAGCCGGAGAAATGTTTCAAGGTCTTGGTTGACTCTCTCAGTTTGTCCATCTGTCTGAGGATGATATGCAGAAGAAAAGTTCAACTTGACATTTAAAGATGAACAAAGCGACCTCCAAAACTTGGCCACAAACTGTGTTCCCCGATCAGAGATAATTTCTCGAGGAAGGCCATGCAACTTGAAGATTTCAGAGATGAACAATCTGGCTAGTAAAGGGGCTGATGGTAACCCAGTTAATGAAATGAAATGTGCCATTTTCGAAAATCGATCCACTATCACCCAAATGGTATTTCGCCCTTTTGATGGAGGTAGATCGGTCACGAAATCCATTGAGATATGAGTCCATGGTTGTTTGGGTATGGATAGTGGATGTAGTAGACCTGGTGGAGAACTTCTTGGACTCTTATGTTGGGCACATTTAGGACATGCTGCTATAAACTCTTGGACATCGGCTTTGAGACGTGGCCACCAATAAGACTGTTGAATAAATTTGAGAGTCTTTAGAACCCCAGGATGACACATGAAGGAAGAGGAGTGAGCCCAGGTAAGCAGCCGTTTTCGAAGACTTGTGGCGACAAAGGTCTTGCCAAGCGGAGGAACTGGAGAGGTTCGAGTCATTAAAAAGGACGTAGGATTCACAATGGCTTGATTCGTGGTAGCATCATTTAATTCAGAAGAAGCAAAGGACCGAGAAAGGGCATCTGCCTTTTTGTTCTGAGACCCTGGACGATAGGTGAGCTTGAAATTGAATCGTGTGAAGAAAAGCGCCCATCGAGCTTGTCGTGGATTCAAACACTGAGCTGACTGCAGATACAGAAGATTCTTATGATCAGTATAAACTGTAATGCGATGTTGAGCTCCTTCTAGAAGGTATCTCCACTCCTCAAATGCCAACTTGATGGCAAGTAACTCTTGCTCACCGATTGCATAATTACGTTCTGCCGGGAGGAACTTACGGGAGAAATATCCACAGGGATGGACCTTTTTATCTTCAAAGACTTGTGACAACACAGCTCCTACTGCTTCTGTAGATGCATCCACCTCTAGTAGAAAGGGACGATTCAAATCAGGCTGTCGAAGAATGGGGGCTGACACAAAGGCTTGCTTTAAATCAGAGAAGGCTTTGATTGCTTCAGAAGACCAGTTCGTAGGATTTGCTCCCTTGCGAGTTAGGGCTGTGATGGGAGCAGCTAACGTAGAATAATTCTTGATGAATCTCCTATAGAAATTCGCAAAGCCAAGAAATCGCTGAATCCCCTTGAGAGTTGAAGGAGTGGACCAATCTCGGATAGCTTGTACCTTACCTGGATCCATACATAGCTCTGATCCAGAAATGATGTAACCAAGGAACGGTATGGAAGATACTTCAAAAGTGCACTTCTCTAACTTACAATAAAGATGATTTTTCCTCAGACGTGTCAGTACCTCTTTAACTTGGTGACGGTGAGACTTTAGATCCTTAGAGAATATTAGGATATCATCCAGGTACACTACTAGACACTTGTAGAGAAGATCACGAAAAAGTTCATTCACATAGCTTTGAAAAACTGCAGGTGCATTACAAAGACCAAAGGGCATTACGAGGTATTCGTAATGCCCATCCCGGGTATTAAAAGCAGTCTTCCACTCGTCCCCTGCACGGATGCGGATTAAATTGTAGGCCCCTCGGAGATCCAGTTTTGTAAACACAGTAGCTCCCTTTACCCGGTCAAATAATTCTGGAATTAAGGGTAATGGATACTTGTTTTTCACAGTGATCTCATTGAGTCCACGGTAATCTATGCATGGTCGTAACCCACCGTCCTTCTTCTTAACGAAAAAGAATCCGGCTCCTGCAGGTGAAGAAGATGGTCTGATAAATCCTTTGATTAGATTTTCCTGTATATAGTCAGACATAGCTTGCGTCTCTGGGATGGATAGCGGATAAATTCGTCCCCTAGGAGGGGTTTTGCCTGGAACCAGGACGATTGGGCAGTCCCATTCGCGGTGAGGAGGTAGAGAGTCTGCTGCTTGTTTACTGAAAACATCTGCAAAAGATTGATACACCGGAGGTAGGTCGGGAAGGCTAATTGACCGGAGAGGTACAATTGAGGCTAAACAGTCCTTGGTACAAGATTTACCCCACGAAAGGACTTCCATGGTTTGCCAATTGAGTTGAGGATTATGTTTCTGCAGCCAAGGTAAACCAAGTATCACATCTTGAGAGGCTTTGGGAATCACGTAGAAGGAGAGGTATTCGGAATGGAGCACACCAACTTTCATCTTGAGACATACGGTTCGATGAGTAATTATACCATCTGGAATTCGACTTCCATCCACTGCTGTAACGGCAACTGCTGCTTCCAGAGGCATGGTTTGAACTTTAGACCGCATGACAAAGGCTGAGGAGATGAAGTTCTCGGCTGCCCCGGAATCTAGGAGAGCTGAAACTTTCACTGTAGAACTTGGAACTTCTAATTGAATAGACAAGGTCGGCTCTTTCCCAGAACGTGATTCTAGAGTAACTCCTAGCTTAACCTCTCTTGAATAAGCTAGGAGCGAGAGTTTCCCGGTCGGAGTTTGCAGAATTTAACTAAGTGTTCGGAGGACCCACAGTACATGCAGAGGTTACCCTGTCGACGACGAAGTCGTTCCTCTTCTGTGAGGCGAGAGCGCCCAATCTGCATAGGTTCTTCTGTCGTTACCGGAGACTGTGAAGAAGAGTCTTGTCGAGGCCTAGGATGATAACGTGGACTGGATCGCTCTGCCCTGGATTTCTCTAAACATCGCTCCCTGTAGCGTAGGTCAAGTTTGTTACAGAGAGAAATCAATTCATCCAGTTTAATTGGCACATCCCGGCTAGTTAAATCATCCTTGATTCTCTCTGAAAGTCCATTCCAAAACGCGGCGATCAGGGCCTCCTCATTCCAGTTTAACTCTGAAGACAACGTGCGAAACTGAATAATATATTGACTGACAGGACGTAAACCTTGACGTAGACGGAGAATCTCCAAGGATGCTGAGGTGGTCCTGCCTGGTTCGTCAAAGATTCTCCGGAAGGAAGATACGAACTCTTTGTAATTAGAGAGGATAGGATCACCTCTCTCCCATAATGGTGATGCCCACTCCAGAGCCTGACCAGAGAGGAGGGCAATAATATATGCGACCTTAGAACGAGCTGATGGGAAACTGGCGGACATCAGTTCGAACTGGATCTCGCATTGATTCAGGAATCCTCTGCAAAGTTTTGGAGTCCCGTCAAACTTACTTGGAGAGGGTAACTGCAAGCGGGACGTAGGCAGCATCACAGGAGAAGCTGTAGTGGTAACTGGGACAACCGGAGTTGGAATCTGAACTTGAGACGTTTTAATAGCTGTATGAAGAGTCTCTAAACGGTCTGCCATAGTTTGCATAAACTGCACTATTTGTGTCTGTATAGACTCCTGGTTTTCCAGACGGAAAAGGATATCTGACGTAGCACCGCCTCCTGCGAATTGGTCACTTGACGGATCCATGTGGCCAGTGCTTACTGTCAGGCCCGGGTGTTTTTGTGAATCCGTTAACCCGGAACCAACCACAGGTGTAGGTGCTGGGGTATGAAGAAAGCAGGGAGGACAAAGAAAGTTCCGCTTCATATATTTATTAAATAACAATTCAGTAAGGAGTTAAATGACTAGTTGTTAATCATCATTATACTGAAGTATTGCAAGAATGGCAGAAATAATATGCAAGAGAAAACTCAAAAATAAATAAAAGAAATGTTCATGGAAACATATGCAAAAGCAAGCTGAAGAATAAATGTTGGATTGTCCAAATATAAACAAGCTTTGATGCAGAACTGCAGATTGTGTTTAACTGGATAATGCAGACATGGTGAATTAACTGTAAGAATTTGCAATGGAGTTTTGAGGGTTAACTGAGAGACTGTGATGAATTATCCTTGTAATGACAACATAGCAAATAAAAAGTACTGAATTGGGTTACTTGCGGGTTCCGGAGATCACTGTGAAACTGTAGTAGAAGACAAGGTGATGAATGGGTTAAATGCAGAGTTGAACAAACGAACAGCTGAGAGAAACAGAATCCTCCAGACTTTGAATGATAGGCAGACTGACAAGGTAACCTCATGCAGGACACTGGGAATCCAACTATTTCCAATAGGAGTGCAATTAACTGACAGCACAGCAGAGAGCCGGTGGATCTTTCAGCAGTGAAGGCTGCAGACGGACCTCTGGGAACGGAGGCGATATCTGGACCACGGGAATCACACAGGAATGCACGGAGAGAGCTCAGAGCTAGAGCACAGCTTTGATACAACAAAGCACTGGCCCAGAGTGACATAATCCCAGCCTACTTAAAGGCAGCACAAGCACGGGATTGGCTTACACACCTGCCCACAGGTGTTTTCACAAGTGCTCAGTATTAGCTATTTGGTCTCCAACATGGCCACCTCCTATACAGCAGACACACCGCAGTGCCTTAGGCCATTTGGTCCCCGCACTCACAGTTCCCAGACTCTGCATTACCTGTGCCATTGATCACGCCGTGTCCCCACACGGGCGCACAGCACCGCGAGCAACCGCACTGGCAACGGATGAACCCCAGAACCCGCAAAGGTGAGAGACCGGTTCGTGACAAGATCTCCTTTTCTGCAGCGGGGTACACTGGTATTCCACAGGGAATAACATCGGGGATGTCCTAAAGCAGTTCCTCATGGGAGCAGGGCCGGCAACAGAAATCTTGGGGCCCGGTACACTGATATCTCTGCGGGCCCCCCCTCCCCAACCTACTCCCCCTTCCCCCTTGACCTCAGACCAACACATCCCTGCCTGCAAACCTAACCCTTCCCCCACAACCTAACCCTAACACTCCTTGGCATACTTACGTTCGGGATGCCGGCGTCACCATTCTGACTGCCGGGATCCCAACTACATTCCGTGGGAAACAGTCCTTTAAGAAGCTAAAATGGTAAATAAATACAACCCAGACGCTTGAAATGGTGTGCTTTGCTGCAAGCTGCCACCATAAAAAGGGGGTAGTCAGACCCACAATAAACAATATATAAAAAGAAAGAGATGGTGGCGCTGATAAATGATTTCTTGACTGGATAGAACAATATTAAAATAATTATACATTGTATAACAACAATGGCATTAATCAATAAAATAAATCTCACATAACATAAACACCCGGGATAAGCATATTTAACATATAATTCTATTAATATTGTTTTATCCAGTGCATCAAGAAAACATTTATCAGCTCCTTTCAGAAGCCTAGTTCCAAATCCCAAAACGCCTGGAGAGCCAAGAGCGCACACTTACCAATATACACAGCTGCCTGCCGCTATCCAGACAAGGCTCCGAGTCTCCAGACAGCCTGAGGCTGTTGTATTCCTCAGTCTGTCTGTGAGCTGCGCCGGCCGTGCAGTCTCTATAGCCGATTGCAGTCCCGCTCCTGCTCGGCTGCTCCTCACAGCAGAGACACAGGGCGGTCGGGGAGGAGAGAAGTGGAGGATGCAGCGGTGTCGCGCATAGCCCGGCGCGACGTCGCTGCACACGGGGACTTCAGGAGTTCCGGACAGCTGACCTGGGGAGATGGGAGCTACACACAGTGGGCGGCCGGCGAGATGCCGCGATATCAAAACTTATACCTACAATTACAAACGTGAATCCATGCTGCAACTGCTGCAGGTGGACCTTGGGGCCCCTCACAACGTCGAGGCCCGGGATGGATGTCCCCTTTGACCCCCCCTATCGCCGGGCCTGCATGGGAGGGGATGCACTGTAGTGGGCACAAGAATCCGGCATCCAAAGGAAGCATCCTGGGAGGCGGAAGTATCAAAGGCATAGAACCTGATGAACGTGTTCACTGAGGACCTTGTAGCCTCCTTGCACAATTGTTCTAGGGATGCGCCATGGTGGGCCACCTAAGAAGTTCCAACAGACCGAATAAAATGGGCCTTGATAGTAGCAGGAGCTGGAAGTCCAGCCTGTACATAAGCTTGTGCAATCACCATTCTAATCCATCTGGCCACGGTCTGCTTATTTGCTGGCCAGCCACGTTTGTGAAAACCAAAAAGGACAAAGAGAGAATCAGATCTCCTAAGAGAGGCGGTTCTCTTCACATATATATGGAGAGCCCGTACCACATCCAAAGATCGTTCTTTGGAGGACAAACCAGGAGAGATAAAGGCCGGTACCACAATCTCTTGGTTAAGGTGGAAAGACGACACCACCTTAGGCAGATAACCAGGGCGAGTTCTAAGAACCACATGGTCACGGTGAAAAATCAGAAAGGGTGACCGACAGGATAAGGCACCCAAGTCTGAAACCTTCTAGCAGAGGCCATAGCCAGCAAAAATAAGACCTTAACTGTAAGCCATTTAAGGTCCACAGACTCAAGAGGTTCAAATGGAGACTCTTGTAGGGCATCCAGAACAACTGACAAATCCCAAAGAGCCACAGGAGGAACATATGGAGGTTGAATCCAAAAAACACCCTGAGTGAAAGTATGAACGTCAGACAAAGTCACAATTTTTCTCTGAAACCATACCGACAAGGCTGAAATATGAACCTTGAGGGAGGCACGACGAAGGCCGAAGTCCAGGCACTGGTGCAGAAAAGCCAAGAGATTGGCAGTGCTGAACTTGTATGCATCATAATTCTTAGCCGCACACCAGGTGAAGTAAGAATTCCAGACCCTATAATAATTCCGAGCCAAAGTCGGTTTACGGCTTTCAACAAAGTTTGAATGACCGCCTCAGAAAATCCTTTGGCCCTCAGAATTGAAGCTTCAAGAGCCACGCCATCAAAGCCAGTCGGGCCAGATCCTTGTGGACACAAGGGCACTGAACGAGGAGGTCTGTGCATTGCGGAAGTAGAAGAGGATGCTCTATCGAGAGACCCTGCAGGTCTGAGAACAAATGCTGTCTGGGCCACGCTGGAGCGATTAGAAGTACAGTAGTAATCCTCCTTCTTGCTTGAACTTCCTTATTACCCTGGGCAGGAGTGACACGGGAGGGAACACGTATGGCAGCCAAAAGTTCCATGGAATTGCCACTGCGTCCACGAACGCTGCTTGAGGATGCCTTGTGATTGTGTCGAGATGCCATCTGGTCTACATCTGGTAGGCCCCACTTGTCCACTAGGAGTTGAAACACTTCCAGATGAAGGCTCCACTCTCCGGTGTGTACATCCTGATGACTGAGGAAGTTCACTTCCTAGTTGAGGACCCCCGGAATGAACACTGCCGATATGGCTGGCAGATGGCGTTCCACCCATAGAAGAATCTTTGAATGCCACCTTGATGATTTTTGTACACCACCATGGTGGCGTTGTCCAACTATACTTGAACAGGCCTGTTCTGTACCAGAGGCAGGGCCAGTTTCAAAGCATTGAACAATGCCTGCAACTCCTGAATGTTTATCGGAAGGAGAGATTCCTTCCTGATCCACCGACCCTGAAGGGAGTGTTGCTCCAACACCGCATCCCAACCCTGCAGACCGACATCTATCGTTAGGAGGACCCAGTTGGAGATCCACAAGAGACGACCCCTGTTCAATCGTTGGTCCTGGAGCCACCAGCTCAGAGACAGACAAACATCCGGAGTCAAGAAAATCATGTGAGACCTGATCCGGTGAGGCAGCCTTCCCACTTGGAAAGGATTAACCTCTGCAGAGAGCAAGAATGAAATTGAGTGTACTCTACCATGTCGAAAGCCGACACCATGAGGCCTAGTACTTGCATCGCTGAGTGTATTGATACACGAGGGCAAAAGAGGAAGCATCGTATCCTGTCCTGAAGTTTCTGGACCTTCTCCAGAGACAAGAACAACCGTTGGTTGTGTGTGCCCAGTAACTCCCCCAGGTGTATCATGCTCTGAGCAGGAACCAGCAAGGATTTCTTCCAGTTGATGAGCCACCCGTGGCCTTGCAGGAATTGGACCATCAGCTCCAGATGACGGAGGAGAACCTCTGAAGAGTTCACCAGGATCAACAAGTCATCCAGATACGGCAGGATCCTGATACCCTGACGGTGTAGAAGGGCTGTCATGACTGCCATAACCTTGGTGAAGATTCGCAGAGCGGTGGTCAGTCCAAAAGGCAAGTCCTGGAATTGATAATGTAGGTTGCCAATAGCAAACCGCAGATATTGCTGATGCGACATGGCAATAGGTATATGTAGGTAAGCATCCTGAATGTCCAGGGATACCATATACTGTAGTCCTTGGGCTCCAAGGCCAGAACAATAGAGCAAAGAGTTTCCATATGGAATTTGGAAACCTTCACAAATTTGTTCAAAGACTTGAGGTTGAGAATGAGCCGTGAGGTTCCATTCGGTTTCGGAACTAGGAACAGCGTTGAATAGTACCCCCTGCCTCTCTGAGCCAGAGGCACCGGCACTATCACTCCTGTGTCCAGGAGGGATTGTACCACCAAATGTAAGTTTTTGCTTTTAACGGATCCAAAATGATACTTGTCGAGCAAAACTGACGAGGGGGACGTTTCTTGAAAGAGATGGCGTATCCGTGAGTGACGACAAAATGAGCTCCAGTGCCTGGAGTCGGGGATATAGAGGAGGCGGTGCAGTGCATCTTGGGAACAGTCAAAGCTTTAGCCTGTTGGTTCCTCGGATCAAGATCCAACTCTACACCCCTGATGTTATTCCCTGTGGAATACCAGTGTACCCCGCTGCAGAAAACCCGGCATTGACCCGGTATATTGCCGGGTCGACACGGGTCACCGTGCAATGTGAAAAGGGCCCATGAGAATTCCCGGGTCGCCTGACCCGGTAATTCAATCTGGGTTATAAGAATGGTTATTCCCTGGTTGAATACTGAGTCATTGGCAGCGTGAACAGGTTGCCGGGCGGATGCAACTCGGGACCCGTTCACTACATAGGTAGAGGCGGCGAGGAGATGAGCTAATCTCCCAACACCAACTCCCCCCCCCCCCCACTGCTATGGCAACCGACCCGGCATATTGCCAGGTCGTGAAGCCTGCAGTTAGGGTCCAATGCCGGATCCCTTCCGGGAAGGACCCATTTCCAATTCCGGGTGGGATCCAGCATTGGAGATGTGAAAGGGGTAATATAGAATATACTGAACATTACCTTTTTTTCTCTTTATAATTAGTATTGCACTTTTTGGGTCATCCTCAACTTTTTTCCTCTACTGAGTGATTTTGCTTTCTGTACGTGGCCTGTGCATCCGTGTGTCTTTTTCCTTTCTTATATTTTATTATTATTATTATTATTATTATTATTATTATTATTATACATTTTTGATTGTCGATAACGTTGTGATATTATTTGCAGATTATCATGTTGCACACTTATTCTAACCACCTGCTGCAAGTCCTGCCTGGTCAGTCTTACATTGTCTCTCAGAGATTTATACATTTCTTCCACACTAGATATCATACACCGATTTATAACATAAGCTACCTTGATATCTTGTTAATTGTACATGCTAAGTTTATAATAGTTCATTAAAATATTCTGAGTGTATTTACCCAGGTTGTATATTCTGTAAGGGTATTAGAATATGTAAAATACAACTCGTGTATGTGTGCAAATTATGTTTTTTTTATCATGTACAAATAGTTTTTACCCACAGAATAATAACCCATCTACACCTTTTATTCTGCACCAACAATGAAATTGAGAAGTAGAGAGTGATATTGTAGCTGCAACCATTACCTCAATCTAATAGCCTCCATCCCTCATGCTGGGGCAGCTGAGGTCACTCCTTGTGCTTTTGTGAAAAGAACCCTACTATTTATCCTTTGTAGTCTTCTAGATTGTGAACTTTGGCAAATGGATGAGAGCAAAATTCTATTCTTCCCTTATGAGATATGGATTTGACCTTGTTCTGTCCTTAAGTTTTATACAGTGGGAATAAAGGAGTTACTACCAGTGAAAAGGAGCATTGGAGAAAAAAGTATTTTTATTTGTAAGGGGAGGTTGACAAATGAAGTGTTCTTAGCAATTAATGACCAGCTTCAAAACAACTTTAAGATGAGGTGGTCCTGGGGCATTCACAAAACCTGCTGACTACAGCAGCCTGGTAATTAGATATAACCTGGTCATAGATCAGAACTGGGCAGCAGACTTCAGAAAAAAGGGTCTTTAGCAAACTGACAACCCTATGTTTGATCAGTCTCTTTGTTGCCCACAGTGTTATATCCTTGTTGCTGTCTTTCCAGCTCTAATACTTAGATCAATAAATATATGCATATTTCTTATCAGCATTGGTTTCAAAGGACAGCTACTCCCTGCTGACTTGCTCAGACTTCTTAAGAGTGCATAAAATACTATCTGCAATTTCTGCTTTACTCTCAGCAGGATTCCTTTCTCAGATAGCTTGTTTACCTGTAGCAGAATAACGTTTCCATTCTATATATAGTGCTATGGTAATTGCAAAAAAAGGTATTTATTATTGTCATGAATAAAAATGAAACATTGCACTGTTTCCTGTCATGCTGGTCATTGCTTGTGATAATTGTGTACGGTATGTTGTTGAATCATCTTCAAACACCATTTAAATTGAATGCAGAACAAATGTAAGACATGAATGCTATAATAATGTAAGTGTGATTGTGTAAACAAGCACACACATTCACACACATATATACATTGTGAAAAAAGTAGTCCCAGGTGATGACTTCTCTTACTGATATGCTGTACCATGTCCTCTGTTTATTTGACAAGATGACAAGCAAACACATGTTTAGCAGCACACAGCAAAACATTCAGAAATACCTGTGAAAATAAAAAAAACCTGGCGCCAAACTGTGCCCCAAAAATAATAAATATATAAATAAACTAATAAATATATAAATAATAAAAATTGTATAAAAGAGTGCAAATTGCAGCAGATGATTACCAATCCTCTCATTAAGGATACATTAGAACAAAGAAAATCAGGTGGCGCACTAATAGCACAGCCCATACACATAATGAGACGTGTGTGTGTGTGTGTGTGTGTGTGTGTGTGTGTGTGTGTATATATTTATTAAATAACAATATATGAGATAAATTGTAAGAGTAATATAAAAATAAATCATTTATAGATATAAAGCAGTATTCAAACACCTACAGTCTCATAAACACAGACTGAAAATCGTATAAAAAGTGCTTAATATGAGTAACTGTTGCCACAAAATGTCACAGTGTATCCAATAAACCAGAATGGTAACTATTGCCACACATAAAGAAAGTGTCCCAGTAGCCAATAGTTCTGTTTATGTGTGACAGATAAGCTGCTAGAAATAATCACGTAGTATGCAGGTATGAAGAGAATACCATGAAGACTCTTGATGTCCTCTCATCAGTCTCGACACAGTCTTTTCAGTCACGATACCTAGAGCAGCTGTATATCTGTAGTACTAGTGCTCCCAATGCCAAATCGATATATGGTTGGATCCGATGTGGTGTGACCCAGTATTAGTAACTATCCATATGGGTCAAAGCAAACAGGAGCTGCAATTGATGGCAGGAAAGTCACAGTCAGGTAACCACGGGGACCAGTAGTACAAGCGGCTGCATCGGCTTTAGTCGAGCAGAAAAAGCTCCATTAATGGGAAAGGAGGCCTCCTTCGAGCAGATTGGTCACTGTAACAGTGGGTGTGTACTAAATCAAGGTGGCAACAGTTGTAATAGAGCTTTGGATGTCTGCAGGGATCCATGGCCCTCATTCCGAGTTGTTAGCTCGCAAGCGGATTTTAGCAGATTTGCTCATGCTAAGCCGCCGCCTACTGGGAGTGAATCTTAGCATCTTAAAATTGCGAACGATGTATTTGCAATATTGCGATTACACACCTCGTAGCAGTTTCTGAGTAGCTCCAGACTTACTCGGCATCTGCGATCAGTTCAGTGCTTGTCGTTACTGGTTTGACGTCACAAACACACCCAGCGTTCGCCCAGACACTCCTCCGTTTCTCCGGCCACTCCTGCGTTTTTTCCGGAAACGGTAGCATTTTTTCCCACACGCCCATAAAACGGCCTGTTTCCGCCCAGTAACACCCATTTTCTGTCAATCACATTACGATCGCCAGAACGATGAAAAAGCCGTGAGTAAAATTCCTAACTGCATAGCAAATTTACTTGGCGCAGTCGCAGTGCGAACATTGCGCATGCGCATTAAGCGGAAAATCGCTGCGATGCGAAGATTTTTACCGAGCGAACATCTCGGAATGAGGGCCCATACACTTTCAATGCATTTTTCTGCAAATGGCAGCTTTATTTAAGAAACGGAGTTGTGCTATTAGTGGTGCCACCTGATATTTTTTGTAGTAATTCCTGTGAATCTGTCTCTTGCTAGATATAAATTAGCTATCTAGACACTGGCCACAGTTATCAGTCACCCCATACTTAAACACTTCCAACCAAGCGCTAACTAATTACTTATACACAGTTGATTCTCCCACCTGTGTCTCTGCCTGTGTGTTTCTAATCCACAACCCAAAGCATGTCACTTAACATTAGAAATACAGGGAGCAAAGCTAAATATACCCCCGCTAGCCTCACCAAGTAGGGGGCATAACTTTCTTTAGAAGGCATCTGCATTTTTATGTAGAACCCTGGTCTGTGCTCAGCTAAGAACTGAAATGGCTGAACAGCCAAAAACCTTAGCACCTTAGCGTTGACCTCCCTGTTGGTGTGCATCCAAAAAAGTGGTGGGTGAGCTGTTACTAGTGTAAACTCTCAGGCAAAAACAGATATTAATGCAGTGCCTCAATGGCCCATTTGATGGCGATTCACTTTTTTTCCACTGTGGTGTACTTTTATTACACAGCAACAGTTTCTACTGAGATAGAGAACAGACTTCTTTTCACCTTCTTTCACTTGGGACAGTGTGATACCTAAACCTACTCTAGAGGCATCCAATTGTAGAATGAACCTCTGGTTGAAGTCAGGTGCTTGTAACACTGGAGAGGAGCATAGTGACATTTGTAAATCAAGCCAGGCTACTTCAGCCACTTAAGAATTTTGTAACATGACTTCCGGTTCCGGGCTGAATGGAGTAGCACCTCTCTCCTGAAGCTCCGGTGCCTCCCACCACAATACCCTGCAAATCGCCCATTCTGGGCGTCCTTTGAGCGGTCAGTCTCCCCCCGCTTTCCCCCTGCACACGGGACTGTCCTTTATGGACAAATATCTGGCCCCCTCCATGCCGGGCAAAACTTCCCGCACCAAACAAGATGCTGCCCACGGCCCTGCAGCCAAAATGGCCACCACAGCGTCTCTGAGCTCTGGAGCTCCGGCTGCAGAGACACAAACTGGCGGCCCAGCTCCTCCGCCCCCGACTCCCGCTGCCCCTGCCAGGGCTCACATTGCGGAAGACCTGCTGTCTGCTCCCCCTCCTGCCCAGCCACTTTCCTATGGGGACATTGTGCGGTCTGTACAAGAAACTGTACAACCCATGTTTCAGGAACAAGCAAAATCTCATGCTGCTGCTTTACAGCAAGCCGTACTCGACATCAAAAGTCAATACAAGCAGCCAGCGAAGCGTGTCCTGCAGGTGGAACACACCGCTGGTGAAAATTTTCAACAGATTGCTGAACTTTCTGAAATTTCTGCTAAACTACAGAAATCGGAAAACATGGTATGGTCAAAACTCGACGACCTGGAGAATAGATCACTTCGCAATAATCTCAGGCTCATTGGTCTACCGGAGTCAGTCAAGGGACACGCTCTTTATCACTTTCTCTGTAATTCATTGCCTGAACTTCTCGGAGTGCAAGATATTTGTACAGACCTAGTAGTAGAACGTGCCCACAGGACGGGCCCTACTCGCTCTTGCTCCCCAGAGTCCAGGCCCCGAGCCGTATTATTCCGCTGTCTTAATTTCCTCCACAAAGAGGCACTCTGGTCAGCGTCCCGCTGCACATGGGACATCCTGTGGGAAGATTCTAAGCTGCTCCTCTTCCAAGACTTTTCCCCTGAACTTGCCAGACTCAGAAAGGCATTTTCTCCCGTCTGCTCCAAACTAGCCCGTGAAGGCCGCAAGTTTGCCTTACTCTACCCCGCGCGGTTGAGAGTCTTCGAGGGTTCCTCTTTCAAGGACTTCACCAACCCAGACGATGCTGCTGCTTTTGTCTCGGAACTCCTGGCACCTGACTCTGGCTCGAACTGATCGGATAATATGGCCCCCGTCCAAATGCCTTCTACGTCCATGGTTACCCCCTTCCCTTCACCGGGTGCTATACATATTCCCCTTACGTTCATGCCCCTTCTACCTCCTAGACAATGCATCTCTTATGTTCTCGATGATGTTTCTCCCCCTGGTTTCTCCAGTCCTCTGGGTGATGTATATCGTTGTAAATGCTTATACCTTTTACCTGTTTCAAATTATTATTGACAAATGCCTTGCTAGCAACTGTTATCAAACGTTTACATATTTCTTCTTCTCCTTATTTTTTATGTGAGTTTAGACAGCGCGCCTCGCCATTTTGACCGCTCACATTGATACTTCCCTTCCATGTCCCCCTCCTCTTCCCCCTCCCTATTTAGCGCTATATTGTGGTGGGTGGCTAGGAGCGGTGCGCTCCTCGCCGCTTATTGTTAATTCTTGCTTTCTCCACCCATGAAGTCGCTCTTAGATTGTTATTGTGAGACTCCTATACGGATCTCTGTTTTCATTTGTGTCTCTATGACTCTGTTGTTTCTCTATCTCTCTCCCTTCCCGTCCCTCCTTTTGTGTCTTCCCCTGTCCGCTCTCTTTTCTGGGTATGCATTATGTCCTCTCATGAGACTCCTTATAGCGTAGTTATATATGTCTTCCGTTAGGGTTGGTACATGGAATGTAGGGGGAAGACATTCTCCTATTAAGAGGAAGAAGATCCTACTTTACTTAAATAGACTGCATATGGATTTGATGTTTATACAAGAGACCCACCTTCTTTCCCCGGAGGCCCAAAAACTGGGTGTCCTGGGTTGGCAGGTGCTCGCAGATGCTCCATACTCTTCTAAAGCTAGAGGTGTCCTGGTCCTGGCTAAACGATCTTTGTATATTGAAGTTCTAACCTCTATATGTGATCCTACAGGCAGGTTTCTTATTTTAGAGATTATGTTATATAACACTAAATATGTACTTTGTACAATGTATGCACCTAATTCTTACTCTAAAGTATTTTTTAAACGACTCCTGACAAAGTTATATCCGTTTGCCTCCCTCCCCATGATAGTGGGCGGCGATTTTAATATCGTCGCCTCTACATATATGGACACAAACTCCTCCGCTCGTGCACGCCCTTCCCCTACCTTTGGTATCCCCTTTTTCACGCACCAACTGCACCTCACTGATGTGTGGAGATTTTTCCACCCTACAGACAGGGAATACTCATGCCTCACGGCTGCCCATGGCACCATGTCCAGGATTGACTTTTTACTATTGTCCGACTCCCTCATCCCCCAAATCTCTGACTCTCAGATGGAGGCTATCTCTATCTCTGACCACGCCCTAGTTTGGATGTCGCTTACCACGTCCCTTTGACCGGGGCTCCTTTAAGTGCTGGCGCTTCCCCACTGATTTTGCTTCCTCCTTACACTTCAAGCGCAGGCTGGCTGAGTTTTGGGAAGAGTTCAAAATTGATAACGAGGGTGCCCTTAATGCGGAACCTTTGATGTTCTGGCAGACCTCAAAAGCAGTCATACGCGGCAGGCTTATAGAATACGTTTCCTCACGAAAGAAGCGATTTCTGTCTGACTTTAAAAACTCTCAACGCAGCTTAACTGAGGCCTTCCAGAGTTTCAAACAACATCCCACCCCTCTTTCTAAGAAGACTTATTTAGAATGTAAATCCCGGTTTAATGCTGTGTTAGCTGCGATGGGTGACCGACATACTTTTCACAAGAATCCCCGTTTCTATAGGTTTGGGGACAAGACAGGTCACCTCCTCTCCAGCCTGTTGAAGGGGTCGACACCTTCAGTAATTCAATCACTGCAACGAACTGATGGATCATTGGCTACTAAGTCTGCTGATATGGCCAAACTCCTTCCAGATTTCTATACTGATATCTATTCTTGTCCCATTATTGACGAGCAAGCTAAAAGCTCTTTTTGGGAAGTGACCCCCCTCCCCCGATTTGAACCTACTCTGACTGACAACCTTTGTTCCCCAATCACGTCACAAGAGGTAGAGAAAGCTATCAAGGGCCTTAAGCATTTGAAGGCTCCGGGGCCTGATGGCTTCTCTGGAGAATTTTATAAAATGCTCCTCCCTAATGTGGTAGACCCCCTAACCCTGGTGTTTAACAAAATTTTAACCTCAAATTCTATCCCTCTATACTTTAATGACGCTCTGATCCGTCTCCTTCCCAAAACAGGTAGAGACCCCCATCTCCCGGGTTCCTACCGCCCTATATCCCTCCTAAATACCGACTACAAACTCTTCACAAAGATTATTGCTGACAGAATGAAGGGTTTACTTCTTTCTATTATCCATCCAGACCAAACTGGCTACATCTCAGGCCAGCACTCGACGAATAATATTCGTAAAATTTTAGCGGCAGCCATATGGTTACGTTCCAGCGGGACTTTAGACCCCCAATATGTCTTTTCTTTGGACGCTGAGAAGGCCTTTGACCTGGTCAGCTGGGACCATTTATACACTGCCCTAGACAGGTTTGGGTTCCCGCTGGAGCTGATCAATATGCTACGTACTCTATACTCCCCCTCAGCTTCCCGAATTATGTGCAATGGCTACCTTTCAGATCCTATACCCCTTCACAGGGGCACTAGGCAAGGTTGTCCCCTCTCCCAGCTACTTTTTGCCATCGCCATAGAACCCCTTGCTATTAAAATTCGCCACCTGGTGGGTCTCTCGGGAGTACTGGTGCGAGGTCATGAATTGCGTGTCAGCCTGTTTGCGGATGACATGCTTCTCTTCATCTCAAACCCAGAAATCTCTATCCCCTTAGCCATGCAGATAATTGCTCAGTTTGGCTCCTTCGCAGGGTACCGAATAAATGCTACCAAATCTGAGCTCTTCCCACTTACTCTGTCTGCTTGCGCATGCTCCTCCTCTCCCGTCCTTACTCAATTCCAGCTGAATACTACTAAGCTTAAATACCTAGGAATCTTTATCCCAGTGAAATTGTCTGACTTATACACAGTTAACTATACACCTGTCATTAAAACGGTGTCTCAATTGCTAACCACCTGGTCCTCCCTTCCTATTTCTCTATTGGGGCAGGTTGCCATTTTGAAAAACATTATATTTCCTAAGTTATCATACCTGCTTCAGATGATACCTGTCCAACCCCCTCGTAAAAATCTCCTTCTATGTGATCAGCTGTTTTCAAAATTGTTGTGGAATGGCAAGAGGTCGAGGATCTCCATTGCTAAACTTAAGCTTCCTCACAAGGATGGTGGCCTGGCTGTCCCTGACCTCTTGGCATTCTTCCAAGCAGTTAACTTTAGATATATTTCCAATTGGCTTTTGGGTACATCCTCTTACGTTAATGTAGAGGTCAAGCAAGCCCTTATGTTTCCTTATGATCTCAGGGCCCTTCTCCACACCCCCAAATCTCTGCTCCCGTCTATATCACGTATGAACATCCTCTTTTGGGACGCCTACTGTTCATGGTGGTCTATTAACAAAGCCTTAGATAGGAGCCCGGAGTACTCCACTTTTATTCCCTTGATTGGGAACCCCTGTTTCACCCCACCCTTCGACAATGGTAGATTTCTCCTGTGGAAGTCTAAAGGCATTGATCTCATTCGGGACGTATTTGATCCCGGTGGGATTCTTATGTCATTCAGAGACTTAGCCGAGAGGTATGGTGTATTGGCATCGGATTTCTATATGTACCTCCAAGTTCGGCACTATGTGCAGTCCTTGCCTATCCCTTCTGTGCACGAGCGGAGGAGTGACCCTCTGTCCCCTCTCCTGGTGAAGCTAAGACACTTTTCTTATAAGGTCTGTTGGTTGTATCAAGACCTGCTCCTAAGTAAACCTGATACCCTGTGGTCCCCTATGATCTCTAAATGGTCAAGTGATTGGTCCTGGGCTCCGTCTGTGGATTGCTTCCTCTCCCCCCTGCCTTCTATTTTGAAGGCTCTACACTCTGCCCAGCTCCAGGAGATCCACTTTAGGTTTCTCCATAGAGCATATATAGCCCATGGGCAACGCAAATATATGGTTTCTGCAGAAACAGGACATTGTCCTAAATGTAAAGCACCCAATGCTATTTTTATACACAACTTCTGGCAGTGCCCGAAAATTCTGCGGTTTTGGCATAAAGTACTGTGGTACTTGAAGTCTACCTTTCGAATCTCCCTCCCTATGGACCCAGCAGCAATCCTTGGCCTTAACACTACAGCCTGGTGCCTTCCACCATCTCAGATCCACTATACCCCCTTTCTGTATGTTTTGTTGACTCTAGGGAAAAAACTGATTCTGAACCACTGGATATTTCGGACCTCACCCTCCTTAGAAAACCTTAAATCTATTCTTACTGTTACATTATATCTCGAGCATCAGTCCACTCTCCCTGACCTTGATCGTAACGCCCTTCATTTTTACAATAAATGGGGTCCTTATAAAGAATCCCCCCCCCCTCAACGGCAACATATACTGAAACTGTTTGACTCACTCAGCTGGGATTCCTACCACAAACTATGCATCCCTATTTAGTGATAATGTATATCCGCAATCTCAGGTGACCCTGACCGTATAGTCTGATCCTTCCAAATTTTTGGAATGGCTGCTAGCGCCCCTGATTGGTTTGAAGAAGATCTTTGTAGGACGTTTGCAAACCCCCCCAACTCCCATGACCTTTATTTCATACCCTTGTTTGTGTTGTCCTATCTTTTTCTCTCTCTCTCTCTCTCTCTTTGCTATCCTGTATTTTAATTGCATATCACAGGCTTGTGTGTCTGTTTTTTTGTATGGTATGTTTTCTGGGGATTGCAACTAAGATGCCACAGGCTGTAGCAAACTGTTCTATACTGATTCTTTGACATGTCCTATTTTGGAGCTTTGATGGCGTGGCTCTTACACATTTTGCTGCAGTGTCTATTTCGTATCACTGTGTTGCATAACCCATATCCCTGCCTTTTGCCTTCTGTATGCAATTATTTTGTATTCTGTGTATTATATTTTGTACTGTTCTCTCCTTTCTTTTCTTGTATAAGAAAAATCCAATAAAAACATTTAAAAAAAATATATAATAATTTTGTAACATTTCTGTTAACTGGGCCACCCAAGTAAAAAAATGACTAACAAGCCACCTGTAATATCCAATTATTCCAAAGAATAGCTAACTCTTTTTGAGTAGCTTTGCCCAGTTTTCCACTGCCTCTAATTTGTTTAGCTGTGGCTTTACCTGACCTTGACTCACTATATACACCAAGTATTTATCTTCCTGCAAACCCAACAATCATTTTTCCAGGTTAGCAGTCAAACTGTTAGCACGTAAGGTTGCTAGTACAGCCTCGACATTTTGGATATGGAATTCCCAGTCCTTTGTATGCATGACAGTAAGCTGAGACATAGATACTATAGGGTCACAAAAGCTTGTCTTTGCCCTGCTGAAAAGTATTCAGTGCCCTATGTAAATCTCATATGATGACCTTGATTAAAATAATCAATCTAGTGTATAGAAGTTGGTCTTTTCTCTAGCTTTGTAAGTGGGATGTGGCAGTAAACTTATGTAAGGTCAATGGTGGTCAAGTAATGACTGCTGGCCTGATTCTCAACTAACTCATCAGCCAGATGTCAGGGATTGCTATCATACCAGGAGACCTCTTTTGATTTGTGGAAGTCATTACAGAAATGTATACATCCAATTGGGCTGTTCAACTCACTAATGGAATCTTCTACGAAATCCATCTCTAGAAATTTCTGCAATTCCTTTTATACTGCTATTTGTCTCACCTCAGGGATACTATAGGGTTATACTTTAATGACTACCCAAGGAGGGGTGATGATGTCATGTTCTATCATAGTGGTATGTAATGGAAGGGTCGATAACCTTTTTTTTGTTCCTTGTACCATTTTATTGACTTGTTGTCTCTGATCTAGTAAGAGTTGACCATATTGGCACATTCATGATCAATCTGTCCTTTTCTGGCTCATGCCAGGGTTTCAGGAGGTTGACTTGGTAAGTCTGTTACTCTTTCTACCTACTGGCTTGACTGATAGTTTAAATGACTGGTCCCACAGCTTTGATTATTTTAATACAGGCATTGCCAGTGAGTACACATATTACTCTCCTGAGTGGGCACCAAGTGTCACTGTGTTGCAGTGATTGAACTACAGCAGTCCTATCATCATTCATCATTAAGCATAACTGTGCCTCTTGCACATGTTGTTGTACTATTGGTGCAATTTTCCACAATGTCTCAAATAGCTGAGATACAATTTGGACTATGTTATGTATATCTTAAATATATCTAGAATACTCCTTGGTTGTCTACCATGCATCAACTAAGTTGGACTAATGCCTGTGGAAGCCTAAGGTATATACCTTATGGCAAACAATAGGGCAGGACTTCTTACTCATGAAGCAGGACCAACAGTACTTCTTTAATGCCATGAATATCCTTGGCCAATAAATCATCAAGACTCTACCAAGCCTTGTCTTCCTCTATGTGTCCCCAACAAAGTTGTGTACAGTTTTGTATGGCCTTTAAAACTAATGTTGCTGTTCAAGAACCTATGGTACCAGCAATTGTTCAACAGTTTTACTCTGCATATTTCTCACACTATGAAAAAGTTGATAAAATGGAACACCATTCACTGGGTGAGCAGATTTTTTACTCCATTTATCATCAACCACATTTTGAAAAACATTTTCAAGTTGATCTTGTCCTAAGTCTTTTAAGAAAAAACGTAGAGGTAGTACTGACTAGTCAGAGTCCGCACCAGGGGCTGCAGAATCCTTGTCCATTAATTTACTTGCCACATATGCTGGGATTTGGTTAATTTCCCGAAGCTGTTGACCCCGTCACTTACTGTAGTACTCAGAAGATATTGCTCTGGACCCTTGGACCGCATTCATGAAGGGTAAGTGTGTCAGTTTGGGGTCCAGTTTCCCATGGCCCTCATGCAGGTCTTTTACGATGAGACTTTTGGCCCATGTTGCAATTGCCAAACTGTCTGACTGGATATGCTCTTGGAGGACCTCTTTAAATAGTGAAAAAGTGTGATAATTAGTGTATAGAGAAGTTTAGAAGTGGTGACTTCCACCATGGTGACCATCTGCCCCTTGATGGTAACCAATAAAAGAATTCTTCTTAGTGGCTTCATGGTCACAAAGAACTTTTACTTTGGGCATCACAGTGGCTATACCTTTAGACACAAAAATTTTGGAGATCAAGGACAGCTTGATTTTAGAATTTTGTCAGAGCCAGGCGTAGTTGGTTTTCCTCAAGAACAGTCATACACAACAACAGCTTGGGAAGCTTGGTTCCACCATAGTTAGAAAAAGTTCCTGGGCCTCTCTAGTGTAGGATACTGGGCCCAAAAATGGCTGGGTTCCACACACTAATAGTGGACTGGAGCTGACTAAGTTTTGACTGCTTCTTTAACCAACAATGGTGATTTAGATATATGCTGCAAAACATCATATCTCTTATCTATAATGGCTAGGTCTTCAAGTGACTGTGGGTCAGACTGCATCACCTTTGATACGCAATGGTCTATTGCCAGGATCATTGTCATCTGGGCACTGTAACCTTCTCTGGGTAAAGCCACTTCCTGATGACTTCTATCAAGTCAGCCAGCTGAGCTAGTACTAGCTGGTCCCAGGACAGTCACCAGGCATTCCACCTGTGGGCTTGGGTGACCCAAAAACATGTGCGTTTCACTGTTTTTGACTGTTGATATTTAATGTCTTGGTCCTCATCCAGGTTCAAGCACACTGTGGCTCCCCTGACAAATAGGGTGCAGACCATTCTGCTCATATCTCTGGTGACCAATTGGTCCACTTTGCCAGCTAGCTAGACACCAGCTTCAACCCATCATTACTTCTCGATGTTTTACACACAGGAACTCTTTGAGCTTAGTGACATTTTTTATTGTAAGGTTCTTTTACACAATGCACAACATCATTAAAAACAACCATAATAGCAATCCACTCACAGAGCACTTAGAAAACAGGTTAGAGAGGCCACTTGAGCAGGAATTGGGGAATATGAATGATGGGAATGTGATTACGCTTGTGTATATATATCTACAAGGTTACCATAAATATACTTCCCCTGTTCAGAGTCATCCGTAGCTTGGCCACCCTGTAGATAGATAGATGATCGATAGATAGATAGATTAATAGAGTGAATTGGAGTGAATAAACATTACAAGTGAAAGAACATTTTCAGGTTTAAAGCAGTAAAACAAGTTTTAAACTTCTCAGCCAATAATAATGAATATTTAATCTTATGTTTTGATTAATTTACACCTTAAATTACATAAAAACAGCAGCATCCCGGCTGTTAGGCAACACCTAGGACCATGAACTGCCAGAGCTGCCTGGAGTCCTGGCTGTCTAGCAACAGCTGAGATCACAATCCTGGTAGCCTAGCAATGGGCGAGACCCAAAACGGAGATGAGTAGTGGTGTCAGTTCATAAAAATACCCCACCCTGAGAAGGGGTTAAGAAACCCCTAAAGCCGTCTTTATCAGGGAATTCCTTGAAGGCCTTCTTGAGTTCATCTGCATGAACATGCCTTGCTGGTAACCAAGTTCTTTTCTTAGGCACATAGTCTTTCTAATAAATAAAAAAATGGAGCTGTCCAGGATTTTCTCCACAACATATTCCTGATGACCTTGAATCACAAATAGAAAAGTTCTTCTGGGATGAACAGATCTGAGCCTTCTGGAAAAAAAGCACTTGTTTTAATAGGGAACAATGGAAAGTGTTCAAAATTTTCAAGGACTTTGGCAACCTGAGATGAAAAGCCTCCGGATTCACCTGTTTAACAATTAAAAAGCCCAATATACATAGGCCCAAACTTTAGTGATGATTGATGAAGTTTAATATTGCAAGTAGACATCTTGTCACCTTCCTTGAACATACAAGGCCTTCAATGTTTGCCTGCAAAAATGTTTGCCTGGAAAGAAACTTTACTGAGGGGGAAGCGTACTTTCTTCCAAATATCCTTGAGATGGGAAGCCATGGCCTGGGTTGGAAGCACATTACTGGGTGACAGTGTAGAAAATAATTTGATATGGCATGATATCCATACACACAGACAAATGGAGACACTTAAGTGGAGGCGTGACAAGCATTGTTATAAGCAAAATCCACTAGTGGCAAATATTCTGCCCATTATTATGCAGTTTGGAGATATAAATACGTAAATACTGCTCCAGTGATTGATTGACACATTCTGTTTGGCAATTCGACTGCGGGTGATATCCAGACAACATACTGAGATTAATTTCTAAGAGGAACAGAAGGCTGGGTACCACTGGCTGACACAATATCTGAAGAAAGGCCATGTAATCTGAAGATTTTCTGAATGAACAACAAAGCAAGATATTTAGAACTACTGTAGGAAGTCTTGCCAGAGGAATAAAGTGAGCCATCTTGCTGAAACGATCTACTACCACCCAAACGGTATCAAAACCAGAGGAAGCTTGTACATCCACAATAAAATCCATTGAAAAATGTGACCAATCCTAAGTAGACAGCGTGATGCGGCATACTGGATGCCTAACATGGCCGGGACCCACTACTGAGATGAGCCGTGGTAGTGGCTCATAACAGGTAAATAAAGGCTACTTTATTTTTGCACTGCAGTTTAGATTACAGTTTGAACACACCCTACTCAAATCTAAATCTACACATATTACATCTACCCCACCTGCAGTGCAACATGGTTTTGCCCAGTTGCTTGATGATTTGCTTTACTTACAAATATGATTCAGGCCCAATGTTCCTTCTTGGGAATTATGTATTCACTTGCTGGTTTTGTGTTTATGTGTGGTCATTTCTGTATCTCTCCTGTTTTTGGGTTGTAAAATACTTTTACATAATTTTCAAGACAAAATACTAATTTTAAAATCGACAAAATAATGATGATTTCTTATGTCTCAAAATTCTATATGTTCATTCACTGGCGAAATCACCCTATATATACAGTAGTAGTAGCGCTCTCCAAAACATCATATTATTCTACGGTTAACCTGTTTTATATTATAGGCTGGAATAAACTAGCCAAAAACAATAGATCGTAAAAATGTACATGAAACTGCAACAATGACAGGTTTTTTAATACATCTCTAATAAATGAATGTAAAAACTGGTCTGTAGTATTAACATACAGATCGCAGCACACAAGGGAAAGATTGGTGAATACAAGTGTCAATCACAATTACACAATTAATTTAGTATTTTTCAATGTTTTTTTTCTGTGTGACTGATCATATAGCCCACCAATCAGGCTGAGACAAAATGCACTATGTAACTCTTGTCCTATGTATTAAACACCTGTTATCCTGTAGAATTTAAGATTTTGAGCAGGCCCTCTTACTGTGCCTGTCTGTTAATTTCCAGTCTTGTTTTTTTTTAATTATTATTAATAAAAAAAAAATTTATTATTATTATTATTATTTTATTATGTTTCCAATTGTAAATTATGTTAATAAATAAATACATAAATAAATTAATAAATAAATAGAAAAGCAATTACATTTATCTAGAAAAGCAGCAACAAAAATAAATGATCTATGGCATACAATGAATATTCTACTATATTTCAGGTGTAATAATCACCTGCATATACTGTACATCTAGTACTACATTATCGATAAAGTCATAGGTAGTTATCTGATTGAACAAATAGCAAGAAGATCTTTAAACAATCATAGTATATAATTGATTTAAATGTAATACATACAGTTGTAAGAAAAAGTATGCGAACCCTTTGGAATCTTCTGGATTTGTGCATAAATTGGTCATAAAATGTGTTCTGATCTTCATCTAAGTCACAACAGTAGACAAACACAGTCTGCTGAAACTAATACCACACAAACAATTATATGTTCTCATGTTTTTATTGAACACACCATGTAAACATTCACAGTGCAGGGTGGACAAAGTATGTGAACGCTTGGATTTAAAAACTGGTTGACACTCCTTTGGCAGCAATAACCTAAACCAAACATTTCCTATAGTTGCATATCAGACCTCCACAACGGTCAGGGGGAATTTTGGACCATTCCTCTTTACAAAACTGTTTCAGTCCAGCAATATTCTTGGGTTGTCTGGTGTGAATCGCTCTCTTGAGGTCATGCTACAGCATCTCAATTGGGTTGAGGTCAGGAATCTGACTGGGCCACTTCAGAAGTGTATTTTCTTCTGTTGAAGCCATTCTGTTGTTGATCTACTTCTGTGCTGTGGGTCGTTGTCCTGTTGCATCACCCATCTTCTGTTGAGCTTCAATTGGTGGACAGATGGCCAAAAGTTCAGCAAAATGTCTTGATAAACTTGGGAATTAATTTTTACATCAATGATAGCAATCTGTCCAGGCTCTGAGGCAGCAAAGCAGCCCCAAACCATGATACTTCGCAGGTGGGATGAGGTTTTGATGTTGGTGGTTTGTGCCTTTTTTTCTCCACAAATAGTATTGTGTATTCCTTCCAAACAACTCAACTTGGTTTCATCTGTCCACAGAATATTTTGCCAGTAGTGCTGTGGAACATTCAGGTGCTCTTTTGCAAACTTCAAACGTGCAGCAATGTTTTTTTTGGACAGCAGTGGCTTCCTCCATGGTATGCTCCCATGAACTCCATTCTTGTTCAGTGTTTTACATATGGTAGATTCGTCAATAGAGATGTTAGCATGTGTCAGAGATTTCTGTAAGTCTTTAGCCGACACTCTAGGATTCTTCTTTACCTCATTGTACATTCTGTGCTGTGCTCTTGTAGTCATCTTTACAGGATGCCCACTCCTAGGGAGAGTAGCGACAGTGCTGAACTTTATCCATTTATAGACAATTTGTCTTACCGTGGACTGATGAACATCAAGGCTTTTAGAGATACTTTTGTAACCCTTTCTAGCTTTATGCATGTCAACAATTCTTAATCGTAGGTCTTCTGAGAGCTCTTTTCTGGGAGGCATGGTCCACATCAGGTAATGCTTCTTGAGAATTGCAAACTCAAAACTAGTGTGTGTTTTTTATAGGGCAGGGCAGCTTTAACCAACACCTCCAATATCGTCGCATTGATTGGACTCCAGGTTGGCTGACTCCTGACTCAAATTAGCTCTTGGAGAAGTCATTAGCCTAGGGGTTCACATACTTTGTCCACCCTGCACTGTGAATGTTTACATGGTGTGTTCAATAAAAACATGAGAACATATAATTGTTTATGTGGTATTAGTTTCACCAGACTGTGTTTGTTTATGGTTGTGACTTAGATGAAGATCAGAACACATTTTATGACCAATTTATGCACAAATACAGGAAATTCCAAAGGTTTCACATACTTTTTTTGCAACTGTATTTATTCAATATCCATCCTAGAAATTATTGCTATATTTATTATTTGTATGCTTCATTTATAAGCATCTACTTATTGTGAAGTATTGTAAATATTGTATTAAACAGAAGATAAATGCATGATCTGTAAAACAAAAATTAAAACTATTATTAAAATACATGTATAATATATTATATATGTATAATATTTTGTATACACTGTACAAATTGTTTTGCTTATTGATCCTGCATATTGAGTCCACATTTTCTGCATGTTTTGACAATGTGAATGTAAATGTATTGACAATGTGAATGTAAATTTATTGTAGATAAAAAATATAATTTGCATAGACAATGAAAATACATTTACAAGAAACTGAGGCAACTCATGGACAATTGGTGTATGCCTGTGAAGCTAATACCATTCAGCAATGTTATTGTCTTATCGCATCACAGAATGTGGAGGTTCTCTGTCACATTCTTTATTGGTAAAATAAATACATATCTGTAGAATCACTGAAATTTAAAATGTGAAAATCAAACCTGATAGTTTATTAAATACTAGTGGTTTTCTCAATAACTAAACCAGCCTTCACCAAAAACTACAACAGGGCAAGTCCCCCATATTAAAAATTAAAAATATAGAATTTTTTTAGTGCAACTGAGTGATACCTTTTATTTCTGATGGTTCAAAGTTTAATGTACACAATTATGAAGATATTGTATAAAATGACCTTCAGGCTTTGTGTATAAGGTGTATATGAAACATAAACAAATTTTATGTATGTACACAAACTTTGTTTCATGCACAAAATTATTTAAAATATTTTATAAAATGAGATTCAGGCTGTCTGTATAAGGTGTGTACTGTATGAAAAATAAATGCACTCTGTGATCAGACTTGGGTCTTTTCCTAAGATATCACATTATGGTATGCAATTATTCAAAAATACAAAAAAAATCCAATACTTCTGGTCCAATGCATTTTGGATATGGAAGACTCATCCTGTATTACTAAGAACTGGCTTCTGCTCTACTTGAAAATATGTAATGATTGATGGGCCCCTTAGCAGATAATGTATAATTGAATATACAAGGGTCCTTTGATAAGTGTTGTAAATTTCTATCATATGGTGCCATAATCCCTTTGGTGACGTGACGCCTGGAAAGTTCCACTCTTCTAATCCCCCCCTTCCCAGACCAAATTGCAACCAGAAGTGAAGCATTCTTCACTTTAACAGTAGGAGTTTGAAGTGAGCAGTTTAGAAGTTGCCACAAAAATGAATAAAAATGAATTCCATGCAGTGATAAAACACTTTAAAGAATTGGACAGCAGTGCAAATCAAAGTAGATTTAGGTGAAGTTCATGAAGACTGTGTATTTCTGAATAAACTTTTTTAAACGTGGACAAATCTGCACTGAAGACAAAGTATGCGCCGGATGCCAAGTTAAAATCACCATGTCGGATATGGTTGCAAAAATTCAATGTATCATTATGAAAGATCGCCGAGTGAAAGTGCATGAGATTCCTGAGACTGAAGGAATCCCAATGAAAAGAGCGCATAACATTTTCAATGAAAAACTGCACATGAAAAAGTTGTGTTAACGATGGGGTTCTGTGATTGCTAACTATGAGCCAAAAATGAGTGCAAAATTACGTTTCAAGGCAGTGTTTGGTGATGTTTAAGTGCACTGTACAGGATTTTTGTCATCAATTTGTTACTGCGGAAACTTGGATACACCACTATACTGTTTGGTCAAAGAAGCAGTCAAAACAGTGGACAATGCCCGGTGAAATTGCACCAAAGAAGGCAAAGACTGTTCTTTTGTCTGGAAAGGTGATTGCCATTGTTTTTTGGGATTCCCAAGGGATCATCCTAATTGATTACTTTCAAAAGAATTATAGAATCATATTTTAACAGTGTCCATGTATTGGAGGATAATAACCATACATCGCCGGATCACATAGCTGTGCCAACAGTGCACGTTTGCGATGTAGCCATCTGTACATATCTATAAAACAGAACTAGTATGAAAAGCTTTTAGTGGTCTTGGTCATCATCATTTAATTTCTAGAAAAGCAAGTGAAAATGTTGTATATGTGTGCAGGGGGAGAGGGTTATGTTTAGGCAGTGGGGGGGGGAGCTTGAGGGTGTCTGGGTTAGGGGGACAGGGTGATAAGATAAGTGTACTTACCTTCCCCTGTTGGGATTACGATTTCCGGGATGCCGCAGCCGGTATTATTATTATTATTATTATCGTGCTTGACTGCCTCAACATTTGCTATCTGCAGATGGCATTTATTCCCAGACGCTGCTCCTTCCCAATGGGAAGGGATCCCACTTGTGAAGAAGGATCTATTCGGATCAATCAATCACTGCCTGGCTCCTTCTGCCAGAGGTCACACATGTGACACACACATGTGACATGTGCAGTAGCCCTGCCAAAACTTGCAACTTCTGGAATTTTCCTGTACACTCTTTGTCCTCTAAACATGAAGGTAGATGGGTCCTTGTCATTGTTCTAACCAGTCAATTACCATCACTGTCTTCATCCGGCAAATGCTCCTTATTACAAGAAACATTGTCTATATCCTCAACATAGTTGGATATATATTGTAAAGACAAAAAACAGAAAGATTGCAACACTAATTGTGCCTAGCTACTGTAGCTGACAGAAAAAGAAAGCCTAAAGTATCGCCAATCACTTAAAACATGCAATATATGAACAGTTTCAGAATGATGGTTCTAAACTACAGATGGCATTGGCATTATCTTTCAAACTATCTCGTTGTTATATATATATGTGTGTGTGTGTGTGTGTGTGTGTGTGTGTGTGTGTGTGCGCATGTACATGTGTATGTGTGTGTGTCCAAAAAACTCTCTGATTGCTAGTCATACAATATATGTGTATGTGTATGAATATGTGTGTATATAGGAATAGTCCCTGTGCACCGGGATTATATATATATCAACATGATAAAAAAAGAATCCAGCCTGCACACATTAGAGTCCAAAGGGGGAGTGCATGGTACATATGTATTGTACTTTTTTGCTTTTTTGCTCCTATTATGCTTTATCATGTTTCCAGTTTTTTGCATCTGTTTTTTAATGGGATTTGTGGATTCTGTGGATATTAAAACCTTTTTTTTGCATTGATTGGAGGTGCTGGTTCTTGGTTATGGACTATATATTAACATTAGATATGTGTGCGTATCCATTAGATTACAGACTGAATTTAGAGAGATAGCTAATCACGTGTTCTTAGTTATCTCACACATGTTCCATCAGTGTTTCTGGATTCCGATGTGAATAAATAGTAGTGATGTGCACCGGACATCTTTCGGGTTTTGTGTTTTGGTTTTAGATTCGGTTCCGCGGCCGTGTTTTGGATTCGGACGCATTTTGGCAAAACCTCACCGAAATTTTTTTGTCGGATTCGGGTGTGTTTTGGATTCGGGTGTTTTTTACAAAAAACCCTAAAAAACAGCTTAAATCATAGAATTTGGGGGTCATTTTGATCCCATAGTTTTATTAACCTCAATAACCATAATTTCCACTCATTTCCAGTCTATTCTGAACCCCTCACACCTCACAATATTATTTTTAGTCCTAAAATTTGCAGTGTCAGGCAGGATGGCACTTCAAAAAAATAGTCCCCAAACAGCACATGATGCAAAGAAAAAAAGAGGCGCACCAAGGTCGCTGTGTGACTAAGCTAAGCGACACAAGTGGCCGACACAAACACCTGGCCCATCTAGGAGTGGCACTGCAGTGTCAGACAGGATGGCACTTCAAAAAAATTGTCCCCAAACAGCACATGATGCAAAGAAAAAAAGAGGCGCACCAAGGTCGCTGTGTGACTAAGCTAAGCGACACAAGTGGCCGACACAAACACCTGGCCCATCTAGGAGTGGCACTGCAGTGTCAGACAGGATGGCACTTCAAAAAAATAGTCCCCAAACAGCACATGATGCAAAGAAAAAAAGAAGCGCACCAAGGTCGCTGTGTGACTAAGCTAAGCGACACAAGTAATACTATGATACAATATTTGTTCACGTAGCAGTTTCTTTTACAGCGACTCCATAGTCATTCTCCACCAGAAAAAAAACGTGTTTGTAATAAACAGACGGATTTTATTAAACATCATCTTTCCCTTGAATCAGGCTTCCAGCAGATTGGGTAAGAACATTGGGGCCCTTTGAATGTTTTTTTACCCTTTCTTGGAAATTTTACAAACTGCCGAAGCAAGGTGATCCCTGTCCTCATGTTTTTATGTACATATTTTTTGTTTAATAAAATCCGTCTGTTTATTACAAACACGTTTTTTTTCTGGTGGAGAATGACTATGGAGTCGCTGTAAAAGAAACTGCTACGTGAACATACATTACATCCTTCAAGTAAGCCCACGCGTAAGCGTGTTATGTTGAACATTTAATGAAGTGTTACATGAAAGATACCTTTATATGTCTGCAATGACCTGATTTTATGTAAGCTTCAAAGTGAGCATCCCGTATTTGTAATATATTACACATTTACCTGGGTGGTCCCCTAATGTGATATAACGACACGGAGGAGAAAGGACTTTTCTATACTTATCTGTATATCCCCCATATCCCTATCTGTATGGTTATAGAAAACCGCCACACATTGGATTTTCTTTCTCTGCTTTTCCTCTCATGTTCCTTATGCTGGAGAACAATCTGGTAAATTAAGGAACCTCCTGGAGTGAAGCCCTGCTTGAAAATCCCAAAGATACCTTTATAGGAGTTTTCATATGTTTGTCGAAGTAAGCAAGAAAGTGAGCATTCTGTGTTTATGACTAACACACTTTTCGGGTGGTCCCAGAATATCTTACAAAGACACAAAGGAGGGGAATTTCTACATCCCATAGCCTCCTCGTATGATTTCTGTGACTTTCTAGAAATTACTACACATTGGAAGAAATCTTTTTCTGTCTTCCTTCCTCTATGTAATACCTGGTTGAAGAATAATTTCCTGGAGACTACGATCAGAGACTTTCAGCTATTTGAAAAAACAGGACTAAATTATTTCTCTTTATCCAGTGTTGAAGCGCGATTTGTATACAAATATTGTATCATAGTATTATCTGTTTTTTCCGGTTGATAACTCCGGAACATATATCTAATTGCAGCATCAACATTTCCAGCGCAGGGAAGTATTTGCTTTTTTCTTTTCCTTAAGCGACACAAGTGGCCGACACAAACACCTGGCCCATCTAGGAGTGGCAATGCAGTGTCAGGCAGGATGGCACTTAAAAAAAATAGTCCCCAAACAGTACATGATGCAAAGAAAAAAAGAGGCGCACCAAGGTCACTGTGTGACTAAGCTAAGCGACACAAGTGGCCGACACAAACACCTGGCCCATCTAGGAGTGGCACTGCAGTGTCAGGCAGGATGGCACTTCAAAAAAATAGTCCCCAAACAGCACATGATGCAAAGAAAAAAAGAGGCGCACCACAGGTATAGAATGTAGATGGATAGTATACTTAATGACGACACAGAGGTAGGTACAGCAGTGGCCTTCCGTACTGCTATATATAGTATACTGGTGGTCACTGTGTCAGCAAACTGCAAAACTAAAATGCACCACAGGTATAGAATGTAGATGGATAGTATACTTAATGACGACACAGAGGTAGGTACAGCAGTGGCCTTCCGTACTGCTATATATAGTATACTGGTGGTCACTGTGTCAGCAAACTGCAAAACTAAAATGCACCACAGGTATAGAATGTAGATGGATAGTATACTTAATGACGACACAGAGGTAAGTACAGCAGTGGCCTTCCGTACCGTACTGCTATATATAGTATACTGTTGGTCACTGTGTCAGCAAACTGCAAAACTAAAATGCACCACAGGTATAGAATGTAGATGGATAGTATACTTAATGACAACACAGAGGTAGGTACAGCAGTGGCCTTCCGTACCATGCTGCTATATATAGTATACTGGTGGTCACTGTGTCAGCAAACTGCAAAACTAAAATGCACCACAGGTATAGAATGTAGATGGATAGTATACTTAATGACGACACAGAGGTAGTTACAGCAGTGGCCTACTGTACCGTAATGCTATATATTATATACTGGTGGTCACTGGTCAGCAAAACTCTGCACTGTACTCCTCCTATATAATATTATACTGGTGGTCCCCAGTCCCCACAATAAAGCAGCACACTGAGCACAGATATGGAGTGTTTTTCAGGCAGACAACGTATACTGGTGGTCACTGTCAGCAAAACTCTGCACTGTACTCCTGCTATATAATACAGCTGCTCCCCAGTCCCCACAATTAAGCAGTGAGCACAGATATATGCAGCACACTGAGCACAGATATGGAGCATTTTTTTCAGGCAGAGAACGGATAACTGGTGGTCACTGATCAGCAAAACTCTGCACTGTACTCCTCCTATATTATACAGCTGCTCCCCAGCCCTCCCCACAATTAAGCAATAGTGTACAATCAAGTTCAACAATAACGGAGAGGACGCCAGCCACGTCCTCTCCCTAACATTTTCAATGCACGAGTGAAAATGGCGGCGACGCGCGGCTGCTTATATACAATCCGAATCTCGCGAGAATCCGACAGCGGGATGATGACGCTCGGGCGCGCTCGGGTTACCCGAGCCATACGGGAGAATCCGAATATGGCTCGGACCCGTGTAAAAAGGGTGAAGTTCGGGGGGGGTTCGGTTTCCGAGAAACCGAACCCGCTCATCACTAATAAATAGTACTAGTACTACTAGAAATAGGAATACAACTCCCCTGTACTTTGAGTCCTATTGGGGGAATAGTTTAAAAATAAATAAAATTATCATTGCTTAATCTCCGTATGTATATAGAACTATGCTGATTCTGTTCTGGGTTTCGGCACAATGTCAGTGTCACATAATAATAGAAATGGCTCGTAGGCAATTTAGAGTATCCTACTGTAAGTAAGACTTCTATTTTAATAGTTTTATTCACATACAGTAGTCTTATGTATGTTGATTATCACGGGCACTGTAACATCATGACATTGAATGTCTTATGTTATTTAAAGTTGCATTTTAAATTCATTTGATTTAAAGAAAATGAGGAAAAAAATAAATGAAATTAACTAAACATATCTGAATATATTGATATAATTTGATTACAAAGTGACAGTTGTTTAGATACTATGTATGCTTTGATACATACTGACATGACAAAATTATATATTAAAAATCTGCATATAGAATGTTCATGCACTTTCAATGCAGCACTGACTAGTTAAAGTGCACGTTGGATTAAAATTTGCATAGTTTAATAGTGAGGTTGAAGACCTCTGTCAGAATAACAGCTTGGTCCAGGTCAGTGAGGAAAAAAAGAAAGAACAAAAATAATTGAAAAGGCAGTTCACAACAAAATGAAATTTGTCTTTTTGTCACTTAAGGTTGTCGACTTGTCTGTCATAGCCAGGGAGGTCATATTTTGAAGCAAATGAGTAAGAGGGCAAATAACTAAGGGGCAAAGGATAATATTCTTATTTTTAATAACTACAGTTATTGTAATATATAACTATTATAAGCACAAGAACATACCACACATAATGACCCCTATAAAGGACAGTCAATGTCCTTTGTATGGAGAAATTGAGCATGTAAACTATACTCAAACTACTATATGTTTGCAGATATTTTAAATACAAGGATATGCTACTATGCTCCATGATGTGGCAACACCTACTTTTTTGGTTAGATAATACTTATTTTGAAATAGTCATATCCAGTAGGCATTTTTATTTTAATAGCAGCAGAGGGGGGTATAGAGAACTGCTGCACCCTGGGTGGCTGCAGAGAGGATGTACAGGGGAGTGTCACTCGACACCCAACACAAATTATGACAACAAAAGGATGTAATTCTAACGTCTGCGCTAAACCTGAATAACCCCTTATAACATGTGTGCAATTGAGTAATACAACATTAAATAAGCAATATGATACATTGTAATGGGTTGATGAACCAAAATACAGTAAGACCCACAAAAGAAGACTAGTGGGTAATTAATTCAGCATTGTGAGTTAAGTAGAGAAAGTCACCGTTTGAAGACAGAGCTTGTGTGGTAAGGTCCAACCATGTAGAGAAAGTCACAGTAGAGGATGGAACATGTTTTGTAGTGTTTATTTGTATACTGTGGTCTTCAATAAAGGTCTATGATCCTCAAACGGATGGGGTTTTGGAATCCAATATCCCTCAAAAAGGGGAGAGAAGAGGGACAGAAAGGGACCAATTGTAGAGCATGTCATAGTTTTAAGGGAGGTTGACGCCCTCACAAAATGTGGAGTCTATAATAGTTTTTCTGTAAAGGTCTTCTTAATGGAAGGTGGAAGGGTATTCATACCGTACTCACGTGTGAACGTGGAGTTCTCCTCCTATAAGGAATCTTTGAACCTGATCCTATGTGTGGAAATTACCCTCAGAATGAGATTTTTCTTTTTTGTCCAGTATACCTCACGAGAGGAGAGAAAAAGACAGTAGAAGGGGACCAATTGTGTAGTAGGTTAAGATGGAAAGAATAAAGATTCCCACTTGTGATGAAGTTATGGTAACCAAGATACAATTCCCCTCCAAAAAATGACAGTGCTCGTACCGCACTCACATCTATAGATAACGTTATACACATATAAAGGTACACTATCTTTACCTGTGACTTCTGTAATCTGCATCGGGAGGGTCTGTACCCATATAAATATAGATAAAAAGTGGGTGTACTCAACTCACAGTGTGGAGGGTAAAGATGTATTCGTAACAGTTTCTTTGGGTCCTCTTACACGTCCTAAATCTTGATTATCAGTTCCTTCAAGCCTTGCTTTGCATGCAGTCCAAATATGTGAGTCCCCATGTGCATTTAAATGGTATATCTATGAGATGATGGCACCGAATGTTATTGGCTTGATGTATAAATTTCATTTGTTTATAATCACTAGTGTTTTATATTTTGTATTGACTGGTGGCCATGTTTTTGAGGCCAATAATCTTTATTGGTGACAGATATTTTACCATATAGTCATTATATACACTACTTCTGCTTAATAATGAGCCTATAAATCAATGTTAAAAACAGATCTATGCAAATATGGATATTTTACTATTGATGAGATTTATTTATATTAATAATTTTATTCAAGTGAAATGTAGATCCTATTTAGTAAGATTGCAGATTCTGCTTTTTAGCAGAATCTGCCATCCTTTTTTCGCATGCTGCGGGCCTCCCATCATAGGGCACTGTGACTTATGTGACTTACGCTCTAATAGCAAACAAACCGCAATTAGTACATGGTCGCAGAAACTAGGGAAGCCTCCTGCCGACAGGAGTCTCACTGCCATTTTTTCGATCAAAGCAGCTGCATGTGATGACATGCAGTTGCGACAGAAATGCAACATGACATGCCCCCGTTTCCCCCGCACTGCCCCCACAACGGTCAACAAATGCCCCCCCACTCGCCCCACGAACGCCTCTGCCTGTCAATCAGGTAGAGGAGTTTGCAGTTAATGCAACCCAATAGCATTAACTGCATGAGCAGGATGGGACCTGTGCGTGCGCAGCGCTGCCACCGGGGTTATTGTGGTCGCATCAATTAGCGATGTGACCTGAATAACGCTCTATGTCTGATATGTATTTCATGTAAGTTTTATGGGTACATTTTGTACTGTGTTTAAACTTGATAAGTAAATCAGATTAAGGTCACATACTCTAGACCTTCAATTAGTCACCCTATATAAGGCCATTACATGGCATTCACATCCATAATGGGAACTGAAAATCTTTAATAATGTCCTGCTAGGATCTGACTGCTGTGATTTCTAGTTCTGCCACAAATCCTGACTTCCTTTAACCCATTCAGTTGTGGGTTTTCAATTTAAAAACACACCCTGGGGTGTGTGTTTTTAAATTGGCATGGGAGCAGGGGGAAGGTGCAGGGGGGGTGAGGGATGGGGCAGGATGAGGTTATCGCCTGACGATCACCCGCAGGCATGACAGTATGACCTGCGGGGATTGCAAGCCCCAGCGCTGATTCCCAGCTGCCTTTCGGTGCAGGGGAATCAGCAAAAGCCATTTTAAAGTCTAGCCTGCCCCCCAGCCAATAGGAGTCCAGGGGGCTGACTAAACTCCATTATGGAGTATGCTGATTCCCGGGCGCCATGCACGCTGCACGGCTGTCCCCAGGGAGTCAATAGGTAGTATCTACAGAAATCTTCCGGCTAGCCCGGAAGATTTTCGTGCATACCAACGAAGAGGTTAAGTGGCCGCGAGGGATCAGATCAAACATCTACCAGTTTCCAGCATTGTTCAGATAAGCCAGTTTTATCTTTATGTGCATGAAATCTTTTTTGATGTAATAAAACCTTTTACAGTGTTTTGCTATGTGATATTTATTACTTGGAGGCCAATATTTATTACTTCTAGCCAATATGGCTCCCATTACAAAAATGTAAAAATGCGCCCCTCCCTCCCCCCTGGAAATTATTATAAAAATGCATAAGCAATAAAGGGGCTTTGCCTTGCAGGAAAAGCCTACCTTATATCAGAGTTGTGCCCCTTACACTATATTATGCCCCACACAATAATGCCCCTTACACATTATGCCCCACAGTTATGCCCCTGAAACCATATTATGCCCAACACAGTAATTTCCCTTACACATTATGCACCTGGCACCATAATATGCCTCACACAGTAATGCCCCTTGCAAATTACGGCACACACAGGCTACTTACTTTTAAAGTGATTGCTCATTGTCAAGGGTTGGTGCGGCCCCCCCTTCCCACTCTGGGTCGCCAATGTGTCAGTGCAATCCCGCCACTATCAGGTAATGCTCTGAGCTCCTGTTTCAATTCCCTGCTACTAGGGGTCCAGTAGGACCTCCAGCATGTTTCCTCACCAGCGGCTGCCATTTTGGCATGGACATTATCAGCGATATTACATGCAGATGGCCAGTCCACATGTAATAAAGCTGCATACAGTGGCCACAGTGTCTTATGTGATCACATGGCTCACACAGCCCTAGAAATGGACCTGCTTGGAGGTACAAAGACTTGGTGAATTTGGCAATGCACCTGCCAGAATCTATCAACCAAAGGTTGCTGTGAAAGTGAAAAAAATATTTTTAGATAATCACTTACAGTATTTATTTCTATTAGGCATGAGGCCTCAAATATTTGTATTATTCACACATTTTGACTTATTACAATGTACTTCACTATTGGATGCTACTGTGTCTTTTTTCCTACATATGTTTGCCAAGTCAAGGGCAGTGTGGTTGTTTATTGGTTGTATGATAAGAGAGAAGAGGAAGGCACTCATAGGGTAGTAATTAGAAACATTCAAAGCCTGTACAAGAGTAAGTAATGTGCATACTTTTGTTATTATTATTAATAAATACATCTTATCTGTTATCATTGACACTTGAAATGTTCTCTTTCATTGTCACTCAGAAGATGAGCCAGATGATGATTGGACCTTGTATGAATTTAATATATCCAAATCATGAAATATGAAACCATCCACAACCAATAAAAAGAGCTCCAAGTCAGCGTGGGACTTCAGAATGATGATGTCATAGTAAAAGTGTTCAGGAACCATCTAACGTCTTTCTTTGTAGCTAGTTTCCTCAGGGTTGTGGATTATTTTGTCAACATTCATCATATCGACAATTGTAATCTGGATATGCATGAAGGTTGACACTGTTGTTATTGTAAGCTTGCGAGCAGGGCCTTCCTGCCTCTATGTCTGTATTTATTTACCCAGTTTGTTCTATTACTGTTGTTTCAATTGTAAAGTGTATATGCTGTGCTATATAAGAAACTGTTAATAAATAAATAAATGTTATCTTGACATGATTATAATGTTAACAAATGTCCCTGGTGGTCTCGTGGTGATTTTTCTGTTCCAGTCTGTCCAACAACTCAGTGGTGTCTTCTTGGTCTGATGGCAGTGCCGGACTGCCCATCTGGCACTACAGGGAAATGCCAGAAGGGCCGATGGGCTGGTGGGCTGGTCCAGTCAAACAGAGAGCCGGGAAGGACACATGCAGTGTAGCTTACGGCTCTGTTTGTCCCTCTCGGTGCCCAAATTGCTTGTTTCTATGCAACATGGGGGTATGTCGTGAGTCCACACCCCCCTGACTGGCGACATGTCCCTGTTAGCTTTGTCTGCACATCCCCTTTCACTGTGCATGCACCCCTTGCATGCACATGCCAGGGCCGATTTTTAGCCCCACGCCATCACAGTCTGATGGTGATGCCCGAAAATTTCCAACTGATTGTTTGTGCTTCCAGTGGGGAATATCCCTAATCCTTTAGCATAAACCATAATCCTCATCCTATTGCCTCCCATAGCCTCCCCTCCACAGTCTAACCCTCTACTGACACAGCCTAATCCTACAGTCCTTGCAGAATGTCGACATGTCAAAATTCTGTTGACAGAGACTTGTTTAATGTTGACATTGCGGTGTTGACATTATGAATGTTGACATTGTAAATGTCGACATTATGACTACATCACCCACAGGGATATCGTAGTATGGTCTCATAACTCTAATTCAAAATATAACAATGATTGAAAATATGTTAGTCTAATATATATATATATATATATATATAAACTTTTTAAACAAATGACCCAAGCTAATCTACTTTTTCACATCAACATTGACAAATTATATTTGTTGGAAGAAATACATTGAATCAGAACTGTGTGCTTAGTTACAGGTCCCTCTGTCTGATACTGCAGTCCTTCATCCAAACCTTTCAGTATACATAAATGAATTCATTTTGGAGGTATTTTGATGCATTACTCTTTACAGAACATCTTAAATCTGTGAAAACATTGAACTGTGTTGCACTAACGTAGTGTCTGAAGTTTATTCACAGCTACCAGAAATATGTTTTGACAATCTCCTATATGATTTGTCCTTTATGTCAAAACATTCCACTATCATCTAATTTTTTCATAGAACATGTTCTAATATCCTTCTGGGTCATTAAAGTTTATTGAAAATCCTAAAAAAGACAGTGCTGTTGTTTCTTGAAAATCAATTGTTTCCTCCTTGATGTCTGTCCAGACTCACGGATGGTAGTAGACCCATTAAATCTGATATTAGTAAATAGAAATGAGGCCGGCAGATCTATATGTTTTTGTGACCTTCTATAATATTGTATGCACACCTCTGAAAGGAATAAAATTATGTCATTCTATTGCTTGAGTTAACTATTTGCCTGCCTGTGGCCACACATTTAGCAAGGGTTTTCTAACTCTTTTCAGCCATATGAACATTGGAGACATTTAATAAAAAAATTATACAAGGTTGATTTTGCCATGTAAATGATTGCTACTTTAGAAAAACAGGTGAACTCTCACAAAACTATCACTTCCTGATTCTCACACCATATTACATTCCAACCCTGAAATCAAAATATTTTATGTAAAAAAAAGAGGTACAGGTGTCACCTTTAAAACTGACAAATCAGTGACTAAAAATCAAGAACAATAAGTTTGCAGAACACACTGTGTGTTCTCAGATCAAAGCCTACCCAAACTTCACAGTTCCAAGTGAATCTGAGCCCCAGCCTGGGTTTTCCTGCCAGGCTTTGATTCCAAATCAGGGCAAAATGATATCATCCCAGTGCCTGATCTTGCAGATTTTGGATTCGATATACAGTAAGTCCCTGCAGTGGTGATTCAGGCACTGTTTCACAGCAGATACCAGAGAGTTGGGTGCTGCTGATGGTCTCTGCTAACCTATCTGTCTACTCACTCCAGTGCTGACCTACAGATGTGTCCACTTACATCTTTGCTGTTTTGCTAAATATGTCACAACATGCAAAACACGGCTAAGCTGTTTTTCACGAGTAACAAATGGATAGATTTTAAAATTATTATTTGCCATGATAGAACATGTATAAAGTAACATATTAAAGAAGCAAATTAAGAAAAATCATAAGGCATGGCTAAATCTCTGAGTCTATGGCATGCAAAACTGTGCCATACATGGCGGGATATAGCAAAGATGTATGTGGACACATCTGTATCTGTCCACTTCGGTCCCCTCATGCTCAGTACAGGCAGTTGACAAGTCATTGTTTATTATTTTTTATAGTACAGGAACTTAGTTACTGCTATTGTTGTCTAAGTGTGTCACATTGGTGTTGCTGCATAGCCTTGTTACACCGGTATTGTATTTTTTGTACAATTTTTTTTTTCAACTCATGTGTGGTGTAGGTTCCATGCCCCACTGCATTCACATAAATATAAGTACTGTGAGTTTGCAGAGTGAGATTTAATTTTTTTTAAAGTTAAAATAAATATTACATTTGTTTTTTTTACAATGTGTGTGCTGTATGTGCTGTACTCCACTCTGTTCACTTCACATAAATATAAGCACTGTGAGTCCACAGTGTGAGTTGTCATTTGTTAAAAAAAGTTCAAATAAATGCTTTAGTTATTTTTGTACAAATTGTGTGTGCTCTAGTTGCTGTATAAGTTCCCTAGAGCTGGTGAGAGGGTCTTCTGCTAATAACATCCACTATTCCCTTAGTGCATGACACACAGTGGCGGATTTAGGGGGGGGGGGCACTCAGGCCCGTGCCCCCCCCTGTCATTTGTGACACCCCCCCCCCCGGTGCCGCCGCCGCATAGGGAGATGACGGGCGCCCGCTGAGATTGTGTTACCAGCGGGCGCCCGTCTCCCTGCACAGCGGCAGCCGGAGGCAGGAGCTCAGTACTGAGCTCCGGCTTCCGGCGCTGTCACTGTGCGCTATGGGAGAGACGCCAGTCATGACGTCTCTCTCATAGTGCTGAGTGACTGAGGAGCGGACGCCAGGAGGAGGAGGACTGCAGCGGCGCGGGAACGGGGCTCGGTAAGTATGTATTTTTCTTCCTTAATGCATCTACTGGGGGCTAACTATGGGGGACATTACTACTGGGGGGCATCAACAAGGGGCATTACTACTGGGGGTCAAACTACTGGGGGCATTATAACTGGGGCATCTACTGGGGGCATCACTACTGAGGGGTCATCTATTGGGGGCAGCTACTGGGGGCCATATTTACTGGGGGCCATCTACTGGGGGCATTACTACAGGGGGGTCATCTATTGGGGCAAACTCGTAGGGGGGCATTATTACTGGGGGGTCATCTATTGGGGGCAGCTACTGGGGCATTATTACTGGGGGGCATCTACTGGGGGCATTACTACTGGGGGGGTCATCTATTGGGGGCAGCTACTGGGGCATTATTACTGGGGGGCATCTACTGGGGGCATTACTACTGGGGGGGTCATCTATTGGGGGCAGCTACTGGGGGACATTTTTCCTGGGGGGCATCTACTGGGGGCATTATTACTGGGGGGCATCTACTGGGGGCATTACTACTGGCGGGTCATCTATTGGGGGCAAACTCCTAAGGGGCATTACTACTGGGGGCAAACTACTGGAGGACATTATTACTAGGGGGCATCTACTGGGGGCAAACTGCTGGGGGACATTATTACTGGGGGGGCATCTACTGGGGGCAAACTACTGGGGGACTATTACTGGGGGCCAACTACAAAGGTGCTAACTACTGGCGGTGTAACTACAGGGGCATTACTACTGGCGGCTTAACTACAGGGGCATTACTACTTGGGGGCTAAACTAAAGGGGGGGGAACTACTGGGGTCATGACTGCAGGGGAATTACCACTGGGGGCATAATGACTGGGGGCATTACTACAGGCAACATTACTACTGGGGGCAATACGGGCATTGCATAAGGGGCACCACTACTATAAGGTCTGTATAAGGGCCACTACCAGTACAGTGGACATTGCATAATGAGGGCTACAACTGTGGGCATTGTATAAGAAGCGCCACCTCACATGCACCGAAGCCGCACGCAAATGTACTTGCCCCTTCCATGGTGCCCCCCCTATCATTTTCTTCTGGATCCGCCCCTGATGACACACACACCAGTACTTAGGTTGCCACCTGGACTTAAACCTCCAGTAGTAGTGGCTCACATAATAGGTTGGGGACTGCAATATAATAAACTGGAGAAGGAATGTGGGTATATAGACCTCACAGCATCACAGAATGTAAAGGTAAGGGTTGGGCTAGGATCTCAGCCTAGGCAGAGAGACACTGTGAGGTGGATTGCAGACAAAGGGTGAATACACACTACTGTAGGACAGAATGTAGGTACAGACAAAGCAAGGACTATGTCACTAATAAACAGATAATCTGGCAGAGTATCCACAAAACAGACAGAGTCTCCACAAGGTCTGGAAACAGGGACCAGCAGCTTATACTGACTAGGCACAAGATATAACCAGCAGGGTGGTGCAGTACTGACTGCAAGAGAATGCAGCAAGAGAATGCAACAATCAGTGCAGCCAGGGTGGGAAATTCCCCTTAATGAAAATGTTCTGCATCTGTAGTACTGCATGTATCCCATAGCATCCTGGCTGCTAGGTAACCACAGCCCCAGCATCCCCTGGAGCTGCCTGGCATCCTGGTTGCCTAGCAACTGCTTGGGATTGCCGGACAGAAGTGACGCAATGTCCTCGTCATTTAACAATGACTAGGACCTGCTGGAAAGATGAGCCACAGTGGCGGCTCATAACAACCCCACTGGATTCACATAAATATAAGCACTGTCCATATGGATCATGATCAGTCTATAGTAGGGCAGGAGCAGCAACCATGTTCTAATACCATGGCTGCTGCTAGTCATGATAGTACTACAACATTTAGTAAATGTTGTCCAGGGGCAAAAAGTTTAGGAAATCAAAATCTTTCACGCTGTTAAAAAAATTGGGGTAGTTTTGTCAAATGAACAATAAACAAGTAAGTGCCCAAAAAAAGAACACTAAGGCTAAAGAATGACCTGTGTGTTCACAAACCCTTGAGGAGACTCTAGGGGGTTCTACATTATTAGCTATGTGTAAGTCTGATACTTCTCAGACTGTACTCATAGAAAAGCCTCCTTCCACCAATTTCTGCACCAGCTGCAAATGTGGGGATGAGCAGTACAAGTAAAGATGGTGATGATGATGGCATAATAGTTGAGGAAGCTACTGTTGCAGTGGAAAAGGATGAAGGAGATTTTTGTGTACTATATAGTTTGCTGTATCTTCCTGAGGATGGGGAGTAAGTTCCCCCAAAATGTTGAAGAAGTAAAAGGTTGTTTTGTTACACAAATCCTGCAGTGCCTTGTCTGTATTCTGCTGATGCAGAAAACACTTAGATGGTATATATATATATATATATATATATATATATATAAAATAATGCGTATGAAAATATATAAGAAGATTTGGTCCAGCGCCCTGACAAAAGTCCTTAAATCATTCATATGGTTCCTCAAGAGGGGTATAAATGACACTTGATATGGTCAGAGAGATGACGTTAGAATCCAGAGGCGCTCAAAGAAAACATAAATGAACATTCATAGTGTATCACACATATGTGTAGAACTATTCAATTAAAATCTTTAAATAAGCCTTATACCTAAAGATGAGTCTATTTTTTTAGGAGTAGACAATCACGCATTTTTTGGGGGGAGCTGGAGTTCTACCAGTATGGATTCCGAGTGGCTTTGATCCTCCTCTCCACAGATGTATCCCCAAAAAAGAAAGATAAAAAACCTCCAATGGTGCAATATCTTTTATTTGCTGTACTAAACATATAAAATAGGGATAAGGGTGGTCTCTCACCATATGAAGTGATCTACAAAGTAGACAAAAACAGCAGGTTTAAAAGGTGTTTACATTCGGGCGTCCCCGGAACTGGCTGCTCCGCTCCACAGATGATGTCCCAACCGTCTCCCTCACAATAAAAGAGTCCTCCTTCCAGCAGTGTCTTCCTCAAGGCATAAGGAGGTACTGACATTCTAATCTATATATACCCATCATAATTTTCTAGAGGGTAAACCTATTTCCAGACATGAAACTACTATCCTCTAAGATTCCTATCCTAATACTAACAGTTCATTCCGTTTATAATCCAGTCCATATTTCATAGTGAGCCACATACTCAAGCCAAAAGGGGAAAGTCCATCTCCTCTGGCCGCTGAGTTGCGCCGGCCGGAAATCGTCATTATAGCCGCGGCCGGAAATCCGTCATTCGGGCCGCGACCGGAAGTGCGTCATCCCCATCCTCCGCGATCCGCTACACCCGGAAGTTGCGGGTGCGTGGCTTCAAACGTCCCACCGGAGGTGTACCGTCCATCAGTCTCCTCTTTATTATTGAGAAGTCCAACTTTTTCAAACCATAATAGGTTTATAAACACCCCACGATAAAGGCATTTTGGTGAAGGGAATCACCTCAAAGGAAGGGGAAACATTAAGATAGATTAAAAACAATTTCAATGAAAAATACATCCTAATCCCCAAAAAGTCCACCAAAAGAGGTTTAAATATAAAAATACTTTAAAAATACTGGTGAAATTAAAAAATTTTTTTATTTAAAATCAATGTCCTATGTGATAATACTGTATATTCTTATAAAAACCACTTCAATTCAAAGTCTTTATTAAGTCCTTTGGGGGCAAGGGTACCGTGATTATAGATCATATTCATTTCACTTCTGGCTAATTTGGACCCCAAATCACTCCCCCTACTATCCCCCTTAATGTGCTTAAGACCATAAAAATTCCTAATGTGGGCTGTATCACAGTGATGAATATTTTTAAAGTGCAAAGAGAGGGCATGTGTTTCTATACCTTTAGTGATGTTACGTAGATGTTCCCCTAATCTCACTTTTAGGGGTCTACTGGTACGTCCGATATAAAATTTCCCACATGAGCACTCAATACAATAAACTACATTAAAAGTATGACAGGTGATCAGATCTGTTATTTTAACCTTTTTATTATTGATCATAACCTCTGTTATTTTCATACCAAATGTGTTTTTCACTTTCTTGCACGCCGTGCACAGCCCACATCTATAAAAACCAGTAGATAAAACCTTAGGGCCCTTTGGGGATACGGGACACAGGCTTCTTACTAATTTAGTTTTGAGGTTAGGGGCCCGTCTAAATATACACAATGGATTTGAAGGTAAGTCATCCCCTATTACTGGATCCTTCTTTAACACTCGCCAGTGTTTCTTAAGGATCCGTTGGACTTTGGCGTGCTGTGAGGAAAAGTTCGTAATAAAAGCCAATTTCAATTTCTCTTCTTGCTTATCTTTTTCCTTGCCCCTTCGTTTGTTCAAAATGGTATTCCTGTCCAATTCAGAGATTTCTTGAAGAGCCCTTTCAGTTTTTTCTTTATCATACCCACATTTATTAAAACATTCCACCATTTCTCCAGCCTGAATCTGAAAAATTTCTTTTTCTGAACAGTTTTTCCTTAGTCGCCTAAGTTGTCCTGATGGTATAGATTCTAACCATCTATCGTGGTGGCAACTATCCCTGGAGATAAAGGATCTGGAGTCGGTGGGCTTAATAAAATTTTTTGTTTTCAATAAACCTTCCTCTACATAAATCGTTAAGTCTAAAAAGTTCACACATTCCTGACTTATATCAAAAGTTAGGACTATATTTCGATCATGGTTTAAAAAAGAACAAAAGTGATCAAGTGCCTCCTTCCCACCTCTCCATATAAAAAATATATCGTCGAAATATCTTCGCCAGGACACTAGGTTCGCCCCAAAGGGGTTATTATTCCAAATGGAAGTATCCTCCCACTCCCCCATAAAAATGTTTGCATAACTCGGGGCGAACCTAGTGCCCATGGTGGTACCCCTCTTTTGTAGGTAAAAATCCTCCTTAAAAACAAAATAATTATTAGTTAAGATAAAATTGATACCCTCCACTAAAAATTCCATTAGATAAGGATCCAAATTGGACTGTCTCAATTTCTTTGTTACGGATTCTATTCCTTGTTTGTGTTCTCTAATTGTGTATAATGAACTGACATCAGATGTCACTAAGAAAAAATCTTCTTTCCATTCTATAGTTGGCAATAGGTTTAACACGTCTCCCGTGTCTTTTAAATGAGACCTGTTGGTTGCAACTAGGGGTTGGAGATAAAAATCAATAAAAGACGATAAATTAGCTGTCAAAGAATCCACTCCGGACACTATAGGTCGTCCTGGAGGGTTCAAAGTGCACTTGTGCATTTTTGGTAAAATGTAAATGGTAGGTATTAAGGGGTTCTCTATTAGGAGAAACTTAGATTCTGTTTCTGTGATGGTGCCTTTTTTAATGTAGACTTCTACCAGGGTCCGTAATTGAGTACCCATTTTCTTGGTGGGGTCCCCCCTGATTTTCTTATAGGTCATTCCATCACTCAACTGTCGGCTGACCTCTGCTTCGTATTTAACTTTGTCCATCAAGACGACGGCTCCACCTTTATCAGCCGGCTTGATGATTAGGCTCCTATCTTTTGACAAAGTAGTAAGAGCCCTTTGTTCCTTGAAAGTTAGATTATATCTAACTTTCTCCGATTCTAGTTTCTCCAAGTCACTAAGTACCAATGCACAAAAAGATTCCAAAAAGCATCCTTTGAGGTGTGAAGGAAAGAAATTGGATTTTGGTCTAAACAAGAGATTTCCCTCAGTTTCATTAACCAACTGTTCATCGGATTTTAGTTTAAAAAACTTCTTCAAAGTTAATTTCCTTATAAACTTTTGAATGTCAATGAAGGTGTTAAATTGATCTATCTTTGTTGAGGGAGAGAACTTCAATCCCTTTTCGAGTAGAGTTCGTTCCTCATTTAACAGGATATGCGAACTCAGATTGAAGATCTTGACACTCTGTGCCTCTGGATTATTGCTTCTAGAATTCTCCAAAGGCTTTCTCTTATTTCTTTTATTCTTCTTCTTTTTATTTCTTGCTCTATTGCGATTCTGATTGTTCCCGCCCCTTTTTCCCCTATGTGTGTGTTTTATCTCCATACCGGGGCTCTCCTTCCTCTGTCTAAAAAAGGGGATGAATTGTATGGAGATATATCATCTAGAGGAAGAAAACGGTTGGAATGTGTGAAGTTTGGTCTCCTATCTCTCCCATTCCAATTCCCCCATTTGTTGTTATCATTACCATTCCTTAAAATGGAATGACCTCTATCTGATATTCTATCATCATATCCTGATCTATCTAGTCTCCTGTTTGGATGTCTGTCTCTCCATCCTCCAAGATTATCCCTGGTGTGTGTCTCTTGGGGAACTTCTCTATTCTGTGTTAATGCTGTTATTGATTCCGGTTTACTTTGACGGAACTGGTAACCCCTTGGTTTCCTTTGCCCCTGTTTTGCACTCTTTTGCTTAAAATGGACTGGTTCAGCTGCAGCATTCTCCTCTATCAAGGGATCTGGGCATATCTCTATATTCTTATCCCATTGGAATTTTTTAGTTTTCCTTGCTATAAGAGCTCTCTCAGCTTGCATAATCCTAACCCCAATGGCTTTCTCTTTTTCTTTAAAGTCAGGAAGGTCCGAGAAAGGGATTATTAATTTCTTAAAATCCCGTATTGCTTCATCTAATTTTGTCAGGTCATTCTTCCTCTCATCTATAATCAACCGCATTAAATCAAATGAGCAATTTTCAATAATCATTTCCCATTTCTGTTTGAAACCCTCTGTGGATGTGGTAAAACTGGCCTGTTTAATGATCTTTAAACCTTTTGGGACCATTTTGGAGGCCAGGTACTTTTCTAAGGTGACCACCTCCCACCAAATTCTATTTTCTTTCAGAAGGGTATTTTCCAACCTATGTAACAGATTGTCTAAATCCTCATCCACTAAAACTATGTCAGTGTCTGATGGATCAAACATACTGTGCAACTTTTTCAGTCTCTCTTCCCTAAATTTAAACATAATGACTGCACACTCTTATCAATTTAGGATGAAAAACAGCAATAGCAGAAAATGATAATAATGATAGAATACCGTGCGCCAGTGATGGCTGCCTCTGATTTCAGGAAATGGACAAAGAAGTGTCACCCCACACTCCAGAAATCGATATGATCAGAGAGATGCCATTAGAATCCAGAGGCGCTCAAAGAAAACATAAATGAACATTCATAGTGTATCACACATATGTGTAGAACTATTCAATTAAAATCTTTAAATAAGCCTTATACCTAAAGATGAGTCTACTTTTTTAGGAGTAGACAATCACGCATTTTTTGGGGGGAGCTGGAGTTCTACCAGTATGGATTCCGAGTGGCTTTGATCCTCCTCTCCACAGATGTATCCCCAAAAAAGAAAGATAAAAAAACTCCAATGGTGCAATATCTTTTATTTGCTGTACTAAACATATAAAACAGGGATAAGGGTGGTCTCTCACCATATGAAGTGGTCTAAATGACACTTGTCTCAATCCGCTTCCTTATACTCTCAAAGAAAAAGGAGAGTGACTTATAAATAAATGTAACAATGTAACACAGAAAATAAAACTCTCTTACTCACATATAGGAAATATAGGATAGAAATGGATTTCACTCAGGATGTCAACAATATTCTAATCCAGGTCATAAATAGCAGGAAACATCTGTAAATATAGAAGTTGAATTCATAGTATCCATTAAAAGCAGCTACATAGCATAGACAATTGTACTGGAAGTCCTTATACAAAGTCCACAATCCATTCCCACATAAACATACTATAGTTCCAAAAGAGAGTGGTTTTTGGTACCTACTCCAGATAAAAGGCTTTGATATGGCAGTGTCCTATAATCCACCAACACATTTAAAAGTGATTTTCTTCTTTTCTCTGGAGTGAGCACCAATACTCCTGCTTTGGAACTGTATTTATGTGGGAGTAGATTGTGAACTTTGTTATATAAGGACTTAGACACTTTCAGTATAATTGGCTAGGCTGTGTACATGCTTGTAATAGATGCTGTGACTAACATATTAACATATTTATGGATATATCCTGGTATTTGTGATATTATGGTAATCTTTACAATTATAACAATTATAGTAATCTTGTCTCTTACCAGTCTTCAACTGAACAGGAAAGGGTCAAGTGTCACGTCTTCTACAAAGAGTCCCCTTTCCACCAAGAGTTTGGCATCTTATTTTCTTGACTCAATGTATTTCATCTTCATAGTGGTGTCTCTTCTCTTCAGCATGACTCCTTCTTTCTTCAGTCAATATCTAAGCTGCTCCCTCTTTACCATTGAAATGCGCTAACTCTGCTGCCACTGACCAACAAAATCCTTAATGAGGGGGTGGAGCTCTGTTTGGCTTATTGACTTAGACTCCTACTGACTGAGCTTGCATTTTTATAGATTGAATCTTTACAGATTCATGCAACCAATGCCAGAACTTGAAAATAACTTACAGGACATATGTAGCTCCAGAAGCAGATACAGTGAGGACCTCTTCCACATTACCTACAGTATATTCTCCAGGTAAGGGATCCTCTTCTCATTTGGGTATCGTCCAACACGTCTATCCTGGGAATCTCCTGAATTCAGTGTATTATATGCAGCTCTTCCACTTCAGCGTGGATAATTTCCACACAACCACCATAACAGGCCCAAGTTAACAGGAACGAATCTGACAACTTGGTCCCTTAGGACCAAATAGTTAAATATCATTCAATTTGTTTAGCTATGTCCATGTTGAGCCATGTGTTAACATCTTTACAAGTGCCCATGAGAGCTATGTAAACTGCATAGTAATCATAAACTGTCTAGATCCAGGAAATCGTGATGCAGCTGTAATTCTCACTTACCCTGAATCAAAACCTAATCATCAATTTACCAGTGCCTGGAACTAGATCATTACTTATTATTATTAATTGCCTTGGAGCTAGGAGATAGTACAGTTCTTGTATCCATAAACATATTATAAATGTTATTCTGCTAATTTATAAAGTGTTTCTCCAAATCTCTAAGATTATAATCTCATTAAAACAAGGACAGTATTACATTCTATTTCATGCCATTGCATGTTATATGTTTGCATTCTGTCCTCCTTAATGTAGAGTGCTTTGTAATTTGTTGGTGCTTTAGAAATAAAATGTAACAAAAATAACAAAAATGTATAATAAGTATTTTATTGGGCCTGGTTTAATCTGATTAGCAAAAAGGAGTAATGGCAGTGAGTGGAGACAATTTCCTACAGTTTTATTGTTTTACTGAATAAATTATCTGGAAAATACTAAAGATTTTTTCCTGTGTAATGATATGACCCTGGGAGTTCAGTTCATGGGGTTAAACAGAACATCATTATTAATTTTATTTTAGTATATATTTACTATAAACAATTTGGGCTGAAGGGCTGAAGTAGTTGGTAATAATGAAGAATACGAGGACTGTTATACTAAAACATGACAGTGGGGTTAGTTTTCTATTTATGCTTATTGCAGCATGATCTCTCAATGATCTATCAACATGATCTATCAATAAAATCTCATCAAGACAACTGTGCAATACTACCTGGGAGCAGTAAGCTTTAATTTACTACTTTGCAGGTCTAGTTGAAGGAGTTACAAAAAATAAGAATCAGAAATAAATGTTTCAAAATTAAGAAATGTATTCTTTTTTTAAAATCAGAATTAAAAAATGCATTATTTAACTAACAATGCCTTTAATTCTCTCTTACTATCTCCATCCCAAAATGGCAATAGCAGAAGAATTATGTTAGATTTTGGATTACTAAATTTTCTATATTGTGAAATACAATTTCAGTTTTTTAAATGTTAAGGCTACATTATTAATTAATTGTTACACAATTTAAATTATTCCATGGGGATTAAAGTCATTTGTTTGGCATGGATTCTACACTATGGATTATTGACCTTGAATCTGGGACTGTCCGACATAACAGCCCAATCATTTTAAATACTACATTTATAGACATTTTTTAGAGAGTACCTAGAGAACATTTCGTACAAGTCTTTGCAAATGGGATATTCAGCTAAATATTCGATATCAATCGTCATGCCTTCACAGTGCTAACCAAACTCATTAATAGTGTTCTGTGACAGGACCATGCTTGTCTGCTAAATAATACTGTAAATATAGGAAATAAAATGATAAGTAGATTAATACATCTCTATTTGTTTTAATGGCTAAGAAATGTTTCTATAATGTTACTTACACAATCACGTAACATCACAAATAGTCACCACCAACTGCTCCTACACTATGTTATGGAGTGATCAAGCATTGAAAAATTTGAAGATGAAATAATTTATAAAAAAATTATAAAGACAAAAATCCAAAACACACACTAAAATAAACTAAGAAGTACTTAAAAGAATGAAAGATTTAGAATGACCTTCATAGACTTTCTCTTACATTACAGACTTAAGTATTACGAAATATCAATGAGTGGATCTAAAAAATGTAATGCATACAAGAAGACTTATAGTAAGGTGCCTGAGATAGAATCATTCTTCAAGAGAGGCAAATAATCCCTTAACTAAATACAGAAATAATCTTAGCTAACTACAAGAAACATTTAAGGGCAGTATTTTCTGCCACATCAGGTGTTACCAAGCAGAGGATGACAAGGTGCCCACACATTTTCATTCTTTTGCCACATTCACTGGCTTATTACGTTTTTTTAATCAATTAGAAAATAAATAGTTGTGCATTAAAATATGCCAAAATATGTGTTTTAATCTCTGCCTTGCCTTAGTGCCTTCCACTTAGAGATTCAGTGAAACATGAAATTTGACTGTTGGTTCGCATTCAGCATTATGCATTTTTCAAATCAGCCTTCTTATTAGTAATACTAATAGTTGGAGCAGAAAGGCCAATAACAAATTAGCAACAACAGAAGTTAGTACACCTCATATGTTGAACCTAAAAAACTCAGCAGCCTGTATGTAGTATTAGATTATTATTTAGTACTCATACATCAGGAATCAATTACCATGACATATTATACATTTGTAAACTAGATAGTCTATGAAGTATAAAAACAGATAAAGGGCAATGTTAAAAAGCTGAAAACTAACACTGACAAACATCCTTCTTAGCTCCAATTCTCATTAGTCACGCCACAAAGGGAGAAATACAGTTCTAGAGGTGGAGAAAATTAACTGAATGAGCAATTGCTGTAAACAAATGAATAGACAAATTGGTGGGTCACTGAATATTATAATGTACTCAGCTACAGTAATTGGTCACAATTTACATTTTTAAGATTTTGTCATCTCTAATGACGAAACATTTCCCAGTCTGGTCTTCTTTTACTCATTTTTATGCTGCAGCTGTCCACTGAATCATTTCATGCTAGTGGTTCTTTTGAAACGAATATATTTCTTGCTGTCCCCTCAGGACAGCTAAGAACAATGTTTTCTATGATTTATCCTTTCATAGTAATTATCATTTCACAATTCAAAATTTAGTATTTCGACTACTTTTTTGTTTGATTAATGATTTTTTGTTATTTCAGCTAAAACCATTTCCATTGTTGCTAGAAGAGCTAACTATGGGGCAGATGTATTAAGCAGTGATAAGTGGAAGGTGATAACGCACCAGCCAATCATTAGAGGTTTGAAAAATGACAGTTAGAAGCTGATTGGCTGGTGCGTTATCACCTTGCACTTGTCACTGCTTTATCACTTCTCCAGGCTTAATACATCTGCCCCACTGTCACGATAAAGTTAATGTATACATCTGTATTAACCAACCATCAGTAATCAAGCATTTGTTGTAGCTTAGTCATAAATGAATCTTGTATACTAAGGAATTTAGCATAATACACAATACACTGAGCAGCAGAAGCAGCACTGCAGGCTACAAATCAATATTTAAGGTCATTCTGCAAGAATCACAAAAATATTTACCAATGTTTTATGCTCTATATACATTATTCATTACATTTTTCTTATGACAAGTATATAGTTAAAAATTGTCATTCCAGATTGAATTTTTGCTAATAGTGGACTATTGCTGATAGTATAAATTTCTATTATGAAGTTTCATATTTTCTTATGTTAAATATACAGCATATTGTCATTAATTATATGAAATACTGGCTTTTGTCTATGATATTGCCTGAGTTTTCTTTTGTGCTTTGATTTTCTCTTCTGTTGTTCCCACACAATGCTAGACTGATTACATGATTTTTTTCAGTACTGGGAAATATTATATAGATGTGATTTTTGAGTCAGACATCAGAGCTTAAAATTATAGAACACTTGTAAACTGTGCCAAAATGTAAACCTTCACTCAGAGATGCTGAACTCTGTATGAATCTTATAGGACCCAAATCATACACAATCAAATTTAATATAGTCATTTTGTAAACTCAGCCTAGATTTTGCAAATGATATAAGGCAGACTGCCCAAAGGTACAATATTTCAGAAGTGATTGATTGCAATATTTGGCTGTATCGAGCAGGAATGGGGTTTGATTCCACACAGTGCTATCTGAAGGTAGTTATAAATGTATTAGAATGTGTGCTAATGTAGTGACCAACATATGCAGATTTTTACCTTATTTAAGGACAGTAGTCTGGTTGGTGGTACTCCCAAGAGCCAAGGAACCTGAGTCAAATTGTAAAGAAGAAAAGACAGGCTCTTGTGCTGGGGCACTCTTATTCAGTTTTGTAAATACATTTTTATAATCATCTTAATAATAATAATAATAATAATAATAATAATAATAATACTTTATTGTCATTAACAAAACAACAATGAAATGTCAATGAAATTTTTCATATAAACATCCTGCACAATAAAATAAAAAATAAAACATGTCTCATTTATAAATTATCTCATTTCATTTAGACCATTTAGAGCATGTATACAGTAGCTGTTGGAAAAAAAAAACTATTAAGCATACGTTTTGTATGCATACGTACACTTCTAAAACGTTTTTGCTATGGTAATCTCTCAAAAACTGAATAATTTGGATGACTGGAATCTGCCAATATACTTCTAGCTCTTTTTAACACTCTCTTTTCATAAAGGTCATGTATACACGGTACGGACACACCAATGACCCTGCCCGCAGTTCTGACCACACATTCCAGGGAAACCCTCTCAGCCACAGTACAGTTCCCATACCATACTGTTACCCCATAAGCCAGAACACTCTCTACTATACTGCGATAAAACTTAATCAGCATATCTGCACTCAAACAAGCAGCTTTATGTCATCTTAAGAAAAAGAGGCGCTGCTGCGCCTTCTTAACTAAGAAGGTACAGTTTAAAGAACAAGTTAGGTCTCTAGAAATATAAATGCCCAGAAACTAAAAAGAATCTAACTCCTCAATTTGCATACCATCTAAAAAAATAGGGAGTAGCGGTCTTCGACTACCTCGCCTAAAATCAATTGCCGGCGCCTTCGTTTTGGATGTGTTTAAGAGCAAGCAATTTTCCTTACTCCATTCTAACAACCTGAAAACCTCATGCCTATAAGCATCCTCATCATTCTCGCTAATCAAACCGACCACTGCTGTATCATCAGCGAATTTCCCTACCTTAACAGATTCAACAGCTGAGAAACAATCATATGTAAATATGGAATATAATAATGGGCTCAAAACGCACCCCTGAGGCACACCAGTTTTTAACTGTACCTCGCTAGAAACAAAACTACCTAACTTGACTACTTGGGAGCGATCAGTCAAAAAATGTAACATCCAATTGCACGTAATTCCATTTAGGCCTAAAGAAAAAAGCTTAGAGACCAAAGATACTGGTATTATGGTATTAAAAGCAGAACTAAAGTCCACAAATAAAATTCTAACATATGTCCCCTTCTTCTCTAAGTGGTTCTGCGCCTGGTGTAATACAAACTGCATAATCAGTAGAGCGATTCTCTCTATACACAAACTGGAAAGAATCAAAATTTGCCAGAAAATGAGATTTAATATGTCTTTACATCAGGCGTTCAAAGCACTTCATAACCAAGGAGGTCAATGCAATAGGACGATAATCGTCTATACATTTGGGCACACTCTTTTTCGCCACCGGGATGATAGTCATTGCTTTGAAACATTTGGGAACTATACATTGATGTAAAGATACATTAAAAAGCAACGTAAAGATACCCACTAATTGATCACTACAGTCCCTAAGGATTTTACCTTGAATCATATCAAGACCAGCAGCTTTGCCTATAGTGACACCATGCAAACATCTCAAGACGTCTTGTTCGTCAAGTATTATGGGAACTTCACCTAATCTAGTTTCAGCAACTTCAACACTAGACTTATTATTCTTGTCAAATTTGGAGTAAAAAGTATTCAGCTCTTCCACCAGAGAACTATTCACTGCCCCTAACTCTGCCTTGTTTGGTTTATAATCAGTAATGTCTTGCAGACTCTGCCACATGCTCCTGGAATTGTTACATTGTCTAAACTTAACCTCCATTCTTCTGGAGAAATCAATTTTAGCCTTTCTGATTCCTTTCCTCAAATCAACCACAGCTACTGCATACGTCACTCTATCCTGTGTTTTAAGAGACTTATCTCTAGCCCTGACTAAAGAGCGTACCTCAGTGTTCAGCCAGGGTTTCTGATTAGCATAAATCTTAAAACTCTGTTTCACGGTTACACTCTCAAAGCAGCAGCTTATATAGCCTAGAACCATAGTTGCTAGGAGAACAACATCAACATCAGTACCCTCAGTAGTCAAGTATGAAGATGCAGTAGAACAAAATTCTAGTACAATAAAAATCTCTTTCTTGTATCGTTTTATTTGGTCTTCTATTTGTTTTATGTTAGTTTTTTCACATATAACAATTTATATAAAAATTAGGTATGTCATAGCTGATTTTTTGGTGGTCGCAATGTATGGTGGATGTCAAAACATCCTGTGGATCACTGTATTAAGGGGTTGTTTTATCCTTCGCGTAGTGATAGAGACAATACGTTTATAGCATACCTTAGTATGATGGTAATCACAATATGTAATGATTACAATCTGGCAAAATAGGTCTGGTGGTAAAGAAGTTGACCCTCTAATGTACTAATATCCATGAGGTTGTAATAACCAAATATAAATGATCATGGTCAATATACCTAACCACAGACAGCAGGAGATACAACTGTTACCAGCCGCTGACGGGTGCACGAGTACAACAGCATAAGGGAACCAGCCAGAGACCAGGGAAAACACAGGTACGAGTTTAGGGAAAGCTAGCAGCCAAGAGTATCTGCCTCTGCTCCCACTGACTCAACAATGGCTAAGTACCTGATTGTGCTCACACGTAACCACCAACGACAACTATATTGGAACCCGTTTTTTATCAAATACTGTGGACTCTTATCACAAATTCAGTCAATAAGAGCTGTAAACATAAAAATTAACCCATTTTATTTTTTAGGTTTTGCGTTCACATAATTAGTAATCCAAGCGCTCTGTTGCTAATATTATCTATACCAAACCCTTTTTCTATCAGAGCTGCTCACTCAGAATCGCCTTTTGCAGTGCAGTTCTTATATAAATTCAAATAGAATTTCATTCTACTGTATCTTCATACTGGACTGGTGAGATGGTTGCCACTATAATTTTTTAAGGCATATCAATAAACAATGAACTTTTAAACAGTTTTATTTACAAAATATTTTATTAAGAGTGCCCCAGCACAAGAGCCTTTCTTTTCTCTTTTACAATTTGATTATTTGGCTGTATTACAGCAAAAGAGGTGGCATTTGTATCTGCCATTTGGTGCTTTGGCAGTGGAGTAGGGTATGGGTAGCAGTACTGAATTGGTAGAGGCACTGAAAAAGGAGGCCAATTGTGTCATGACTGTCATGATCTTTTATCAAATTTGGGGAGCAGTGACAGTCCGTCAAGCGTTCCACATAGGCTGCAATCAGATTTCATGCAAGAAAGCTTTAAGATATCAAGGGTCTATTTACTAAGCCTTGGATGGAGATAAAGTCGCTGGAGATAAAGTACCAGACAATCGGCTCCTAACTTCCATGGCACAGGCTGTGTTTTAAAAATGACAGTTAGGAGCAAATTGGCTGGAACTCTATCTCCAGCGACTTTATCTCCATCCAAGGCTTAGTAAATAGACTCCTAAATGTTTTCTGAAATCTGTAATAAAGTTATAATGTTTCAGTACCAGCATTGTCCACTTTTGGAAGTGAAGTCTGTCCTCTACTGAGTTCTGCTCTGTCTGAGATCAGAAGCAGTCACATAAGAAATTCACCTACTGTAATAGTGTAAGTAATATAAATTACTGGATGGGACCTAAGGTCTAGTCCCCCATATGAGCCAGCCCTGTGTTAGCCGCATGAATTAATATGCCAGTACACTTTTGTTTTTGTCAGAAGATGGTTGCAAATCAAAGAATGACCTTTACTATTTTATTAATTATTTGAAATAAACATTTTTGAAAAAAAACCCACAAACGCAAAACAACTAAGGCAGAGCTTAAGCCTAGCAACCAGCAGTAGTCCATTCTCTCTCTCCCTGCCAAAGTGCATCTCTCTGCAATGAGGAAGGGCAAGGGGGAACAGTGGGACCTGGACCCCCACCGGGCTCCTCCAACAGGCCCAGGTAAAAAGTACCCACCTACCCCTTCTTGGCACCACTGCTTAAGCCTGTCATACAGTCTTACACTAGTCATTCTATATTTTTTCTCTGGTCTACAAACCTTTTTTTTTAGTTTATTTTTTTGTATTTATTAATCTTGATACATTTTCACTATTATGAGATCAGAGTTTCCCCATTTCATTGAAACTTTACACCTGTTTTTGTCCATTGTGTATTGCTCTCTATGCTATACTACATTTTATACTACATTTTTACTTCAATTCAGCTGCAATAATCATTAATGCTTTTCATGAATACATGTTAACAGGTCAAGGGTTTTCATGATGCTATTTAGTTGTCACTTTGCTTATTGGCTAATGGTGTGTAAATGTGCTCTTGTATAATAGTAATTGAATGATTCTCTAATATACTTTACTTTAATTTTTACAATGGTATTGTGCAATGCACAAGGTAAACTAGAAAATATTGGTATAGTACTAGCTTTTCATAGTCAAGTTGTATTTTTGCAGTACTACGAAAAATACAGTATGTGATTAATGAACATTGATTGCCCAAAATAGAAATCAACAAGAGCTGGTCTAATTATTAGGAGAAAGATGCTAACCATTGCGCAGGATATGTAAGTCCAAGTTAATAAGGGTATCATATTTCATGCAGCTCAATGTGTTTTTTATGCTGCAGTCTGCAGTACCACTAATAATAATTAATGATGGATACGAACTGTAGAACGAAAAAACAGATGTGAATAAAGCACATTTTCCTTTGTTGACAGTTCTCCTCTTTTAAATTTATGAAATCAGCTTTTGTTTTTTCCCCCTTTTTTTTTGAAGACTACAAAGTTTATTTAATTGCAATTATGAAAAAAGCACCTGGCTTTCTTTGTGATTTCTTAAATGTCATACACAATCTTCAGGATGTGTTAATTTAATTGAAACCTTTAGTCCATATAGGATACTTAGTGAGATGGAAAGCAAAGACCTCTGGGATAACATGTGTCCGCAAAGTTTAAATAATACAGTATCAGCAGATAATGCAATTAGAGAAACTAATGCTTACAGTACTTATTCCAGTGTTTATACTGTAGTTACATCCAGAGAAGTGACTTTGCACTTCATATAGGGGTCAAGTTATTAAATCTTTTAAAAAGGAAAAGGGAAGAACAAGTACAATAGCAGTCCGTCAGATTCTAGCTAACTTATTCTAGACTACAATGTACAAAAAAAATGAAAAGGGGAAATTTAGTAACATTTGTGTTTTGGCCAAGTTTGGCAGAGTTTAAACACGCTGGTGATCGATCAGACATGGGAGAATTTTTCTTAACCAAACATGGAAATTTGCTAAGAATCACATTTTCCAGCATTGTGTTTTTCGATGGCATATAGATTTCAGTTTTTCAACCATGTTTTTGTTGAGACCAGCAAAACACTCCCTTATACACAGTCTAGTCTGATCTGTGTATGCAAAATAAGAGTGAACATGGAAGGCGTGTATGATTATGAAGTTCCACAGAATTCTGTTTAAACGTCAGGCTGCCTGCACTGATTTTTGTTTTCTGTAATGCATCCACATTCAGCAAATACACGCACCTTGCCACACCTGTAGCAGTGTGTGCATACACATGTGCCCACACACGGCCACGGGCATACTATTTGCGGTGAATGAGTCGCATTTGCCGCAAATAGAAGTACAAATGAGTCTGGACACATCTGTATTTGTTTAGCAATTAATTATTGATTTAGTATTGCAGACTTCTTAAAGTAAGAGACCATTTGTACCCTGGGTCATGCAAACAACAGTAACCAAATTTATACCAAATAACAATGTAAACATTATGAACGTTTTGATACCAACATATTTTTATCAATAGAAAAGATTTAGTTAAATACAAACAAACATATTCATCATAAGCAATATGGACTTTAAGAAGTTTTTTTTTGTACATTTAATTTCACAGCATTTCGCACATGGCCCACAAGCCAAGCACAGACTGATGAGGATGAACAGGCTGGTAAGTACATGGTCAAACCATTCATCCAACATAGTAACATCAAATAATGTGTATACTGTATTAAATTATATGATAGAATATTTGTAGAGTTGTCATCGTGCTGCTGTATTGGTATAAAATATTTGTGTTTTAATGATTTTTCATATACAACACACTTAAAAATGTTATGTTGAGTACAGAACTTACACGTAGAAAACAATATTTACCCACATATCTATCATACAGATGTAGCTGCACTCAGCTTTGCTGTTGAGCATCCTAGTCATGGCAAAGTTGGCACGTCTAGTGTGCCAGCATACTATGACATGCATGTGCATGCACATGCCACCATATGATATACATTGGTTAGCAGGTAGTCACAGCCCAGCATATTACCTGTGGCATGGCACACCATGTGTACACATACAGCCATGCCGCAAACGTGATGAACATGGCCACATCTATGTATATGTTCTGATGACAATGTCCAAGAAGCTGTAAAAAGCAGTGTCAGATGTTCAGCCTGTAGTGGGAGACGATGTCATGGTGACAATGAATCTGTGTCCTGTCACCCCACCAATGCCAGACATTCTAGAATGTTTATGTCTCCCAGCTTATTTGCAAGTTTCACAAAAATTTCCCCATGGTACCTTTGTGGGGTGTTCAGTGCCCACTCTTAGGAGATGGGGTAATACTACATCATGGCAGAGCCCTGCTCCCTCTTATCAGGTCCAATTGCACTGGTCCACTGGCAGCTGTGGCTGTGTAGCAAGCAGGTGCCTGTCTTCTGCTGTCCAGCACATGCATCAGTCTCCTGCTCCAGCGGTACTGTGGGGCTGCTTGGCATCTATTTTCCTCTGGCTGCTGTGTGGCAGGCTCCCTCCTCCAGTGACAGTTGATCCCATAGGGACTTGCATTCCTCTCTTCTTTCTTTTTCAATGCATGGAAATGCACAATCCTGACATCAAGTTTGGGGCCAAATTTAAATACTTAACATTTATAAGGAAGTCTCTGGGCACTTTTCATTGCCAAAGTATTATGCAAATATCCTTTACTCTAGTATCTGGTCGGTTTTGAATCCCAGTGTAATCCAAAGTGTTCTTACCTAGTCTTAGTACAAAAACAAAGAATAAAGAGTGCGCTGTCAGCGGCAGCCTGTATAGGGGTGGTCTAGACCCCAGAATACGTAGATACAATAAAAAAAAAGAAATATAGGTGACGGCTGTTAATCCAAATAATCACAGGACATTTGTGCCATTATCACCATAAAATAAAAATACAATTTATTACACATACATAAAATTAGGTCTTGACCCCTCAAGCAATAATAAAAGGTATATCTTAAAAACAATCGGTGTTGTATGTAAATAGACCACTTGTTTTCCCCTCAGTGGTTGATTGGATCACAATATCTGGCTAGGACTCAGTTTCACAGTAGTTCACAAGTTCATTTGAGTAAGGAATATTACCAGATATTTCAGGTGTAGTCCCCTAGGTATCTCGTTGCAGTTGGAGATCCAAATTGCAAATGGGGATTGACCCGGGTCCACAGATGCTTGTGTTTGAAATGTCCAGTGAATGCAAATGAGTCCAAAGTATTGCCAGAGGTAAAGAAGGAGGGTTCAACACTTGAGGTCAGGAGGGAGGTAGCTCAATGCGATTCGCTGGTCCAGTAGCTGCCAGATTCCAGTGAGGGGAAAACAAGTGGTCTATTTACATACGACACCGATTGTTTTTAAGATATACCTTTTATTATTGCTTGAGGGGTCAAAACCTCATTTTATGTATATGTAATAAATTGTATTTTTATTTTATGGTGATAATGGCACAAAAGTCATGTGATTATTTGGATTAACAGCCGGCGCCAGTATTTCTGTTTTCTTCTTATCTAGTCTGTCTGTTGATTATCCTTGCCTTTTCCCTTGGCCCTGCTTCTAGTGATATCCTGGTTCTGACATTGGCTTCCCTCTGACCTGTTCCTCAGTATCGCATTGCCTGCCTGCTTCTGACTCATTTCTGTCAACTATGCTTCAGTATGCCTCATGGCAATCAGACTCTGCCTCAGCTCAGGGTATTAGCAAATCCTATAAGTATGGTCAACATCCACACCATCCCAGCAAGAGTTGTGACAGCTTTTAAGTACAGTACAATAACTACAAAATTGCTTGAAAATGGTAAGACATTTGGGGACATCACAACTCTGCAGATAGGAACACTGAAAGAATCGTTCATATAAACTAGTGGACATACAGATGTGTCCTCATACACCTTTACCTTTTTGCTTAATTTGGCACAAGATGCTTAGCATGGCTAAGATGCTCCACAACGACTAGTGATTGGATGGTGTAGGACTGCCATCGGTTATGTTAATTCTTCAGTCTCTGTATTGGAATGGCTGCTATGCTGTGCCCTGACTGTAACATTGGAGTGGGAATTCTTCTTTGGAGTCAGGGAACAGGTAACAATCATGTACCAGTCGTAAAAGATTGTGTAGTATTAGTGTCATGCCTCACTCCACAAAATACTACAACTTTTAACCAAGCTTCCTACGCAAGAAAGGTATATGAGTAGTGGTCCCTGGAGATACCTAATTTGCATATAAGCAAGCGTTGTGGAAAAGGAATTCCTTGCTCAGCCTGGAGGGGGGCAGGGGGGCTACTGAGGGATGAGGCTTGTATTACTAAATCTCCCAGCAAGAGACACTGCTGGGTGTTCACTCTTCAAGGGAGGGCTTTTAGACTAACAGGTCTTCCATCTAAAAAAAAAAAACCAAAGTGTCTGGCGCTAGATTATTTTGTACTTATTCTCTTAATTAAGAGAAAGAAGAGGACAACCTATAATCGGCTGCCTTCCCAATGTGGACCTGGAAATCCACCCACCATGCAATATGCAACCATGTGCATATGAAGTTAAAGCAATTCTTGAAGGAGAACTATCTCATCTACATAAGGTGCATGCAATCAAGCCTCTTGTTTTAATTTAACTTCTGCACAACTAACAGCTTTCTGCTTTGGACTAAAATATCAGCTGAAGGAGAACTTGTTCATTAATTCCCTAATTATCTAAGGTGCATGTAAATAAGCTTCCCATTTTTTTCTGCACAACTAACAGCTTTTGCTTGGGACTAAAAAATCATCCAAATCTATATGTGCATGGAATTTGATTCTATTTGCTGGAAGAGTACAACCATCATTTTTTAGATTAGGTGCATGTGGTTAAGTGAACTCCCGAAGGAGTAATGTATTAATTGAACCATCAGTCTGTGTGGAATTACTAACATTGTGTGGAATTAACTGTCTTATTGTCTGTTGGTCTTGTGGTAAATGTACCAAAATCTTTTATTATTGTGTGTATTTTAAGATTTCATATTTTAATATAATTAGTAATACATTTATAATTTGTATCAAAACAGCAGTCGTTTTTTTCTATATATCTGTGCGCCTTCATCTATATTTTTTTAGGTCTTCCATCTAGGTTTTTTTTTACATTTTCTTTTATTTACTTGAAGTTGACTGTGCATATTTCAGAATTGTGTGTCTTGTTATTTTACCTGTTTTTCAACATAACCTAACTAACTAAGATATTTGTCAATAAACTGATAACTTAATTAGTGTTTCTCTCTGCCTCTTAGGAATTCATGCACCTGGAAAAGACCCATGTGATATATAGGTATCCACTGTGTGATTTACGTATATAGTGATAGCCAAAGCACTGTTCAGTACTAGGCATGGTGGCAGTTGAAGTAAAACCCACATCATGACTACCCATCAGGTTGGAATATCTGAGTACAGGCTGGGGCGGGGTGCTGTGATAGATGGGTTCCCAATTTTTTTTCTGCAAATGAATTTGTGTAAAGTAGCAGATTAAAGTAGCATACAGTATGTTAAGGAAAAAAAATCACAAGGAGTGGCTATATTGCAGATTCCATTGTATGGCTAATTTGGACATACCTCTTGAATGGGGAAAGGTCTATGCGGACACATCTGTTAATGTTGGATCATTGTTGGTTATGCCTGCTTACTACTGTTAAGGAGTTGTAATGTCCAAAACATGTTACAAGTTCATGCTGCTGTATTCAGAGTTTGTTAGATTTTGAACATTCACGACTACAGTGCTCTATGACATATCAGTAACACAAAGTACATTTTTATATTTTGTATAAAAAACATTTATTTTCTAAGAAATACTGTAAAATGTAGGTAAGTGCATTTGGAGCATCATATGGGGGTGCATCCCTTATAAACTGCTTAAAGTACATTTGGATATTACTAGTGGTGTGCTAAAGTACATTTTACAGATGTGTATTCATACATCTTTGCTGAACTTGCGAAAAACAGACCACCATGACATGCCATGTCCCTTGATACTCTGCTAGCATAAGGCATTTTGTTTATTTGTTTTTTCGCCAAAAATTACATCTTAAAATGTAATTGGACTAGGATGCACCAGTAGACTGTGCTGATTAATTTACTATGCAGCACTTACTATATATATATATATAACTGTGTCACTTAGGGGTCTATTTACTAAGCCTTGGAGGGAGATAAAGTGCATGGATATAATAAACTCCTAACTGTCATTTTTCAAACCCAGCCTGTGACATAACATGATCTGAACAACTTAACTAAACTGGAAGCATGGGCAGCAAAATGGAGAATGAGATTCAACACAGACAAGTGTAAGGTAATGCACTGTGGGGGCAAGACCTAAAATAACACCTACATACTAAATGGGGTAATATTAGGGGATTCTGTACTGGAAAAAGACTTAGGGGTTCACATAGATAACAAATTAAGCAGCAGTACCCAAAGTAGGAGTGCAGCAAAGAAGGCTAATAAGATATTAGCATGCATAAAATGGGGGAATTGATGCAAGGGACGAAAGTATTATACTCCCATTATATAAATCCCTAGTGAGGCCTCATCTTGAATACTGTGTGCAATTTTGGGCACCATATTACAAAAAGGATATCCTGGAGCTAGAAAAGGTCCAGAGGCGGGCAACCAAACTAATCAAGGGCATGGAGACGCTGGAATACGAGGAAAGGCTTGCAAGGCTAGGCATGTTTACATTGGAAAAGAGGAGACTAAGAGGGGACATGATCAACATCTACAAATATATAAGGGGTCAATACACAGAGCTTAGGAGGGATCTGTTTTCTATAAGATAAGCACAGAGGACACGTGGTCACTCGCTTAGGTTAGAGGACAGGAGTTTCCGTACATTGAGGCAAAAAGGTTTTTTCACAGTAAGGACAATACGTGTTTGGAATTCCCTGCCTGAGAGAGTAGTAACTGCGGACTCAGTCAACACCTTTAAGAATGGGTTAGATACATTCCTATTGGATAAAGATATTCAGGGTTATGTTGTGTAGGTCCGCATTATAGTTAATATAACTAGTCCAAACATAAATATAACTAGTCCTATAATAAGAATGCATAGGAGACCACAAATAGGTTGAACTCGAAGGACAATTGTCTTTTTTCAACCTTAGTTACTATGTTACATGGCAGTTAGGAGCTGATTGGCTGGTACTTTATCCCCGTGCACTTTATCTCCATCGAAGGCTTAGTAAATAGACCCCTCAGTCTCTGACTCTGCATAAGAAGTACTACAATGCAGCAACTGCAGCTTTTTATTATGCCGAGTTTAGTTATGCTTCATATACAGATATACAAGTCACACAGATATAAAGGTGTGTCCTAGTTGCATCATATTATGACTAAGATGCATTTTTGGCAAAAAAAGAAACAAAAAAGCTGCCAGATGGTAGCAGTGTGTCACAGGACATAGCATCTTTTTTCAGCAAAAAAAAAAAACCTCCCAATGAACAGGACTTGTCAGCTCAATCACACCAGGCATCTTCCGCTGTGTGGTGTATTAGGTTAGCTGTATGAGGACACATCTGTCACTAAGTACATTTCTGATCACTTATTAAGGACTTATCTCTTGTTTATTTTCTTGATGTAGGAGCAGTAGAGAGCATAATCACAAAGGAAATCTTTAATTATGTACTGTATAAACAGGAACAAACTCATGTTGCAAACTTAACATACAGGTTTCAATATCGAGAAATGTCTTATTCTATTTGGGATATTCAATAAGCCCCGAAGAGACACCAGGAGTAAAAACCCCCGACATTTCTTCAGGTTTTGCGGTCGGGCTATTCGATTTGATTGTCAGTTAAAAAGTGCATTTTCACCCAAAAACACATAGGTTCATTGTAACCTGTGTGTTTTGGGTGAAATAACAGCCCTATTTTCAGGTGAAAATGGGGCTGTTATCAGGGACTATGTTTTGCCTGCCGGAGGCACGCGCCGGCTTATCGGGGCTCATTAGATAGCCCCCCCGGCCATACTTTTCCCTGACACTATGTTCGGGTAATTGAATATCCCAGTATATCTGAGTCTGGATAAACACACCCCCTGGACACTTTTTTTTTTACAATAGCTGAATACTGATGGCATCTACATGAACTCTAAACACAGATACAGTAAGAACAGTACACACCCTTCCCTGGCATTTATACTACTCTCCGCTTTCGTGTACTCTCTCATCCAGGGTGCCAGTTACTAGTCCCTGCAATTCAAATTTAATGGGGATTCTAAGCACACAATACCTGGAAAGCAGAAGTACAGCTTGCTGTTAAACAGTTGGTAACCACACTCTCTCATCTGTGACTAGGGTGGCCAATCCCGGGCCATTTTTTCAATCTCGAGGATATTCAGGATTGTCTTTTTTCCTGTGTGTCTGCCCATCCCCCCTGCCCCGCACCGCCCCTCCCCGCACCGCACACATAACTCACCATGCTACAGGGGCAGGTGGGCCACTTCCTTCGGGTTCGTTGGCGGATGACAGGCGGCTGGCTACACTTCACACTGCGCAGGGGGAGCCAGGAGGAGGGATCCGGGCAGTGTTTGAGCCTCCTGAGGACTCTCAATGCTGCCCGGCATTATAAACACAAAGGCCTGATCCCGCAATCCCCAGGATTGGAGCTTCCAATCCCAGGATTGAATCCCGGCCAGTTCTTAGCCCAAAATCCCGGGAACCCATGATCCCGATTCCGGGATTGGCCCCCCTATCTGTGATATTATAATCGGTACTGCCATACTTCACTGGCTACGCTCAATCTTATCTGATCTTGGAAGCTAAGCAGTGAAAGGCCTGGTCATTGCTTGGATGGGAGACCACCTAGGAATACCAGGTGCAGTGATTATATCATTTTGACACAGAAATCAGAAGTAGTGGAGAAACCTTCAACCTGAGCTTTTACTCTATCCTCTCAACTAGAAGGTAGCCCTGCACATTATTACCTTACCTTCTCTATTTACAGACCACACACTCATTACCTACATTTCCCTCAATAGGTATAAGTTTATCCCAACCCCCATGCAGATAATCAAGCCCTTTCTCTTGACAGAAGTCTTGGCACGATTAAGAAAACCTATATTGATCTCCAAAATAGAGTGCCACATTATCATAACCTGATATTTTCACCTCACTTTGTTCATCTATATTACATTCTGAACACCTCAAAATTTATATTTAGATCAATATAGAATACTGTACCTGCTACCCACTTAGAGGATCCAGTGGAGGTGCTCACCTCGTTCTAATTTTTTACTGAGTAACTTTATCCTTGGAAATTTCTGTGTGTAAACTTACTGTCTTTTGAATAATTGATTAAAAGGTCATTTTTATATAATTTTCATTACTGTATTAAGCATGCCCCAACAAAGAGTCTTTCTTTCCTCATTTTTTCTTTTGAACTCTTGGTCAAACAAAACTTTGTTAATTTTACAATTTCATGCTCTTGCTGATTGCTTATGACCAAAGTGCAATTTTTATAATTTGCAAACAAAATGTTCTTATTCTTTTTTTGGCATAACCTTCAGGCTGTGTCATGTACATTCTACTATATCACCATTAAGAATAGAAGTTTTCATGTCATAATGATTATTTTATAGTGTCCTGTCCCCGGATGCAACAATGTTTATACAGTATACCCTGTACGGGTGGTATTCATGTGACCGGCGGTCTGCTGACCGACAGTCACATGACCTCCTCCACCATCCCGCCGGCTCAGGTTCCCGATGGTCGGCATGCCGACCAACAGGGACTATTTCCACTTGTGGGTGTCCACGACACCCATAGAGTGGGAATAGAACCCGTGGCGACCGCAGGTCACCACCAAGCCCGCAGCGTGGCGAGCGCAGCGAGCCCGCAAGGGGCTTGCTGCACTCGCCCCTCCCCACCGGGATCCCGGCGTCTGTATGCTGCCGGGATCCTGGCGTCGGTAAGCTGACCGGCGGTCAGGAGACCGCCGGTCAGCCATACTACACCCCCCTGTCCTTGTCCTACAGTGTCTTGTACTATAAGTCATTGTTTTCTTATAATAATAACAATAATAATAATGTCTAAAAACATTACCTTCAGAGTCACATTTGGTCTTAACAACCCATCTACAGCTATAGTTGCACTATTATTTCCATAATGAGAAGTTCAGATTATTTCTAATAAATATTTAAAATGCCAGTGTTAATATATGCTGCGGACGCAAGGCGCATCTTATTACCATATACAATAAAAGTGTGCTGTACGTCGCAAACACTACATCCCTTAAGCGAAAACAAGTACTCGCACACATTGTCTGAGGTCCAATGCTCATAGATGTATATATTTGATATTAAAAGGGTATGCATACAATATAACACATGTACAGTATTTATATGGTTATGAAGTTACAATTACACAGGAAGCTGATAGTTACAAAAGAATCCATTACAGCCAGCATACATTAGATTTTCTCTGGCTTTAACAAAGTGATAGGCTGATCCTGGGATCCTATAAAGACATCACTCCTTTCTCCAGAACCAGTTCCAGTCCCACACTCGACTCCTCATGAAAACCTCACAAAAATAGAATGTCCTGAAAAAAAAATGTTTGTCAAGGGGGGAAAAAAGATAGAACAAAACAAATCTTGCCCATAGCAAATCCATTATAATGACTGATCTTTCTGTAATCCTTTAGTATGCTCAGGTAGTGTTCAACAGTGCTGCCTCTCAGTCTTCATGGAACAGACTCTCGGGTGATACTTCTGCAATCTCACTCCATTTACGAGTTCCTTCCGGACTACTGACTTTCCTGCGATGGGAATCATGGACCCAAGTCTCTCTCTCGGCTACTTTCCCTGGGATCATGCTGTCAACAAAACTTGGTAGGTCCTCCCCACCTGTCTATTAGGCAACCTGAGCATAAGAACAATCACACAGTCTCTTGGTTCACAATAAAGACAGTTTGTTGTTGGCATATCAGGAAACAAGAGTTTCAAGCTCTTTTGATATGTTCTCAAATGCTTGCTCATCTCGATAAGGTACTGTACTGTCACCTCATTAGTGTATTTCTGATCATGGTGCGGATCGATCATGACATGAGGTTGTCTTCCAAAAAAACAAAACAAAAATTTCAAAGAGGGTGATTTGTTAAGTGGGGAATCTGGGAGTGGTTCCGATGTTACGTAACACTAGTGGCAGTGTCTATGACCACAATAGTCCAGTTTCAAGCTATCACTTTGCTCCTACTCCTAAGGATACCACATCTACACACAAATTTCTGCACAATTTTCTTTGTGGTAAACAGCAGTATTTGTGGTGGCAGGAAATGCCTCTACCCAGTTTGAGAAAACATCAGTGTACACCAATACATATTTCAAATTCCTACAGGGTGTTAACTGTACAAAGTCGATTTGTATTACCTGAAAAGGTCCGCCTGCAGCAAGAGTATGGGATGGCCCTGTTGGTACTACCTTACCAAATGTTCTTCCTCATGCAAGTACGACAGGTCATTGGTTTCCTGCTTGCCTGAGAAGAGAACTCTGGTGCACGGCAGTAAGCGCTTACCAATTTGCACATACCTACCTTATCCTAGGTGAGTCAGACCATGTGTCGCCTCAACTAGGCTTGGGAGATATGTCCTGGGGACCACTGGCTTACCTTGTCCATCTCTCCAGAGTCCTGAGGACTCCTGACCATACCCCTTCGCCTTCCAGACCTCCTTTTCTTGTAGGGAACACAAATGTGCATCTTAATTTAACTGTTGTGTGTTTGCAATGTACAGTACCATGAGCATCACTCAAAAAAAAAGAAAAAAAAAATCTCTAGAGGGAAAAGGGAAAAAAACATCAGGTCTGCGTTCACCAACGGGCTGGCACTTATGTCTGGTCTCGTAGTAAAGGTTTGATTCAGATATTCCATACCATCATGCATATCAGTGTCTATACAAAATTTTCCTTTACCAGTATCCTCATCCTCCACCCTTTGTGCATTACAAGGCACACTGCAGTAATATACTGGTGCCATCGTGTGGAATGAGGCATACCGGGTTCGGGCAGAACTTTGAAGGACCAATACGGCATGTGGTGTATGAACTGTCAAATCATGTACCAGTACTATGTCCCAGGTATTTGACCCTTGTCCTACATTACTGTAGATTAATCAGTGAGACCTTGTGTCCTGTCTGGAAGAGATGAAACAGAAACTGCTTCATATCTGCCAGGGACGACTCAAATGAATCAGTGCACAACAAGTCATTAACATTGTATCAGCACAGACCCATTCTCAGGCTGAAAGGACTGTAAACGGTCATGTAGGGCTTGGGAAACAATACTCAGGCTGTCACTGAAACCTTGGGAGAATCGGGTCCATGTATTGTACAACCCTGTGTGAACGCAAAAGATGAAGAGGAATCTGTGGAGAAACAGAATAGAGGTTGGTGACAGATAAGTTTGTAGAGGTGGAAAGGATTTTATTAAAATGACAACTGGATTGGGCACTACGGGGAATTGATTAACTACTTGGTCTACACCCTTAAAGCTTGTGCTTGCTGTGTCACTACTGGGACTACCTACCTCAGCCATCAATCCAGTGTCCTGTCCATCCTAAGTTCATAGGGAACCCGGTATCTGTGAGATAATTTCCTCTACCTGTGATGGACATGAATCTAGAACAGTGGAATGCAACATTAGTCTTTGAGGAGTATCTAACATACTTTGTACTTCCTGAGCGGGAGTACAATATATGTATTTCACATATCAATTTACATAACAAAATCTCTGTCAATTAAGTTAGTCAGGGGCCACTGCTGCTAGGAAAAAGAAAAAGGGTTTAGCATCATAGAGGCCCAATCGTAACTTCTGCAGGTTTTGTCAAAGGGTAATGTTGCACTTCTCTCGTTCCTCCCATTTGCCAAATTAGTGTTTACCAGTGATCTTATCCTGACTGAGAATTTTCTAGTACTGCAAAAAAAAAAACAACAACCACAAATTAGGTCATGCAAAGTATTCATTCAATCCTTCTCATCCCGTATTAAGGGTCTGTACATGGTCCAACAAACATTTCCGAGCTTATCAAGACTAGGGAATTACTAGAAATGAGTACTTCTTATGTTGTAATTAAAAGAAATACCTGGGGGTTACCCTATCTCTGTACGCTTTCCTACTGAGAAATACTAAAGTGCGAACAGGATATTCTCCATTTATGATGTTACTTTCTTAATTTTTTTTATTTTTGGGGGGTTTTACTATATATGTACTTGAATGACTCCATACTTACCAGTTCCACTGGTCTCAGTCACTTCCCCTTCAGGCTACAGCTCCTCTTTTACCGGTTGGATACTCCTCTGAGTGCACGAGAAATGGCTGAAACCAGAGTTGGGTCACCTTCTCCTCCTAAATAAAACTTTGAAATTCATTAGTACATATATAGGTTACATTCATATTTTTCATATTTTTCTTTTTATTATTTTCTATAGTTTATATGCTGGCTGTAACTGCTTCCACATCCACATGTGGTGGTGTACTTGCTTTCTCTTTTTTCTACGTATTTATTGTTGCTACAAGTTCGAACAGTTCTTGTTTTTGTTCTTGTCTTATATGACTTTGGTTAAACATACTACCTGCAATACCTCAGGAACAAAACCACCAATCAATGGAAATGATATTCCACCATTCATACGTACGCAATCATTACAAAAAGCCTCCGTGTAGGGAATGTACTTCCTACTCATAATATACCCAGCGCACCTTCTTAGTCTCTGCTCCTCAGCCTGAACCCTAGCTCCTGAGCGCCTCTTGCATGCCCATTTGGCTCCCATTGTGGGCTTTATCACAACACACCAAAATGGCCCACACAAGACAACAGTGAAAAGTTCCTTACTGAATGCTTTTCACCCGCTCCTGCCTCTGCTGGCCAGTACCACGGTCCACTTCAATAGTGACCCCCGCGTACCCAGACTAGGGCCCTACCAGACCCCTCAGCACTGGAAGTATTGAAGTATTAACAGCAATAAATTAATACAACACCTTTTTCAGTGGAGGTTACAGGCCTGATCCTTTTTGGGTTTCTATCCACTGGAATTTTGTTGGGTGAGAAACAACTTATCGATCACCCTGTCCAGTGAATGTCCACCAGGAAGATTTCCTGAGAGAGAGTCAGCGAAAAATTCCTTCATTTTACACAAATCACATCTGCGTATGCTTTTTACTCAACCTTGCGTAAGCACGCAATCGTACGTGTTATCGCACCATATGCGCATTTCCGTACGCTCGCCCCACATACTTTTCCTACCGTACCAAGTGTACACTGTGCGTTCACACATAAATATTCCACAATTATCATGATCAATGTAAACTAAATTCTACTGCTTAATACACAATACACCTTTGTTCCTCACACCCGCTAGATGTCGTCCACGAGGATAACTTCCATTGTGTGCTGCACAAACTTTTAGGCCGGAACAGAGTCCTGTATGTGTTTTACAATTTATCCACTTAAATACACAAAATGTATAACAAATAAACGTATCCGATTCTATGCAGATCTATAATGACTATTGACTATAATTTAAATGCTATGATTCAGATTGGATAGCTATCTTGCAGAACATATGCTGATATAAATACCCATATAATAATTATATAACATATATATATATATATATATATACACTCATTATTTACTACACTTCTATGAAACTCCTCACCCAGCAGATGTATTTGTACACACATACTGAATGAATGTAGCTTCTATAGAGCCTCTAATTTGCATATCAATGGATGTTTACTTGCGTGTTCAGGAGGGTGGTTGAACAGGTTCATTAACATTTCAATGTCTATCTTGTAGCAAAAAGAGAGTTAACAAATCCTGGGGGAAAAAAGAAAAAGACTTTATATCTGTGTGTGATTCTTACATCAAGCCAAGTATTTATCTCACTATTTCTCTCTCTAGGCCCAATTGAAACACTATTTATAATTGACTATGGCATGGGTTAGTTAAATTCATTGGTAGCTTTTAAATGGTGATGAATTTGTACATATATATTGTTTATTTGTGACAAAGGAAATAGATTGTTTGACTGACTGGAAGTCAGCTGTTAGCTAGGTGAATAGAGTGACCTTCCTAAAATGGTCACTGCTCCTCCCCCTTATTCCCAAGCCATTTGCTTGGACAAAGTGGTGGACACACCATGCAGCTAGAAATACAACCACTAGCTCCTTTGTCACAAATGAATCCCAAGTTATACAAGCACCGAATGTTTGTTACTACAGGCCTGTGAAAGCAGTATGCGAATAGGCCTCAGCATGCTAACACAGCTATATCATACCTATGCACCAACTTTTAAATGCTCTTTAAATTTACTTAACAGATAAACAATCCAATCTGAATCAACCACAATATGACTTATTTGAACTTTGTTTTGCAACAATAAAAATACACTGTAGCATTTCCAATATTGTGAGAAATATATTGTCCCTTGTATTTCATATCAGCGCCTTACTGATAACACAAAAAAATGGCATGTGGTTCAGCAGCATCTAGATGCGTCCATCGTTAGCTGGTAGACCACATCAGCTTCTGTACAGCGCATCATTAAGTACGTGATATCCCGGATGAGCCCCCAACTGAGAAGTTCAGATTATTTCTGATAAATATTTAAAATGCCAGCGGTAATATATGCTGCGGACATAAGGCACATCTTATTACCATATACAATAAAAGTGCACTGTATGTTGCAAACACTACATCCCTAAAGAGAAATCAAGTACTCGCACACATTGTCTGAGGTCCAATGCTCATAGATGTATATATTTGATATTTAAAGGCTATGCATACAATATAACACATGTACAGTATATATATGGTTACGGAGTTACAATTACACAGGAAGCGGATAGTTATAAAAGAATCCATTACAGCCAGCATACATACATTACCCTGTCCCTCAATGCACAGTCCGCACCATCTTTGAATCTGCCTCAACAGCAACTAAACAGAACAGCAAACAGCAGCAAATAACAGCAACTAACTCTATAAGTCCTAGAAACTGCCTATATCAAAACAGTGGGAGTTAACAGGTTTTGGTTTCAGGCTCCTTCCATTGGTACAGGAGAGGGAGATCTCTCATTCATGATGTGTCATTGGTCAGTTCATATGCAAGCAATGTCCAGCCTTGAAGATGACATCATAGGGGTTAGCCACTGGTTTCTGCCCACATGCTTTCTTCCAGGAAGTTCTTTGTTCTAATAAGAGTGACTTTAGATTTCATACATTTAATCATAACTAATTGTTGCAATATGCTACAACCTAACCACAGCTATCAAACCAACACACTCATTTCCCTGATTATTTTGACACCAAGCATGACATGTTTATCTTGTTCCGTTCCATTAATACATATATATGATGTTATACGCTATTATATAATTTAATACATTATAATGTCTGGTGTTTGACATGTTTAATTTTTGTGTGGTATGAAATATGTGTTGAATATATCTTTGTGGCTTGTATGTGTGAATGTGTCTTTATGGCATTTCTCAGTGATTGCACATTTTCCTTACGCGGTTACCGAGAAGCGCCAATCTGTATGTAGTTTGTATTGTCTTCTTTTTCCGACTTTGACAGTGATGCCTATGCATGTGCACATACATCATGGCAATGGCAAGCATGTGCCTGAGTGTGGCTATTTGCGCTAGGTAATGCACTGTCTATAGGCTATGGGTGCAAGTATACACAATTGCCCATAAACGTGCACACTACCTGCCTTAATCTAGTTGTGGGTATGAAATAGTCGCACAATAGATGAGAGTGGATACGTCTCTACATCCAGTTGCATATTTTTCTGGAAGTAACTTTGTCAGATTCCATGTCTGACACTGCTTGTGAGATTTCATCTCTTTATCAGCAACTTTAATGCATTTCCTTTTCATAAGTAGGTAGTTTCTGCATCTCTTTCCAGGATTCTGGATTGTGGTGCTGTCCAAGCAAAATACACAGTCGTGTCACATTAGTATGACCACCAGCTAAAAGCCAGAGTAACTGCCATGTGCAGCATGAGTGGCTTGCGGCCGGACTCCCGGGGGCCAGCATACCGGCGCAGGGATCCCAACTGCCGGCATTCTGACATCTGGTCAAGCGCTAATGAGCCACTTGCGGGCTCTCTGCGCTTGCCATGCTGTGGGCACGGTGGCGCACACTATTTATTCTCCCTCCGGGGGGGGTCATGGACCCCCAAGAGAGAGAATATGTGTCGGCATGCTGTCGGGATCCTGGCGCCGGTATGCTGGTCGACGGGATCCCGTTCGGCGGTATACTGAAAACCACCAGGGCTGAACTGTCATTTGAAAAACACGTCTAGTATACCACAGGTTCATTTTGGTGGTGAGCTGCTCTACTGTAGTGTGTCGGTCTGCTCTCATGCACCTTCAAAGCTGATGTTCATCCCTCACATCAATGGCACGTGGTGCTATGCAGTTTCCACATCAGTTATTTGCAATGGTGCCATTTGTCCAGTTACCATAGCAGCACACAATTAGTTCACAAACTGCGCTATTTCAGAAATACTGCCACCCTTGACCTGAAAGCCAATAATCATTCCTTTTTGCAACTTAGATAAATTGCCCATTTTACCCATGACGGCATCGAGTGATATATATACAGAGGGCCTATCATACATCTTATATACCCACCAACCCAGCGCATGACTTGTGATGTACTTCATGGACTACGTGCTGCTGACCTAAGGCAAAGGTGATCTTCCCTCTTCAACAATAACTGGATCATTAATAGTAACTTCAGTTTAATTTTCATTTTCTTCTAGTGGTTGTTTTTTTTAACTCCTACCTCAAGCTATTCTGCTTCTGTTTTTCATGAAATGATTGATACACTGTGTTCTCATCAACAAAATCACAGCTTAATGTCAACTGGTTGGTTTCTTTATGCAGAATTCTGTAATCCTTTTGGAATTCACTGTAGCCTGCTAGAACTCCTTCTTTTGCATCCCACTTTGAGTTTTTCTCCTTTGGAACATGTACAAATGCTTCACTTCCAAATATTTTTCTATGGTTGTAGGTCAAGTTTCTTTCCATTCCAGTTCCTATGGAGTATTTTCAATTGTTTTCCCAATAAATGATTTTGAAGGTAGTAGACTGTCATGATTGCTTCTCCCCAGTACATTGCTTTTATATCTGCATCAAAGAGCATGTGCCACTCACTTTCATTGAGTCTCTGATTCATTCTCTCAGTGGCACCATTTTGTTCTTTATTGTACCGTACTGTCATCTAGAACATAATTCCATATCTTTTCAGAATTGCTTGTGTCGTGCCACTTGAATATTCTGTTCCATTATCTTCACAAAGTGTTTTTTTGAAAAATCCAAGCTTGTTGTTTACTTGAGCATGATATTCTTCAAGTTTTTCTGAGACATTATCCTTACTGTGCAGTAGATAAAGTGTTGTGACCTTTGAGAAAATATTTCTTTTGTCCTGGGGTCATATTTTTCATTGATCCACTGTGTCTAGACACTTACTGGTCATTTTACCTTTTAAACAGCTTATCCATTTCATTAGTACCCTTTGCAAGCTGTTCTTGGGCTAGTAATTTTAGGTTACTAGGCAATGATGTCATACTGTACATGAATTCAGTTATTATGCTCCTGCTGAGCAATGTTATCTGTTTTATTATGTTTTAAATGATACCGTGGATTTTTTATCTTTTCTTCTGCAAGTGTATGATAACCATTTATAAAAATGCATTTATCACTTTTAAGTGTCACAACATTTCCTTTCTTGGTAAGATTGGTGTCAAGATTAGGCACATAAAATACTTTCTTCATAATTATTTTTCTGGTAAATGTTGGACACACAGGGCAGTAAATATTACTTTCTCCTATTCCTATTGAAACCATATAATGACTATTAGCTGTGGCTTTATTTCTGTTATAACTTTGGTCTATTTAAAGAAATTATTGTCATATGACTTGTAGCTCCTGAGTCAAAATACCAAGCATTTATCACTGTACCCATATTTTTTATTGAAAGCACATGCAGTTTTTTCAGCTTCTGTATAACACTTTTTGCTTTTTACTTTTCATCTTGTTTCTTTAGCTAATTCATTCTGTTTTTATGGATTCTGCAATCTGCCTTTATGTGACCAGGTTTCTTGCACACAAAACATTCACATTTCTGGTTTCTGAAAACCGTCATTAACTGTCAATGCTGTATCATTCTTATTTGCAATTTCTATTTTGCAAATTAATTCATCCACAAGTTTACATTAACTTTAACATACTCTTATGTGAGTTCATTATCCAGTCTGGCAACAAGTGATGTTATAAGTATCTCACAGCAGTTTGGGAGATCTCAGAGTATCAAGGCTGCTGTACCATAGTCCTTCATTTCATTTTAGTGCATATGCACAACCATTTTTAATGGTGCAGCCTTTAAACAGTTTAGTCTGGTATAACTTTCTTATTAAATACAGCTTATTGATAAGATCCAAGATGAAATGGTATGCTCTTTGGCAGCCAGTGACCTGCTCCGTTCTTTACCTGAACCCTCTGGCACTCTTTCTTCATTTGATCCCACAAATGAAGATGAAGTATCATCACTCTTCTCATCCTGCTTCTCTACTACCTCTCCTCTTGATCCTTTACCCTCACAAATAAGTAAAGCTCTGTCTCTGGTACTCATCCCTACCTTAACTAACATCTGTAATCTCTCTTTCTCTACTGGTATTTTTCCTTCACTCTTCAAGCATGCAGTGATTACTCCGATTTAAAAAAAACAAAATTATGACCCTAATGCTCTCTCAAACTACCGCCCTATCTCTCAGCTCCCTTGTCTCTCTAAGCTACTTGAGAGACTTGCCTACTCTCGACTCACACACTTTCTTAACTCATACACTTTGTTGGACCCACTTCAGTCAGGCTTCCGTTCCCAACATTCCACAGAGACAGCACTGACTAAAGTGGTTAATGATTTGGTCACTACAAAGTCTAAGGGCCACTACTCACTACTTATTCTTCTAGATCTATCTGCTGCATTTGACACTGTAGACCACTCTCTTCTCATACAGACACTACAATCCCTAGGTCTTAAAGACACAGCCCTTTCTTGGTTCCTATCGTACCTATCTAATCGCTCCTTCAGTGTTCGCTTCTCTGAATCTACCTCCTCTTCGCTACCTCTTTCAGTTGGAGTACCGCAAGGCTCAGTCTTGGGTCCTCTGCTTTTCTCTATCTATACCTCATCTCTTGGTAAACTAATCAGCTCTTTTGGTTTTCAGTATCATCTGTACGCAGATGATACTCAAATCTACCTATCCTCCCCTGACTTGTCCCTATCTGTACTGGACCGTGTCACTGAATGCCTTTCTGCCATTTCATCCTGGATGACATCTCGCCACCTCAAACTGAATATTTCAAAGACAGAGTTAATTATATTTCCACCGGCCAATAGTAGGTACCAACCTGATATCTCTATCACTGTTGAAAACTCGACTATCTACCCTACCCCACAAGCTCGCTGCCTAGGTGTCATCCTTGACTCTGATCTGTCCTTTGTTCCCCACATTCAATCTGTCTCAAGATCATGTTACATGTATCTAAAAAAATATCCAAAATACGACTATACCTTACACAAGACACTGCTAAAACTCTAATCCACGCTCTCATTATCTCCCGCATTGATTATTGCAATAGTCTCCTAACTGGTCTTCCCAAAACGAGACTCTCACCACTACAATCCATTCTGAATGCAGTGGCGAGGCTTATCTTCCTTGCTAGACGTTCATCGTCTGCAGATCCACTCTGTCAGTCCCTCCATTGGTTACCTGTACTCTACCGCATTCAATATAAAACCAAGTAAATGATCCTATAGAGGAACAAGCTTTTAATGCAGTAACAGAGGCAAATGGTGTGCCTCGAATGGTCCCATCATCAGAGGGAGGGTCCTACTTTGTGATTCTTGGCATTACAACCTTTTAGGTTTACAATGGAGCAAAGGCCTGAGATTCTACACAATATTGCAGATGCCCTGTCCTTGAAAATTTGCACTCCTTGTGAGGTCTTCATCACCAAACTTGTCAATGCTAGGTGGATAGATATGGGACAAAAAAGCAGTGTGTTACAGAGGAACTAGAGGTGTTTAGTTGATATACCCAGGGAAGTAAAATGTTTCTCTTACCTGCTTAATTGCCTTTTTCCACTGCACTGGGACAGCTGAAAGCATGTGATTAATCAACCAGAGCAGCTGTGAGGCACTTCCTTAAGAAGGCAGGATAGGAGTGTCACTTGCTTGCCAGTCTGGTAGGAGGAGGAGGAGTCTAAGGTATAAAGGCCAATGCCTGAAAAGCTGGCCAGTGACTAGGGAGTACAGATGGAGCCGCACTCATCTAGTGCAGCTCCATCGTAGATGTGCACTCCCGGCAGGACTAGGCAATCTGGTGCCTAGCCCCGCTACAGGAGTGCACAGAGACACTCCCATTGTAGTGAGTGAGGAGTGTGCACACCGCGGACATGCATACGGAACAGATGCTGCAATAGGCGTGCATAGGCCTAGGCCAGGCACAGATGGAGCCACGATTAGTGTGGCTCCATCTGTAGTTCTCTTTTAGTTAGTGATAGGGCTGTAAACATGTTCTGTATAATGTTCTGTATAATGTTTACTGGTCTGTGGTCAACCTGCCAAATTAAACAATGCTGGAGAAGTTCAGCATCAGTATGTGCTTCCCAGGGTCGGCTCCAGGCATGTTTGAATTGAGCGGCTGCACAGGGCGCCACCCTTAATGGGCACCGCATTATTGGAGCCTGGAGCCAGCCTGCTAAACTGCTCAGTGCACGCTGTGCGGTGCCAGCATCTGTGTCAGACATTGGTGCTGCACAGCACGCATAGTGTGCACTGAGTAGTTCAGCTTCAGTCCTCCCGTGGCCCACAGCACTCCCCCTCCCTCGTCGCTGGCACAGGTACTGTGGTGGCATATCTGGCACTCTGGAGACATTTGTATCTGGTACTGTGGGGGCATGTGTATCTGGCACTGGGGGCATATCTGGCACTCTGGGGACATGTGTATCTGGCACTGTAGGGGCATGTGTATCTGGCACTGGGTGAATATCTAACACTCTGGGGACATGTGTATCTGGCACTGGGGGCATATCTAGCACTGTGTCGGGACATTTGTATCTAGCACTGGGGGAATATCTGGCACTGTGAGGACATGTGTATCTGACACTGGGGGCATGTATGTATCTGGCACTGTGGGGGCATTTATGTATCTGGCACTGTGGGGGCATTTATGTATCTGGCACTGGGGCATATATGTATTTGGCACTGTGGGGCATATATGTATCTTGCACTGTGGGGGCATTTATGTATCTGGCACTGTGGGGGCATTTATATATCTGGCACTGTGGGGGCATATATGTATCTGGCACTGTGGGAGCATATATGTATCTGGCACTGTGGGGGTATTTATGTATCTGGCACTGTGGGGGCATTTATGTATCTGGCACTGTGGGCATTTATGTATTTGGCACTGTGGGACATATATGTATCTGGCACTGTGGGGGTATTTATGTATCTGGCACTGTGGGGGCATTTATGTATCTGGCACTGTGGGCATTTATGTATTTGGCACTGTGGGACATATATGTATCTGGAACTGTTGGGGCATTTATGTATCTGGCACTGTGGGGGCATTTATGTATCTGGTACTGTGGGGGAATTTATGTATCTGGCACTGTGGGGCATATATGTATCTGGCACTGTGGGGCATATATGTATCTGGTATTGTGGGGATGTGTATCTGACACTGCTGGGGGGCATATCATGTGTAGCTGGCCCTGCTGGGGACATATCATGTGTAGCTGGCACTGCTGGGGGCATATCATGTCTATCTGGCACTGCTGGGGGCGCATATCATGTGTAACTGGCACTGCTGGGGGGCATGTCATGTTTATCTGGCACTGCTGGGGGGTATGTCATGTCTATCTGGCATTGCACTACTGTAGACATTATGTGTATCTGGCACTATACTGGAGACATTATGTGTAAGGAACACTACTGTGGCTGTTATGTGTAAGGCTGCTAATTGTGTGTGTAGAGGGGGGTGAAAATATATTTATTTATAGTTTGATAATATGAAGTTGCGAGGCCATGCCCACTTTTCCAGGGGCGCTCGCGCATTGGGTGGGGGGCACTTTGACATTTTCTCGCTCACGGTGCTAGTAGGCCTGGAGCTGGCCCTGGTGCTTTCACTACACAGCTTCTTTGTCACAACTGGTAGGGTCAGCCATTTCCACAGCATATTTTACTGAAGTTTTGACTTTTAAAACTTTTCTTTCCTTTCATTCTGCAGTTCTGGGCCCATGACCTGTTAGCAGATATGCTATATAGAAGTAGCAGAAAGTATAACCAAACCGGAACTCTTTATTCTGGAGAAACAGGAATAAACATGTTGCAAACTAAACATGCTGTTTTCAATATGGAGGCGGAAAGAAAGAACACCTTCTATATCAGCGTCTTAATGAACACACCCCATAGCTACTTTTTTTTTACTATCTTTATCAACAGATGAACACTGATGACATCAGTATGTATACTAAACACTGCAGAAAAAAGTGAATGCAATATTAATGTGACTGATGTCTAACAGGCAAAGAGTGTTATATGACATAGGGGGTAATTCTGAGTTGATCGCAGCAGGAATTTTGTTAGCAGTTGGGAAAAACCATGTGCACTGCAGGGGGGCAGATATAACATGTGCAGAGACAGTTATATTTGGGTGTGGTGTGTTCAATCTGCAATCTAAATTGCAGTGTAAAAGTAAAGCAGCCAATATTTACCCTGCACAGAAACAAAATAACCCACCCAAATCTATCTCTCTCTGCACATGTTATATCTGGCTCCCCTGCAGTACACATGGTTTTGCCCAACTGCTAACAAAATTCCTGCTGCGATCAACTAAGAATTACCCCCTTAAGTCGTAACAAATCAGGATTTTTAAAGCAATAAATTGGATAACTCATAGGACTGTCTATGACTATATGTGATATAGCTAACTTATAGTAAAAAATGAAAAAGGATCCAGCTCCAGCTAAATTTTCTTTCTGTATATTCATCTTAATAAAAGTATAGTTTAATGGTGCATTGTTTAGTTATTTCCTAATAATGGTTATAAGGCTTTATTCATACAGTATAACAACTTCATATTTTCACCACATCAAGGCATGTCATATTCGGTCCATTACATTAGTGTAAGAATAAGAAATCAGTTGTAACATGGATCTGTGTAGAGATACTATATATGACTTTGTATCTGCATTTGTTCAAATTATAATACAAGTAAAATACTTCAATGTACTATAGTATAAAACAACAAATATATAATAAACAATTAAATGTATTTGAAAATATAAAGCACACTCTTATTTTCTGGCTAAATCACCAGTCCATTTGGGGTTTGCATCATATTCATTAAACATTATTAATTTCTCTTGGGGAATATGTGCCAAAAATGAAACACAAAAATGTCACGAAAGCTGATATAATGAAAGATTATGGGGATTTATAAAACATCCTGCTCAGCACTATTCAGTTCCATTTTGTCTTAATTTGGTACAGTATACTACATTTAAAAAATGTATCTGGATGGTTGATTCTTGTGGTTATATAATGTAGTTCCTAAATTCATATCTAGCTAATTTATTGTACCGGCGATTTGTACTAGTTTCAGCTGTTATATGAATTTAGATAATTAATTTACATCTTAAAAACATTTGCATCTTGCATTATGGTGTTACTTATGAAAATTTGGTTGTCATTGTGATCATTTTGCATCATCACAATTTTACTTCAGGAACTTGTTGTCAGATATGAGCAATAACATATTGATGTGAGATAGAAATGAACACTTTTAACAATCACCTCCTCCGTAATTACAAAAGTGTCCTTGATTTGTGTGAGAGGTTTCTTTTGACTTTTAAGACTTGCATACTGTATGTGTGAACTGAAGGAGTACTGCAAGCAATAGGTACATTAAAAGAGCAAACCCCAGGGTATTGCTGGACTTCCAGCAAATGAAGCATAACCTTTTTAAAAGTATATGAGAGAAAGGCCACATTTCTTTCCAATAATGTTCGTCGTTTTTTGTGTTCTCTATGCTCAGATCAGCAGAATAAAAGAAAAAAGAAAAAAAAAATAGACTTTAAGCTTAAAATTAACATTTGCTTTGATTGTTTTCTCTCATAAACTGTACTGTATAACATTGAAGAGTCATCAAACACTTAATGCCACTTCTAAAATACAGTAGTTTCTGGTCTGGAATAAAGCAAAACAATCTCATCATCTGAAATAAGTCAATAAACACAGATGTTTTGACTGACAAATTAGGTCATGTATATATATATATATATATATATTAGAGATGAGCGGGTTTGGTACGTCGAGATCCGAACCCCCCCGAACTTCACCTATTTTACACGGGTCCCAGGCAGCCTCGGATCTTCCCGCCTTACTCGGCTAACCCGGACGCAGCCGAACGTCATCATCCCGCTGTCAGATTCTCGCGAGATTCGTATTCTATATAAAGAGCCACGCGTCGCCACCATTTTCACTCGTGCATTGGAGATTGAAAAGAGAGGACGTGGCTAGGTTTTCTGCCTGAAAAGCTCCCTATCTGTGCTCAGTGTGCTGTAAATATCTGTGCTCAGTGTGCTGCAAATATCTGTGCTCAGTGTGCTGCAAATATCTACGTTCTCTGCCTGAAAAGCACCATATCTGTGCTAGAGATGAGCGCCTGAAATTTTTCGGGTTTTGTGTTTTGGTTTTGGGTTCGGTTCCGCGGCCGTGTTTTGGGTTCGAACGCGTTTTGGCAAAACCTCACCGAATTTTTTTTGTCGGATTCGGGTGTGTTTTGGATTCGGGTGTTTTTTTCAAAAAACACTAAAAAACAGCTTAAATCATAGAATTTGGGGGTCATTTTGATCCCAAAGTATTATTAACCTCAAAAACCATAATTTACACTCATTTTCAGTCTATTCTGAATACCTCACACCTCACAATATTATTTTTAGTCCTAAAATTTGCACCGAGGTCGCTGTGTGAGTAAGATAAGCGACCCTAGTGGCCGACACAAACACCGGGCCCATCTAGGAGTGGCACTGCAGTGTCACGCAGGATGTCCCTTCCAAAAAACCCTCCCCAAACAGCACATGACGCAAAGAAAAAAAGAGGCGCAATGAGGTAGCTGTGTGAGTAAGATTAGCGACCCTAGTGGCCGACACAAACACCGGGCCCATCTAGGAGTGGCACTGCAGTGTCACGCAGGATGTCCCTTCCAAAAAACCCTCCCCAAACAGCACATGACGCAAAGAAAAAAAGAGGCGCAATGAGGTAGCTGTGTGAGTAAGATTAGCGACCCTAGTGGCCGACACAAACACCGGGCCCATCTAGGAGTGGCACTGCAGTGTCACGCAGGATGTCCCTTCCAAAAAACCCTCCCCAAACAGCACATGACGCAAAGAAAAAAAGAGGCGCAATGAGGTAGCTGTGTGAGTAAGATTAGCGACCCTAGTGGCCGACACAAACACCGGGCCCATCTAGGAGTGGCACTGCAGTGTCACGCAGGATGTCCCTTCCAAAAAACCCTCCCCAATCAGCACATGACGCAAAGAAAAAAAGAGGCGCAATGAGGTAGCTGACTGTGTGAGTAAGATTAGCGACCCTAGTGGCCGACACAAACACCGGGCCCATTTAGGAGTGGCACTGCAGTGTCACGCAGGATGTCCCTTCCAAAAAACCCTCCCCAATCAGCACATGATGCAAAGAAAAAGAAAAGAAAAAAGAGGTGCAAGATGGAATTGTCCTTGGGCCCTCCCACCCACCCTTATGTTGTATAAACAAAACAGGACATGCACACTTTAACCAACCCATCATTTCAGTGACAGGGTCTGCCACACGACTGTGACTGATATGACGGGTTGGTTTGGACCCCCCCCAAAAAAGAAGCAATTAATCTCTCCTTGCACAAACTGGCTCTACAGAGGCAAGATGTCCACCTCATCATCACCCTCCGATATATCACCGTGTACATCCCCCTCCTCACAGATTATCAATTCGTCCCCACTGGAATCCACCATCTCAGCTCCCTGTGTACTTTGTGGAGGCAATTGCTGCTGGTCAATGTCTCCGCGGAGGAATTGATTATAATTCATTTTAATGAACATCATCTTCTCCACATTTTCTGGATGTAACCTCGTACGCCGATTGCTGACAAGGTGAGCGGCGGCACTAAACACTCTTTCGGAGTACACACTTGTGGGAGGGCAACTTAGGTAGAATAAAGCCAGTTTGTGCAAGGGCCTCCAAATTGCCTCTTTTTCCTGCCAGTATTAGTACGGACTGTGTGACGTGCCTACTTGGATGCGGTCACTCATATAATCCTCCACCATTCTATCAATGTTGAGAGAATCATATGCAGTGACAGTAGACGACATGTCCGTAATCGTTGTCAGGTCCTTCAGTCCGGACCAGATGTCAGCATCAGCAGTCGCTCCAGACTGCCCTGCATCACCGCCAGCGGGTGGGCTCGGAATTCTGAGCCTTTTCCTCGCACCCCCAGTTGCGGGAGAATGTGAAGGAGGAGATGTTGACAGGTCGCGTTCCGCTTGACTTGACAATTTTGTCACCAGCAGGTCTTTCAACCCCAGCAGACTTGTGTCTGCCGGAAAGAGAGATCCAAGGTAGGCTTTAAATCTAGGATCGAGCACGGTGGCCAAAATGTAGTGCTCTGATTTCAACAGATTGACCACCCGTGAATCCTTGTTAAGCGAATTAAGGGCTCCATCCACAAGTCCCACATGCCTAGCGGAATCGCTCCGTGTTAGCTCCTCCTTCAATGTCTCCAGCTTCTTCTGCAAAAGCCTGATGAGGGGAATGACCTGACTCAGGCTGGCAGTGTCTGAACTGACTTCACGTGTGGCAAGTTCAAAGGGCATCAGAACCTTGCACAACGTTGAAATCATTCTCCACTGCGCCTGAGACAGGTGCATTCCACCTACTATATCATGCTCAATTGTATAGGCTTGAATGGCCTTTTGCTGCTCCTCCAACCTCTGAAGCATATAGAGGGTTGAATTCCACCTCGTTACCACTTCTTGCTTCAGATGATGGCAGGGCAGGTTCAGTAGTTTTTGGTGGTGCTCCAGTCTTCTGTACGTGGTGCCTGTACGCCGAAAGTGTCCCGCAATTCTTCTGGCCACCGACAGCATCTCTTGCACGCCCCTGTCGTTTTTTAAAAAATTCTGCACCACCAAATTCAAGGTATGTGCAAAACATGGGACGTGCTGGAATTTGCCCATATTTAATGCACACACAATATTGCTGGCGTTGTCCGATGCCACAAATCCACAGGAGAGTCCAATTGGGGTAAGCCATTCCGCGATGATCTTCCTCAGTTGCCGTAAGAGGTTTTCAGCTGTGTGCGTATTCTGGAAAGCGGTGATACAAAGCGTAGCCTGCCTAGGAAAGAGTTGGCGTTTGCGAGATGCTGCTACTGGTGCCGCCGCTGCTGTTCTTGCGGCGGGAGTCCATACATCTACCCAGTGGGCTGTCACAGTCATATAGTCCTGACCCTGCCCTGCTCCACTTGTCCACATGTCCGTGGTTAAGTGGACATTGGGTACAACTGCATTTTTTAGGACACTGGTGAGTCTTTTTCTGACGTCCGTGTACATTCTCGGTATCGCCTGCCTAGAGAAGTGGAACCTAGATGGTATTTGGTAACGGGGGCACACTGCCTCAATAAATTGTCTAGTTCCCTGTGAACTAACGGCGGATACCGGACGCACGTCTAACACCAACATAGTTGTCAAGGCCTCAGTTATCCGCTTTGCAGCAGGATGACTGCTGTGATATTTCATCTTCCTCGCAAAGGACTGTTGAACAGTCAATTGCTTACTGGAAGTAGTACAAGTGGGCTTACGACTTCCCCTCTGGGATGACCATCGACTCCCAGCAGCAACAACAGCAGCGCCAGCAGCAGTAGGCGTTACACGCAAGGATGCATCGGAGGAATCCCAGGCAGGAGAGGAATCGTCAGAATTGCCAGTGACATGGCCTGCAGGACTATTGGCATTCCTGGGGAAGGAGGAAATTGACACTGAGGGAGTTGGTGGGGTGGTTTGCGTGAGCTTGGTTACAAGAGGAAGGGATTTACTGGTCAGTGGACTGCTTCCGCTGTCACCCAAAGTTTTTGAACTTGTCACTGACTTATTATGAATGCGCTGCAGGTGACGTATAAGGGAGGATGTTCCGAGGTGGTTAACGTCCTTACCCCTACTTATTACAGCTTGACAAAGGGAACACACGGCTTGACACCTGTTGTCCGCATTTCTGGTGAAATACCTCCACACCGAAGAGCTGATTTTTTTTTGTATTTTCACCTGGCATGTCAACGGCCATATTCCTCCCACGGACAACAGGTGTCTCCCCGGGTGCCTGACTTAAACAAACCACCTCACCATCAGAATCCTCCTGGTCAATTTCCTCCCCAGCGCCAGCAACACCCATATCCTCCTCATCCTGGTGTACTTCAACACTGACATCTTCAATCTGACTATCAGGAACTGGACTGCGGGTGCTCCTTCCAGCACTTGCAGGGGGCGTGCAAATGGTGGAAGGCGCATGCTCTTCACGTCCAGTGTTGGGAAGGTCAGGCATCGCAACCGACACAATTGGACTCTCCTTGTGGATTTGGGATTTCGAAGAATGCACAGTTCTTTGCTGTGCTGCTTTTGCCAGCTTGAGTCTTTTCATTTTTCTAGCGAGAGGCTGAGTGCTTCCATCCTCATGTGAAGCTGAACCACTAGCCATGAACATAGGCCAGGGCCTCAGCCGTTCCTTGCCACTCCGTGTCGTAAATGGCATATTGGCAAGTTTACGCTTCTCCTCCGACAATTTTATTTTAGGTTTTGGAGTCCTTTTTTTTCTGATATTTGGTGTTTTGGATTTGACATGCTCTGTACTATGACATTGGGCATCGGCCTTGGCAGACGACGTTGCTGGCATTTCATCATCTCGGCCATGACTAGTGGCAGCAGCTACAGCACGAGGTGGAAGTGGATCTTGATCTTTCCCTAATTTTGGAACCTCAACATTTTTGTTCTCCATATTTTAATAGGCACAACTAAAAGGCACCTCAGGTAAACAATGGAGATGGATACTAGTATACAATTATGGACTGCCTGCCGAGTGCAGACACAGAGGTAGCCACAGCCGTGGACTACCGTACTGTACTGTGTCTGCTGCTAATATAGACTGGTTGATAAAGAGATGTCTATGTAACTATGTATGTATAAAGAAGAAAGAAAAAAAAACCACGGTTAGGTGGTATACAATTATGGACGGACTGCCTGCCGAGTGCAGACACAGAGGTAGCCACAGCCGTGAACTACCGTACTGTACTGTGTCTGCTGCTAATATAGACTGGTTGATAAAGAGATGTCTATGTAACTATGTATGTATAAAGAAGAAAGAAAAAAAAACCACGGTTAGGTGGTATACAATTATGGACGGACTGCCTGCCGAGTGCAGACACAGAGGTAGCCACAGCCGTGAACTACCGTACTGTACTGTGTCTGCTGCTAATATAGACTGGTTGATAAAGAGATGTCTATGTAACTATGTATGTATAAAGAAGAAAGAAAAAAAAACCACGGTTAGGTGGTATACAATTATGGACGGACTGCCTGCCGAGTGCAGACACAGAGGTAGCCACAGCCGTGAACTACCGTACTGTACTGTGTCTGCTGCTAATATAGACTGGTTGATAAAGAGATGTCTATGTAACTATGTATGTATAAAGAAGAAAGAAAAAAAAACCACGGTTAGGTGGTATACAATTATGGACGGACTGCCTGCCGAGTGCAGACACAGAGGTAGCCACAGCCGTGAACTACCGTACTGTACTGTGTCTGCTGCTAATATAGACTGGTTGATAAAGAGATGTCTATGTAACTATGTATGTATAAAGAAGAAAGAAAAAAAAACCACGGTTAGGTGGTATACAATTATGGACGGACTGCCTGCCGAGTGCAGACACAGAGGTAGCCACAGCCGTGAACTACCGTACTGTACTGTGTCTGCTGCTAATATAGACTGGTTGATAAAGAGATGTCGTAGTAGTATGTATGTATAAAGAAGAAAAAAAAACCACGGTTAGGTGGTATATACAATTATGGACGGGCTGCCGAGTGCCGACACAGAGGTAGCCACAGCCGTGAACTACCGCACTGTACTGTGTCTGCTGCTAATATATAGACTGGTTGATAAAGAGATAGTATACTCGTAACTAGTATGTATGTATAAAGAAAGAAAAAAAAACCACGGTTAGGTGGTATATACAATTATGGACGGGCTGCCGAGTGCCGACACAGAGGTAGCCACAGCCGTGAACTACCGCACTTTACTGTGTCTGCTGCTAATATAGACTGGTTGATAAAGAGATAGTATACTCGTAACTAGTATGTATGTATAAAGAAAGAAAAAAAAAACCACGGTTAGGTGGTATATACAATTATGGACGGGCTGCCGAGTGCCGACACAGAGGTAGCCACAGCCGTGAACTACCGCACTGTACTGTGTCTGCTGCTAATATAGACTGGTTGATAAAGAGATAGTATACTCGTAACTAGTATGTATGTATAAAGAAAGAAAAAAAAACCACGGTTAGGTGGTATATACAATTATGGACGGGCTGCCGAGTGCCGACACAGAGGTAGCCACAGCCGTGAACTACCGCACTGTACTGTGTCTGCTGCTAATATAGACTGGTTGATAAAGAGATAGTATACTCGTAACTAGTATGACTATAAAGAAAGAAAAAAAAAACACGGTTAGGTGGTATATACAATTATGGACGGGCTGCCGAGTGCCGACACAGAGGTAGCCACAGCCGTGAACTACCGCACTGTACTGTGTCTGCTGCTAATATATAGACTGGTTGATAAAGAGATAGTATACTCGTAACTAGTATGTATGTATAAAGAAAGAAAAAAAAACCACGGTTAGGTGGTATATACAATTATGGACGGGCTGCCGAGTGCCGACACAGAGGTAGCCACAGCCGTGAACTACCGCACTGTACTGTGTCTGCTGCTAATATAGACTGGTTGATAAAGAGATAGTATACTCGTAACTAGTATGTATGTATAAAGAAAGAAAAAAAAACCACGGTTAGGTGGTATATACAATTATGGACGGGCTGCCGAGTGCCGACACAGAGGTAGCCACAGCCGTGAACTACCGCACTGTACTGTGTCTGCTGCTAATATATAGACTGGTTGATAAAGAGATAGTATACTCGTAACTAGTATGTATGTATAAAGAAAGAAAAAAAAACCACGGTTAGGTGGTATATACAATTATGGACGGGCTGCCGAGTGCCGACACAGAGGTAGCCACAGCCGTGAACTACCGCACTGTACTGTGTCTGCTGCTAATATAGACTGGTTGATAAAGAGATAGTATACTCGTAACTAGTATGACTATAAAGAAAGAAAAAAAAACCACGGTTAGGTGGTATATACAATTATGGACGGGCTGCCGAGTGCTGACACAGAGGTAGCCACAGCCGTGAACTACCGCACTGTACTGTGTCTGCTGCTAATATAGACTGGTTGATAAAGAGATAGTATACTACTAATATTATATATACTGGTGGTCAGGTCACTGGTCACTAGTCACACTGGCAGTGGCACTCCTGCAGCAAAAGTGTGCACTGTTTAATTTTAATATAATATTATGTACTCCTGGCTCCTGCTATAACCTATAACTGGCACTGCAGTGCTCCCCAGTCTCCCCCACAATTATAAGCTGTGTGAGCTGAGCACAGTCAGATATATATATACATTGATGCAGCACACTGGGCTGAGCAGTGCACACAGATATGGTATGTGACTGAGTCACTGTGTGTATCGTTTTTTTCAGGCAGAGAACGGATATATTAAATAAAACAAACAACTGCACTGTCTGGTGGTCACTGTGGTCGTCAGTCACTAAACTCTGCACTCTCTTCTACAGTATCACAGCCTCAGGTCAATCTCTCTCTCTCTCTCTCTCAACCCTAATCTAAATGGAGAGGACGCCAGCCACGTCCTCTCCCTATCAATCTCAATGCACGTGTGAAAATGGCGGCGACGCGCGGCTCCTTATATAGAATCCGAGTCTCGCGAGAATCCGACAGCGTCATGATGACGTTCGGGCGCGCTCGGGTTAACCGAGCAAGGCGGGAGGATCCGAGTCTGCTCGGACCCGTGAAAAAAACATGAAGTTCGTGCGGGTTCGGATTCAGAGAAACCGAACCCGCTCATCTCTAATCTGTGCTCAGTGTGCTGCAAATATCTGTGCTCCGTGTAGAGATGAGCGCCTGAAATTTTTCGGGTTTTGTGTTTTGGTTTTGGGTTCGGTTCCGCGGCCGTGTTTTGGGTTCGAACGCGTTTTGGCAAAACCTCACCGAATTTTTTTTGTCGGATTCGGGTGTGTTTTGGATTCGGGTGTTTTTTTCAAAAAACACTAAAAAACAGCTTAAATCATAGAATTTGGGGGTCATTTTGATCCCAAAGTATTATTAACCTCAAAAACCATAATTTACACTCATTTTCAGTCTATTCTGAATACCTCACACCTCACAATATTATTTTTAGTCCTAAAATTTGCACCGAGGTCGCTGTGTGAGTAAGATAAGCGACCCTAGTGGCCGACACAAACACCGGGCCCATCTAGGAGTGGCACTGCAGTGTCACGCAGGATGTCCCTTCCAAAAAACCCTCCCCAAACAGCACATGACGCAAAGAAAAAAAGAGGCGCAATGAGGTAGCTGTGTGAGTAAGATTAGCGACCCTAGTGGCCGACACAAACACCGGGCCCATTTAGGAGTGGCACTGCAGTGTCACGCAGGATGGCCCTTCCAAAAAACCCTCCCCAAACAGCACATGACGCAAAGAAAAAAAGAGGCGCAATGAGGTAGCTGTGTGAGTAAGATTAGCGACCCTAGTGGCGACAAACACCGGGCCCATCTAGGAGTGGCACTGCAGTGTCACGCAGGATGTCCCTTCCAAAAAACCCTCCCCAAACAGCACATGACGCAAAGAAAAAAAGAGGCGCAATGAGGTAGCTGTGTGAGTAAGATTAGCGACCCTAGTGGCCGACACAAACACCGGGCCCATCTAGGAGTGGCACTGCAGTGTCACGCAGGATGTCCCTTCCAAAAAACCCTCCCCAAACAGCACATGACGCAAAGAAAAAAAGAGGCGCAATGAGGTAGCTGACTGTGTGAGTAAGATTAGCGACCCTAGTGGCCGACACAAACACCGGGCCCATCTAGGAGTGGCACTGCAGTGTCACGCAGGATGTCCCTTCCAAAAAACCCTCCCCAATCAGCACATGATGCAAAGAAAAAGAAAAGAAAAAAGAGGTGCAAGATGGAATTGTCCTTGGGCCCTCCCACCCACCCTTATGTTGTATAAACAAAACAGGACATGCACACTTTAACCAACCCATCATTTCAGTGACAGGGTCTGCCACACGACTGTGACTGATATGACGGGTTGGTTTGGACCCCCCCCAAAAAAGAAGCAATTAATCTCTCCTTGCACAAACTGGCTCTACAGAGGCAAGATGTCCACCTCATCTTCACCCTCCGATATATCACCGTGTACATCCCCCTCCTCACAGATTATCAATTCGTCCCCACTGGAATCCACCATCTCAGCTCCCTGTGTACTTTGTGGAGGCAATTGCTGCTGGTCAATGTCTCCGCGGAGGAATTGATTATAATTCATTTTAATGAACATCATCTTCTCCACATTTTCTGGATGTAACCTCGTACGCCGATTGCTGACAAGGTGAGCGGCGGCACTAAACACTCTTTCGGAGTACACACTTGTGGGAGGGCAACTTAGGTAGAATAAAGCCAGTTTGTGCAAGGGCCTCCAAATTGCCTCTTTTTCCTGCCAGTATAAGTACGGACTGTGTGACGTGCCTACTTGGATGCGGTCACTCATATAATCCTCCACCATTCTATCAATGTTGAGAGAATCATATGCAGTGACAGTAGACGACATGTCCGTAATCGTTGTCAGGTCCTTCAGTCCGGACCAGATGTCAGCATCAGCAGTCGCTCCAGACTGCCCTGCATCACCGCCAGCGGGTGGGCTCGGAATTCTGAGCCTTTTCCTCGCACCCCCAGTTGCGGGAGAATGTGAAGGAGGAGATGTTGACAGGTCGCGTTCCGCTTGACTTGACAATTTTGTCACCAGCAGGTCTTTCAACCCCAGCAGACTTGTGTCTGCCGGAAAGAGAGATCCAAGGTAGGCTTTAAATCTAGGATCGAGCACGGTGGCCAAAATGTAGTGCTCTGATTTCAACAGATTGACCACCCGTGAATCCTTGTTAAGCGAATTAAGGGCTGCATCCACAAGTCCCACATGCCTAGCGGAATCGCTCCCTTTTAGCTCCTTCTTCAATGCCTCCAGCTTCTTCTGCAAAAGCCTGATGAGGGGAATGACCTGACTCAGGCTGGCAGTGTCTGAACTGACTTCACGTGTGGCAAGTTCAAAGGGCATCAGAACCTTGCACAACGTTGAAATCATTCTCCACTGCACTTGAGACAGGTGCATTCCACCTCCTATATCGTGCTCAATTGTATAGGCTTGAATGGCCTTTTGCTGCTCCTCCAACCTCTGAAGCATATAGAGGGTTGAATTCCACCTCGTTACCACTTCTTGCTTCAGATGATGGCAGGGCAGGTTCAGTAGTTTTTGGTGGTGCTCCAGTCTTCTGTACGTGGTGCCTGTACGCCGAAAGTGTCCCGCAATTCTTCTGGCCACCGACAGCATCTCTTGCACGCCCCTGTCGTTTTTTAAAAAATTCTGCACCACCAAATTCAAGGTATGTGCAAAACATGGGACGTGCTGGAATTTGCCCATATTTAATGCACACACAATATTGCTGGCGTTGTCCGATGCCACAAATCCACAGGAGAGTCCAATTGGGGTAAGCCATTCCGCGATGATCTTCCTCAGTTGCCGTAAGAGGTTTTCAGCTGTGTGCGTATTCTGGAAAGCGGTGATACAAAGCGTAGCCTGCCTAGGAAAGAGTTGGCATTTGCGAGATGCTGCTACTGGTGCCGCCGCTGCTGTTCTTGCGGCGGGAGTCCATACATCTACCCAGTGGGCTGTCACAGTCATATAGTCCTGACCCTGCCCTGCTCCACTTGTCCACATGTCCGTGGTTAAGTGGACATTGGGTACAACTGCATTTTTTAGGACACTGGTGAGTCTTTTTCTGACGTCCGTGTACATTCTCGGTATCGCCTGCCTAGAGAAGTGGAACCTAGATGGTATTTGGTAATGGGGGCACACTGCCTCAATAAATTGTCTAGTTCCCTGTGAACTAACGGCGGATACCGGACGCACGTCTAACACCAACATAGTTGTCAAGGCCTCAGTTATCCGCTTTGCAGTAGGATGACTGCTGTGATATTTCATCTTCCTCGCAAAGGACTGTTGAACAGTCAATTGCTTACTGGAAGTAGTACAAGTGGGCTTACGACTTCCCCTCTGGGATGACCATCGACTCCCAGCGGCAACAACAGCAGCGCCAGCAGCAGTAGGCGTTACACGCAAGGATGCATCGGAGGAATCCCAGGCAGGAGAGGACTCGTCAGAATTGCCAGTGACATGGCCTGCAGGACTATTGGCATTCCTGGGGAAGGAGGAAATTGACACTGAGGGAGTTGGTGGGGTGGTTTGCGTGAGCTTGGTTACAAGAGGAAGGGATTTACTGGTCAGTGGACTGCTTCCGCTGTCACCCAAAGTTTTTGAACTTGTCACTGACTTATTATGAATGCGCTGCAGGTGACGTATAAGGGAGGATGTTCCGAGGTGGTTAACGTCCTTACCCCTACTTATTACAGCTTGACAAAGGGAACACACGGCTTGACACCTGTTGTCCGCATTTCTGGTGAAATACCTCCACACCGAAGAGCTGATTTTTTTGGTATTTTCACCTGGCATGTCAACGGCCATATTCCTCCCACGGACAACAGGTGTCTCCCCGGGTGCCTGACTTAAACAAACCACCTCACCATCAGAATCCTCCTGGTCAATTTCCTCCCCAGCGCCAGCAACACCCATATCCTCCTCATCCTGGTGTACTTCAACACTGACATCTTCAATCTGACTATCAGGAACTGGACTGCGGGTGCTCCTTCCAGCACTTGCAGGGGGCGTGCAAATGGTGGAAGGCGCATGCTCTTCACGTCCAGTGTTGGGAAGGTCAGGCATCGCAACCGACACAATTGGACTCTCCTTGTGGATTTGGGATTTCGAAGAATGCACAGTTCTTTGCTGTGCTGCTTTTGCCAGCTTAAGTCTTTTCATTTTTCTAGCGAGAGGCTGAGTGCTTCCATCCTCATGTGAAGCTGAACCACTAGCCATGAACATAGGCCAGGGCCTCAGCCGTTCCTTGCCACTCCGTGTCGTAAATGGCATATTGGCAAGTTTACGCTTCTCCTCCGACAATTTTATTTTAGGTTTTGGAGTCCTTTTTTTTCTGATATTTGGTGTTTTGGATTTGACATGCTCTGTACTATGACATTGGGCATCGGCCTTGGCAGACGACGTTGCTGGCATTTCATCGTCTCGGCCATGACTAGTGGCAGCAGCTTCAGCATGAGGTGGAAGTGGATCTTGATCTTTCCCTAATTTTGGAACCTCAACATTTTTGTTCTCCATATTTTAATAGGCACAACTAAAAGGCACCTCAGGTAAACAATGGAGATGGATACTAGTATACAATTATGGACTGCCTGCCGACTGCAGACACAGAGGTAGCCACAGCCGTGAACTACCGTACTGTACTGTGTCTGCAGCTAATATAGACTGGTTGATAAAGAGAAGATGTCTATGTAACTATGTATGTATAAAGAAGACTGAAAAAAATCCACGGTTAGGTGGTATACAATTATGGACGGACTGCCTGCCGAGTGCAGACACAGAGGTAGCCACAGCCGTGAACTACCGTACTGTACTGTGTCTGCAGCTAATATAGACTGGTTGATAAAGAGAAGATGTCTATGTAACTATGTATGTATAAAGAAGAATGAAAAAAAACCACGGTTAGGTGGTATACAATTATGGACGGACTGCCTGCCGAGTGCAGACACAGAGGTAGCCACAGCCGTGAACTACCGTACTGTACTGTGTCTGCAGCTAATATAGACTGGTTGATAAAGAGAAGATGTCTATGTAACTATGTATGTATAAAGAAGAATGAAAAAAATCCACGGTTAGGTGGTATTACAATTATGGACGGACTGCCTGCCGAGTGCAGAGACACAGAGGTAGCCACAGCCGTGAACTACCGTACTGTGTCTGCTGCGACTGGATGATAAATGATATAAAAAATATATATATATCACTACTGCAGCCGGACAGGTATATATTATATATTATATAATGACGGACCTGCTGGACACTGTCTGTCAGCAGAATGAGTTTTATTTTTATAGAATAAAAAAAAAAAAAACACACAAGTGAAGTCACACGACGAGTGTTTAACTTTTTCAGGCAATCACAATATAAGTATACTACTAACTATACTGGTGGTCAGTGTGGTCAGGTCACTGGTCAGTCACACTGGCAGTGGCACTCCTGCAGCAAAAGTGTGCACTGTTTAATTTTAATATAATATGTACTCCTGGCTCCTGCTATAACCTATAACTGGCACTGCAGTAGTGCTCCCCAGTCTCCCCCACAATTATAAGCTGTGTGAGCTGAGCAGTCAGACAGATATATAATATATATAGATGATGCAGCACACTGGCCTGAGCCTGAGCAGTGCACACAGATATGGTATGTGACTGACTGAGTCACTGTGTGTATCGCTTTTTTCAGGCAGAGAACGGATATATTAAATAAACTGCACTGTGTGTCTGGTGGTCACTCACTATATAATATATTATGTACTCCTGGCTCCTGCTATAACCTATAACTGGCACTGCAGTAGTGCTCCCCAGTCTCCCCCACAATTATAAGCTGTGTGAGCTGAGCAGTCAGACAGATATATAATATATATAGATGATGCAGCACACTGGCCTGAGCCTGAGCAGTGCACACAGATATGGTATGTGACTGACTGAGTCACTGTGTGTATCGCTTTTTTCAGGCAGAGAACGGATATATTAAATAAACTGCACTGTGTGTCTGGTGGTCACTCACTATATAATATATTATGTACTCCTGGCTCCTGCTATAACCTATAACTGGCACTGCAGTAGTGCTCCCCAGTCTCCCCCACAATTATAAGCTGTGTGAGCTGAGCAGTCAGACAGATATATATAATATTATATATAGATAATAGATGATGCAGCACACTGGCCTGAGCCTGAGCAGTGCACACAGATATGGTATGTGACTGACTGAGTCACTGTGTGTATCGCTTTTTTCAGGCAGAGAACGGATATATTAAATAAACTGCACTGTGTGTCTGGTGGTCACTCACTATATAATATATTATGTACTCCTGGCTCCTGCTATAACCTATAACTGGCACTGCAGTAGTGCTCCCCAGTCTCCCCCACAATTATAAGCTGTGTGAGCTGAGCAGTCAGACAGATATATATAATATTATATATAGATAATAGATGATGCAGCACACTGGCCTGAGCCTGAGCAGTGCACACAGATATGGTATGTGACTGAGTCACTGTGTGCTGTGTATCGCTTTTTTCAGGCAGAGAACGGATTATAAAGTAAACTGCACTGTCCTCACTAGTAAACTCTCTCCACTCAGTCTCTACACTTCTACAGTAACAGTACTCCTCCTAGTCAGCTCCAGTAAATCTCTCTCAGTCTCTTATAATCTAAATGGAGAGGACGCCAGCCACGTCCTCTCCCTATCAATCTCAATGCACGTGTGAAAATGGCGGCGACGCGCGGCTCCTTATATAGAATCCGAGTCTCGCGATAGAATCCGAGCCTCGCGAGAATCCGACAGCGTCATGATGACGTTCGGGCGCGCTCGGGTTAACCGAGCAAGGCGGGAAGATCCGAGTCGCTCGGACCCGTGAAAAAAAACATGAAGTTCTGGCGGGTTCGGATTCAGAGAAACCGAACCCGCTCATCTCTAGCTCCGTGTGCTGCATTTTGGTGACCAACAGTATATAGTTGTACAGTACAGTAGGCCATTGCTGTATCTTGCAGCTCCGTGTCACTGCAATAATCCATTCCATATCTGTGCTGCATTTTTGTGAGCAGTATATATAGTAGTACAGTGCAGCATTTTGGTGACCAACAGTATATAGTTGTACAGTACAGTAGGCCATTGCTGTATCTTGCAGCTGTGTCACTGCAAGTATCCATTCCATATCTGTGCTGCATTTTTGTGAGCAGTATATATAGCAGTACAGTGCAGCATTTTGGTGACCAACTGTATATAGTTGTACAGTACAGTAGACCATTGCTGTATCTTGCAGCTCCGTGTCACTGCAAGTATCCATTCCATATCTGTGCTGCATTTTTGTGAGCAGTATATATAGTAGTACAGTGCAGCATTTTGGTGACCAACAGTATATAATTGTACAGTACAGTAGGCCATTGCTGTATCTTGCAGCTCCGTGTCACTGCAAGTATCCATTCCATATCTGTGCTGCATTTTTGTGAGCAGTATATATAGTAGTACAGTGCAGCATTTTGGTGACCAACAGTATATAATTGTACAGTACAGTAGGTGATTGCTGTATCTTGCAGCTCCGTGTCACTGCAAGTATCCATATTTGTGCTGCATTGTTGTGAGCAGTATATAGTAGTACAGTGCAGCATTTTGGTGACCAACAGTATATAGTTGTACAGTACAGTAGGCCATTGCTGTATCTTGCAGCTCCGTGTCACTTCAAGTATCCATATCTGTGCTGCATTGTTGTGAGCAGTATATATAGTAGTACAGTGCAGCATTGTGGTGACTACTATACTACAGTACAATAGTCTAGTGTTGTTCTCGCTGCTCAGTGTCAGTTCTCCGTAGTATCATCAGTGTTCAGTAAAATCAGTGCTCAGTATAATCAGTGATTGATCAGTATAATCAGTTCTCAGTATATTTAGTGCGCTGTTAGACGTACGCCTGATTTCCGCCATTAGTGCATTGGGATTTAGACAATTGATAAAGTTATTGTGGCCCTGGTACAAAATTCCATCTAGATTCCACTTCACTAGGCAGGCGATAGCGAGATTTTACCAATTAATATCAGTGCTTTATAATTAATTATTAATTACAGTGATCTTGCCAAATTATTTCAGTGTCATTTTCTTCCAGTGATTTTGACCAATAATACCATTGATTAGAACGAATAATTCCTGTGATTTTGTCATTTTCTTTCAGTGACTTGGACCAATAACACCATTGATTAGAACGAATAATTCCTGTGATTTTGTCATTTTCTTCCAGTGATTTGGACCAATAATACCATTGATTATTTAGAACTAGTGATGAGCGGGTTCGGTTTCTCGGAAACCGAACCCCCCCGAACTTCACCCTTTTTACACGGGTCCGAGGCATACTCGGATTCTCCCGTACGGCTCGGTTAACCCGAGCGCGCCCGAACGTCATCATCCCGCTGTCGGATTCTCGCGAGATTCGGATTCTATATAAGCAGCCACGCGTCGCCGCCATTTTCACTCGTGCATTGGAAATGTTAGGGAGAGGACGTGGCTGGCGTCCTCTCCGTGTATTGTTGATGCAAATATTTGTGCTTGCTTTACTTATTGCTTAATTGTGGGGACTGGGGAGCAGCTGTATATTAAAATAGGAGGAGTACAGTGCAGAGTTTTGCTGATCAGTGACCACCAGTTTTATCCGTTCTCTGCATGAAAAAAACGCTCCTTATCTGTGCTCAGTGTGCTGCATATATCTGTGCTCACACTGCTTAATTGTGGGGACTGGGGAGCAGCTGTATTATATAGCAGGAGTACAGTGCAGAGTTTTGCTGACAGTGACCACCAGTATACGTTGTCTGCCTGAAAAACACTCCATATCTGTGCTCAGTGTGCTGCTTTATTGTGGGGACTGGGGACCACCAGTATAAAATTATATAGGAGGAGTACAGTGCAGAGTTTTGCTGACCAGTGACCACCAGTATACGTTGTCTGCCTGAAAAACACTCCATATCTGTGCTGCATTGTAGACAGTATATAGTAGGAGTACAGTGCATAATTTTGCTGACCACCAGTATATAATATATAGGAGTACGGTACAGAAGGCCACTGCTGTACCTACCTCTGTGTCTTCAAGTATACTATCCATCCATACCTGTGGTGCATTTCAGTTTTGCACAGTTTGCTGACCACCAGTATGTAATATATAGCATTACGGTACAGTAGGCCACTGCTGTACCTACCTCTCTGTCGTCAAGTATACTATCCATCCATACCTGTGGTGCATTTCAGTTTTGCACAGTTTGCTGACCACCAGTATATAATATATAGCATTACGGTACAGTAGGCCACTGCTGTACCTACCTCTGTGTCGTCAAGTATACTATCCATCTACATTCTATACCTGTGATGCATTTTAGTTTTGCAGTTTGCTGACACAGTGACCACCAGTATATATAGCAGTACGGTACGGAAGGCCACTGCTGTACCTACCTCTGTGTCGTCAAGTATACTATCCATCTACATTCTATACCTGTGGTGCATTTTAGTTGTGCGCAGTATATAAAGTAGTAAGTAGTAGGCCATTGCTATTGATACTGGCATATAATTCCACACATTAAAAAATGGTGAATAAAAATGTGGAGGTTAAAATAGGGAAAGATCAAGATCCACTTCCACCTCGTGCTGAAGCTGCTGCCACTAGTCATGGCCATGACGATGAAATACCATCAACGTCATCTGCCAAGGCCGATGCCCAATGTCATAGTAGAGAGCATGTAAAATCCAAAACACAAAAGTTCAGTAAAATGACTCAAAAATCAAAATTAAAAGCGTCTGAGGAGAAGCGTAAACTTGCCAATATGCCATTTACGACACGGAGTGGCAAGGAACGGCTGAGGCCCTGGCCTATGTTCATGGCTAGTGGTTCAGCTTCACATGAGGATGGATGCACTCATCCTCTCGCTAGAAAAATGAAAAGACTTAAGCTGGCAAAAGCACAGCAAAGAACTGTGCGTTCTTCTAAATCACAAATCCCCAAGGAGAGTCCAATTGTGTCGGCTGCGATGCCTGACCTTCCCAACACTGGACGGGAAAAGGTGGCACCTTCCACCATTTGCACGCCCTCTGCAAGTGCTGGAAGGAGCACCCGCAGTCCAGTTCCTGATAGTCAAATTGAAGATGTCACTGTTGAAGTACAACAGGATGAGGATATGGGTGTTGCTGGCGCTGGGGAGGAAATTGACAAGGAGGATTCTGATGGTGAGGTGGTTTGTTTAAGTCAGGCACCCAGGGAGACACCAGTTGTCCGTGGGACGAATATGGCCATTGACATGCCTGGTCAAAATACAACAAAAGTCAGCTCTTCGGTGTGGAATTATTTCAATACAAATGCGGACAACAGGTGTCAAGCCATGTGTTGCCTTTGTCAAGCTGTAATAAGTAGGGGTAAGGACGTTAACCACCTCGGAACATCCTTCCTTATACGTCACCTGCAGCGCATTCATCATAAGTCAGTGACAAGTTCAAAAACTTTGGATGACAGCGGAAGCAGTCCACTGACCACTAAATCCCTTCCTCTTGTAACCAAGCTCCTGCAAACCACACCACCAACTCCCTCAGTGTCAATTTCCACCTTACACAGGAAAGCCAATAGTGCTGCAGGCCATGTCACTGGCAAGTCTGACGAGTCTTCTCCTGCCTGGGATTCCTCCGATGCATCCTTGCGTGTAACGCCTACTGCGGCTGGCGCTGCTGTTGTTGCTGCTGGGAGTCGATCGTCATCCCAGAGGGGAAGTCGGAAGACCACTTGTACTACTTCCAGTAAGCAATTGACTGTCCAACAGTCCTTTGCGAGGAAGATGAAATATCACAGCAGTCATCCTGCTGCAAAGCAGATAACTCAGGCCTTGGCAGCCTGGGCGGTGAGAAACGTGGTTCCGGTATCCACCGTTAATTCAGAGGCAACTAGAGACTTGATTGAGGTACTGTGTCCCCGGTACCAAATACCATCTAGGTTCCATTTCTCTAGGCAGGCGATACCGAAAATGTACACAGACGTCAGAAAAAGAGTCACCAGTATCCTAAAAAATGCAGTTGTACCCAATGTCCACTTAACCACGGACATGTGGACAAGTGGAGCAGGACAGACTCAGGACTATATGACTGTGACAGCCCACTGGGTAGATGTATTGCCTCCCGCAGCAAGAACAGCAGCGGCGGCACCAGTAGCAGCATCTCGCAAACGCCAACTCGTTCCTAGGCAGGCTACGCTTTGTATCACCGCTTTCCAGAAGAGGCACACAGCTGACAACCTCTTACGGAAACTGAGGAAGATCATCGCAGAATGGCTTACCCCAATTGGACTCTCCTGAGTATTTGTGACATCGGACAACGCCAGCAATATTGTGCGTGCATTACATCTGGGCAAATTCCAGCACGTCCCATGTTTTGCACATACATTGAATTTGGTGGTGCAAAATTATTTAAAAAACGACAGGGGCGTGCAAGAGATGCTGTCGGTGGCCCGAAGAATTGCGGGCCACTTTCGGCATCCAGCCACCGCGTGCCGAAGACTGGAGCACCACCAAACATTCCTGAACCTGCCCTGCCATCATCTGAAGCAAGAGGTGGTAACTAGGTGGAATTCAACCCTCTATATGCTTCAGAGGATGGAGGAGCAGCAAAAGGCCATTCAAGCCTATACATCTGCCCACGATATAAGCAAAGGAGGGGGAATGCACCTGACTCAAGCACCGTGGAGAATGATTTCAACGTTGTGCAAGGTTCTGCAACCCTTTGAACTTGCCACACGTGAAGTCAGTTCAGACACTGCCAGCCTGAGTCAGGTCATTCCCCTCATCAGGCTTTTGCAGAAGAAGCTGGAGACATTGAAGGAGGAGCTAAAACAGAGCGATTCAGCTAGGCATGTGGGACTTGTGGATGGAGCCCTTAATTCGCTTAACCAGGATTCACGGGTGGTCAATCTGTTGAAATCAGAGCACTACATTTTGGCCACCTTGCTCGATCCTAGAATTAAAACCTACGTTGTATCTCTCTTTCCGGCAGACACAAGTCTGCAGAGGTTCAAAGACCTGCTGGTGAGAAAATTGTCAAGTTAAGCGGAACGTGACCCGTCAACATCTCCTTCACATTCTTCCGCAACTGGAAGTGCGAGGAAAAGGCTAAGAATTCTGAGCCCACCCGCTGGCGGTGATGCAGGGCAGTCTGGAGCGAGTGCTGACATCTGGTACGGACTGAAGGACCTGCCAACGATTACTGACATGTCGTCTACTGTCACTGCATATGATTCTCTCACCATTGAAAGAATGGTGGAGGATTATATGAGTGACCGCATCCAAGTAGGCACGTCAGACAGTCCGTACGTATACTGGCAGGAAAAAGAGGCAATTTGGAGGCCCTTGCACAAACTGGCTTTATTCTACCTAAGTTGCCCTCCCTCCAGTGTGTACTCCGAAAGAGTGTTTAGTGCAGCCGCTCACCTTGTCAGCAATCAGCGTACGAGGATACTTCCAGAAAATGTGGAGAAGATGATGTTCATCAAAATGAATTATAATCAATTCCTCCGTGGAGACATTCACCAGCAGCAATTGCCTCCAGAAAGTACACAGGGACCTGAGATGGTGGATTCCAGTGGGGACGAATTAATAATCTGTGAGGAAGGGGATGTACACAGTGAAAGGGGTGAGGAATCGGAGGATGATGATGAGGTGGACATCTTGCCTCTGTAGAGCCAGTTTGTGCAAGGAGAGATTGATTGCTTCTTTTTTTGGTGGGGGCCCAAACCAACCAGTCATTTCAGTCACAGTCGCGTGGCAGACCCTGTCGCTGAAATGACGGGTTCGTTAAAGTGTGCATGTCCTGTTTATACAACATAAGGGTGGGTGGGAGGGCCCAAGGACAATTCCATCTTGCACCTCTTTTTTCTTTCATTTAGGAGGAGCTGATTTTTTTGGTATTTTCACCAGGCATGTCAATGGCCATATTCCTCCCATGGACAACAGGTGTCTCCCCGGGTGCCTGACTTAAACAAACCACCTCACCATCAGAATCCTCCTGGTCAATTTCCTCCCCAGCGCCAGCAACACCCATATCCTCCCCATCCTGGTGTACTTCAACACTGACATCTTCAATCTGACTATCAGGAACTGGACTGCGGGTGCCCCTTCCAGCACTTGCAGGGGGCGTGCAAATGGTGGAAGGCGCATGCTCTTCACGTCCAGTGTTGGGAAGGTCAGGCATCGCAACCGACACAATTGGACTCTCCTTGTGGATTTGTGATTTTGAAGAACGCACAGTTCTTTGCTGTGCTTTTGCCAGCTTAAGTCTTTTCATTTTTCTAGCGAGAGGCTGAGTGCTTCCATCCTCATGTGAAGCTGAACCACTAGCCATGAACATAGGCCAGGGCCTCAGCCGTTCCTTGCCACTCCGTGTGGTAAATGGCATATTGGCAAGTTTACGCTTCTCCTCCGACGATTTTATTTTAGATTTTTGAGTCCTTTTTTTACTGATATTTGGTGTTTTGGATTTTACATGCTCTGTACTATGACATTAAGCATCGGCCTTGGCAGACGACGTTGATGGCATTTCATCGTCTCGGCCATGACTAGTGGCAGCAGCTTCAGCACGAGGTGGAAGTCGATCTTGATCTTTCCCTATTTTTGGAACCTCAACATTTTTGTTCTCCATATTTTAATAGGCACAACTAAAAGGCACCTCAGGTAAACAATGGAGATGGATGGATACTAGTATACTTATGGATGACGAGTGACTGCCGACACAGAGGTAGCTACAGCCGTGGACTACCGTACTGCGTCTGCTAGTATAGACTGGATGATAATGATATAAAAAATATATATATATCACTACTGCAGGACAGGTATATATTATATAATGACGGACCTGCTGGACACTGTCAGCAGACTCCTAAACTACTAGTATGAAGAAGATAGAAAAAAAAACCCACCACAGGTAGGTATACAATTATGGACGAGCGACTGCCGACACAGAGGTAGCTACAGCCGTGGACTACCGTACTGCGTCTGCTAGTATAGACTGGATGATAATGATATAAAATATATATATATATATATCACTACTGCAGGACAGGTATATATTATATAATGACGGACCTGCTGGACACTGTCAGCAGACTCCTAAACTACTAGTATGAAGAAGATAGAAAAAAAAACCCCACCACAGGTAGGTATACAATTATGGACGAGCGACTGCCGACACAGAGGTAGCTACAGCCGTGGACTACCGCACTGCATCTGCTAGTATAGACTGGATGATAATGATATAAAAAATATATATATATCACTACTGCAGGACAGGTATATATTATATAATGACGGACCTGCTGGACACTGTCAGCAGACTCCTAAACTACTAGTATGAAGAAGATAGAAAAAAAACCCCCACCACAGGTAGGTATACAATTATGGACGAGCACTGCCGACACAGAGGTAGCTACAACCATGGACTACCGTACTGCGTCTGCTAGTATAGACTGGATGATAATGATATAAAAAATATATATATATCACTACTGCAGGACAGGTATATATTATATAATGACGGACCTACTGGACACTGTCAGCAGACTCCTAAACTACTAGTATGAAGAAGATAGAAAAAAAAAAAACCACCACAGGTAGGTATACAATTATGGACGAGCGACTGCCGACACAGAGGTAGCTACAGCCGTGGACTACCGTACTGCGTCTGCTAGTATAGACTGGATGATGATATAAAAAATATATATATATCACTACTGCAGTACAGGTATATATTATATAATGACGGACCTGCTGGACACTGTCAGCAGACTCCTAAACTACTAGTATGAAGAAGATAGAAAAAAAAAACCCACCACAGGTAGGTATACAATTATGGACGAGCACTGCCGACACAGAGGTAGCTACAGCCGTGGACTACCGTACTGCGTCTGCTAGTATAGACTGGATGATAATGATATAAAAAAAAATATATATATATATATCACTACTGCAGGACAGGTATATATTATATAATGACGGACCTGCTGGACACTGTCAGCAGACTCCTAAACTACTAGTATGAAGAAGATAGAAAAAAAAAACCCACCACAGGTAGGTATCCAATTATGGACGAGCACTGCCGACACAGAGGTAGCTACAGCCGTGGACTACCGTACTGCGTCTGCTAGTATAGACTGGATGATAATGATATAAAATATATATATATATCACTACTGCAGGTATATATTATAATATAATGAATGACGGACCTGCTGGACACTGTCTGTCAGCAGAATGCGTTTATAGAATTAAAAAAAAAAACACCACACAAGTGTTTAACTTTTTCAGGCAGACAATATACTGGTGGTCACTGGTCAGTCACACTGGCAGCAAAAGTGTGCACTGTTATGTACTCCTGCTATAACTGCTCCCCAGTCTCCCCCACAATTAAGCTGTGTGAGCAGTGAGCACTCAGCACAGTCAGATATACATAGATGATATTATCATGCAGCACACTGAGGCTGAGCACAGATATGGTATGTGACTGTGTATCGTTTTTTTTCAGGCAGAGAACGGATTTTAAATAATAAATAAAACTGGTGGTCACTAGTATAACTATCAGCAAAACTCTGCACTCTCTGAGTACTCCAGTCCAAATGCTCCCCAAAATTACTAAAATTAAATTACTAGTAAATCAAGTGTCTCACTCTCTATCTAAACGGAGAGGACGCTAGCCACGTCCTCTCCCTATCAATCTCAATGCACGTGTGAAAATGGCGGCGACGCGCGGCTCCTTATATAGAATCCGAGTCTCGCGATAGAATACGAGCCTCGCGAGAATCCGACAGCGGGATGATGACGTTCGGGCGCGCTCGGGTTAACCGAGCAAGGCGGGAAGATCCGAGTCTGCCTCGGACCCGTGTAAAAAGGCTGAAGTTCGGGGGGGTTCGGATTCCGAGGAACCGAACCCGCTCATCTCTACCAATAATATCATTGATTAGAACAAATAATTCCTGTGATTTTGTCATTTTCTTCCAGTGATTTGGACCAATAATACCATTGATTAGAACAAATAATTCCTGTAACTTTGTCATTTTCTTCCAGTGATTTGGACCAATAATACCATTGATTAGAACTAATAATTCCTGTGATATTGAGGTGTTTGTGTCGCTTAGCTTAGCCGTCCAACGACCACAGTGCACCTCTTTTTCTCTTTTCTTTGCATAATGTGCTGTTTGGGGACTATTTTTTTAAGTGCCATCCTGACACTTCCATATATGTCCAGTGGTACTGCCATTTGATATAATTCCCAACATTACTGCCGTTTAATTCCAGTGATTTTGTCATTTTCTTCCAGTGATTTGGACCAATAATACCATTGATTAGAACGAATAATTCCTGTGATTTTGTAATTTTCTTCCAGTGATTTGGACCAATAATACCATTGATTAGAATGAATAATTCCTGTGATTTTGTCATTTTCTTCCAGTGATTTGGACCAATAATACCATTGATTAGAACAAATAATTCCTGTGATTTTGTCATTTTCTTCCAGTGATTTGGACCAATAATACCATTGATTAGAACTAATAATTCCTGTGATATTGAGGTGTTTGTGTTGCTTAGCTTAGCCGTCCAACGACCACAGTGCACCTCTTTTTCTCTTTTCTTTGCATCATGTGCTGTTTGGGGACTATTTCTTCAAGTGCCATCCTGTCTGACACTTCCGTATATGTCCAGTGGTACTGCCTTTTAATATAATTCCAGACATTACTGCCATTTCATTCCAATGATTTTGTCATTTTCTTCCAGTGATTTGGACCAATAATACCATTGATTAGAGCTAATAATCCCTGTGATATTGAGGTGTTTGTGTCGCTTAGTTTAGCCGTCCAACGACCACAGTGAACCTCTTTTTCTCTTTTCTTTGCATCATGTGCTGTTTGGGGACTATTTCTTTAAGTGCCATCCTGTCTGACACTTCCGTATATGTCCAGTGGTGCTGCCATTTAATATAATTCCAGACATTACTGCCATTTAATTCCAATGATTTTGTCATTTTCTTCCAGTGATTTGGACCAATAATACAATTGATTAGAACTAATAATTCCTGTGATATTGAGGTGTTTGTGTCGCTTAGCTTAGCTGTCCAACGACCACAGTGCACCTCTTTTTCTCTTTTCTTTGCATCGTGTGCTGTTTGGGGACTATTTTTTTAAGTGCCATACTGACACTTCCATATTTGTCCAGTGGTACTGCCATTTGATATAATTCCCGACATTACTGCCATTTAATTCCAGTGATTTTGTCATTTTCTTCCAGTGATTTTGACCAATAATAACATTGATTAGAACGAATAATTCCTGTGATTTTGTCATTTTCTTCCAGTGATTTGGACCAATAATACCATTGCTTAGAACGAATAATTCCTGTGAATTTGTCATTTTCTTCCAGTGATTTGGACCAATAATACCATTGATTAGAACTAACAATTTCTGTGATATTGAGGTGTTTGTGTCGCTTAGCTTAGCCGTCCAACGACCACAGTGCACCTCTTTTTCGCTTTTCTTTGCATCATGTGCTGTTTGGGGACTATTTCTTTAAGTGCCATCCTGTATGACACTTCCGTATATGTCCAGTGGTACTGCCATTTAATATAATTCCAGACATTACTGCCATTTAATTCCAATGATTTTGTCATTTTCTTCCAGTGATTTGGACCAATAATACCATTGATTAGAACGAATAATTCCTGTGATATTGAGGCGTTTGTGTCGCTTAGCTTAGCCGTCCAACGACCACAGTGCACCTCTTTTTCTCTTTTCTTTGCATCATGTGCTCTCTGGGGACTATTTCTTTAAGTGCCATCCTGTCTGACACTTCCGTATATATCCAGTGGTACTGCCATTTAATATAATTCCAGACATTACTGCCATTTAATTCCAATGATTTTGTAATTTCCTTCCAGTGATTTGGACCAATAATATCATTGACTAGAACGAATAATTCCTGTGATTTTGTCATTTTCTTCCAGTGATTTGGACCAATAACACCATAGATTAGAACAAATAATTCCTGTGATATTGAGGTGTTTGTGTCGCTTAGTTTAGCCGTCCAACGACCACAGTGCACTTCTTTTTCTCTTTTCTTTGCATCATGTGCTGTTTGGGGACAATTTATTTTAATCTGCCATTCTGTCTGACACTGCAGTGCCACTCCAAGATGGGCAAGGTGTTTGTGTCGGCCACTTGGGTCGCTTAGCTTAGTCACACAGCTACCTCATTGCACCTCTTTTTTTCTTTGCATCATGTGCTGTTTGGGGACTATTTTTTAAATCTGCCATCCTGTCTGACACTGCAGTGCCACTCCTAGATGGGCCAGGTGTTTGTGCCGCCCACTTGGGTCGCTTAGCTTAGTCATCCAGCGACCTCGGTGCAAATTTTAGGACTAAAAATAATATTGTGAGGTGTTCAGAATAGACTGGAAATTAGTGGAAATTATGGTTATTGAGGTTAATAATACTATAGGATCAAAATTACCCTGAAATTCTATGATTTACGCTGTTTTTGAGGGTTTTTTGAAAAAAAACACCCGAATCCAAAACACACCCGAATCCGACAAAAAATTTTCAGGGAGGTTTTGCCAAAATGCGTCCGAATCCAAAACACGGCCGCGGAACTGAATCCAAAACCAAAACACAAAACACGAAAAATTTCCAGTGCACATCTCTAATATATATATATTAATGATGAGCGGGTTCGGTTTCTCGGAAACCGAACCCCCCCAAACTTCACCCACTTTACACGGGTCCGAGGCATACTCGTATTCTCCCGTATGGCTCGGTTAACCAGAGCGCGCCCGAACGTCATCATCCCGCTGTCGGATTCTCGCGAGATTCGGATTGTATATAAGCAGCCGCACGTCACCGCCATTTTCACTCGTGCATTGGAAATGTTTGGGAGAGGACGTGGCTGGCGTCCTCTCCGTTATTGTTGAACTTGATTGTGCATTATTGCTTAATTGTGGGGAGGACTGGGGAGCAGATGTATAATATAGGAGGAGTACAGTGCAGAGTTTTGCTGATCAGTGACCACCAGTTTTATCCGTTCTCTGCCTGAAAAAAACGCTCCATATCTGTGCTCAGTGTGCTGCATATATCTGTGCTCACACTGCTTAATTGTGGGGACTGGGGAGCAGCTGTATTATATAGCAGGAGTACAGTGCAGAGTTTTGCTGACAGTGACCACCAGTATACGTTGTCTGCCTGAAAAACACTCCATATCTGTGCTCAGTGTGCTGCTTTATTGTGGGGACTGGGGACCACCAGTATAATTAATATTATATAGGAGGAGTACAGTGCAGAGTTTTGCTGACCAGTGACCACCAGTATATAATATAATATATAGCATTACGGTACAGTAGGCCACTGCTGTACCTACCTCTGTGTCGTCATTAAGTATACTATCCATCTACATTCTATACCTGTGGTGCATTTTAGTTTTGCAGTTTGCTGACACAGTGACCACCAGTATATATAGCAGTACGGTACGGAAGGCCACTGCTGTACCTACCTCTGTGTCGTCATTAAGTATACTATCCATCTACATTCTATACCTGTGGTGCATTTTAGTTTTGCAGTTTGCTGACACAGTGACCACCAGTATACTATATATAGCAGTACGGTACGGAAGGCCACTGCTGTACCTACCTCTGTGTCATCATTAAGTATACTATCCATCTACATTCTATACCTGTGGTGCATTTTAGTTTTGCAGTTTGCTGACACAGTGACCACCAGTATACTATATATAGCAGTACGGTACGGAAGACCACTGCTGTACCTACCTCTGTGTCGTCATTAAGTATACTATCCATCTACATTCTATACCTGTGGTGCATTTTAGTTTTGCAGTTTGCTAACACAGTGACCACCAGTATATATAGCAGTACAGTACGGAAGGCCACTGCTCTACCTACCTCTGTGGTCGTCAAGTATACTAGCTTAGTCACACAGCGACCTTAGTGCGCCTCTTTTTTTCTTTGCATCATGTGCTGTTTGGGGACAATTTTTTAGAAGTGCCATCCTGCCTGACACTGCAGTGCCACTCCTAGATGGGCCAGGTGTTTGTGTCGGCCACCTGTGTCGCTTAGCTTAGTCACACAGCGACCTTGGTGTGCCTCTTTTTTTCTTTGCATCATGTGCTGTTTGGGGACAATTTTTTAGAAGTGCCATCCTGCCTGACACTGCAGTGCCACTCCTAGATGGGCCAGGAGTTTGTGTCGGCCACTTGTGTTGCTTAGCTTAGCCATCCAGCGACCTCAGTGCAAATTTTAGGACTAAAAATAATATTGAGAGGTGTGAGGTGTTCAGAATAGACCAGAAATTAGTGGAAATTATGGTTATTGAGGTTATTAATACTATGGGATCAAAATGACCCCCAAATTCTATGATTTAAGCTGTTTTTTAGGGTTTTTTGAAGAAAACACCCGAATCCAAAACACACCCGAATCCGACAAAAAATTTTCAGGGAGGTTTTGCCAAAACGCGTCCGAATCCAAAACACGGCCGCGGAACTGAATCCAAAACCAAAACACAAAACACGAAAAATTTCCAGTGCACATCTCTAATATATATATATTAATGATGAGCGGGTTCGGTTTCTCGGAAACCGAACCCCCCCAAACTTCACCCACTTTACACGGGTCCGAGGCATACTCGTATTCTCCCGTATGGCTCGGTTAACCAGAGCGCGCCCGAACGTCATCATCCCGCTGTCGGATTCTCGCGAGATTCGGATTGTATATAAGCAGCCGCGCGTCACCGCCATTTTCACTCGTGCATTGGAAATGTTTGGGAGAGGACGTGGCTGGCGTCCTCTCCGTTATTGTTGAACTTGATTGTGCATTATTGCTTAATTGTGGGGAGGACTGGGGAGCAGATGTATAATATAGGAGGAGTACAGTGCAGAGTTTTGCTGATCAGTGACCACCAGTTTTATCCGTTCTCTGCCTGAAAAAAACGCTCCATATCTGTGCTCAGTGTGCTGCATATATCTGTGCTCACACTGCTTAATTGTGGGGACTGGGGAGCAGCTGTATTATATAGCAGGAGTACAGTGCAGAGTTTTGCTGACAGTGACCACCAGTATACGTTGTCTGCCTGAAAAACACTCCATATCTGTGCTCAGTGTGCTGCTTTATTGTGGGGACTGGGGACCACCAGTATAATTAATATTATATAGGAGGAGTACAGTGCAGAGTTTTGCTGACCAGTGACCACCAGTATATAATATAATATATAGCATTACGGTACAGTAGGCCACTGCTGTACCTACCTCTGTGTCGTCATTAAGTATACTATCCATCTACATTCTATACCTGTGGTGCATTTTAGTTTTGCAGTTTGCTGACACAGTGACCACCAGTATATATAGCAGTACGGTACGGAAGGCCACTGCTGTACCTACCTCTGTGTCGTCATTAAGTATACTATCCATTTACATTCTATACCTGTGGTGCATTTTAGTTTTGCAGTTTGCTGACACAGTGACCACCAGTATACTATATATAGCAGTACGGTACGGAAGGCCACTGCTGTACCTACCTCTGTGTCGTCATTAAGTATACTATCCATCTACATTCTATACCTGTGGTGCATTTTAGTTTTGCAGTTTGCTGACACAGTGACCACCAGTATACTATATATAGCAGTACGGTACGGAAGACCACTGCTGTACCTACCTCTGTGTCGTCATTAAGTATACTATCCATCTACATTCTATACCTGTGGTGCATTTTAGTTTTGCAGTTTGCTAACACAGTGACCACCAGTATATATAGCAGTACGGTACGGAAGGCCACTGCTCTACCTACCTCTGTGGTCGTCAAGTATACTAGCTTAGTCACACAGCGACCTTAGTGCGCCTCTTTTTTTCTTTGCATCATGTGCTGTTTGGGGACAATTTTTTAGAAGTGCCATCCTGCCTGACACTGCAGTGCCACTCCTAGATGGGCCAGGTGTTTGTGTCGGCCACTTGTGTCGCTTAGCTTAGTCACACAGCGACCTTGGTGTGCCTCTTTTTTTCTTTGCATCATGTGCTGTTTGGGGACAATTTTTTAGAAGTGCCATCCTGCCTGACACTGCAGTGCCACTCCTAGATGGGCCAAAACGCGTCCGAATCCAAAACACGGCCGTGGAACCGAATCCAAAACCAAAACACAAAACCCGAAAAATGTCCGGTGCACATCACTAATATATATATATATATATATATATATATATATATATATACACACATGCTCGAGTCCCATTATTATGACCGCCTCCAACATTTGACCTCAGCAGTGCATAGACCATGAAGTACATCACGTTTTGTGTGCTGCCTTAATGGGTACTGTATGTAAGGTGTGCGATAGGCCGTTGCACAGATATCACTCGTTGCTGTCATGGATAAAAAGGGGTGATTTAACAGAGTTCCAAAAAGGAATGACTGTCAGCTTTTGGGCCAAGGGTGGCAGTATTTCGAATAATAATCGATGTGAAAACTGCAGAGCACCACGTGCTATTGATATGAGAGGTGAATGTCGGCTACCAAGGAGCATGAGGTCCAACGAACATGCTACAGTGGAGCAGCTCACCATTAAAATTAACCTGGTGGCTACCAGGTCTGTGTCTAAAATGACACTGCAGCCCGTCTAGCTGCTGTCTGTGCTGCAAACTGCGGTTTCTCTGGCTATTAGTTGGTGGTCATAATAATGTGACTCGATCATGCCATGGGTGTGACTAGGAACGCTGGGCTGTGGCTATTCGCAGCCCCATATATTCCTGTGGTGTGCGCACATGCGCATCATAGTCACAGGCCCACTAGTTGCATCAGTTTTGCTGTGACTAGGAAGCACTGTGGCAAAGCTGACCGAGGTCACATTATATATGTGTGTGTGTTTGGTATGGAAACCGGCACCCCACTACTGCCCAAAAATATACTTATATATATAGGATGTAGTTGGCATCCCAGTGAAGGGAGGGTTAGAGATAGGCTGCCAGAGGGAAGGTTAGGGTTAGGCCATGGGAAAGGATGTCTAGGGTATGGAGAGGGAAGAAGGTTAGAATACCTGTCAATACAATAATCCATTGCATGCGCCAATCCCAGGAGTGGGGTGCAAAACTGCACTCGCCATTTCCAGGATTGGGGTGCAAGTGGTATGTTGTATATACATTGTATAATTAAATCACAGAGCTCAGCACTCACCATAATAAACTAATTCAACATAATAAACAGTGGGGTTTTAGTTCATGAATTGATCAATGCATTTAAGCGTGTAGCTCATTGTGAGTTTTTTATGATGAGTGCTGAGCTCTGTGATAGATATATATATATATATATATAAATCCAAAGTACCAAAGCAGCAAACTTATTGTGTTTTAGTCCAATCATACAGTTAAAATTAAGTTTATTCTTATTAGAGATAAGCGGGTTCGGGTTTTACTCGGTTCTCAAAACGGCATGTTATTGGCTATCCAAAACACGAGACATCCGTGAGCCAATAAGATGCCGTTTTGAGAAACGAGTACATCCAAGTAAAACCGAACCCGCTCATCTCTAATTCTTATATACTGTATCTGTAATGGATCCCTGTCTATTAGACATTTGTCTCAGACTTCCTCGTTGTACTGTATGAACATGTGCTGTGTTAGATTTATAATGGAACATGATCATAATTAATTCTTTGGATTGAATGGTACTTACCACTGATTAGGAATATGGATATAGGCTGTACACAAAAATAATGGATTGCAATACTTTGCTAAAATATGACAGCTTTCATCATAAGCCATTAAAAGGGGGTCTTCTGATCTCACAATTTGCTAGGGTTATGAAGAACATGTCTTATGTGCCAATCAGGAATACAAACTACAGAAATGCAAAAAAGAGGAATATATACAGTCCAGTGATTATTGATCGATGGCTAAGAAAGGCTTGACAACTCCAAGCATGTGGTCTAGAGATGAGCGGGATCGGTTCCTCGGAATCCGAACCCGCCCGAACTTCAGCTTTTTTTACACGGATCCGAGCGACTCGGATCTTCCCGCCTTGCTCGGTTAACCCGAGCGCGCCCGAACGTCATCATGACGCTGTCGGATTCTCGCGAGGCTCGGATTCTATCGCGAGACTCGGATTCTATATAAGGAGCCGCGCGTCGCCGCCATTTTCACACGTGCATTGAGATTGATAGGGAGAGGACGTGGCTGGCGTCCTCTCCATTTAGATTAGAAGAGAGAGAGTGAGATTGAGACAGAGACACTTGATTTACTGGAGCTTAGGAGTACTAGAGAGTGCAGAGTTTACTAGTGACTGACCACTGACCAGTGACCACCAGTGCAGTTTTATTTAATATAATCCGTTCTCTGCCTGAAAAAAACGATACACAGTGACTCAGTCACATACCTTATCTGTGCTCAGCCCAGTGTGCTGCATCATCTATGTATAATATCTGACTGTGCTCACACAGCTTAATTGTGGGGGAGACTGGGGAGCAGTTATAGGTTATAGCAGGAGCCAGGAGTACATACATATTATTAAAATTAAACAGTGCACACTTTTTCCTGCAGGAGTGCCACTGCCAGTGTGACTGACCAGTGACCTGACCACACTGACCACCAGTATAGTATACTATATTGTGATTGCCTGAAAAAGTTAAACACTCGTCGTGTGACTTGTGTGGTGTTTTTTTATTCTATAAAAAACTCATTCTGCTGACAGACAGTGTCCAGCAGGTCCGTCATTATATAATATATACCTGTCCGGCTGCAGTAGTGATATATATATATTTTTTATATCATTATTTATCATCCAGTCGCAGCAGACACAGTACGGTAGTTCACGGCTGTAGCTACCTCTGTGTCGGCACTCGGCAGTCCATCCATAATTGTATACCACCTACCCGTGGTTTTTTTTTTCTTTCTCCTTTATACATACTACATCTCATTATCATCCAGTCTATATTAGCAGCAGACACAGTACAGTACGGTAGTCCACGGCTGTAGCTACCTCTGTGTCGGCACTCGGCAGTCCATCCATAATTGTATACCACCTACCCGTGGTTTTTTTCTTCTTCTTTATACATACTACATCTCATTATCATCCAGTCTATATTAGCAGCAGACACAGTACAGTACGGTAGTCCACGGCTGTAGCTACCTCTGTGTCGGCACTCGGCAGTCCATCCATAATTGTATACCACCTACCCGTGTTTTTTTTTTCTTTCTTCTTTATACATACTACATCTCATTATCATCCAGTCTATATTAGCAGCAGACACAGTACAGTACGGTAGTCCACGGCTGTAGCTACCTCTGTGTCGGCACTCGGCAGTCCATCCATAATTGTATACCACCTACCCGTGGTTTTTTTTCCTTTCTTCTTTATACATACTACATCTCATTATCATCCAGTCTATATTAGCAGCAGACACAGTACAGTACGGTAGTCCACGGCTGTAGCTACCTCTGTGTCGGCACTCAGCAGTCCATCCATAATTGTATACCACCTACCCGTGTTTTTTTTTTCTTTCTTCTTTATACATACTACATCTCATTATCAACCAGTCTATATTAGCAGCAGACACAGTACAGTACGGTAGTCCACGGCTGTAGCTACCTCTGTGTCGGCACTCGGCAGTCCATCCATAATTGTATACCACCTACCCGTGGTTTTTTTTTCTTTCTTCTTTATACATACTACATCTCATTATCAACCAGTCTATATTAGCAGCAGACACAGTACAGTACGGTAGTCCACGGCTGTAGCTACCTCTGTGTCGGCACTCGGCAGTCCGTCCATAATTGTATACCACCTACCCGTGTTTTTTTTTTCTTTCTTCTTTATACATACTACATCTCATTATCATCCAGTCTATATTAGCAGCAGACACAGTACAGTACGGTAGTCCACGGCTGTAGCTACCTCTGTGTCGGCACTCGGCAGTCCATCCATAATTGTATACTAGTATCCATCCATCTCCATTGTTTACCTGAGGTGCCTTTTAGTTGTGCCTATTAAAATATGGAGAACAAAAATGTTGAGGTTCCAAAATTAGGGAAAGATCAAGATCCACTTCCACCTCGTGCTGAAGCTGCTGCCACTAGTCATGGCCGAGACGATGAAATGCCAGCAACGTCGTCTGCCAAGGCCGATGCCCAATGTCATAGTACAGAGCATGTCAAATCCAAAACACCAAATATCAGTAAAAAAAGGACTCCAAAACCTAAAATAGAATTGTCGGAGGAGAAGCGTAAACTTGCCAATATGCCATTTAACACACGGAGTGGCAAGGAACGGCTGAGGCCCTGGCCTATGTTCATGGCTAGTGGTTCAGCTTCACATGAGGATGGAAGCACTCAGCCTCTCGCTAGAAAACTGAAAAGACTCAAGCTGGCAAAAGCACCGCAAAGAACTGTGCGTTCTTCGAAATCCCAAATCCACAAGGAGAGTCCAATTGTGTCGGTTGCGATGCCTGACCTTCCCAACACTGGACGTGAAGAGCATGCGCCTTCCACCATTTGCACGCCCCCTGCAAGTGCTGGAAGGAGCACCCGCAGTCCAGTTCCTGATAGTCAGATTGAAGATGTCAGTGTTGAAGTACACCAGGATGAGGAGGATATGGGTGTTGCTGGCGCTGGGGAGGAAATTGACAAGGAGGATTCTGATGATGAGGTGGTTTGTTTAAGTCAGGCACCCGGGGAGACACCTGTTGTCCGTGGGAGGAATATGGCCGTTGACATGCCTGGTGAAAATACCAAAAAAATCAGCTCTTCGGTGTGGAAGTATTTCACCAGAAATGCGGACAACATTTGTCAAGCCGTGTGTTCCCTTTGTCAAGCTGTAATAAGTAGGGGTAAGGACGTTAACCACCCCGGAACATCCTCCCTTATACGTCACCTGCAGCGCATTCATAATAAGTCAGTGACAAGTTCAAAAACTTTGGCCGACAGCGGAAGCAGTCCACTGACCAGTAAATCCCTTCCTCTTGTAACCAAGCTCACGCAAACCACCCCACCAACTCCCTCAGTGTCAATTTCCTCCTTCCCCAGGAATGCCAATAGTCCTGCAGGCCATGTCACTGGCAATTCTGACGAGTCCTCTCCTGCCTGGGATTCCTCCGATGCATCCTTGCGTGTAACGCCTACTGCTGCTGGCGCTGCTGTTGTTGCTGCTGGGAGTCGATGGTCATCCCAGAGGGGAAGTCGTAAGCCCACTTGTACTACTTCCAGTAAGCAATTGACTGTCCAACAGTCCTTTGCGAGGAAGATGAAATATCACAGCAGTCATCCTGCTGCAAAGCGGATAACTGAGGCCTTGACAACTATGTTGGTGTTAGACGTGCGTCCGGTATCCGCCGTTAGTTCACAGGGAACTAGACAATTTATTGAGGCAGTGTGCCCCCGTTACCAAATACCATCTAGGTTCCACTTCTCTAGGCAGGCGATACCGAGAATGTACACGGACGTCAGAAAAAGACTCACCAGTGTCCTAAAAAATGCAGTTGTACCCAATGTCCACTTAACCACGGACATGTGGACAAGTGGAGCAGGGCAGGGTCAGGACTATATGACTGTGACAGCCCACTGGGTAGATGTATGGACTCCCGCCGCAAGAACAGCAGCGGCGGCACCAGTAGCAGCATCTCGCAAATGCCAACTCTTTCCTAGGCAGGCTACGCTTTGTATCACCGCTTTCCAGAATACGCACACAGCTGAAAACCTCTTACGGCAACTGAGGAAGATCATCGCGGAATGGCTTACCCCAATTGGACTCTCCTGTGGATTTGTGGCATCGGACAACGCCAGCAATATTGTGTGTGCATTAAATATGGGCAAATTCCAGCACGTCCCATGTTTTGCACATACCTTGAATTTGGTGGTGCAGAATTTTTTAAAAAACGACAGGGGCGTGCAAGAGATGCTGTCGGTGGCCAGAAGAATTGCGGGACACTTTCGGCGTACAGGCACCACGTACAGAAGACTGGAGCACCACCAAAAACTACTGAACCTGCCCTGCCATCATCTGAAGCAAGAAGTGGTAACGAGGTGGAATTCAACCCTCTATATGCTTCAGAGGTTGGAGGAGCAGCAAAAGGCCATTCAAGCCTATACAATTGAGCACGATATAGGAGGTGGAATGCACCTGTCTCAAGTGCAGTGGAGAATGATTTCAACGTTGTGCAAGGTTCTGATGCCCTTTGAACTTGCCACACGTGAAGTCAGTTCAGACACTGCCAGCCTGAGTCAGGTCATTCCCCTCATCAGGCTTTTGCAGAAGAAGCTGGAGACATTGAAGGAGGAGCTAAAACAGAGCGATTCCGCTAGGCATGTGGGACTTGTGGATAGAGCCCTTAATTCGCTTAACAAGGATTCACGGGTGGTCAATCTGTTGAAATCAGAGCACTACATTTTGGCCACCGTGCTCGATCCTAGATTTAAAGCCTACCTTGGATCTCTCTTTCCGGCAGACACAAGTCTGCTGGGGTTGAAAGACCTGCTGGTGAGAAAATTGTCAAGTCAAGCGGAACGCGACCTGTCAACATCTCCTCCTTCACATTCTCCCGCAACTGGGGGTGCGAGGAAAAGGCTCAGAATTCCGAGCCCACCCGCTGGCGGTGATGCAGGGCAGTCTGGAGCGACTGTTGATGCTGACATCTGGTCCGGACTGAAGGACCTGACAACGATTACGGACATGTCGTCTACTGTCACTGCATATGATTCTCTCAACATTGAAAGAATGGTGGAGGATTATATGAGTGACCGCATCCAAGTAGGCACGTCACACAGTCCGTACTTATACTGGCAGGAAAAAGAGGCAATTTGGAGGCCCTTGCACAAACTGGCTTTATTCTACCTAAGTTGCCCTCCCACAAGTGTGTACTCCGAAAGAGTGTTTAGTGCCGCCGCTCACCTTGTCAGCAATCGGCGTACGAGGTTACATCCAGAAAATGTGGAGAAGATGATGTTCATTAAAATGAATTATAATCAATTCCTCCGCGGAGACATTGACCAGCAGCAATTGCCTCCACAAAGTACACAGGGAGCTGAGATGGTGGATTCCAGTGGGGACGAATTGATAATCTGTGAGGAGGGGGATGTACACGGTGATATATCGGAGGATGATGATGAGGTGGACATCTTGCCTCTGTAGAGCCAGTTTGTGCAAGGAGAGATTAATTGCTTCTTTTTTGGGGGGGGTCCAAACCAACCCGTCATATCAGTCACAGTCGTGTGGCAGACCCTGTCACTGAAATGATGGGTTGGTTAAAGTGTGCATGTCCTGTTTTGTTTATACAACATAAGGGTGGGTGGGAGGGCCCAAGGACAATTCCATCTTGCACCTCTTTTTTCTTTTCTTTTTCTTTGCGTCATGTGCTGTTTGGGGAGGGTTTTTTGGAAGGGACATCCTGCGTGACACTGCAGTGCCACTCCTAGATGGGCCCGGTGTTTGTGTCGGCCACTAGGGTCGCTTATCTTACTCACACAGTCAGCTACCTCATTGCGCCTCTTTTTTTCTTTGCGTTATGTGCTGTTTGGGGAGGGTTTTTTGGAAGGGACATCCTGCGTGACACTGCAGTGCCACTCCTAGATGGGCCCGGTGTTTGTGTCGGCCACTAGGGTCGCTTATCTTACTCACACAGCTACCTCATTGCGCCTCTTTTTTTCTTTGCGTCATGTGCTGTTTGGGGAGGGTTTTTTGGAAGGGACATCCTGCGTGACACTGCAGTGCCACTCCTAGATGGGCCCGGTGTTTGTGTCGGCCACTAGGGTCGCTTATCTTACTCACACAGCGACCTCGGTGCAAATTTTAGGACTAAAAATAATATTGTGAGGTGTGAGGTATTCAGAATAGACTGAAAATGAGTGGAAATTATGGTTTTTGAGGTTAATAATACTTTGGGATCAAAATGACCCCCAAATTCTATGATTTAAGCTGTTTTTTAGGGTTTTTTGAAAAAAACACCCGAATCCAAAACACACCCGAATCCGACAAAAAAAATTCGGTGAGGTTTTGCCAAAACGCGGTCGTACCCAAAACACGGCCGCGGAACCAAACCCAAAACCAAAACACAAAACCCGAAAAATTTCCGGCGCTCATCTCTAATGTGGTCACCACATTAAGAAACAAATATTTTAGAACAACGTTGTATTTTTATGTATGACAGTATTTTTCCACTAAGTAAGCCATCAAGGACTACTGAAACATTGATGCTACCGATATAATACTGAAGATATCTCTCTCTAAAAAACCTTTAGATGCTTACAAAAGGGGACCTAATCTATGGGACATGTGTCCTGACAGGCCTACAGTTGTTGAACATAAGCATTAGTTTGCAACAATTACTGTTAATATTAGGTTGCTTTACTTTTCTTGACTACATTACATGCAAAATGATATTGGTAGAAAGAAGTGGCATGCAGTGAGGTCAGTGGCTGGTGAGGCACTGCATCCATAATGTATGCCGAGGCCCAACATTGACCCATACCACCACCAAGCTGATGCCCTCTACCACCCCACAAACCAATGCCCACTACTGCCACAGACGCCAATGTCCTACAAAATTGCCACCATCAAACAACCCGGCCCCCTTGTCACTAATTTGCATCTCGGTCCGATGCAGCCACCGCCAATGCCCGCAGCCTGCCTGATTTAAACTTGCAAAGAGCGGACAGCTAATATATTGTCAATTTTATAAAATGAAAAAAATATATATTATGGAGAGGGTGACGCCAGGGAGAGGAGGACAGCAGTGGGTGACAGAGAGAGGGTGACACTGATAGCATTGGGTGACAGGAAGAGGGTGACAGCAGTGGGTGACAGTAAGAGGGTGACACTGACAGCATTGGGTGACAGAAAGAGGGTGATGTCAGGGAGAGGGTGACAGAGAGAAGGTGACACTGACAATATTGGGTGCCAGGGAGAGGGTGACACCAGGGAGAGGGTGACACAGAGAGGGTTACACTGACAGTATTGGGTGACAGGGAGATGGTGACACTGGGGAGAGGGTGACAGCAGTGGGTGACAGAGAGAGGGTGACGCCAGGGAGAGGGTGACAGAGAGAGGGTAACACTGACAGTATTGGGTGACAGGGAGAGGTTGACACCAGGGAGAGGGTGATGCCAGGGAGAGAGTGACAAAGAGAGGGTGTCACTGACAGCATTGGATGACAGGGTGATTGTGACACTGGGGAGAGGGTGACAGCAGTGGGTGACAGAGAGAGGGTGATGCCAGGGAGAGGGTGACACTGACAGTATTGGGTGACAGGGAGAGGTTGACAGGGAGAGGTTGACAATTTTTTTTAGCAGTTTCTTTGTAGCTCTGGACTTACTCAGCCCTCGCGATCACTTCAGTCTTTTTGGTCCCGGAATTTATGTCAGACTCCCACCCTGCAAACGCTTGGACACGCCTGCATTTTTTCCAAACACACCCAAAAAACGGTCAGTTGCCACCCACGATCGCCCTCTTTCTGTCAATCTCCTTGCGATCAGCTGTGTGAATGGATTCTTCATTAAATCCATTGCCCAGCTACTATCCGCTTTGTACCCGTACGACGCACGTGCACATTGCAGTGCATACGCATGCGCAGTATTAACCTGAACACTGCGCTGCAAAAACGGCAGTGAGCGATCACTCGGAATGACCCCCTTAGCCTATAACATACCATAGATCATGTTTTTATCTAATTTGGAAGTTATATTTCTGGGCTTTGTCCTTTGTGATATACAGTAAGAGAGACACAAGTTGCTTGAGAAATTGGTGTGCAGCCTGTCAACCTGTTGACAGCAAGACCTGATTGTATCCAGCCTAGAATGAATGAAGTGCTGGATACCACAACCACTTGAACATTTCTGTTGCTAAGTATAATCCAATGTTAGCACTTTTTTATTATTATTATTATTATTATTATTATTATTATTATAATAAAGCATATTTAAGTACATATACTGTCTTGTCTGATTTCTTAACTCTGTATATTTATAAAATCCAGTTCCAACGTGAACAATCTGTGAGTTTATCTGTGGAAAATATACAAATCAGTATTTGATAGAAATGTGCACTGACCTCCTGTTTTGGTCTTGGTTTTTGATCTGGATTAATCTTTTTGTTTTGGATTTGCAAAACAGCCCCTGCACATTTTTTTTTTTTTTTGGATCAGTATTTTTTTGTTTTTGTTTTAAAAATGCTAAAAACAGTTAAAATTATGTAACTTGGACCTGTTTTTGTTCCTACGGTATTATTAACCTCAATAATATTAATTTCCAGTAATTTCCAGTCAATTTTGACTACCTCAAAGCTCACAATATTGTACACCAATTAAGGCAAAAGGCAAGCTAAACAAAGCAACAGAGCAGTGGCACAAACCCACGGCAGTTTAAAGGATTATAGCACAAATATGAAGCATTGGCCATGGCAGACAGGATGGCAGTTTAATAAATAATACAGAATTAATGTTTTCAAAAGAAAAGGCCACAGAACAGGACAGGGAAATAGAGGTGGCATATGTATGTAGTGGAAAGCTGGTAAAGGATGATTGATTGATTGATTGATTGTTTGATTGATTCATATAATTGAATTGTTTGATTGAGTAAGAAAATTTATGGAGCAGTGGGGGGTAGTATGGCCAGCAGGTCATCCCTTCTAAGTTCTTTAACCCTTGGGAATCTTTGGCTATAACATTGCTCTTCATTCCTTGTCAGGAATCCATGGCTATTAACATTGCTCTTCAACCCTTGTTGGGAATCCATGGCTAATAACAGTGCTCTTCAACCATTGTTAGAAATGCTTGGCTATTAACATTGCTCTTCAACCCTTGTCAGGATTCTTTTCTATTGTATTAACATTGTATTTTTTTCTGGTTAAAAATGGAAATACTGAGCATGGGCTCAGATGTACTCCAAGGAAACTGAACCACACATCTCAAGTTTTGGTAAGAATAACAATTTACAATAAGATCACACAGGCAATATTTTGCAAACATAGGGCCTTATTAAGGTTGGATCATAATTGCAAAGAGTATCCGGTCTATAGATCTACAGTGTATAAAAAGATAGTCAATAGGTCGACACCAAATGGTCGACATGCATTATGTCGACATTGTAACAAAATTGACATGCTCATTATGTCAACATGTAAATGGTCAACAGTGCTTATGGTCAACAGGTACAAATGGTTGACAGGTTCAAATGGTTGACACACATGTGTATGACACACATATGATCGACATGAGTTGTTTTGAATTTTTATAATTTTTTCAACTTTTTCATACTTTACCATCCATGTGGACTACTACATGGTCAAAAGGTCAACATGGTCATTATGTTGACATGTAAATGGTCGACAGTCCTTATTGTCAACAGGAAGAAAAGGTTGACAGGTTCAAATGGTTGAGTTTGTTTATTTTATTTTATTTTTCATCCTTTACCATCCACGTGGACTATGATTGGGAAGCGCAGCTAAGTGCAGCAGTAGCAGAGTAAGGCACCTTGCCCAAAGCTTGGCATGCGAAGCAAGCTATGCAAGGGCTCACGGCACACTAATTGGGGTTTCCTGTGCTGTGATGGTGAAGATGGCACCAAAAAAAACTTTAAAATGTTGTGTTGTCAACCTTTCGACCCTGTTGACCTTTACTACTGTCTACCTTTTCCATGTCGACCTAATGACCTTGTCAACCTTTTGGCCCTGTTGACCTTTTCCATGGTGACCTTGTGGGGTTGACCTACTGACTGTAGACCTGTTGCTTGTAGATCTAATGATCCACACCCATTGCAAACCTGATCTTAGTAGTTTTGCATTGTGATCCTTAGCAATCCTAATACAGGAGGAGGTGCATACCATCTCCTTCCTACATTTGTGATTGCTAAAAATTGTGATGTTATTGCAGTTCAGGATGAATATTGTGACCATCAGTCAGGATGTTCCTTAGCAACTGCAGTCTTAGTAAGTCTGACCCTACTCACACTTGCAGTTGTAGGTAGGCTAGTGATGCCAAGGAAACTCCGACAGCGTCGCAGTCCTTGGTCTTGCTACTTCTGGAAAATGGGGTGACATGCCTCCATTTTTCCCAATGCTGGCTACCTCCCCCCGTCCCTCACCATGAACGCATCTACCTTTCAAACAGGCAGTAGCATCATAGCGATGCTATCGCAGGGCCCATTCTGCAGATGCGCAGAATGGGCCCTGAAGCTTTGCTGTTTCCTGATTATTGGGACATTGCGGGTTGGATCACTGATGCTTTCCAACCTGCATAAGGTCCGCAGATTGCAAGTTAAAAAAAACATACCAAGAAAGATTAAAGTAAGCCATAAAAAAATTAGCCTACGAAAAAGAAATTATATAAATTGCACGTAATTATTTTTGAACTATAATGAAGAATGTAGTATTACTGTTATACACTAATATAATTTTACAATTGCATGTGCAAACTGGAGGATGCTTATTGAAGAGAGAAGATAAAGCAAACAAAAAATAAAGAGAGCAGAAGAAGCAATAACCCCAGAAGGAGTCATAACTGAAGCCCTCATTCCAAGAGAAGGTCATCTCAGAGTCCCTTAATGTGTGTATAGCCAAAAGCATTGAGTTGTTTTAGTGTCCTACGGAGAATACACGTATAGGTTAAGCCCAAATGTTAGCCCTAGTTATAACTCACAAAGCAGCCCTGGGAAAACTATACAAAATAGAAAAAAATCAAATAAATCTGATGCAGTGTTCACAACTGATGTGTTTCATATACATATTGCTATCAGCATGTACCGAAGACTCTAACAGACAGTAGATTATATTTATAACTTAGTCAAAATAAACAGTATAAACAAGATGGATAGTACACGTGTGTTCATTTGCAGATAAAATGTAGAAAGATGCAGAATCTTTTCAAACTACTGTATAGCCCCTAGCCATGCAACACTGATACAGAATTTTAAGTAGATAAGTATATGGTATTTATGGGATGCAGTCAGTTTACCTCCAATCAAAATCCTGACGTTCAAAATCCCGACACCAATTGACCGATGGTCAAAATCCCGACAAGGTCAAAATCCCGACATGGACAAAATTTAAAACATTTAAAATACCTACAAACATTTAAAATACCTACAAGGTCAAAATACCAACATGTAAAATGCCAACAGGTCAAAATACCGACATGAGTTTTTCATTATTTTTTTCATTGAAACCTACTTGTTCATACTTTACCATCCCAGTGGACCTGGAGGGGGAATATAATAGTGTGCCGAGCGCAGCGAGGCACCGTGCCCGAAGCATGGTGAGCGCAGCGAGCCATGCGAGGGGATGTGGTACACTTTATATGGTGTCCATGTTGACTTATGTCGACATACACACAAAAAACAGCCAAAAATGCATGTCGATATTTTTACCTGTCGGCATTTTATATGTCGGTATTTTGACCTTGTCGGTATTCTAAATGTCGGTATTTTGTCCATGTCGGGATTTTGACCTTGTCGGGATTTTGACCATCGGTCAATTGGTGTCGGGGTTTTCAACGTCGGGATTTTGATTGGAGGTAATTCATACCGATCCCGGTATTTACGCCTGCATACAGTATTTAAGACAATTAGACATATTGGATCTTATTCAGAGATGGATGCAGATCGCTGCATACACAGCCAGATCTGTGTCCAGGGCAGCCATCAGGGGGGTACTGTGGGAACTGGTGTCCCAGGCCCTTACAGAAAGGGGGCCCACCCCTGGCTCCTACCACCAATACCTGTAGAGCTGCACCAGTCTGTGAATCAAAAGCAGGCTGATGTGCAGGGAGGACTTCTTAAAACAAGCCTTTTCTGTGCAGATTTCTGTGACCCATTCCTGTATGTCCATAAGGCTCCACCTATATGTAACGTCGCAATGTATGACATCACGTTAGGGTGGAGCAGCAGAATGTTTTGGGGAGGGAGGGGCCCTGTCTATTTTGTTAGTCCTGGGCCCCAAAATTTCTGATAACAGCCCTGTCTGTGTCCATCTCATCACATGTTGGGGGCCGCCCAGCACAGGGCAAGGCCGTCCAGCATGTGTGATAGGCTGCCTTTCGATGCGTCTGCAATTACATTGCAGACACATCAAATTAAGGTTGACTCCTGGCAACACAACCTGGCTGCGCTGTCATGTGGTCCACCACTATTTTTTTAATCAGAGCGGTGATGTGTGATGTCACACAGCCACCCTGAAAACTCTTCTGGCCCACCCCCGTTAAGCATGTTACACACCCCTAAGGCCACGTCACCATACTGCGAGTGCCTGCCGCTGTCAATCATCTTGCAGCCAAATCCTTACTGGATGCAGCTGCAAGGAGAAGGATTGCACATGTGCACTGCGGCCGGTGCACGTGTGCAGACCAGATGGATGCAGCTGCTGCATATGGACGGCCCCATAGTGTGTTCAAGAGTGCATTGTTTGTATAAATCTACCATACAGTACTTAGTAATCAGAAGTGACCAGTGGGCCAAACTAACTGGTTAGTTACAATATTTTATCCAGATTTGAACTATACACATTATTTCAAATAAGTTTAGAAAAGAAACAAAACCTTTTACTTCAACTGTTTTAAAAAATATATATTAATATAAAAGCCCATCATAAAATATAGAAGAGCTCACTAATAACTATGCAAAGATCATATTAATATATTTGACCTATTCTACACATCAGTGGGTAGGCTTATACAATTACAAATAGGACTAATATAATATAAACTGAGAAGAGTTGAAACCTGAAATATATTGCAATTTGACCACATCTATTAAGGTCAAGTCAAATTATATAAAGTAATTTTATCATGACTTATTGGTTTACATTTATTGCTCAGCATGTAAAACACATAATGCTATACTATATATTACCTTGCAGGAGAGCAGTGATAACTTAAATAGTGATGTATATCATAACAAATACCATTAGAGTTTCACACCAAGAAGCAAAATTATATTTTATTATACAATATTACATTCTTTGGATCTGGGGTGTAAAAGAGTCTAAACATAATTTAGATGTATATCTCTTCATTGAAGAAAATTGAATTCAGTAAATAACATACAGCATTAATTTAATTATAAACCATGATGTAATTTGGTGCATCATTTTTTATTATACAGCCAGTGACCTTAAATTGGATAAACCTTCTAAACTAAAGAGTGTAAGAGTTAGGTGAAAACCAGTGGTAGGCAGCATTTTTTCCACTAGGAGTGCCAATGGTCCTGTGAGTATTAATTAATGCATTGCCATCAGTCAGTATTTTGCATAGCCAGTATCAATGGTGCAGTGTCTAATGCATCTGTGACTTTTACCAAAGAACCTTGGTATGCAAAGTTCTGTGCCCCTTATTGGTTAATAGTATTTCCAATACTATAGTATAAGCCACTTGACATTTTGTATAAAGCCAAGAGGTTTGGCAAGGAGAGACTAGAGCATTCCAGAATTAGTATACTGGGAGGTTTAAAAAAAGATACATGGATTAAACAAAGAGGAGCCATGAACAAATCCAAGGTCAGGATACCATGATATTATGTATAATTCACACAAGTAATGTACTGTAGAGAATAATCACAAACAAGTTGGGTCATACACAGGATAATACACATTTACAGTTGCAACATGCTGGAGCTAAATAAACTTGCAAACATCTTCACCAACAGCAACACTAAAATAGAAAAGCCAGGTTTTAACAGTCTGCCTCTTCAGAAAGCAGTAATCACATTTAGACAAAGGTAAACACTGGTTGAAAGCACATCCAAAAACAACTGAAGCCACAGTTTACAATCAAGAAGTATATCACCAAATTCATACAATCACAAAACAACAAGGTGGTTAAAATCTATGAGCACAAATGATAAATACCTAGACAATTATATCCAGTCTATTTCCACTGTTTCACCAGAAAGGCTAAAAAAAAGTGTATTTTAGTATGCAGTCTTGATGGAATAGCGCTTTTGCGATCATCAAACACAGCACCTTTAAAAATCCACAGTTTCACACATAAGTAGCATGGGCCTCTCCAGTCATGTGAATTCATAGAGCACAGAGATAATGCTGATACAATTTTTAGGACTCAATGAGAAAATATCTCCAGCGTAAAGGAACAAAGAAAAACAGGTTAATTAACAAGACATACAGTTATCAAATGCAGAGATTGACATCAAGTAAATAAAAAGGAATAAAAAGTCAGAATCCTATATTATTTTACTCTGAGGTTTAGGTGATCTGTGTGGGAGAGACTACATAAGGCAGAAGATTGGACCACTTTCAGCATGTTGGCTTCTGATCCTTATAATCCCAGCAGACCCCAACTTTCCAGACTGAAAAAGGACTGCTTTCTTTGTTCTTACAAGATCTGTGTGGATGCAAATTAGTACAAAGAAAGAAGACTCTTGGTTGGTGCACTCTTAAGAAGAAAAGGACATATGTCAGTGAGTATGGTGATGGGCACATAAAATTTATTAAGAACGATAAAATATAGTCCCCTAACACGTAGAAATTAAGAATGAACAAGTACTGATGAATATCAGTATAATTATAAGCAGCAGTGGTGATAAGAATAAATAACCCCAACTCACATCCACACAATTTTAGGCAAAAATTCAATATAGAGGGTACTGAAGCAACCCCACATCCTTGGGTTTTCACATTTTGTGCTGGGGAAACCTTTTTTGCTTTACGTTTGATTACTGCATTATTGGCACAATCACAATTGTTTTCCTACAGGGGGAATTGTTACAAGTTCTATTCTGTCCAAATTAGACTTCATATTCCAGTGTTTATACACTAATGTTGTTAAAAGTTTTTTGGTGTCCTAATGTCATTGTTACATGCACATTTTTTCATACTGTTACCAGCTTCAATAAGTCCCATACTTCAACCCTAGTCCTGAGGCTGGGCCATATGTGTGTTTCTTTACCACCTATAGGTACATCAGGGAACCCCTTTCTGATATTCCTTTTCAGGGACTCTCATTGGTGATCCAGTATATCTACCTACGGCAGTTCTCCAACTGGTAGGCCTACCCTACTGCCTAACGCCAACAGCAGATCCCACTCTATTAGTCTCAATATCTCCTTTTTTCATGAACTCTCATCAATGATTCTGGAGAGGAGGCAATCAGTACTCCTTTGACCTACTATCACACCATACTGCAAGTACCCAATCTCGTCTGATCGTAGAAGCTATACAGTATAGGGCCGAGTCAGTACCAGGCAGGAGACCACCTGGGAATACTCAGTGTAGTAGGCTGGGTATTGGGGACACTCTGGTCTAACATTGACAGCAGATTCATTCTGTCGCTTCACTGTTTCACACTTACCATTGGCGATCAACCCACATGCCCCTAAACTTTTATTGCTGCATAGATAGGGAATTAGATTCTGATGATTTTTTTGATACATTTGGATTTATACCCCGTATGTGGACAATCAAGATAACTAACAGCACACACAAGCACTAGCCAACACAGTTTGCGCGGAACAATTTAATTTAGGATTGCTCACAGGGGTTATTTATTCCTATTACCACTGCCGCTTATAATTATACTGATATTCATCAGTACTTGTTAATTCTTAATTTCTACTTGTTAGGGGACTATATTTTATCGTTCTTAATAAAAGTTACATTTTATGTGTCCATCACCATACTCACTGACATACGTCCTTTTCTTCTTTAGAGTGCACCAACCAAGAGTCTTCTTTCTTTCTCTCTCTCTTTCTTTCTTTCTTTCTTTCTTTCTTTCTTTCTTTCTTTCTTTCTTTCTTTCTTTCTTTCTTTCTCTTTCCTTGTACTTCAAATATTACTGACTCTTTGGTGCACCACCAGCAGGTATAATAGTGAGCAATCAGCCACATAGAATATGAATTGCTGGTCCTAATTCATAAATAAGCTTATATCTACCATAGACTGGTGCTGAGTCATCCCCAATATCCCAATGGATGCAAATTAGGTTATCTCCACCACACGTCATATATCTCTCATGCTTAAGAAATGTATTTTGGCAATTCAGGAAGTTGGGCCTATCTCAAATTGCCATAGCTTAATAGTTATACCTTTTGATAGGATTTGATCCCCCAACCTGGATAGTATTTTATGTCAGGAAAGCTAAACAAAAGAGACTGATAAGTTGAACTCTTCCAGCCTGCTTGTGAAAAGCAAAAACTATTTCCAAGAAAGTTTAACCTTCAAAAGTTTTTTAGTTAACACCTCGCCACTTAATTCAGCAAGTCACTTACACAATATGAACACAGTTTTGAAACTAGCAATTCATACCAAACAGACATTCCTGAAATATACATTTTGGGAGAACTATAATAATTGAAATCATTGTCATGGCTGGGTTATTATTCATAGGACCATGAGCACAGTTTACCCAGGTCACACAGAATTATACAGCCATGACAAGTAGGAATGAGCGGGTCCGGTTCTCAGAGAACCGAACAGTACCGAACTTCACCATTTGAGTCTGGATCCGAGCCAGGCTTGGGTTTTCCCACCTGACTCGGAAACGAGAATGAGGCAAAACGTCATCATCCCGCTGTCGGATTTGGATTCCATATAAGGAGCCGCGCGTCCCCGACATTTTCACTCCGGCATTGGAGAGTGTAGAGAGAGGACGTGTCTCCATTCTCTCAGTGTCCTCAGTGTCCGTGTCTTGTGCTAAATCCTTCCAGTCACAGTGCTTGTGTCCTCTGCTGCCATATGTCCAGTGCTGTCCAGTGGTGAGTGTTGTGCTGCATCAGTTCAGTGGTGGTGTGTTTTGCTGCATTAGTCACAGTGGTGGTGTCTTCTGCTGACATATGTCCAGTGCTGCTGTATAATAAGTCCCTTACAGTGTTGCTGTGTTGTGCTGCATTAGACCAGTGGTAGTGTCCTGGCCATCAGTCATTCCAGTGACCAGGCAGTCACAGTGGTATATGCTGCTGCTATATGTCCACTGCTGCCATATTATAATAATAATAATAATAATAATAATAATAACAACAACAAGTCCCTTACACTGTTGCTGTGTTGTGCTGCATCAGACCACTGGTAGTGTCCTGGCCATCAGTCATTCCAGTGACCAGGCAGTCACAGTGGTATACGCTGCTGCTATATGTCCACTGCTGCCGTATTATTATTATAATAATAATAACAACAACAACAACAACTCCCTTACAGTGTTGCTGTGTTGTGCTGCATCAGACCAGTGGTAGTGTCATGGCCATCAGTTAATCCGGTGACAAGGCAGTCACAGTGGTATACGTTGCTGCTATACATCCACTGCTGCCGTATAATAATAATAACAACAACAACAAGTCCCTTACAGTGTTGCTGTGTTGTGCTACATCAGACCAGTGGTAGTGTCCTGGTCATCTGTCATTCCAGTGACCAGGCAGTCACAGTGGTATATGCTGCTGCTATATGTCCACTGCTGCCTTATTATAATAATAATAATAACAACAAAAACAAGTCCCTTACAGTGTTGCTATGTTGTGCTGCATCAGCCCAGTGTTAGTGTCCTGGCCATCAGTCATTTTAATGACCAGGCAGTCACAGTGGTATACGCTGTTGCTATATGTCCACTGCTGCCATATTATAATAATAATAATAATAATAACAACCACAACAACAACAAGTCCCTTACAGTGTTGCTGTGTTGTGCTGCATCAGACCAGTGGTAGTGTCCTGGCCATCAGTCATTCCAGTGACCAGGCAGTCACAGTGGTATACGCTGCTACTATATGTCCACTGCTGCCGTATTATACTAATATTAATAACAACAACAAATCCCTTACAGTGTTGCTGTGTTGTGCTGCATCAGACCAGTGGTAGTGTCCTGGCCATCAGTCATTCCAGTGACCAGGCAGTCATAGTGGTATATGCTGCTGCTATATGTCCACTGCTGCCGTATTATAATAATAATAATAATAATAATAATAATAACAACAACAACAAGTCCCTTACAGTGTTGCTGTGTTGTGCTGCATCAGACCAGTGGTAGTGTCCTGGCCATCAGTCATTCCAGTGACCAGGCAGTCACAGTGGTATACGCAGCTACTGCTGCTATATGTCCACTGCTGCTGTATAATAATAATAATAATAATAATAACAACATCACCAAGTCCCTTACAGTGTTGCTGTGTTGTGCTGCATCAGACCAGTGGTAGTGTCCTGGCCATCAGCCATCAGTCATTCCTGTGCCACATATTGTGTTATATAACTCCAAAAAAATAATAGAGAACAAAAATTTGGAGGACAAAATAGGGAAAGATCAAGAACCACTTCCTCCTAGTGCTGAAGCTGCTGCCACTAGCCATGACATAGATGATGAAATGCCATCAACGTCGTCAAGGCCGATGCCCAAAGACCCCAAAAAAGAAATTTAATTAGTCTGAGGAGAAATGTAAACTTGCCAATATGCCATTTTTAACACGGAGTGGCAAGGAACGGCTGAGGCCCTGGCCTATGTTCATTACTAGTGATTCAGCTTCACATGACGATGGAAGCCCTCATCCTCCCACTAGAAAAATTAAAAGAGTTAAGCTGTAAAGAGCACAGAAAATAATTGTGCATTCCGAGATGGTATCACAAATCCCCAAGGAGAGTCCAAGTGTGTCGACGGTTGCGATACCTGACCTTCCAAACACTGGACGGGAAGAGGTGGCTCCTTCCACCATTTGCACACCTCCTACAAGTGCTGGAAGAAGCACCCACAGTCTAGTTCCTGATATTGAAATTGAAGATGTCACTGTTGAAGTACACCAGGATGAGGATATGGGTGTTGCTGGCACTGAGGAGGAAGTTGATTCTGATGGTGATGTGGTTTGTTTAAGTCAGGCACCGGGGGAGACACCTGTTGTCTGTGGGATGAAGAAGCCCATTGTGATGCCTGGGCAAACTACAAAAAAAGCCACGTTTTCAGTGTGGAATTATTTCTCCACAAATCCGGAAAACAGGTGTCAAGCCATGTGTTGCCTCTGTCAATCTGTAATAAGTAGGGGTAAGGATGTTAACCACCTAGGACCATCCTCCCTTATATGTCACCTGCAGCGCATTCATCATAAGTCAGTGTCAAGTTGTGAAACTTTGGGTAAGAGAGTAAGCAGTCCACTGACACCTAAATCCCTTCTTCCTCCTGTACCCAACTCCCTCAACGTCAACTTCCTCCTCGGTCAGGTACGTCAGTAGTCCTGCAGGCCATGTCACTGTCAAGACTGAGGATTCCTCTCCTAACCAGGATTCCTCCGGAGGATTCTTGAGTGGTACGCCTGCTGTTGCTGCTGCTGTTGTTGATGCTGCTGGGAGTCAAACGTCATCCCATAGGGGAAGTCGGAAGACCACTTGTACTACTTCAACTAAGCAATTGACTGTCCAACAGTCCTTTGTGAGGAAATTGAAATTTGCCAGCAGTCATCCTTTTTGCAAAGTGGATAACTGAGGCATTGACAGCTATTAGAGAAAAAATACCAAATAAGAGGAAATGGAAAAGAAGTAGACTCTTGTTTGGGAGCACTCAACCTCAGAAGGACTAAAGTGTATTAATGTTTTATACTGATAAAATCATAATTTTAACAGTTTCTTAGTAAAATATGTAGAATTATCGGAGTTCAGTAAATATATGATTCAAGACTATTAATAGTCTTGAATCACATATTTGCTGAACTCCGATAATTCTACATATTTTACTAAGAAACTACTAAAATTATGATTTTATCAGTATAAGACATTAATACACTTTAGTCCTTCTGAGGTTGAGTGCTCCCAAACAAGAGTCTACTTCTTTTCCATTTCCTCTTATTTGGTATTTTTTCTCTAATACTTTTTTGACTCATGGGAGCACCACTGAATGGTAACAAAATTCAGTGCACCTGAAAAGATGCAGTATCTTTCTATATGCACAGTTACCTTAATCCAAAGTAATTCTAAAACAAAAATTTCAGTTTCTCAGAGGACATTATTCAGATTTCTATTTATACAAAAACCATTGATAGACCGGTGCGGTTCCCACAAACCCCTTTCTCGAGCATTGACAGCTATGTTGGTGTTAGATGTGTGTCCGGTATCCGCCATTAGTTCAGTGGGACTTAGAGAATTGTTTGAGGTACTGTGTCCCCGGTATCAAATCCCATCTAAGTTCCACTTCTCTAATCAGGCGATACCGAGAATGTACAGGGACGTCAGAAAACGTGTCCTTAGTATCCTACAAAATGCAGTTGTACCCACTGTCCACTTAACCACGGACATGTGGACATGTGGACAAGTGGAACAGGGCAGACTAAGGACTATATGACTGTGACAGCCCACTGGGTAGATGTATGGCCTCCTGCAGCAACAACAGCAGCGGCACCAGTAGCAGCATCTCGCAAACGCCAACTCGTTCCTAGACAGGCTACGCTATGAATCACCGCTTTCCGTAAGAGGCACACAACTGACAACCTCTTACGGAAACTGAGGGACATCATTGCAGAATGGCTTACCCCAATTAGACTCTCCTGGGGATTTGTGATATTGGACAACGCCACCAATATTGTGCGTGCATTACATCTGGGCAAATTCCAGTACGTTCTATGTTTTGCACATACAATTAAGTTTGTGGTGCAGAATTTTTTGAACAATGACAGGGGCGTGCAGGAGATGCGGTCAGTAGCCTGAAAAATTGTGGGCCACTTTTGGCATTCAGCCACTGCATGCCGAAGACTGGAGCGCCATGAAACATGCCTGAACCTGCCCTGCCATCACCTGAAGCAAGAGGTGGTAACGAGGTAGAATTCAACACTCTATATGCTTCAGAGGATGGAGGAGCAGCAAAAGGCCATTCAAGCCTATACATCCACCTCCAACATAGGCAAAGGAGGGGTAATGCACCTGACTCAAGCACAGTGGAGAATGATTTCCGTCTTCTGCAAGGTCCTCCAACCCTTCGAACTTGCCACACATGAAGTCAGTTCAGACACTGCCAGCTTGAGTCAGGTCATTCCCCTCATCAGGCTTTTGCAGAAGCAGCTGGAGAAATTGAAGGAGGAGCTAAGATGGAGCGATTCCGCATTTTATGTGGGACTTGTAGATGGAGCCCTTCATTCACTTTGCCAGGATTCAAGGGTGGTCAATCTATTGAAATCAGAGCACTACATTTTGACCACCATGCTCAATCCTAGGTTTAAAGCCTACGTTGTCTCTCTCTATCCAGCAGACACAAGTCTGCAGAGGTTCAAAGACCTGCTGGTGAGAAAATTGTCAACTCAAGCAGAATGTGATCCACCCACAGCTCCTCCTTCATTTTCTCCTGTAACTGGAGCTGTGAGGAAAAGGATAAGATTTTCTAGCCCACCCGCTGGCAGTGATGCAGGGCAGTCAGGAGCGGGTGCTGGCATCTGGTCCAGACTGAAGGTACTGCCAACGATTACTGACATATCTACTGTCAATGCATATGATTCTGTCACCATTGAAAGAATGGTGGAGGATTATATGAGTGACAGCATCCAAGTAGGCATGTCAGACAGTCCGCATGTATACTGGCAGGAAAAAGAGGCAATTTGGATACCCTTGCACAAACTGGCTTTATTTTACCTAAGTTGCCTCCCCTCCAGTGTGTACCCCGAAAGAGTTGCCAGTAACCTTATCAGCGAACGGCATAGGAGGTTACAAAATGTGGAGAAGATGATGATCAACAAAATTAATTATAAATTCCTCCAGAAAGACCTTTACCAGCAATTGCCTCCAGAAAGTACACAGGGACCTGTGAAGGTGGATTCCAGTGGGGACAAATTAACACTCTGTGAGGAGGAGGATGTACACAGTGAAAGGGGTGAGGAATCGGAGGATGAGGTCGACATCTTGCCTCTGTAGAGCCAGTTTGTGCTTCTTTTTTGGTGGGTGCCCAAACAAACCAGTCATTTCAGCCTCAGTCGTGTGGCAGACCCTGTCGCTGAAATTATTGGTTTGTTAAAGTGAGCATGACCTTTTTATACAACATAAGGGTGGGTGGGAGAGCCCAAGGACAATTCCATCTTGCACCTTTTTTTCTTCTTTACATCATGTGCTGTTTGGGGACTAGTTTTTTTAAGTGCCATCCTGTCTGACACTGCAGTGCCACTCCTAGATGGGCCAGGTGTTTGTTCCACACACTTGTGTCACTTAGCTTAGTCATCCAGCTACCTCATTGCACCTCTTTTTTTTCCTTTGCATCATGTGCTGTTTGGGGCCTGTTTTTTAAATCTGCCATCCTGTCTGCCACTGCAGTGCCACTCCTAGATGGGCCAACCTTTTGGCCTAAAAACAATATTGTGAGGTGTGAGGTGTTCAGAATAGACTGGAAATGAGTGGAAATGAATGTTATTGAGGTTAATAATACCGTAGGATCAAAATTAACCCCAAATTCTGTGATTTTAGCTGTTTTTATTGAAAAATCATCCAGATCCAAAACCAAAACCAAAACACGAAATGGTGGTTTTGGCAAAACCAAGCCAAAACCAAAACACGAAAGTGGAATTATAACCAAAACACAAAACATGAAAAGTGCCAGCCGCACATCTCTAATGACAAGTGACTTTGATGAATCATCGTAACCCATGGTGACGGCCACAACTCCTATATGTTTAGTAAGCTTGAGATGATTGCTCTCAGTGGATGCTTTTTAGTCATCACTTTTTGTCTCTTGGTGTACAGCAGATACCATATACAAAATAAAGGCAGAGAAAAAAAGTAAGATCTAGTGCATTACTTTTTGGCTAAAGTCTATTTTATATACACAAATAAAAACATATAAAAACATATTAAAATCTTTGCAATCCCCAAAAAGCGGACAGTCAGTTACGATGCTGAAAATAAATGTTATAACCACATTGATAAACAATGGTCCAGAGCTGGAAACTGGAACTCCAAGCCCTGCTCATGCTTGCTATTGGAAAATATGGGGAGCCCTAGGTAAGAGATGCACAGGTTTTATTTTCTACAGTATTTTAATAATTTCTTTATATATTTCAATAACAAAGTGTGAACAGATTAGTGCAGGCTTTACTAAAACTCACCTGCCACAGAGAGGTCTATTGTGTTGGCAGGTTTGCCATCATTTTAGAGTTGATTTTTGGTCTGATTTCAAAACTATCGTATGCTTAATACAGTACATCTCTTATTTCTATACTTGTCTACTGTATGTAAATAAAAAATAGCAGGTGATGCTTATTGGTGAAGCTGATCAAGGGAGAATAGCTGTGATACTTAGATGGACAGGTGAGTCACCTGACAGGATCCAATGTGGCAGCACCCATGCTACTGGTTGTTTTGTTTACTTGGATTGATGAGACGTTTAAGTGATGCATGGCACTGCCAGACATGGTAAGAGAGTAAGAACCCAATGTCAAGCAGCAGGAAGATGGCCTGGCTCCCCACAGTGAAGACAAAGTGTATTCTTCATACATTTGTTATGTTCCTCTTGAGTAATGCAGGAACCACATCATTGTATAAGTTCTTTTGAGATTTGAGCAGCGTACAATATTAGGTGCTAAATAAATATTCTGTCATCAAATCTGTTCTCTCTCTTGAGCACACTCACTATGTTTGATATACTCAATCTGAAAGGGGTGCTCTGTCTGCTGTATCTGAAAGGGGTGCTCTCTCTCTCTGTCTGCTGTATCTGAAGGGGGTGCTCTGTCTACTGTATCTGACAGGGGTGCTCTCTCTGTCTGCTGTATCTGAAAGGGGTTCTCTGTCTACTGTATCTGAAAGGGGTGCTCTTTGTCTGCAGTATCTGAAGGGGGTGCTCTGTCTGCTGTATCTAAAAGGGGTGCTCTCTCTGTCTGCTGTATCTGAAAGTAATTCTCTGTCTACTGTATCTGAAAGGGGTTCTCTCTCTGTTTGCTGTATCTGAAAGGGGTGCTCTGTCTGCTGTATCTGAAAAAGGAGTGCTATCTCTGCATGCTGTATCTAAAAAAGGGGTGCTGCTCTGTCTGCTGTATCTGAAAAGGGTGATCTGTCCTTCCATCCAGGGACTCCACCCCAGTGTAAAATTAAAATAATAAAAACTAAAATCAAAAAGCCTAACATTATAATTATAAAAATAAATTTATTTTATTGCTTGTGCTGTACTCCAGTGTACTATACAATTTTTTTTTTCATAAGTACTGTGACACTGCCACTCAGACCGCAGTATATTATTTCCTACTCATACACGTATTGTGCGACGCTGTTGGTGAAGCTACTATAAACCGCAGTGTGTAATAATATATATTTCTGACTCATCTGTGCGACACTGTAACCGCTGGTGTGTGATATAAAAAATAATAATACATATTTTGACTCATTTGTGTGACACTGTAACTGCAGTGTGTAATATAAAAAATAATATGCTGTATATATTTTAATTTAAATTAATATTTTGTGCTGTGTCATCCCAGTATACATCCAATGACAGCAGCTGCTCCGTCCATCTAGGTGTGTTCTGTCAGTCCACTCAAAATAAGATAAATTTTTTTAAATATTTTGTGCTGTATCCTCCCAGTATCAAATTATTATTAGTAATAGTAAATATAAATTAACAAAATTTAAATCAAATTAATATAACTAAATTCTACACACTTGAATAGTGAACCTTCTGCATGACGAAATGTATCTATGAGGAACAGAAGAACTTAATCCTAATTTGAAAATCATTTTTAACCAGTGATTAGTGAACCTTCTCAATGTCAAAGATATCTTTGAGGAACAGAAGAACTTGATCCTAATTTTAAAATAATTTTAACAGATGATTACAGCATTTAAAAATATATTGTTAACTCCCATGCATTTGCAGCCCACTGCTGACACTTAGCTTAGTCATCCAGTTACCTGGGTGCAACCTTTTGGCTTAAACTGGATAAAAACAATATTGTGAGCTTCGAGGTGTTCAGAATAGACTGGAAATGAGTGGAAATTAATGTTATTGTGGTTAATAATATTGTAGGAGCAAAAACAGGCCCAAACTCTGTGATTTTAGCTGTTTTTATGATATAAAAAAAATACAGATCCAAAACCAATACTGATCCTAAACACGTAAGGGCGGTTTTGGCAAAACCAATACAGATCCTAAAGAAGAAGGAGATCGGATCCAAAACCAAAACACAAAATCATAAAAATGGGCCGGTATACACCCCTAATAATAAGTCATATAGTGCAGATATAGCAATTATTAACCATAGGGTTCTTGCAAAAAGGGGAGAACACTTCATTGTAGTCAATTCCAGACCTTTGAATAAATTCAATTGTAACAAGGCAAGCCTTGTAATGGACAATTGATCTGTCTGTATTTAGCTTTCCACAGAAAATTCTTTTTTTTTATTGTTTTCAAGTGGGACAGTCTATTCACAAGAGTCCAAGTCCCATTTTCATTTAAAGATGCCATTAACCTACAGTTGACTTCCAGGCGGACCACTCATTACTCAGTTTTCCTTTCTCTTAACTTTGCTGGTCTGAAAATGCAATATTGGCATATTTCTCACTATGCAGTACCTCTTTGGGGATTTATAGTCCCCTATAGATTGTAAGCTTGCGAGCAGGGCCTTTCTACCTCTACGTCTGTCTGTTTTTGCCCAGTTTTGTTCTATTACTGTTGTTCTAATTGTAAAGTGCAAAGGAATATGATGCACTATATAAGAAACTGTTAATAAATTAATAAATAATAGTCAAACCTGATCCTTCTTTCCTTTGGAAGATGTACAAAAGCTTTGCCACCAAATACTCGTAAACAGAGATGTACAGTATGCTGACTCCTGTGATTTGTTTTTTGTTTTGGAACTGTGTTAGCTTCATGTTTTGGTTTTACAAAAAACATCCTCATGTGTTTTGGTTTTGGATCTGTATTTTTTTAAAAATTGATAATAGCTGCTAAAATCACTTAATTTGGACCATTTTGTGTTTACAGTATTATTAACATCAATAAAATTAATTTCCAGTCATTTCCAGTAAATTTTCACCACCTCACATTTTACAATATTGTTTTCATCTAGTTTAGGCCAATGGCTACAGCAAGCTGTTTGGATACTTAGTGACAACAGTGGCATAGACACATGGCAGTTTATAGCAAATCTATGAAACGTTGCAACACAGTAGTGGCAGAAAGAAAAGGGGTGTAAGATGGAATTGTTTTTGGGCCAACCATTATGTTGGATATTAAAAAGGATATGCACAGTTTAACAAACCATACAATTCATTAAAAGGGACTGCCACTTTTGTGGCTGAAGTGCTTGGTTTATTTGGACTCCCCCAAAACAAGCTAACAATGGATTTAAGGAAGTTAAGCTAACAGTGCTGACAATGATCTCTACAGTGTCAAGAAGTCATTGTCATTATCATCCTCATCAGTGCTTTTATCATCTTCACACATATTAATTCATCCCGCAGGAATCCACCATTACAGAAGGCTCTGTACTTTGATGTAATTGTCAGTAAAGGTCTTTGTAGTTCATTTTCATGAACAACATCTTTTACACATTTTGAGGAAGAACTGTAGCCTCCAATGCCGATCACTGACAAGGTTAAATGGTGGGCAGCTTAAGTAATTCACAGCATATTTTTATAAGGGCCCCAAATTGCCTTTTTTCCTTCCATTAATCAAAGGGACTCTGTGACATGCCTTTTTATATGCTGTCAATAAAATTATCCTCCACCATTCTTTGGATGTTGACTAATTCAGATGGAGTTATGGTAGAGGTGTTACTAATTTTAGGCAATTATTTTAGACCCGACCAGATGTCAACATTTTGTGTTGTCTCATCTGCGTCACCATGGGTTCTTTTAGGACAGCTCAGGTAGTAGCAGTTACTGTAAAAACTGAAGGAAATGTTGCCATGTTATGTGCTACTTGAGCTTACAACTTACTCATCAGGAGCTCTTTGCATCTACTAAGCTCTGAGTCAATTGGAAAGAAAGACATGATGTTTGACATAAACCTATGATCAAGCATGGTAGCCAAACAGTAGTGATCCCATTTAAAGATGTTGACAACCCTTGAATCCTGGCAAAGCAAATAAAGGACTTGGGCCCTCATTCCGAGTTGTTCGCTCACTAGCTACTTTTAGCAGCATTGCACACGCTAGGCCTCCGTCCTCTGGGAGTGTATCTTAGCTTAGCAGAATAGCAAATGAAAGATTAGCAGAACTGCTACTAAATAATTCCTTGCAGTTTCTGAGTAGCTCCAGACCTACTCACAGATTGCGATCAGCTCAGTCCATTTAGTTCCTGGTTTGACATAAAAAACACGCCCTGCGTTCGGCCAGCCACTCCCCCGTATCTCCATACACTCCCGCATTTTTCCCTGACACGCCTGCGTTTTTTAGCACACTCCCGGAAAACACTCAGTTACCACCCAGAAACGCCCATTTCCTGTCAATCATTCACCGATCAGCAGTGCGACTGAAAAGTGCAGCAGGATCCACAGCAAATCTACTAAGTTTTTAGTTAAATAACTAAGCACATGCGCCCTGCGTGCCTTGCGCATGCCCATTTAGCAACAAATCGCAGCATAGCCAAAATCGGCAATGAGCGAACAACTCGGAATGACCCCCTTGATCTACAAGTGTGACATACTTGTGATAACTTCATTTAATCTCCTACTTCAATTTCTCAAGCTGTTTTCCCAAAAGTCTTATTAGGGGAATCACCTGGCCCAAGCTATCAGTGTCTGAACTCATTTCACAGGTGACTACTTTGAATGTTTTCAGCACCTTGCACAACACAGAAAGTATTATCCACTACGTTACATTAAGTACATTCCCCTTCCATTCTCAATGTCATAGTTTGTTGTCTAGCTTACGATGGCTAGTTGCTGTTCCTCAATCCTCTGAAGCATATAAAGGTTGGCATTCCACCTTGTATACCACCTCTTACTTCAGTCGGTGGCAAGGAAAATAGAACTGTTTTTGAAGCTGATGCAATCTCCTGCATCCTGTTGCTGAATGTCAAAAATGCAGCATCTCCTGCAACCGCTGTACTATCAAGTTAACTGTGGGGGGTTTTCAGGTGAGGAGGCAAAGTGGTGGATGTACGCATATTGATCAATGTTTTTGCAGTTCTCATGTGTATAAGCCACAGTGCGCATGCGCAGTGAGTATATCGGGGAGTGGTCATGCAAACTCAGGGGTGTCATGGCCATTTGTACGGCATTACTGGCATATTAGCAGCTGCAATCACACTTGCTACTGGAAAGGCCTCTGCATCCCTGGAGAGCAGCTCAGTCTCTTCTCAGTGGCACTCAGGATCTGCATGGCTATCCAATATTTCTGCACTCAAGTGGCACCATACGCAAAAGATACGATTGCAGTGGGTGTCCTTTTGCATGAGTTAGCTTCTGCCCATATTAGCATATAATTGCTGTTGCATATGTCAAATTATTGCAACAGCAGAAGGTAGGACAACTGCACCTGAATGACCCTTTAATTTGTGGAAGCCCCCCTGCCTCCGAAGCTAAGGCAGGAGCAGGGCAGCCATTTTTTGGATCACATCAGCCATGTGTGATGTCATGCAGCACTAAGGCAGGACTGGTTAGAATGCGACCTGCTAATGCAGCTGAATAAGGTCCTTTGTCCACAATTCCGCTGACTGTAACGGGTTTACCTTCACTCATTCAGTTGAACCATTTTCCATTTCAATTATAATGTCTAGTGGCCCCTGAGTCAATATGCCAGTTGTCTTTCCTATGACTGTCTTCTATATTCAAAGTTGAATTACTTTTGTTGTAACACTTTCTGTGCACCACTTTGGTCTTTTAGTCAGCAATCTTTGCGTTACGTTGTGGCAAATAAAGCATTTGTTCTTTGAGCTCTTAAACCTAGTGCCCTTAGTTTTTAATGCAGATGGGTAAGCAGGGAAGTAGCTGTACAATACCGTATAACTAATATGCTAATGTTGCAGGAGGCATCTGTAGGAAAAAGACACCTCCCAACAGCCTCTGATATCCAAGTGCTGCATCCAAAGGTGAAGCATTGGATCACCATCGTGACCATCAGATGCAATGGTCACAGTCCTCAGCTATATGCGTAAGCCTCAGCTTAGTCAGACTGGCTGTAGGAACTCCTCTGCAGGGTCCAGGAAATCTGCATTCAAAATGCAGATTCTGGCCATGACATGCCCCTGTTTTGTACAACAGTCTCCCCTTTGCCTGGTGATCACTGACAGTGATAGCTTTCATAATGAACTTTAACAATCAGCTGACACCTACTGTCTACTGGTAAGCATACATTATTTTGAAACAGGATCAGGGATTGCATGTACAGTATAGTATAATAAACGAGAGGTAAAAAAAAAAGTAAAATAAGGATTTGCATTAGAAACATGAAACTCTTCCCCAGCCTTTCCGACCCAGACATGGCCAACACAGTCACAGGAATCATGAGAATCCAAAGAGTAATGGCAAAATATAAAACATACTTAACTGTCTGATGGCATCAAAATGGGTGAATCCTCCATTAACATTCTAGTTTCATACCATGATGTCTTACAAAAATAATGATACATTTAATACTTGAAGTCCATAGGCATAGAATCAGTATAAGCCTCCCATACATTAAAAATGATACTGTTATAGATTCTTAAAGTATTGTCCAATGGAAGGCATAGCATAATTTGGCCTTAATAGGGATAAAAATAGAGGATCCTTTTATACCCAAATATGTAATATGCATGTACCCGCCACCGCAGACACTATTAACAGCAATTATTTAGTCCCTCCCAGTAATCTAATGTTAGCTATGGTTATTATCAGTACGGACCATTCAACAGAGAGGGGGAGATAATTTAATAAGCAGGTTGAAGCAAAATGAGAAACCTGTCTCCTAAAATAATGAATGCGAGGGCAATCCCACATACATTGCAAAAATGAGGTATTAAGTGCATTACATTAAAGACAGTTGACAGAATCGAATAAATCAAATGTATGAGGAATCTGCAATGAGGAGATAAGTAACCATTGTAGTAGATAATATAAAACATTTTCTGATACATACTATATGACAAAACCAAATGATAGTAGGACAGAGATTCTTAGAGCCCAACCAAGAGAGCTTCACTAGCCAAGAAGAGAGTCCCTTGCGTATCTTAGTATGGTTAATCTGAGTATGTACAATAACAACCTTTATTAAAGCAAGATATCCTTTGTACCAGCCAAGGGGTGGGCTAATAATGAGTCCAGTGGGTAGACTAATTATGGGGAGAGAAAGTGCAAATCACTGAGTTCACATAGTTTTGAGCCTGAAATAGCACCAGGGTCTAAATCTATGGAATAGAATATTTTTTTACAAATATCAATCCTAAAGAGTTTAGATTAACCAGGGCATGAATAGTAAAGATTACTTTAACAAACCACAAAGAATAAAGCAGGGATGCTCTGCCATTCTGGAGGTCAGCATGTAAAACTAATGGCAAAAACAGGGAGTGATGACTATTTAGATTCCAGCATTTACAGGTAGAATGTCCGACCTCCTAAGCAGACAGTTAAAAAGGATCATGAAGTATCTCAGCTGCAAGCTACTATCTATGAGAGTGTAAAAAGTAAAGAAGTTTATGAGCTGGTTATAAAGATTAATCAATTTGGGAGCATTATGTAGCTAGTCCCTGAGGTATCGTAGGACAACAGCATAACTACAGCATATAATTACAAGTAAATACACAAAAAATAAATTTAGAAAAACTCCATATTGTAGCAGCATCTTCATAGGGTAAAGAAGTTTTGAAAAGGAAATCTTCCTTCCCATTTCATACGATTGTTTTACAGAGAATTAATGGAAACTAGGCTTACTCTGATTTCACTTCTTAGATGATATTCTTCTCCCAAAGAAAGCAAAAATCACACAAATAGTGTAATTGTGCCGCAGGCGGCAGGGCCGTGATTACACAAATGTTGTCATCACAAAGCCCCACATTTACCAACTTGGACCTACTTTTCAAGACACTTCAGAGGGGAAGTAGAATAATTAGGCAATTGGGATGTGATCAGTAGTTAACTAGGTAGTGTTCAAGCTTTTATAGAGTGATCCTGCAATTCTACCATAGTCTTCAAGGCACACATTTATTGCTAAAAATACATGTTCTGCATCCAGGGCCATCTTAATAGCATTGTAGGCTCTGGGTAAAGCAACCCTACCCACCCATTCATGGGAATATAGTAAAATAATAATAACTTACCCCTCCTGCAGTTCCGCGCCATCCGTCAACATGCTTCCATACAGTGAATGGCTGTAAGCACTGTTATTGGTGTATAATTCCAGCCATCCACCAATCATTATGCTGACAACCATTCACTGTCTGGCTGCAGGCTGGGAGGCATGTAGGGAATGCTGCCAATTAGAGCAGCCAGGCAGCATTCTCTACGTGCCTCCCAAGCAGCTCAATATGTCCCTGCCCCAGCCCACCCCTGCTCAAAGGCCCCTAGAATCATGGGACCTGGGCAGCTGCCCAGTGAGCCCATACAATAAGATGGCACTGGCTGCATCTGAAGAAAAATTAAGTGAAAAATGTATAGCAGTGGAATGGCGACACTCTGAGGCTTGTAGTTCTGCAAAAGTGCTTTATTATGAACGTTTCGGGCAGCAGCACATCATCAGGATGAGACCAAATGTATAGTAAAATAAATTGAATGGCATTCGTAAATTTAAATTGATTTTAAAGCAGCTTATGTCAAGTTTAAATATTTTTAATTTAACAAAATGATTGTCGAGCAGCTGTTTGTATTTATTAATGTTATATCCCAAATATTTAGGGAAGCAATGAAACTCCCAATATTTGAATTCATTTATTTTTTTGTCTCGCGTGTACTGTGCAACCAACTCACAGTTCTACATCCAAAGAGAACAAATACTAGACAAATAGGTTATAGTTGTAAAAATGATATAATGTGCATTATTTATTATTTTACAGTTTCCCAAGTGGAGAGGTAAAGAAACTTGGGAAGAAGAAATAAGGCACTGATTTTATACTTTGAACACAATACACATGAAAGGTTTTCTTATTTTGACATTTATTGCTTCGGGTTATTGTAACAAAACATGGTTATCTTTAAATAATAATCAGGGATGTGCCTAGCGATGCTTCTGTTATGTGATAGGCAAAACGACTTTCCTCTCACACAAATAAACACAAACATTTGTATTAGTGGAAAGTGCACTGTAAAACTCAAGTGTCACTTTCATCATTGTGCAATACACCAAATGGGTATAATCCACAAATGTGGAAATTTGGGGCTAATGGATCTGCTTTTTTAAATGAATTCCCTAAATCTGCAGACCCTCCAAACTTTCCACCTTGAAAAACTTGCATCCAGTATTAACCTTTATGCTAAGCACACCAGTTATACGGTACATATTGTACATAAAAATGCTTAAGCATGATAAATAATATTGGCAGATGTTTATTTGGCTTTATAACATATTTTACAGGATTTGACATACCTACATTTTCCAGATGGGTAACTAAATGTTTCACATTGTTGACAAACCATAAAAACTGATACACATGGATTAGTACCAAGTAGAAGTTACATTATTATTCATAAATATTGAGTATTGCTCTGTATTTCATCATTTAAATTAAGTCTATATATCGTTTAATGCTGTAACATTGAATATTTTATTTCTTATTTTACTGTTAAGCATTTGTTAATTGCTCATCAGGGGAGCTGAAAATAGTTCAGCCATTGTACATCATTGTCCCATTTACTCCTTCTTCAATATATTGTTGTCATGTTTTAACAAAGATTTATAGCAGAGTTGCTGATTAAGGCCCAAGGGCTGAAAAAATACGAGGGTATCTAGTGCTACCAATAGAAATGTAGCATTGCATTATGTTAATTGGAATTAAATGTATTAGAAATTCAAGGAGTTCTAAATTACATATCTTCTTTAATTATTCCTGAGAACAGGGCATTATTAATGCACAAATACGGTATGTTTAATGGATAAATGTGTGACAGATACAAATGTCTAACATTTCATTTGTTTAAAAAAGCCTTCTCCATGGCAGGTAAATATAATATTTTCCAGACATGTTTATTTGTTTAGCTCGACTTATCTCTACAAGCAACATTAAAAATTGGCATGAATGGGGTATATATCATGCAGTTTAATTTAGTATTTGCAACCCATATGCTATACATTTTTTAATTCAAATTTAAAGCTGTTTTGTTAGCGTATTGTTATGACTATAGCTATTAGTTCTTGTTTTTTTCTATGTCTTATCTTTGTTTTTCTTTTTCTAAATAATTAATAGCTGACATGTGATGCAAAGTAATAGTACAGATTGAGTATCCTTTATCCAAAATTCAAAATCCCACATTTTTGGGTCCCCTACTGGAATAATCACATATATATTATATATTATGTGTATAAATACAGATGGAGCCTTCTTTATATTGGCTCTTTATGTGACTAAACGCGCCCACCTGGGCGCACCTGGTAACTGTAAGTGTGTCCATCTGGATGGGTGCGCGCACCCGGATGGAGACGCTCCCCATTCACTTTAATGGAGAGCATCTCCATCTGCTCATCCGGACAGAGATGCTCTGAATGGGAAGCGGCTCGTGCACTCCCGGCATGACTAGGCGTTCAGATCATCTAGTCATGCCGGGAGTGCATGCCTGCGACTAGGCAGGGTGAGATTAGGAAGGCTTCATCTGTAGATATATATATATATACATATATATATATATATGTATATATATATATACACACACATACATACACACTGGCGCATCTATAATGGGTGCAGTGTGTGCGGTGCGAACAGGCTCCTGGGTCCAGAGGTGCCCCACACCGCACACACTGCACCCATTTCTTCTATACTCACCTTTCCGGAGCTCATTGGTGACTGTGTGTGGACCCCCTTCTCGGCCGTAGCTGTCACCGCCGCTGCTAGCGCACTGAGCGCTAGAGATTCTGGCACAGTGCCAGAGTCTATAGAGCATGCACAGGACTCTGAAAAAATGGCGCAGCAGCGGTGACAGCTACAGGAGAGGAGGGGGCCCACACATGGAGTCTGCACACGGGTCCTCTCCTTTCTAGAAATGCCGCCGTATATATATATATATATATATACATATTTATATATATTAGTGATGTGCACCGGAAATTTTTTGGGTTTTGGGTTTTGGTTTTGGATTCGGTTCCGCGGCCGTGTTTTGGATTCGGACACGTTTTGGCAAAACCTCCCTGAAAATTTTTTGTCGGATTCGGGTGTTTTTTGGATACGGGTGTTTTTTTTACAAAAAAAACCTCAAAAACAGCTTAAATCATAGAATTTGGGGGTCATTTTGCTCCCATAGTATTATTAATCTCAATAACCATAATTTCCACTCATTTCCAGTCTATTCTGAACACCTCACACCTCACAATATTATTTTTAGTCCTAAAATTTGCACCGAGGTCGCTGGATGGCTAAGCTAAGAGACCCAAGTGGCCGACACAAACACCTGGCCCATCTAGGAGTGGCACTGCAGTGTCAGACAGGATGGAAGATTTAAAAAAATAGTCCCCAAACAGCACATGATGCAAAGAAAAAAAAGAGGTGCAATGAGGTAGCTGTGTGACTAAGCTAAGCGACACAAGTGGTCGACACAAACACCTGGCCCATCTAGGAGTGGCACTGCAGTTTTCTAGTGAGAGGATGAGTGCTTCCATCCTCATGTGAATCTGAACCACTAGCCATGAACATAGGCCAGTGCCTCAGCCGTTCCTTGCCACTCCGTTTCGTAAATGGCATATTGGCAAGTTTATGCTTCTCATCAGACGATTTTAATTTTGATTTTTAGGTCATTTTACTGAAGTTTTGTAGTATACTTGATGACACAGAAGTAGAGCAGTGGACTACTGTACCGTATGGCTATATATATACTGGTGGTCACAGCAACATTCTGCACTGTCCCCTCCTACTATATACTGCGCACAACTAAAATGCAGCACAGGTATGGCTGCATAGTATACTTGAGGACACAGAGGTAGAGCAGTGGACTACTGTACCGTACTGCTATATATATACTGGTGGTCACAGCAACATTCTGCACTGTCCCCTCCTACTATATACTGCGCACAACTAAAATGCAGCACAGGTATGGATGCATAGTATACTTGACGACACAGAGGTAGAGCAGTGGACTACTGTACCATACTGCTATATATATACTGGTCGTCACAGCAACATTCTGCACTGTCCCCTCCTACTATATACTGCGCACAACTAAAATGCAGCACAGGTATGGATGCATAGTATACTTGACGACACAGAGGTAGAGCAGTGGACTACTGTACCGTATTGCTATATATATAAACTGGTGGTCACAGCAACATTCTGCACTGTACCCTCCTACTATATACTGCGCACAATTAAAATGCAGCACAGGTATGGATGCATAGTATACTTGACGATACAGAGGTAAAGCAGTGGACTACTGTACCGTATGGCTATATAAATACTGGTGGTCACAGCAACATTCTGCACTGTCCCCTCCTACTATATACTGCGCACAACTAAAATGCAGCACAGGTATGGATGCATAGTATACTTGACGACACAGAGGTAGAGCAGTGGACTACTGTACCATACTGCTATATATATACTGGTCGTCACAGCAACATTCTGCACTGTCCCCTCCTACTATATATTGCGCACAACTAAAATGCAGCACAGGTATGGATGCATAGTATACTTGACGACACAGAGGTAGAGCAGTGGACTACTGTACCGTACTGCTATATATATAAACTGGTGGTCACAGCAACATTCTGCACTGTACCCTCCTACTATATACTGCGCACAACTAAAACGCAGCACAGGTATGGATGCATAGTATACTTGACGACACAGAGGTAAAGCAGTGGACTACTGTACCGTACTGCTATATGTATACTGGTGGTCACAGCAACATTCTGCACTGTCCCCTCCTACTATATACTGCGCAGAACTAAAATGCAGCACAGGCATGGATGCATAGTATACTTGACGACACAGAGGTAGAGCAGTGGACTACTGTACCATACTGCTATATATATACTGGTGGTCACAGCAACATTCTGCACTGTCCCCTCCTACTATATACTGCGCAGAACTAAAATGCAGCACAGGTATGGATGCATAGTATACTTGATGACACAGAGGTAGAGCAGTGGACTACTGTACCGTACTGCTATATATACATACTGGTGGTCACAGCAACATTCTGCACTGTCCCCTCCTACTATACACTGCGCACAACTAAAATGCAGCACAGTTATGGATGCATAGTATACTTGGCGACACAGAGGTAGAGCAGTGGACTACTGTACCGTACTGCTATATATATACTGGTGGTCAGCAAAATTCTGCACTGTCCTCCTACTATATACTACAATGCAGCACAGATATTGAGCGTTTTTCAGGCAGAGAACGTAGATATTTTCAGCACACTGAGCACAGATATTTGCAAGCACACTGAGCACAGATATTTGCAGCACACTGAGCACAGATATTTGCAGCACACTGAACACAGAAATTGAGAGAACGCTGCACGTCCTCTCGCTATCATCTCCAATGCATGAGTGAAAATGGCGGCGACGCGCGGCTCCTTATATAGAATACGTATCTCGCGAGAATCCGACAGCGGGATGATGACGTTTGGGCGCGCTCGGGTTAACCGAGCAAGTCGGGAGGATCCGAGGCTGCCTCGGAACCGTGTAAAATAGGTGAGGTTCGGGGGGGTTCGGATCCCGAGGAACCGAACCCGCTCATCACTAATATACATATATATAAATATAGTTAGTTCACACGGATCGGCACTCACCTAACCGGTGGTAGACTGCTCCGGTGCCCTCTGAAGATCTATTTCTATAGACGACAAAATTCCAAACAGCGGCACTCGGAGACTTAAGCAAAATCTTAAAAAAGTGCTTTTAATCTATCATAGTGACAGTTTGCATTCCATTCCAACGTTTCGGGGCATAGACCACCCCTTTATCAAGGTGAGCAAACAAGAAGTGAATAAATAACAAAGAAACTGACCTTTATGTGTGAAGGGGACCCGTCGGCGGGAAGAACAGCTGAGCGCAGGGAAGGTCCGTCACTTCCGACCAGCTGATGTGACGTGCGTGTGTGCAAGTATGCAAGTACTTGGTGGAAAGTTTTTACAACACCACCATGGAAGATTTTAGAAAGCTGTGTGATAAAACAGATAAAATTCCATTTAGAGATAATTTAACCAATGATGAACGAAGAGCCCTAAAAAGTTTGATGATGGACGATGATATTACTATCAAAAAGGCAGATAAAGGTGGTGGCCTTGTAATTCAAAATACAAGTGACTATTTAAAAGAAGCCTCCCTGCAGTTAGGTAACAAATTGTTTTACCAGACTTTGTCTTCTAATCCTACATTAACCTTTCAGAAGAAACTGAAGGATCTTCTGGATGATGCCCTGGACAGGGGCGCAATCTCCAAGGACACTTGGAAATTTATTTTTACCCCCTATCCTATCACTCCAATTTATTATCATTTACCAAAAATTCACAAGACACTTATTTCACCCCCGGGTCGTCCTATTATTTCTGGTATTGGGTCCATCACCTCTAATTTGTCACATTTTGTTGATGCACATTTACAGAAATATGTAATTAAACTAGAATCATATACAAGAGATACCACACAATTCTTGAATATTATTAAAGAAATTAAATGGAAAGAATCATATCAATTTCTTACATGTGACGTGGAGTCGCTTTATTCCAATATCCCCCATGAAAAGGGATTGGAAGTGATTACACAAGTATTAGAGAAAGACTCATCATTAGAAGGAAAATTGAGAGAGTTTATAGTGGCATCGATAAAATATATATTGGAACACAATTATTTCACATTCAATAAACAATATTTTTTACAAACACGGGGTACCGCCATGGGGACCAGGTTCGCCCCGAGTTACGCCAATCTCTACATGGGTGCACTTGAAGATGCGCACATTTGGGGGGGCGACTTCGGGGCGAACCTGGTCCTCTATAGGCGGTATATTGATGATCTGTTTTTTATTTGGGATGGGGATTTAATGTCAATCACCTCATTTATTAATCACCTTAATTGTAATGATTTTGGTTTAAAATTTACTCACTTGACACACCCTCACTTTATCACTTTTCTGGATGTTGCGCTCCTGTCCAGGGCAGAAAACATAGAGACCAAAACTTTTTTCAAAACAGTTGATACCAATAATTTCCTTAGATATGATAGTAGTCACCTAAGAGCATGGCGGGACAATGTCCCAAAAAGTCAATTCTATAGGATCAAAAGGAACTGTTCCAAACAGGATACTTATCAAGAACAAGTTAAAATAGTATATGAAGCTTTTGAAGATCAAGGCTATCCTTCTCATATCTTGAAAAATGCGTTAGAAGATACCAACAAGAAAGATAGGTGTATGCTATTAACCAAAAATAGTAATAAGAATATGGTTAGAAGTGATATTAAAGACAAAAAGGAAAATGATAGAGAAGACCCATATAGGGACACACCAGTGTTTGTGACACAGTATAACACACATGCTACAGACATCAGAAAAATTATTAAACAGAATTCAGCAATATTGAAAGTAGACCCATTGCTGAATGTGGGACCGACTATGAATTTTAAAGTGGTATACAGAAAGTCAGACACCCTACAGAGTAAACTTGCCCCTAGTATGTTTGGGAAGAAGAAACCCACACTAGAGAACGATAAGAAAGAAAAGAACATGGGTTTGGTAGAGTGGAGACTAGATAAACCTAAGGGTTTTTTCAAATGTACAAGAAACAAGTGTCTTACCTGTAATTATGTGAGTTCAAGGAAAATAACGAGCTATAGGTCAACTGCCACAGGAGACACATATTCCATAGAAAGTTTTACCAATTGTGAATCTTCCTATGTTGTATATCTATTGACCTGTGGGTGCGGCCAGCAATATGTTGGTCGCACCATTAGAAAATTTAAAATACGTTTTTTGGAACATAGACGTAATATTCTAAGGGGGAGTTTATTACATAGTGTGTCTAGACACACAAACCAATGCCAACAAGGGCAATTGAAAAATATCACAATATGTATAATTGAACAGATCCGAATGACTGAAAGAGGGGGAGATAGGTTCAATCTGCTATGCAGAAGGGAGGCCTATTGGATATTTAGATTGAGAACATTGGAGCCCTTGGGACTTAATGAGAACATCGAACTAAATAACATATAAGAATTTCATGGAAATGGAACAGTAAAATTTGTCTATTTATATTTGCCCCCTCTCTCTCCCCTCTTCCCAATCCTTCCGCTTCCACTTTTTCTTTCCTCCTTCCCAACACCCATCAGATACTAAATAATCTGTCAGGTAAACAATTAAGTCAAATATGAAATATAGACTTGAAAAATATATCTCTGCATATGACCTCTGTCTCTGTCTCTTCATGTTGGATAACCGGTACTAAGAATGTTCAATTTTTGGACACATAATCTCTCTATACGTAGACCTGTCTAGAACATCTGTGTTCACTGGATCTACCAAATTCCTAGTGAGCTATATGTTTTATAATATTAGCCATTGAAGATATATAATATTTAATGTATAGATCCTGAAAAATATACTTATATGATATATGTGTTTGTTTTTTCATATATATATATATTTTTTTTTTTTTTTTTTTAATTAAGGAGAAAAATATCTCTTGGAGATTTATTTATTTATTTATTGATTTATTTATATATTCTTTGTATACACTGATGGTTATTGACTAATTAAGTTTTAGATATATAAAGAACCATTTATATAAATTATATATACATATTATGCATGTAATGTATTGTATTTATCTCTCTATATGTTTCTGCAGTAGATTAGCAAACAGGCACCTCAATGCTTTAAATTAAACCTGCTGTGCACTATTTAAAATGAGAACAATGACACATTAATTAGCTAATAATTTATTTGTTAACCGTTTTGCTGTGTTTTTATAACAACATTGATGTAATAAGATGGTAATGCATCCCAATTAAGGGAGACTAAGAGTTAATATAGATTATCCAATGGGGAGCCCCCTGAGGGGATAAAAAGAGACCATAGCAATGGGCCTATCATCCTCTGATGAAACCGCCATTGTTGTGGGCGGAGAAACGCGTCAGGTGACCTATTTTCTGTGAACCGCAAGTGGAACGCAAAGTCCGGAAGCCGGAAGCCCGAACCCGGAAGTCGCGAGACGCGACACGTGCAGACAGTCCATCACCACACAGCCTGTGGCAGCGCAAGAACCCCGTAGATTCAGCTACGAGTCCCCCATCCCCTGCACCCGATACCAATCATTGCGGACCAGGCAGGAGGAAATACAAGGAGGATATACGGGCTTGCACAACCCAGGAGCGCTCCTGACCAAAACGGATGGGTGAAGTATTAACACACTTACACCCTCATGTGAACAGCATCATTTTTAAAGTGAAGTATCTGTTGCACGATATCACAGTCTGTTTGGAGCTAATATCCTTCCATAGGATTGGTACATGACTTTTTATCTACTCAGCCGAAGGAGGTTCATAATCACTATATTGCATGAGTGCATACAGCTTACACATTACTTTGTGAACTAACAACCTTTCGCTTTGGAAACAACAAAATCTTTGCCCATTTATGTGTAAGAAGCATTCCGGCTGAATGAGAATTCTTTTCCAATTGGTTCATTATTATAGGTGCTTGCAAATAAGCTTTCAAAGGGAGCATTATTAACCAAAGTGCAATCTGTGTGGAGTTTACACTTGCTTGTTCATAGAGTAATTGATTTAATCATTGTTTCATGGTTTTAGAATAATTGGCTAATGAATTTGCCTCACTGTCTATATAAGATTATTTTTAATCAGTTATTTTAATAAATCAGATCATTGTATCAAAGAAGCAGTCGGTGACTATATTGTGCGCCTTCACTTATATTTTCTTTAGGTACACATTAGATGTTAAGTGGATTTCCAGGTCCACATTGTGAAGGCAGCCTATTTGGGTTGTTCTCTTTGTTAAGAGGCTACAGCTGGGAAAGACTTAGCGCCAGACACACACATTCTTTTCTCGTGTTGCTCTCATAGATAAATTAGCGGGTACTCCAAATGACCAAATAGGCCACCAATATACCGCATCTACCACCAAAGTGGAAGGTGCACTCTCGCGGAAATCAATCTCTGCAATCTCTTGTTGTGTCAACCTAATTTAATCAGGTTCAAAGATGATGCCGTTAATCATCGACGTTTCGGTCCAAGTGCGGACCTTTATCAAGACAGGCACTTCATGACATCTAAACAATAGATATTGAAAATAATTAAAATAAATTATACATAAAAACCAGATTGCTTGCACCATCACCACCAGTGCCTCCCAGGCCCTAATGACAGACAAAGATCATAACAGTGCAAAATGAGACACTGACATGCAAATACTAAATATAGTCAGGGAAAACCTCCACCTTCACATCTCACCTCAAGATAAATACACATATTTCAACAGGTGAGATTACCTGAGCAGAATACCAAATCATAGTGGCAAGGTGAATTACTCCTTTTTAAACAAAAGGCCACTGAAATAAAAACAAGGCACAAAGCCTGTCAAACCAGACAACTACAAGAAATTTTTATAACAAAAAGGCAACCCAATGTGGATCATACCTGGTAACTTTTAAGACAACAGATAGCAGCTAAGGCTCAGTCAGCAGATGACGGCTATATTCAATATAGAATCTGTAACTCAGAGTAAAAAATATACATACTAACCACCCTTGACAAGACAGTCCAACCAAGAGATACAGCAGAGCTAACATACTCACAGCTCAGGTACCTGAAGACTGGTGATAGCTGCATGCTGTTCTGCCACAGGTGTGAGCTATTTAAAGCACTGGGACCAGAAGTGCCACTTTAGAATACAACATCAATTAAACTAGACCAATGGGTCAAACCAGCAAGTATAGCACATGACTCTATTGTGGAAACGGGCTACGTTACAAAAGTATCTAGTTTCAAATATATAGGAGACAGTAGAGTGTTTAGAAAAGTTTAATTAAACTTAAGGGACGAGCGCCAGACATGCGACTTCCGCGTTCCGCCGACCGGAAGTCCATGCGTTCCACCAGCCGGAAGTAGCGCGGCCCGGGCGCAGCCGGGCGATTCAACCACTAAATATGATTATATACGTGGACCCCGCATCACCATCAAACACAAAAGGCAGCGTGTGGCAAAGAAACAAATACAGGGCAGTGATAACTGCACACTACATATAATAGTCGTGCTGTCAATAGCCAACCTAAAACAATTATTAATGAGACCCACTACATTCCCCGAACAGAAAAATCTATTATTCAGCTCATGCAGGCTAAACCAGGCAGTTTTTCATGCGGAGGGTGTACCACATGCAGATCTATGATAACTGGCCCATTTAAATACCATCCGCATACAGGGAGGAGGATTTCTATCAAATACCACCTCCACTGTCGATTGGACCATGTCATTTATCTTCTAAAATGTCCTTGTGGACTTTGTTACGTTGGATTGACAACTCGCCCCTTCCGTGACCAGATGGCTAATCACCGGTCCTCCATCCACACGGCCTTACTTTCAGGCCTTTCTTACAAACCTGTGGCACGACATTTCATGTCCGCAAGACATCAAGTAGCTGCCCTGAACTGTCAACTGATTGATTGGGTCCCACCACCCCAATCTGGTGCTGATCGGACACTACTCCTTAAACATAGGGAAAGTTTTTGAATTTACAAACTTAATATGGTAGCTCCGAGACGCCTTAATGAGGCCAACCCACTTAACATTTTTATATGAGTATTCACTTTTATATGGGTTGGGCCTTAATTACCCTTGATTGAAGAGGGCACTTGGTAAAAGGTACATTGATACCAACATACAATCATGTAGACTACATGAGCACAACTACCTTCTGTATTTTCTGATACAGGTTGAGTATCCCTTATCCAAAATGCTTGGGACCAGAGGTATTTTGGATATCGGATGTTTCCGTATTTTGAAATAATTGCATACCATAATGAGATATCATGGTGATGGGACCCAAGTCTAAGCACAGAATGCATTTATGTTACATATACACCTTATACACACAGCCTGAAGGTAATTTTAGCTAATATTTTTTATAACTTTGTGCATTAAACAAAGTGGGTGTACATTCACACAATTCATTTATGTTTCATATACACCTTATACACACAGCCTGAAGGTCATTTAATACAATATTTATAATAACTTTGTGTATTAAACAAAGTTTGTGTACATTGAGCCATCAGAAAACAAAGGTTTCACTATCTCACTCTCACTCAAAAAAGTCCGTATTTCGGAATATTCCGTATTTCGGAATATTTGGATATGGGGTACTCAACCTGTATTAGTATATTTCATTATTTTTTCTGAGCAATATACATTAGGCATCCAATAAGTGTTTTGTGATTGTATATATGTTTTTATTCTTATTCCCGGAGCCACCCCAGGTCCTGCACTAGCCTACTGATTGTTGTAAAATTATACCTGAGTATCTCTTTCATTATTTTTGGCTGGGTGTGTTAGGATGCATAATGTATTAGTTCTGGTGAGATCATTAGTCTAATGGCCCCTCTTAGCTATAGGCTTTGTTTTCATATATTGCAAATTGTAAATTGTTAGAGTCCATTCAGGGATTACTCAAAAGACAGTGTCATTCACCTCTAGCTTGTTTCACTAAGTTACGATGTCACTTCCGGTAGGGCGGGACTGTGTTGCTATTGACAGCGCGACTATTATATGTAGTGTGCAGGCATCACTGCCCTGTATTTGTTTCTTTGCCGCACGCTACCTTTTGTGTTTGATGGTGATGCGGGGTCCACGTATATAATCATATTTAGTGGTTGAATCGCCCGGTGGCGCCCGGGCCGCGCTACTTCGGGCCGATGGAACGCATGGACTTCCGGTCGGCGAAACGCGAAAGTCGTGTGTCCGGCGCTCATCCCTTAAGTTTAATAAAACTTTTTCTAAACACTCTATTGTCTCCTATATATTTGAAACTAGATACTTTTGTAACGTAGCCCGTTTCCACAATACAGTCATGTGCTATACTTGCTGGTTTGATACATTGGTCTAGTTTAATTGATGTTGTATTCTAAAGTGGCACTTCTGGTCCCAGTGCTTTTAATAGCTCACACATGTGGCAGAGCAGCATGCAGCTATCACCAGTCTTCAGGTACCTGAGCTGTGAGTATGTTAGCTCTGCTGTATCTCTTGGTTGGACTGTCTTGTCAAGGGTATAAATAAATGATAATAATAATAATAATAATAATAAAAGGGTGGTTAGTAAGTATATTTTTTACTCTGAGTTACAGATTCTATGTTGAAAAAAGCCGGCATCTGCTGACTGAGCCTTAGCTGCTATCTGTTGTCTTAAAAGTTACCAGGTATGATCCACATTGGGTTGCCTTTTTGTTATACAAATTTCTTCTAGTTGTCTGGTTGGACAGGCTTTGTGCCTTGTTTTTATTCCAGTGGACTTTTGTTTAAAAAGGAGTAATTCGCCTTGCCACTGTGATTTGGTATTCTGCTTAGGTAATCTCACCTGTTGAAATATGTGTATTTATCTTAAGGTGGAGGTTTTCCCTGACTATATTTAGTATTTGCATGTCAGTGTCTCATTTTGCACTGTTATGATCTTTGTCTGTCATTAGGGCCTGGGAGGCACTGGTGGTGATGGTGCAAGCAATCTGGTTTTTATGTATAATTTACTTTAATTGTTTTCAATATCTATTGTTTAGATGTCATGAAGTGCCTGTCTTGATAAAGGTTCGCACTTGTACCGAAACGTCGATGATTAACGGCATCATCTTTGAACCTGATTAAATTAAGTTGACACAACAAGAGATTGCAGAGACTGATTTCCGCGAGAGTGCACCTTCCACTTTGGTGGTAGATGCGGTATATATATATATATATATATATATATATATATGAATACATAGAATCAGTTGCAAAGGAAGGGGTGCCTAGTTTGCACACCATAATTAGGTAATGAGGTGTTACTCTGCTTGAGACTTAATATACAGAAGGAAAAAGATGCAGGTGCACTATCTCACACTTGATCAACCTGTAATAACCAGAGGCATTTAGCATAATCCTGGCCAGGTCTATGAGTTTATCCACTGCACCAAGGTAGCCTCTCATTGGGTAAGTCCCTACCACTAACAACAAGGGTTCAGGTCTAGGGGGGCAGTACACCACAAAGCCACCCAGCCAGACAACCCCAGGGCAACGCAAGAATGAGACAAGTAAAGAATTAGAAACTAGCTACTGCTGCATGTGTGAATAATGTGAAGAGTGAAAAAGAATTGTGTGAAAGGGCCCAGCACTCCAGCTTACATATGTGGAATGAGCACACTGAGGTAAGACACCTACATTTGTTTATTATGGCAGTCAATATTGGGGGGATTCTCTGGGGCGCGGGGCTTCCTGGACCTGCTGTGGCTGGACACCCTCGGGGAATCGCAATCTAACATTTATTTTTATACACTATGGCACTTATAGTTTGTTTTATATATGTGGAACACTTTCACATCATTCTTTTTCACTCTTCACATTATTCACACATGCAGCAGCAGCTGCTCCTACCGATCTAATTCTTTACTTGTATCACTCTTGCAGTGCCCTGGGGTTGTCTAGCTGGGTGGCTTTGGGGTGTCCTTCCCCCCAGACCTGAACCCCTGTAGTTAGTGTTAGGGACTTACCCAATGAGAGGCTACCTTGGTGCGGTGGGCAAGCTCATAGCCCTGGCCAGGATTATGCTAAATTCCTCTGGTTATTACACGTTCAGCTAGTGCACCTGCATCTTTTTCCCTCTGTATATATATATATATATATATATTTATATATATATACACAAACAAACAGCCCGGCACTCTTTAAACGGATGCTGTGCCCCGGTGCCTTCAGTGAGGTAATTGATAGAAGAAAAGACAACTGCGGCACTCAGGGTCTTTTGACTGAACAATGTGTATTAACAAGTCACATATATATATATCTAGAGAGAGAGAGAAAGAAAAAGAGAGAGAGAAAGTGTGAGGAGACATTGGAACACTGTTATGTCTAAAATTGTAATGCATTTTTGTTTTTTTCAGTGCATTACAGAAGCAACTTACAATGAGGACAGATGCCATTCACTGTACCATAATGGCATATAAAATATGAATGGAACTGAATTCCCCCTAAAAGTTTTAAAAGAAGAGACTCATCTAATAACATTTAGAAATAAGTTAAGACTATATTTGCTTCATATGAATATTATGAATTGCTGATTAAGTATTACATTGATATCCACTTTTATTGGTTGGTTGTTACAGGTGGGTTAAGTTCGAGGAGACCCAAATGGGTGGATTCCCAAAAAAAATACTTCAACAAACAACTTGATTATATAAATATGAATTGTTTGTATACTTAGGTTAAGGTTATTGATCAATTTAGCAGATGTTCAATACAGCAATCACATCAGCATTCTCAGGAGCCCTTCCCTCTGTGTCTCGAGGCTGAGTTATATTCAGATCATCCTGACACTTCTGCAGTCTGTGTTTCATCCAGGCTGTCTAGGCTGATTTAACATTGATAATTTCTATCTTATACAGGCTGGTAATACTCCTGAATAAGTATTTCATGGGTACAAGTGTCAGATTAGGAAATATACATAAATGCAAAGAAACAGAAGGGTGCACTGTTGCCTCAATTTTGAGTGTTAGAAATAACATAAAAATACAATGTGTAACATGGATTATATGGATTTAAGGCACAAGGTGAAAAACATTGTCTCAAGCTGAAGACGCACAAACATTCCAATGTTGACATATGTCCAACTCCAATCACTTGTCATGTTTTGGTCTCATGTAACCAGACAATGGACAGTGCCCTTGATTGTAAAATATACCCCTGTCAAGAATACTGACACACACAAAACACATCAGTTTGTAATATATATATATATACACTTCCGCTGTAAGTAACTCTGCTATCCTAGATTCCTTATTGGCATGTAATGATGGAAAGCTTGAAAAAGGTCCATGTGGACCGAAACGTTGCTGTTTTCACTGCCATGCATCTGAAAAAGCCTTGCATTTCTGTGTTGTGAGTATTGGATTAAAAATAGAACTTTGGAGAGTGCCTATGTCTGGACTATATATATATATATATATATATATATATACACAAACAGAAAGTTCAGCACTCACCAAAGCAAGCTCACTTATTTTCACAACATCAATAAATGAAGGTGGGGTACCTTGGCGAGCGGTTTGCAGGCTTCCGTGCATTGGCCAATTCACTAACTAAAGCCCCATCATTTATTTATTGATGTTGTGAAAATAAGTGAGCTTGCTTTGGTGAGTGCTGAACTTTCTGTTTGTAAATTTTTAAGTAGGTGGCCATGGGCTACATGCACCCCACCCTATGAGTGGTGAGTGCAGACACTGCACCCCGCTTCTGGGGTGGTGAGTGCTGTGGTTTTATATTTGTTGGTATATTGTAGGGTTAATCTTTGGTTAACTCATATTAACTGTGGCCACAAGCTTTGTTCATGCACCCCTATGCAAGCCCAATTATCTTATACCTGAGTCAGCTATTCTTTGGTGGTTTATCAGCCAGTGTCAGGTGACTAGGGTACCTTTAAAAGCCATGGAGTATTTGGCAGATACACAGTAAACCAAGTGGGCATATTTGCAGTTATATTATGTGATACAGTTGCTAGGTTTTAATTTTTGAGACTCTGGGATAGTGTAGGACCTGCATGAAGGTGGGGTACCTTGGCGAGCGGATTGCAGGCTTCCGTGCATTGGCCAATTCACTAACTAAACCCCCATCATTTATTTATCGATGTTGTGAAAATAAGTGAGCTTGCTTTGGTGAGTGCTGAACTTTCTGTTTGTATATTTTTAAGTAGGTGGCCATGGGCTACATGCACCCCACCCTATGAGTGGTGAGTGCAGACACTGCACCCCGCTTCTGGGGTGGTGAGTGCTGTGGTTTTATATTTGTTGGTATATTGTAGGGTTAATCTTTGGTTAACTCATATTAACTGTGGCCACAAGCTTTGTTCATGCACCCCTATGCAAGCCCAATTATCTTATACCTGAGTCAGCTGTTCTTTCAGCCAGTGTCAGGTGACTAGTGTACCTTTAAAAGCCATGGAGTATTTGGCAGATACACAGTAAACCAAGTGGGCATATTTGCAGTTATATTATGTGATACAGTTGCTAGGTTTCAATTTTTGAGACTCTGGGATAGTGTAGGACCTGCATGAAGGTGGGGTACCTTGGCGAGCGGTTTGCAGGTTTCCGTGCATTGGCCAATTCACTAACTACAGCCCCATCATTTATTTATTGATGTTGTGAAAATAAGTGAGCTTGCTTTGGTAAGTGCTGAACTTTCTGTTTGTATATTTTTAAGTAGGTGGCCATGGGCTACATGCACCCCACCCTATGAGTGGTGAGTGCAGACACTGCACCCCGCTTTTGGGGTGGTGAGTGCTGTGGTTTTATATTTGTTGGTATATTGTAGGGTTAATCTTTGGTTAACTCATATTAACTGTGGCCACAAGCTTTGTTCATGCACCCCTATGCAAGCCCAATTATCTTATACCTGAGTCAGCTGTTCTTTCAGCCAGTGTCAGGTGACTAGTGTACCTTTAAAAGCCATGGAGTATTTGGCAGATACACAGTAAACCAAGTGGGCATATTTGCAGTTATATTATGTGATACAGTTGCTAGGTTTCAATTTTTGAGACTCTGGGATAGTGTAGGACCTGCATGAAGGTGGGGTACCTTGGCGAGCGGTTTGCAGGCTTCCGTGCATTGGCCAATTCACTAACTAAAGCCCCATCATTTATTTATTGATGTTGTGAAAATAAGTGAGCTTGCTTTGGTGAGTGCTGAACTTTCTGTTTGTATATTTTTAAGTAGGTGGCCATGGGCTACATGCACCCCACCCTATGAGTGGTGAGTGCAGACACTGCACCCCGCTTCTGGGGTGGTGAGTGCTGTGGCTTTATATTTGTTGGTATATTGTAGGGTTAATCTTTGGTTAACTCATATTAACTGTGGCCACAAGCTTTGTTCATGCACCCCTATGCAAGCCCAATTATCTTATACCTGAGTCAGCTGTTCTTTCAGCCAGTGTCAGGTGACTAGTGTACCTTTAAAAGCCATGGAGTATTTGGCAGATACACAGTAAACCAAGTGGGCATATTTGCAGTTATATTATGTGATACAGTTGCTAGGTTTCAATTTTTGAGACTCTGGGATAGTGTAGGACCTGCATGAAGGTGGGGTACCTTGGCGAGCGGTTTGCAGGCTTCCGTGCATTGGCCAATTCACTAACTAAAGCCCCATCATTTATTTATTGATGTTGTGAAAATAAGTGAGCTTGCTTTGGTGAGTGCTGAACTTTCTGTTTGTATATTTTTAAGTAGGTGGCCATGGGCTACATGCACCCCACCCTATGAGTGGTGAGTGCAGACACTGCACCCCGCTTCTGGGGTGGTGAGTGCTGTGGCTTTATATTTGTTGGTATATTGTAGGGTTAATCTTTGGCTAACTCATATTAACTGTGGCCACAAGCTTTGTTCATGCACCACTATGCAAGCCCAATTATCTTATACCTGAGTCAGCTGTTCTTTGGTGGTTTATCAGCCAGTGTCAGGTGACTAGTGTACCTTTAAAAGCCATGGAGTATTTGGCAGATACACAGTAAACCAATGGGCATATTTGCAGTTATATTATGTGATACAGTTGCTAGGTTTTAATTTTTGAGACTATGGGATAGTGTAGGACCTGCATGAAGGTGGGGTACCTTGGTGAGCGGTTTGCAGGCTTCCGTGCATTGGCCAATTCACTAACTAAACCCCCATCATTTATTTATTGATGTAGTGAAAATGAGTGAGCTTGCTTTGGTGAGTGCTGAACTTTCTGTTTATATATTTTTAAGTAGGTGGCCATGGGCTACATGCACCTCACCCTATGAGTGGTGAGTGCAGACACTGCACCCCGCTTCTGGGGTGGTGAGTGCTGTGGTTTTATATTTGTTGGTATATTGTAGGGTTAATCTTTGGTTAACTCATATTAACTGTGGCCACAAGCTTTGTTCATGCACCCCTATGCAAGCCCAATTATCTTATACCTGAGTCAGCTGTTCTTTGGTGGTTTATCAGCCAGTGTCAGGTGACTAGTGTACCTTTAAAAGCCATGGAGTATTTGGCAGATACACAGTAAACCAAGTGGGCATATTTGCAGTTATATTATGTGATACAGTTGCTAGGTTTTAATTTTTGAGACTCTGGGATAGTGTAGGACCTGCATGAAGGTGGGGTACCTTGGCAAGCGGTTTGCAGGCTTCCGTGCATTGTCCAATTCACTAACTAAAGCCCCATCATTTATTTATTGATGTTGTGAAAATAAGTGAGCTTGCTTTGGTGAGTGCTGAACTTTCTGTTTGTATATTTTTAAGTAGGTGGCCATGGGCTACATGCACCCCACCCTATGAGTGGTGAGTGCAGACACTGCACCCCGCTTCTGGGGTGGTGAGTGCTGTGGTTTTATATTTGTTGCTATATTGTAGGGTTAATCTTTGGTTAACTCATATTAACTTTGGCCACAAGCTTTGTTCATGCACCCCTATGCAAACCCAATTATCTTATACCTGAGTCAGCTGTTCTTTCAGCAAGTGTCAGGTGACTAGTGTACCTTTAAAAGCCATGGAGTATTTGGCAGATACACAGTAAACCAAGTGGGCATATTTGCAGTTATATTATTGATACAGTTGCTAGGTTTTAATTTTTGAGATTCTGGGATAGTGTAGGACCTGCATGAAGGTGGGGTACCTTGGCGAGCGGTTTGCAGACTTCCGTGCATTGGCCAATTCACTAACTAAAGCCCCATCATTTATTTATTGATGTTGTGAAAATAAGTGAGCTTGCTTTGGTGAGTGCTGAACTTTCTGTTTGTATATTTTTAAGTAGGTGGCCATGGGCTACATGCACCCCACCCTATGAGTGGTGAGTGCAGACACTGCACCCCGCTTCTAGGGTTGTGAGTGCTGTGGTTTTATATTTGTTGGTATATTGTAGGGTTAATCTTTGGTTAACTCATATTAACTTTGGCCACAAGCTTTGTTCATGCACCCCTATGCAAGCCCAATTATCTTATACCTGAGTCAGCTGTTCTTTGGTGGTTTATCAGCCAGTGTCAGGTGACTAGTGTACCTTTAAAAGCCATTGATTATTTGGCAGATACACAGTAAACCAAGTGGGCATATTTGCAGTTATATTATGTGATACAGTTGCTAGGTTTTAATTTTTGAGACTCTGGGATAGTGTAGGACCTGCATGAAGGTGGGGTACCTTGGCGAGCGGATTGCAGGCTTCCGTGCATTGACCAATTCACTAACTAAAGCCCCATCATTTATTTATTGATGTTGTGAAAATAAGTGAGCTTGCTTTGGTGAGTGCTGAACTTTCTGTTTGTATATTTTTAAGTAGGTGGCCATGGGCTACATGCACCCCACCCTCTGAGTGGTGAGTGCAGACACTGCACCCCGCTTCTGGGGTGGTGAGTGCTGTGGTTTTATATTTGTTGCTATATTGTAGGGTTAATCTTTGGTTAACTCATATTAACTTTGGCCACAAGCTTTGTTCATGCACCCCTATGCAAACCCAATTATCTTATACCTGAGTCAGCTGTTCTTTCAGCAAGTGTCAGGTGACTAGTGTACCTTTAAAAGCCATGGAGTATTTGGCAGATACACAGTAAACCAAGTGGGCATATTTGCAGTTATATTATTGATACATTTGCTAGGTTTTAATTTTTGAGACTCTGGGATAGTGTAGGACCTGCATGAAGGTGGGGTACCTTGGCGAGCGGTTTGCAGGCTTCCGTGCATTGGCCAATTCACTAACTAAAGCCCCATCATTTATTTATTGATGTTGTGAAAATAAGTGAGCTTGCTTTGGTGAGTGCTGAACTTTCTGTTTGTATATTTTTAAGTAGGTGGCCATGGGCTACATGCACCCCACCCTATGAGTGGTGAGTGCAGACACTGCACCCCGCTTCTGGGGTTGTGAGTGCTGTGGTTTTATATTTGTTGGTACATTGTAGGGTTAATCTTTGGTTAACTCATATTAACTGTGGCCACAAGCTTTGTTCATGCACCCCTATGCAAGCCCAATTATCTTATACCTGAGTCAGCTGTTCTTTGGTGGTTTATCAGCCAGTGTCAGGTGACTAGTGTACCTTTAAAAGCCATGGAGTATTTGGCAGATACACAGTAAACCAAGTGGGCATATTTGCAGTTATATTATGTGAAACAGTTGCTAGGTTTTAATTTTTGAGACTCTGGATAATGTAGTACCTGCATGAAGGTGGGGTACCTTGGCGAGCGGATTGCAGGCTTCCGTGCATTGGCCAATTCACTAACTAAAGCCCCATCATTTATTTATTGATGTTGTGAAAATAAGTGAGCTTGCTTTGGTGAGTGCTGAACTTTCTGTTTGTATATTTTTAAGTAGGTGGCCATGGGCTACATGCACCCCACCCTCTGAGTGGTGAGTGCAGACACTGCACCCCGCTTCTGAGGTGGTGAGTGCTGTGGTTTTATATTTGTTGCTGTATTGTAGGGTTAATCTTTGGTTAACTCATATTAACTTTGGCCACAAGCTTTGTTCATGCACCCCTATGCAAACCCAATTATCTTATACCTGAGTCAGCTGTTCTTTCAGCCAGTGTCAGGTGACTAGTGTACCTTTAAAAGCCATGGAGTATTTGGCAGAAACACAGTAAACCAAGTGGGCATATTTGCAGTTATATTATGTGATACAGTTGCTAGGTTTTAATTTTTGAGAAACTGGGATAGTGTAGGACCTGCATGAAGGTGGGGTACCTTGGCGAGCGGTTTGCAGGCTTCCGTGTATTGGCCAATTCACTAACTAAAGCCCCATCATTTATTTATTGATGTTGTGAAAATAAGTGAGCTTGATTTGGTGAGTGCTGAACTTTCTGTTTGTATATTTTTAAGTAGGTGGCCATGGGCTACATGCACCCCACACTATGAGTGGTGAGTGCAGACACTGCACCCCGCTTCTGGGGTTGTGAGTGCTGTGGTTTTATATTTGTTGGTATATTGTAGGGTTAATCTTTGGTTAACTCATATTAACTGTGGCCACAAGCTTTGTTCATGCACCCCTATGCAAGCCCAATTATCTTATACCTGAGTCAGCTGTTCTTTGGTGGTTTATCAGCCAGTGTCAGGTGACTAGTGTACCTTTAAAAGCCATTGATTATTTGGCAGATACACAGTAAACCAAGTGGGCATATTTGCAGTTATATTATGTGATACAGTTGCTAGGTTTTAATTTTTGAGACTCTGGGATAGTGTAGGACCTGCATGAAGGTGGGGTACCTTGGCGAGCGGATTGCAGGCTTCCGTGCATTGACCAATTCACTAACTAAAGCCCCATCATTTATTTATTGATGTTGTGAAAATAAGTGAGCTTGCTTTGGTGAGTGCTGAACTTTCTGTTTGTATATTTTTAAGTAGGTGGCCATGGGCTACATGCACCCCACCCTCTGAGTGGTGAGTGCAGACACTGCACCCCGCTTCTGGGGTGGTGAGTGCTGTGGTTTTATATTTGTTGCTATATTGTAGGGTTAATCTTTGGTTAACTCATATTAACTTTGGCCACAAGCTTTGTTCATGCACCCCTATGCAAACCCAATTATCTTATACCTGAGTCAGCTGTTCTTTCAGCAAGTGTCAGGTGACTAGTGTACCTTTAAAAGCCATGGAGTATTTGGCAGATACACAGTAAACCAAGTGGGCATATTTGCAGTTATATTATTGATACATTTGCTAGGTTTTAATTTTTGAGACTCTGGGATAGTGTAGGACCTGCATGAAGGTGGGGTACCTTGGCGAGCGGTTTGCAGGCTTCCGTGCATTGGCCAATTCACTAACTAAAGCCCCATCATTTATTTATTGATGTTGTGAAAATAAGTGAGCTTGCTTTGGTGAGTGCTGAACTTTCTGTTTGTATATTTTTAAGTAGGTGGCCATGGGCTACATGCACCCCACCCTATGAGTGGTGAGTGCAGACACTGCACCCCGCTTCTGGGGTTGTGAGTGCTGTGGTTTTATATTTGTTGGTACATTGTAGGGTTAATCTTTGGTTAACTCATATTGACTGTGGCCACAAGCTTTGTTCATGCACCCCTATGCAAGCCCAATTATCTTATACCTGAGTCAGCTGTTCTTTGGTGGTTTATCAGCCAGTGTCAGGTGACTAGTGTACCTTTAAAAGCCATGGAGTATTTGGCAGATACACAGTAAACCAAGTGGGCATATTTGCAGTTATATTATGTGAAACAGTTGCTAGGTTTTAATTTTTGAGACTCTGGATAATGTAGTACCTGCATGAAGGTGGGGTACCTTGGCGAGCGGATTGCAGGCTTCCGTGCATTGGCCAATTCACTAACTAAAGCCCCATCATTTATTTATTGATGTTGTGAAAATAAGTGAGCTTGCTTTGGTGAGTGCTGAACTTTCTGTTTGTATATTTTTAAGTAGGTGGCCATGGGCTACATGCACCCCACCCTCTGAGTGGTGAGTGCAGACACTGCACCCCGCTTCTGAGGTGGTGAGTGCTGTGGTTTTATATTTGTTGCTGTATTGTAGGGTTAATCTTTGGTTAACTCATATTAACTTTGGCCACAAGCTTTGTTCATGCACCCCTATGCAAACCCAATTATCTTATACCTGAGTCAGCTGTTCTTTCAGCCAGTGTCAGGTGACTAGTGTACCTTTAAAAGCCATGGAGTATTTGGCAGAAACACAGTAAACCAAGTGGGCATATTTGCAGTTATATTATGTGATACAGTTGCTAGGTTTTAATTTTTGAGACTCTGGGATAGTGTAGGACCTGCATGAAGGTGGGGTACCTTGGCGAGCGGTTTGCAGGCTTCCGTGTATTGGCCAATTCACTAACTAAAGCCCCATCATTTATTTATTGATGTTGTGAAAATAAGTGAGCTTGATTTGGTGAGTGCTGAACTTTCTGTTTGTATATTTTTAAGTAGGTGGCCATGGGCTACATGCACCCCACACTATGAGTGGTGAGTGCAGACACTGCACCCCGCTTCTGGGGTTGTGAGTGCTGTGGTTTTATATTTGTTGGTATATTGTAGGGTTAATCTTTGGTTAACTCATATTAACTGTGGCCACAAGCTTTGTTCATGCACCCCTATGCAAGCCCAATTATCTTATACCTGAGTCAGCTGTTCTTTGGTGGTTTTTCAGCAAGTGTCAGGTGACTAGTGTACCTTTAAAAGCCATGGAGTATTTTGCAGATACACAGTAAACCAAGTGGGCATATTTGCAGTTATATTATGTGATACAGTTGCTAGGTTTTAATTTTTGAGACTCTGGGATAGTGTAGGACCTGCAGGAAGGTGGGGTACCTTGGCGAGCGGTTTGCAGGCTTCCGTGCAGTGGCCAATTCACTAACTAAACCCCCATCATTTATTTATTGATGTTGTGAAAATAAGTGAGCTTGCTTTGGTGAGTGCTGAACTTTCTGTTTGTATATTTTTAAGTAGGTGGCCATGGGCTACATGCACCCCACCCTATGAGTGGTGAGTGCAGACACTGCACCCCGCTTCTGGGGTGGTGAGTACTGTGGTTTTATATTTGTTGGTATATTGTAGGGTTAATCTTTGGTTAACTCATATTAACTGTGGCCACAAGCTTTGTTCATGCACCCCTATGCAAGCCCAATTATCTTATACCTGAGTCAGCTGTTCTTTCAGCCAGTGTCAGGTGACTAGTGTACCTTTAAAAGCCATGGAGTATTTGGCAGATACACAGTAAACCAAGTGGGCATATTTGCAGTTATATTATTGATACAGTTGCTAGGTTTTAATTTTTGAGACTCTGGGATAGTGTAGGACCTGCATGAAGGCGGGGTACCTTGGCGAGCGGTTTGCAGGCTTCCGTGCATTGGCCAATTCACTAACTAAAGCCCCATCATTTATTTATTGATGTTGTGAAAATAAGTGAGCTTGCTTTGGTGAGTGCTGAACTTTCTGTTTGTATATTTTTAAGTAGGTGGCCATGGGCTACATGCACCCCACCCTATGAGTGGTGAGTGCAGACACTGCACCCCGCTTCTGGGGTTGTGAGTGCTGTGGTTTTATATTTGTTGGTACATTGTAGGGTTAATCTTTGGTTAACTCATATTAACTGTGGCCACAAGCTTTGTTCATGCACCCCTATGCAAGCCCAATTATCTTATACCTGAGTCAGCTGTTCTTTGGTGGTTTATCAGCCAGTGTCAGGTGACTAGTGTACCTTTAAAAGCCATGGAGTATTTGGCAGATACACAGTAAACCAAGTGGGCATATTTGCAGTTATATTATGTGAAACAGTTGCTAGGTTTTAATTTTTGAGACTCTGGATAATGTAGTACCTGCATGAAGGTGGGGTACCTTGGCGAGCGGATTGCAGGCTTCCGTGCATTGGCCAATTCACTAACTAAAGCCCCATCATTTATTTATTGATGTTGTGAAAATAAGTGAGCTTGCTTTGGTGAGTGCTGAACTTTCTGTTTGTATATTTTTAAGTAGGTGGCCATGGGCTACATGCACCCCACCCTCTGAGTGGTGAGTGCAGACACTGCACCCCGCTTCTGAGGTGGTGAGTGCTGTGGTTTTATATTTGTTGCTGTATTGTAGGGTTAATCTTTGGTTAACTCATATTAACTTTGGCCACAAGCTTTGTTCATGCACCCCTATGCAAACCCAATTATCTTATACCTGAGTCAGCTGTTCTTTCAGCCAGTGTCAGGTGACTAGTGTACCTTTAAAAGCCATGGAGTATTTGGCAGAAACACAGTAAACCAAGTGGGCATATTTGCAGTTATATTATGTGATACAGTTGCTAGGTTTTAATTTTTGAGAAACTGGGATAGTGTAGGACCTGCATGAAGGTGGGGTACCTTGGCGAGCGGTTTGCAGGCTTCCGTGTATTGGCCAATTCACTAACTAAAGCCCCATCATTTATTTATTGATGTTGTGAAAATAAGTGAGCTTGATTTGGTGAGTGCTGAACTTTCTGTTTGTATATTTTTAAGTAGGTGGCCATGGGCTACATGCACCCCACACTATGAGTGGTGAGTGCAGACACTGCACCCCGCTTCTGGGGTTGTGAGTGCTGTGGTTTTATATTTGTTGGTATATTGTAGGGTTAATCTTTGGTTAACTCATATTAACTGTGGCCACAAGCTTTGTTCATGCACCCCTATGCAAGCCCAATTATCTTATACCTGAGTCAGCTGTTCTTTGGTGGTTTATCAGCCAGTGTCAGGTGACTAGTGTACCTTTAAAAGCCATTGATTATTTGGCAGATACACAGTAAACCAAGTGGGCATATTTGCAGTTATATTATGTGATACAGTTGCTAGGTTTTAATTTTTGAGACTCTGGGATAGTGTAGGACCTGCATGAAGGTGGGGTACCTTGGCGAGCGGATTGCAGGCTTCCGTGCATTGACCAATTCACTAACTAAAGCCCCATCATTTATTTATTGATGTTGTGAAAATAAGTGAGCTTGCTTTGGTGAGTGCTGAACTTTCTGTTTGTATATTTTTAAGTAGGTGGCCATGGGCTACATGCACCCCACCCTCTGAGTGGTGAGTGCAGACACTGCACCCCGCTTCTGGGGTGGTGAGTGCTGTGGTTTTATATTTGTTGCTATATTGTAGGGTTAATCTTTGGTTAACTCATATTAACTTTGGCCACAAGCTTTGTTCATGCACCCCTATGCAAACCCAATTATCTTATACCTGAGTCAGCTGTTCTTTCAGCAAGTGTCAGGTGACTAGTGTACCTTTAAAAGCCATGGAGTATTTGGCAGATACACAGTAAACCAAGTGGGCATATTTGCAGTTATATTATTGATACATTTGCTAGGTTTTAATTTTTGAGACTCTGGGATAGTGTAGGACCTGCATGAAGGTGGGGTACCTTGGCGAGCGGTTTGCAGGCTTCCGTGCATTGGCCAATTCACTAACTAAAGCCCCATCATTTATTTATTGATGTTGTGAAAATAAGTGAGCTTGCTTTGGTGAGTGCTGAACTTTCTGTTTGTATATTTTTAAGTAGGTGGCCATGGGCTACATGCACCCCACCCTATGAGTGGTGAGTGCAGACACTGCACCCCGCTTCTGGGGTTGTGAGTGCTGTGGTTTTATATTTGTTGGTACATTGTAGGGTTAATCTTTGGTTAACTCATATTGACTGTGGCCACAAGCTTTGTTCATGCACCCCTATGCAAGCCCAATTATCTTATACCTGAGTCAGCTGTTCTTTGGTGGTTTATCAGCCAGTGTCAGGTGACTAGTGTACCTTTAAAAGCCATGGAGTATTTGGCAGATACACAGTAAACCAAGTGGGCATATTTGCAGTTATATTATGTGAAACAGTTGCTAGGTTTTAATTTTTGAGACTCTGGATAATGTAGTACCTGCATGAAGGTGGGGTACCTTGGCGAGCGGATTGCAGGCTTCCGTGCATTGGCCAATTCACTAACTAAAGCCCCATCATTTATTTATTGATGTTGTGAAAATAAGTGAGCTTGCTTTGGTGAGTGCTGAACTTTCTGTTTGTATATTTTTAAGTAGGTGGCCATGGGCTACATGCACCCCACCCTCTGAGTGGTGAGTGCAGACACTGCACCCCGCTTCTGAGGTGGTGAGTGCTGTGGTTTTATATTTGTTGCTGTATTGTAGGGTTAATCTTTGGTTAACTCATATTAACTTTGGCCACAAGCTTTGTTCATGCACCCCTATGCAAACCCAATTATCTTATACCTGAGTCAGCTGTTCTTTCAGCCAGTGTCAGGTGACTAGTGTACCTTTAAAAGCCATGGAGTATTTGGCAGAAACACAGTAAACCAAGTGGGCATATTTGCAGTTATATTATGTGATACAGTTGCTAGGTTTTAATTTTTGAGACTCTGGGATAGTGTAGGACCTGCATGAAGGTGGGGTACCTTGGCGAGCGGTTTGCAGGCTTCCGTGTATTGGCCAATTCACTAACTAAAGCCCCATCATTTATTTATTGATGTTGTGAAAATAAGTGAGCTTGATTTGGTGAGTGCTGAACTTTCTGTTTGTATATTTTTAAGTAGGTGGCCATGGGCTACATGCACCCCACACTATGAGTGGTGAGTGCAGACACTGCACCCCGCTTCTGGGGTTGTGAGTGCTGTGGTTTTATATTTGTTGGTATATTGTAGGGTTAATCTTTGGTTAACTCATATTAACTGTGGCCACAAGCTTTGTTCATGCACCCCTATGCAAGCCCAATTATCTTATACCTGAGTCAGCTGTTCTTTGGTGGTTTTTCAGCAAGTGTCAGGTGACTAGTGTACCTTTAAAAGCCATGGAGTATTTTGCAGATACACAGTAAACCAAGTGGGCATATTTGCAGTTATATTATGTGATACAGTTGCTAGGTTTTAATTTTTGAGACTCTGGGATAGTGTAGGACCTGCAGGAAGGTGGGGTACCTTGGCGAGCGGTTTGCAGGCTTCCGTGCAGTGGCCAATTCACTAACTAAACCCCCATCATTTATTTATTGATGTTGTGAAAATAAGTGAGCTTGCTTTGGTGAGTGCTGAACTTTCTGTTTGTATATTTTTAAGTAGGTGGCCATGGGCTACATGCACCCCACCCTATGAGTGGTGAGTGCAGACACTGCACCCCGCTTCTGGGGTGGTGAGTACTGTGGTTTTATATTTGTTGGTATATTGTAGGGTTAATCTTTGGTTAACTCATATTAACTGTGGCCACAAGCTTTGTTCATGCACCCCTATGCAAGCCCAATTATCTTATACCTGAGTCAGCTGTTCTTTCAGCCAGTGTCAGGTGACTAGTGTACCTTTAAAAGCCATGGAGTATTTGGCAGATACACAGTAAACCAAGTGGGCATATTTGCAGTTATATTATTGATACAGTTGCTAGGTTTTAATTTTTGAGACTCTGGGATAGTGTAGGACCTGCATGAAGGCGGGGTACCTTGGCGAGCGGTTTGCAGGCTTCCGTGCATTGGCCAATTCACTAACTAAAGCCCCATCATTTATTTATTGATGTTGTGAAAATAAGTGAGCTTGCTTTGGTGAGTGCTGAACTTTCTGTTTGTATATTTTTAAGTAGGTGGCCATGGGCTACATGCACCCCACCATATGAGTGGTGAGTGCAGACACTGCACCCCGCTTCTGGGGTGGTGAGTGCTGTGGTTTTATATTTGTTGGTATATTATAGGGTTAATCTTTGGTTAACTCATATTAACTGTGGCCACAAGCTTTGTTCATGCACCCCTATGCAAGCCCAATTATCTTATACCTGAGTCAGCTGTTCTTTGGTGGTTTATCAGCCAGTGTCAGGTGACTAGTGTACCTTTAAAAGCCATGGAGTATTTTTCAGATACACAGTAAACCAAGTGGGCATATTTGCAGTTATATTATGTGATACAGTTGCTAGGTTTTAATTTTTGAGACTCTGGGATAGTGTAGGACCTGCATGAAGGTGGGGTACCTTGGCGAGCGGTTTGCAGGCTTCCGTGCATTGTCCAATTCACTAACTAAAGCCCCATAATTTATTTATTGATGTTGTGAAAATAAGTGAGCTTGCTTTGGTGAGTGCTGAACTTTCTGTTTGTATATTTTTAAGTAGGTGGCCATGGGCTACATGCACCCCACCCTATGAGTGGTGAGTGCAGACACTGCACCCCGCTTCTGGGGTGGTGAGTGCTGTGGTTTTATATTTGTTGGTATATTGTAGGGTTAATCTTTGGTTAACTCATATTAACTGTGGCCACAAGCTTTGTTCATGCACCCCTATGCAAGCCCAATTATCTTATACCTGAGTCAGATGTTCTTTGGTGGTTTATCAGCCAGTGTCAGGTGACTAGTGTACCTTTAAAAGCCATTGATTATTTGGCAGATACACAGTAAACCAAGTGGGCATATTTGCAGTTATATTATGTGATACAGTTGCTAGGTTTTACTTTTTGAGACTCTGGGATAGTGTAGGACCTGCATGAAGGTGGGGTACCTTGGCGAGCGGTTTGCAGGCTTCCGTGCATTGGCCAATTCACTAACTAAACCCCCATCATTTATTTATTGATGTTGTGAAAATAAGTGAGCTTGCTTTGGTGAGTGCTGAACTTTCTGTTTGTATATTTTTAAGTAGGTGGCCATGGGCTACATGCACCCCACCCTATGAGTGGTGAGTGCAGACACTGCACCCCGCTTCTGTGGTGGTGAGTGCTGTGGTTTTATATTTGTTGGTATATTATAGGGTTAATCTTTGGTTAACTCATATTAACTGTGGCCACAAGCTTTGTTCATGCACCCCTATGCAAGCCCAATTATCCTATACCTGAGTCAACTGTTCTTTGGTGGTTTATCAGCCAGTGTCAGGTGACTAGTGTACCTTTAAAAGCCATGGAGTATTTGGCAGATACACAGTAAACCAAGTGGGCATATTTGCAGTTATATTATGTGATACAGTTGCTAGGTTTTACTTTTTGAGACTCTGGGATAGTGTAGGACCTGCATGAAGGTGGGGTACCTTGGCGAGCGGATTGCAGGCTTCCGTGCATTGGCCAATTCACTAACTAAACCCCCATCATTTATTTATTGATGTTGAGAAAATAAATGAGCTTGCTTTGGTGAGTGCTGAACTTTCTGTTTGTATATTTTTAAGTAGGTGGCCATGGGCTACATGCACCCCACCCTATGAGTGGTGAGTGCAGACACTGCATCCCGCTTCTGGGGTGGTGAGTGCTGTGGTTTTATATTTGTTGGTATATTATAGGGTTAATCTTTGGTTAACTCATATTAACTGTGGCCACAAGCTTTGCTCATGCACCCCTATGCAAGCCCAATTATCTTATACCTGAGTCAGATGTTCTTTGGTGGTTTATCAGCCAGTGTCAGGTGACTAGTGTACCTTTAAAAGCCATTGATTATTTGGCAGATACACAGTAAACCAAGTGGGCATATTTGCAGTTATATTATGTGATACAGTTGCTAGGTTTTACTTTTTGAGACTCTGGGATAGTGTAGGACCTGCATGAAAGTGGGGTACCTTGGCGAGCGGTTTGCAGGCTTCCGTGCATTGGCCAATTCACTAACTAAACCCCCATCATTTATTTATTGATGTTGTGAAAATAAGTGAGCTTGCTTTGGTGAGTGCTGAACTTTCTGTTTGTATATTTTTAAGTAGGTGGCCATGGGCTACATACACCCCACCCTATGAGTGGTGAGTGCAGACACTGCACCCTGCTTCTGTGGTGGTGAGTGCTGTGGTTTTATATTTGTTGGTATATATATATATATATATATATATATACATATACCGTGTCCGTGTGATCTGGCTCTCCTTTAGTATAAATTACTGCACCGTGTGCCTCCATGTGAGGTCAAGCATACATACTATAAACGCGGCACTCCTGGTGTCTGAATCAATAAACTTCTTTGGCAGGCAGATCGTTACTGACAACGTTTCAATGACATTTATTAAGTCATTTTCCTCAGGTAAAATTTATATATATATATATATATATATATACAGTATGTGATGTGCACTAGATATTTTTCGGGTTTTGTGTTTTGGCTTTGGATTTGGTTCCGCGGCAGTGTATTGGATTCGGACGCGTTTTGGCAAAACCTCCCTGAAAATTTTTTGTAGGATTTGGGTGTGTTTTGGATTCGGGTGTTTTTTTACAAAAACAGCTTAAATCATAGAATTTGGGGGTCATTTTGATCCCATAGTATTATTAACCTCAATAACCATAATTTCCACTCATTTTCAGTCTATTCTGAACACCTCACACCTCACAATATTATTTTTAGTCCTAAAATTTGCACCGAGGTCGCTGGATGACTAAGCTAAGCGACCCAAGTGGCCGACACAAACACCTGGCCCATCTAGGAGTGGCACTGCAGTGTCAGACAGGATGGCACTTCAAAAAAATAGTCCCCAAACAGCACATGATGCAAAGAAAAAAAGAGGTGCAATGAGGTAGCTGTGTGACTAAGCTAAGCGACCCAAGTGGCCAACAAAAACTCCTGGCCCATCTAGGAGTGGCACTGCAGTGTCAGACAGGATGGCACTTCAACAAAATAGTCCCCAAACAGCACATTTTGCAAAGAAAAAAAGAGGCGCAATGAGGTAGCTGTGTGACTAAGCTAAGCAACCCAAAGTGGCCGACACAAACACCTGGCCCATCTAGGAGTGGCACTGCAGTGTCAGACAGGATGGCACTTCAAAAAAATAGTCCCCAAACAGCACATGATGCAAAGAAAAAATGAAGTGCACCAAGGTCGCTGGATGGCTAAGCTAAGCGACACAAGTGGCCGACACAAACACCTGGCCCATCTAGGAGTGGCACTGCAGTGTCAGGCAGGATGGCACTTCAAAAAAATAGTCCCCAAACAGCACATGATGCAAAGAAAAATGAAAGAAAAAAGAGGTGCAAGATGGAATTGTCCTTGGGCCCTCCCACCCAACCTTATGTTGTATAAACAGGACATGCACACTTTAACAAACCCATCATTTCAGCGACAGGGTCTGCCACACAACTGTGACTGAAATGACTGGTTGGTTTGGGCCCCCACCAAAAAAGAAGCAATCAATCTCTTCTTGCACAAACTGACTCTACAGAGGCAAGATGTCCACCTCCTCCTCATCGTCCGATTCCTCACCCCTTTCACTGTGTACATCCCCCCTCCTCACACATTATTAATTCGTCCCCACTGGAATCCATCATCTCAGGTCCCTGTGTACTTTCTGGAGGCAATTGCTGGTGAATGTCTCCACAGAAGAATTGATTATAATTCATTTTGATGAACATCATCTTCTCCACATTTTCTGGAAGTAACCTCGTACGCTGATTGCTGACAAGGTGAGCGGCTGCACTAAACAATCTTTTGGAGTACACACTGGAGGGTGGGCAACTTAGGTAAAATAAAGCCAGTTTCTGCAAGGGCCTCCAAATTGCCTCTTTTTCCTGCCAGTATACGTACGGACTGTCTGACCTGCCTACTTGGATGCGGTCACTCATATAATCCTCCACCATTCCTTCAATGGTGAGAGAATCATATGCAGTGACAGTAGACGACATGTCAGTAATTGTTGGCGGGTCCTTCAGTCCAGACCAGATGTCACCACTCGCTCCAGACTGCCCTGCATCACCGCCAGCTGGTGGGCTCGGAATTCTTAGCCTTTTCCTCGCACCCCCAGTTGCGGGAGAATGTGAAGGAGGAGCTGTTGACGGGTCACGTTCCGCTTGACTTGACAATTTTCTCACCAGCAGGACTTTGAACCTCTGCAGACTTGTGTCTGCCAGAAAGAGAGATCCAACGTAGGTTTTAAATCTAGGATCGAGCACGGTGGCCAAAATGTAGTGCTCTGATTTCAACAGATTGACCACCCGTGAATCCTGGTTAAGCGAATTAAGGGCTCCATCCACAAGTCCCACATGCCTAGCGGAATCGCTCTGTATTAGCTCCTCCTTCAATGTCTCCAGCTTCTTCTGCAAAAGTCTGATGAGGGGAATGACCTGACTCAGGCTGGCAGTGTCTGAACTGACTTCACGTGTGGGAAGTTCAAAGGGTTGCAGAACCTTGCACAACGTTGAAATCATTCTCCACTGCGCTTGAGTCAGGTGCATTCCCCCTCCTTTGCCTATATCGTAGGCAGATGTATAGGCTTGAATGGCCTCCATCCTCTGAAGCATATAGAGGGTTGAATTCCACCTCGTTACCACCTCTTGCTTCAGATGCTGGCAGGGCAGGTTCAGGACTGTTTGCTGGTGCTCCAGTCTTCGGCACGCGGTGGCTGAATGCCGAAAGTGGCCCGCAATTCTTCGGGCCACCGACAGCATCTCTTGCACGCCACTGTTGTTTTTTAAATAATTCTGCACCACCAAATTCAATGTATGTGCAAAACATGGGACGTGCTGGAATTTGCCCAGATGTAATGCACGCACAATATTGCTGGCGTTGTTCGATGTCACAAATCCCCAGGAGAGTCCATTTGGGGTAAGCCATTCTGCGATGATGTTCCTCAGTTTCCGTACGAGGTTGACAGCTGTGTGCCTCTTCTGGAAAGCGGTGATACAAAGCGTAGCCTGCCTAGGAACGAGTTGGCGTTTGCGAGATGCTGCTACTGGTGCCGCCGCTGCTGTTCTTGCTGCGGGAGGCAATACATCTACCCAGTGGGCTGTCACAGTCATATAGTCCTGAGTCTGCCCTGCTCCACTTGTCCACATGTCCGTGGTTAAGTGGACATTGGGTACAACTGCATTTTTTAGGACACTGGTGACTCTTTTTCTGAGGTCTGTGTACATTTTCGTTATCGCCTGCCTAGAGAAATGGAACCTAAATGGTATTTGGTACCGGGGACACAGTACCTCAATCAAGTCTGTAGTTACCTGTGAATTAACGGTGGATAACGGAAACACTTTTCTCACCGCCCAGGCTTCCAAGGCCTGAGTTATCCGCTTTGCAGCAGGATGACTGCTGTGATATTTCATCTTCCTTGCAAAGTACTGTTGGACAGTCAATTGCTTACTGGAAGTAGTACAAGTGGTCTTCCGACTTCCCCTCTAGGATGACGATCGACTCCCAGCAGCAACAACAGCAGCGCCAGCAGCAGTAGGCGTTACACTCAAGGATGCATCGGAGGAATCCCAGGCAGGAGAGGACTCGTCAGACATGACAGTGACATGGCCTGCAGGACTATTGGCTTTCCTGTGTAAGGAGGAAATTGACACTGAGGGAGTTGGTGGTGTGGTTTGCAGGAGCTTGGTTACAAGAGGAAGGGATTTAGTGTTCAGTGGACTGCTTCCGCTGTCATCCAAAGTTTTTGAACTTGTTACTGACTTATGATGAATGCGCTTCAGGTGACGTACGGTATAAGGGAGGATGTTCCGAGGTGGTTAAAGTCCTTACCCCTACTTATTACAGCTTGACAAAGGCAACACACGGCTTGACACCTGTTGTCCGCATTTGTGTTAAAATAATTCCACACCGAAGAGGTGATTTTTTTTTGTAATTTGACCAGGCATGTCAATGGCCATATTCGTCCCACGGACAACAGGTGTCTCCCCGGGTGCCTGACTTAAACAAACCACCTCACCATCAGAATCCTCCTTGTCAATTTCCTACTCAGCGCCAGCAACACCCATATCCTTATCCTGGTGTACTTCAACAGTGACATCTTCAATTTGACTATCAGGAACTGGACTGCGGGTGCTCCTTCCAGCACTTGCAGGGGGCGTGCATGATCTCCCACCAGTAAATCCATGCTGTTTTGGATCCTGTAAGTTGTTTGATTTAAGATATTCCACTACTCTTTCTTTTAATAGTTTTTCCATTACTTTCCCTACTACCGATGTAAGGCTTACTGGTCTGTAGTTACTTGCTTCTTCCTTGCTTCCACTTTTGTGCAGTGGAACTACATCTGCTCTTTTCCAGTCCTCTGAAATAGCACCTGTATTTAGTGACTGGTTAAATAATTCTGTTAAAGGTGTAACCAGCACATCTTTTAGCTCTTTGAGTATCCTTGGGTGTATCCCATCTGGTCCCATTGATTTATCCACTTTTAGTTTTGAAAGTTCTGTTAGGACCTCCTCCTCTGTAAATGTATTTTCATCTACCTTATTTTTATGAATGTCCTTGCAACTTAACTGTGGCCCCATCCCTTCTTCAGTAGTAAATACTGAGCAAAAATAATTATTTAGGTGATCTGCTATTGCCTTGTCTCCCTCCACCAAATGCTCGCTCTCTGTCTTAAGTCTTATTATTCCTCCATTTGATTTTCTCCTTTCACTTATATACTTAAAAAAAGTTTTGCCCTTTTTATCTACTGACTGGGCCATTTTCTCCTCACCTTCTGCCTTTGCACATCTGATCACTTTCTTAGCATCCTTCCATCTGTCCAGATCTCTTTTTCGTTATTATTTTGAGTCTGTTTGTATTTCCTAAAAGCCATCTTTTTTGCTTTCACACTAGTTGATACTTCTTTTGTGAACCACACTGGCTTCCTTTTCCTGGTGCTTTTCCTAACCATTTTGATACAAAGGTCTGTTGCACTTAGTATTGCACTTTTCAGTTTTTTCCACCTCTCCTGCACTCCTTCCAAGTTCCTCCAGTCTGCAAAGTCAGCATTTCTAAAATCCAACACCTTTGTTTTTGTGTGACAGGAGTTGGATCCTGTCTTTATACTAAACCATACTGCTTGATGATCACTGGATCCCAGGTGCTCACCCACATATATATCAGATATCCTATCACCATTTGTAAGAATTAGATCTAATATTGAGTCTTTGCGAGTGGGCTCCCTCACCAATTGCTTGAAAGATGCTCCCTGTAAGGAATGTAGAAATTTGCCACTTGTAGCTGAACTTGCAAAAGACCCCTCCCAATTTACATCAGGTAAATTAAAGTCTCCCATGATTATGACTTCTCCCTTTAAAGCCATTTTAGAGATGTCCAACAATAGGTTCCTGCCCAATCCTGCCCCTGGCCTGGTGGTCTATAGATCACCCCAATGCGAATAATGTCCTTCAACAATGTCATTTCATCGTCTCGGCCATGACTAGTGGCAGCAGCTTCAGCACGAGGTGGAAGTGGATCTTGATCTTTCCCTATTTTACCCTCCACATTTTTGTTCTCCATTTTTTAATGTGTGGAATTATATGCCAGTATCAATAGCAATGGCCTACTACTATATATACTGCGCACAACTGAAATGCACCACAGGTATGGATGGATAGTTTACTTGACGACACAGAGGTTGGTAGAGCAGTGGCCTACTGTACCGTACTGCTATATATTATATACTGGTGGTCAGCAAACTGTGCAAAACTGAAATGCACCACAGGTATGGATGGATAGTATACTTGACGACACAGAGGTAGGTAGAGCAGTGGCCTACTGTACCGTACTGCTATATATTATATACTGGTGGTCAGCAAACTGTGCAAAACTGAAATGCACCACAGGTATGGATGGATAGTATACTTGACGACACAGAGGTAGGTAGAGCAGTGGCCTACTGCACCGTACTGCTATATATTATATACTGGTGGTCAGCAAACTGTGCAAAACTGAAATGCACCACAGGTATGGATGGATAGTATACTTGACGACACAGAGGTTGGTAGAGCAGTGGCCTACTGTACCGTACTGCTATATATTATATACTGGTGGTCAGCAAACTGAGCAAAACTGAAATGCACCACAGGTATGGATGGATAGTATACTTGACGACACAGAGGTAGGTAGAGCAGTGGCCTACTGCACCGTACTGCTATATATTATATACTGGTGGTCAGCAAACTGTGCAAAACTGAAATGCACCACAGGTATGGATGGATAGTATACTTGACGACACAGAGGTAGGTAGAGCAGTGGCCTACTGTACCATACTGCTATATATTATATAGTGGTGGTCAGCAAACTGTGCAAAACTGAAATGCACCACAGGTATGGATGGATAGTATACTTGACGACACAGAGGTAGGTAGAGCAGTGGCCTACTGTACCGTACTGCTATATATTATATAGTAGTGGTCAGCAAACTGTGCAAAACTGAAATGCACCACAGGTATGGATGGATAGTATACTTGACGACACAGAGGTAGGTAGAGCAGTGGCCTTCTGTACCGTACTCCTATATATTATATACTGGTGGTCAGCAAAATTATGCACCTTACTCCTACTATATACTACAATGCAGCACAGATATGGAGCGTTTTTCAGGCAGAGAACGTATAATACTGGTGGTCACTGGTCAGCAAAACTCTGCACTGTATTCCTCCTATATAATACTGCTGGTCCCCAGTCCCCACAATAAAGCAGTGTGAGCACAGATATATGCAGCACACTGAGCACAGATATGGAGCGTTTTTCAGGCAGAGAACGTATAATACTGGTGGTCACTGGTCAGCAAAACTCTGCACTGTATTCCTCCTATATAATACTGCTGGTCCCCAGTCCCCACAATAAAGCAGTGTGAGCACAGATATATGCAGCACACTAAGCACAGATATGGAGCGTTTTTTAGGCAGAGAACGTATAATACTGGTGGTCACTGGTCAGCAAAACTCTGCACTGTACTCCTCCTATAATACTGCTGGTCCCCAGAATAAATATATTTGTAGCCCCCTGAAAGCTCTGAAACAAAGTGAGAGGACGCCAGCCACGTCCTCTCACTATCATTTCCAATGCACGAGTGAAAAATGGCGGCGACGCGCGGCTCCTTATATAGAATCCGAATCTCACGAGAATCCGACAGCGGGATGATGACGTTCGGGCGCGCTCGGGTTAACCGAGCAATACTGGAGTATCCGAGTATGCCTCGGACCCGTGTAAAATGAGTGAAGTTCGGGGGGGTTCGGATTCCGAGGAGTCCTATCTTCAGTGTGTTTACTCTTTCTGTTCTTTGTATTTGGTGCTAAAAAAAAAACACATGAAAGTATGAGATTGCTTATAGTGAAACTTATATTTTTGTATCACTCCTGACAGTTGGTATATTAATTTTATAGATGTTCAAGATACTGCTAATAATAGTTCATCCACCAGATTTAAGCAAGGTGCAAGAAGCTTGCTCATTTCTAATTATGTAAACTAAAGTGCAAACATACACAGCTCAACAAAATCTCCTTTCCCCAATTAACTTTTTATATTTCTAAATGATTTATTACAAAATGGTTAAAAATAGAGTTACACTTGTATGGGAAACTATTACATTTGTACTTCTGGTAATAAGGATATGTTCAAGAACAAATTTGAAAATATGTTACATTTTATTTTCCCTTTCTAAAATGTCCTGTTTTTACTACTCTATTGGCTGTGCAGAGTTTCACAACACTCACCATTTATGGCTGAACTGCCATGCAAGATTCCAGCATGGTATGATGAGTAAATAACACTCCTGAGATAACAAGGAGAATAAAGCTGCAGTAGTGCTTTAAGAATCACTCCTCTGGTAGTGATAGCCTCAAGCAGGGCATAGATGAGACCATGTAGGGCAATGGTTCCCAAACTGTGTGCCGTGGCACCCTAGGGTGCCGTGAGGCTCTTGCAGGGGTGCCCTGAGTTGGTGGTATTGGACCAAATCAAATTATTTATGGTCAATGTAATAAGCAAAAACAGTGCTTGTGGCTGCCAGTCATAAAATATGTGGGCAAACAAAAGCAAATCCTGCCGCTCACCACATAACTGACCTAAGGATAATATATAAACATCATTTACTTAATTTAAAAAAAATGCTAAATGTTTTAATTAAGAAACTTTTGGTCTAGGGGTGCCGCGAAAAAATTTGTGATGCTCTAGGGTGCCGTGATTCAAAAAAGTTTGAGAACCGCTGATGTAGGGGGTTAAAGTAAAGTAGCAGAAAGCTCTTTGGGCAGTATAGCTGCCGGTGCTAAGTGGAAAAATAGATAAGGGTTGACTACGGAAATTAGTCACTGCTACTCTATGACAGGAGGAATAGCCACTGTTTGTGCATGAAGATTGGAGTCAGCAAGCTAGGGTAGATAAAATAAGTCAGATCACTTAAGGAAAGCTTTAAGACCCAGGCAGTCACAGGTACTGTTTCTGTGGGTTAGAACGAAGAGGCTAATAGCAGATGGCCTTTGAGCCTATGTGATCAGAAGATGTCTATGTCAGAGGTGGGTCAGAAGATGTCATTAGATTCCGCAGTCAAGTTTTGATCATGTTTAGCTGTAGGAACTTGATAAATAGCATAGAATCATTTATACTGTACATCCCCATACTATTGTATGGAGACAGCATTGCATATACAGATGTGTAGTCATACACCTACAGGAGCCGAAATACACCGTACGGCGCAAGACGCCGCCTGACATGACTGAGCACTCTCAGAAATGTTTTTTCTTTAAATTTAGCATTTTATTCACAGAGAAACACTACTCATAGGGCGGGAGATTGCAGGGTGATATTCAAATGTCCCCCGTTATTACCAGTATTGCTCCCATAGCAGTCAGGTTTAGCCACATAAAGCAGCTAAACCCATCTAACTGAATGGGTGTGATGCAAAAAGTCCCACTTAAGTGGGCAAATGGGTCACTTTTTGAGCATTTCAGCTCGCCACCCATAGGGTTAGTGAACTGTAATGAAGTTCTCTTGCCCATCGACAGAAACATTTGAATAGTTGCCGGCATGCGGGTGTGGGGACCCGCAACAAGAATTGATACCAGCCAAATTGTATTACAGATGCTGGCTTGTGACTTTAACTGCACAGGAATTATCTACAATGTAGATGAAGCACAACAAAGCTTGGTGTGAGAAAAAAGCATAAATGAGTACTGTAGCTTTTTTATGCACATTTGTTATCCCATAGAGCAGTTTAATGGTAAAAAATAGATGTACAGTAATATGCACAGTTTTGGTCAACACAGGGAAAGGGGCAAGTAGCTGCCATCAGCTCTTGAATTAAACAACATGGGATCCCATACTGTATATACCTGTTTATGCCTGTTTTGAGAGGCATACAGTTTATGTGATCAATAGCTGTACTTGTAGTGCCATATTGGAGGATACCTGGCTCTCAATTTAAAAACACTTAAATGTATGACCCAATATGGACTCTCACTATTTATAGTTAGGATGATTCTTAGTTGCAACACCTTGAAGTACCAGTTGGATTATCATATATTTGCAAATGTATGCATACCTCCCAACCATCTCAATTTTAGCAGGTTAGTCACACTTTTCAGGCACTGTCCCACTCATTACACAGTGTACCGCAGGTGGTGAGGAAGTTGGGAACACTGTTGCATTTCATAGCAGATCAGCAGTGAATGGATGCTGCTTGCATTTAGTGCTGGGAGGAGGCTGGGGACAGCACACCAGGGACAGCACACCAGTTGCCAGAGGGATGGGTTCTTCCCCAGCATGACAAAAAATGGTTGAGTGATACACAGTCACACCCCTAAAACAGCTCACCAGGGGGCATGGCATAGTGGGATATAAGGCCACATCCCTTTTTTGTATGCGTGAATTTTCAGCAAGCGCACAAAGTCCCATCTCCAGATTTCAGAATGTTGGGAGGACTGTGTGTTTCTGTGTGTTTTTCTTGTCTGGATCAATCCCATCTTTATAACCAACTTGTTAAGCCTATAACTTGGTTAAGACACTTGTATTTTGGATATCAATGTTAAGAGAGGGAAATATATATAAGATGTCAGTAGCTGACAGAGAGTCCTGATCTTTGTAGGGGATGCGGTTATGTGACCAGCCGGTCACAATACTGATGCCAGGATCCCGAACGCTGAATAGCCCGTCAGTCAGCATGCTGACCAACAGTGACTATTCCCACTCATGGGTGTCCACGACACCCACAGAGTGGGAATAGAACATGTGGCGAGCACTGCAAGCCTCCAAACCCGCTGTGCGGTGAGAGCAGCGAGCCCGCAAGGGGCTTCATTGCGCTCGCTTCCCCCACCAGCCATCTAACAGCCAGGATCCCGGCATTGGTATGGTGACCAGCGGTCTTCCAACTGCCGGTCATCTGAATCCAACCCCTTTGTAGTTCAATGCTAGAGGAGTTTTGGAATACCTCCTGGTAAGTTGGTTCTCACTTTAAAAAAACACACAAATATATTATGCAATATAGGGGCTCTCCTTGTCTAAATTGTCTAAATTAAGGGACCACTCTTAGTAGAAGCACGTTGATGCAGCAACTGTATTATCATATTTGCAACTGAGTGTAAACTAAGTTTTCTGTCTTTTATTGACATATATAATGCTATCTTTTTATTGGCTTATTGTAGTGTTCTGGGGACAATTCTTTATTGTTTTTAACTTGTTTAATCCTATAAATAGATTAAGCAACTTGCATTTTGTGTATATCTGCCCAGACAGGCAGTGCCATTAGTGCATCTGTCAATAAATGAAAAATACATAAATTGAAACATAAATACTATCAGTGGTAGACAGAGGACAGGATCTACATCATGAAAGCTAAAAGCTCTAAGAAATTTGGGAATTCATTATGGGTTCTCTTGGCATCTCATTTGAACAGGCATTCTGGTTTCCTCCCACAATCCAAATACATACCTGAAGGTTAATACTAGTTTGTATATGTAGTAGAAACTATAGATTGTAAAATCCACTGTAGTAGACTAATGTGAGTGACCAAATATTCTCTGTAAATGTGCTGCGGAACACGTGTGGCCAATCTATTTTGTGTGGAGGAGCGCTCCTCCCCTCTAGACTGCTTCCTCTCATCTCACATCTCTTGTGCACACATAATGTAGTGGAAATCTCTGGGTGGGACATGGTATTATCACTAGTAAAAGAACCTTGGGCTAGGATTGGATTTATGACATATTGCAGTATTTATATGTCCAACAGGCTGGACATACGGACAGGGCTGCCATCAGAAATTATGGGGCCCGGGACTGACAAAATTACACAGGGCCCCTCCCACCCCAAAAAAAGATTCTGCCACTCTACTCTACTCCTATGTGATGTCATACATTGTGACCTTACATAAAGGTGGAGTACTGCGGACCTACAGGAACTGTTTACAGAGAGCTGATGCGCAGATAAGGCTTGTTTTAAGAAGTCCTCCTTGTAGAGCTGCACCAGTCTGTTGATTCACAGACTGGTGCAGCTCTACCGGTATTGGCGATAGGAGCCAGGGGTGGGCCCCCCTCTCTTTAAGGGCCCAGGACACTAGTCCCCACAGTCCCCCCCTGATGGCTGCCCTGCATACGGATGTGTCCTCTGTCATTGTTGCTGCAGTCACGTTAAATCGCGCCTAGTCCAGAGTGCCAGATATCTTTTCTTGATTCTTTGTTCCGCCAGAAATGCGTCTTATTCGTATTGCTGTGTGAATAGGACACACAAGCAGACTATGCTGATTAAAATGATATGCGGCATGTGTATATTCTGTGTGCGACTGCAGTTGTATCTGCATATGAAATGCTATGTTACAGTGCCAGTGACTGTTTTCGTATATAGATAATATATATACGTATATACTGTAGATGCATTTCGTATATAGATAAAGCTGCAGTTGCGCTCAGAAGATACACATGCTACATATAATTTTAATCAGTGTAAACTGATTGTACGTCTTATTTGCATACCAATGCAAATAAGTGCATTTTCGGAGGAAAAGACACCCGGCGCTGGCCCAGACGCACGGGAGCTGGCGGCTTTCATATGCCCTGTGTGCCGCGACTCAAAATGGGCGCATCTGTATATACATGTAGTATATATGTAGACTGTTGGGTGCTGTGAATCGTAAAATGTAAACAACATATTGGGGGGAATTCAATTGTTTGAAAAGTCAGTTGGGTGTCTGTTTTTTCCTGTTTATTAGATAGGAAAAAACAGTCACCCAATTTACTTTTCAAACAATTGAATATCCCCCTATGTGTCTCAGATTATTAGATAAATGGTTTTACTTTATTCTTCTGGTTTCTGCCCTCACTCCGTGCCACTTCATGATTTTTGCTTGTTCGTCCCTGCACTTTCCTGCGACCCCCTCCAATATCTCCCTGCTACTGCAATCATCATCTCATTCTCTCACTCCCTTCATGGGGCAAATTGCTGCCATCTTTAGGTAGCCTGTTGTTCATATAAGTTTGAAAGATGGTCTGTAACACAAGGGGAAAAGATGACAAAGATGACAGCATTTCAGTAACGGAAAAGAAACTGAATTAACACTTGGAAGCCAGTTGTCTGTTACTGCAAAAATAAAGAATTACATTTAATTTGCAAATACTGTATCCCTGTGATTTGAATGTCTGACTGTTGTACTAAACAGCCTGATCATTGTACATGCACACCTTCACCTGTAGTGCAGCTGCACATCATATACTCATACCAAAGTACATATATTACATTCATGTTGAATTGCAGTTTTGTTGGAAATTACAAACATTTCTTTAAAAATCCAGTGAGTGCCACCTCAGTTTCATTATTTGGAAACCTATATCTACAGTATGTTAACAAATGGGCAAAAGTACTATAGATTTATTTGTGGCTGAATACAGTACAGGACCACAATGATTACATTGAAGAGTTCTCAAAGGAACATCTTGCTAACATAAATTCTCCACAGTCTGATTTAATGAGACTGGTTGAAACTTGCAGTCAGTCTTATATACTGTAGTACATACTGTTGGAGAAAAACTTCTGTGCATTGGCCATGTACCTGATTGCCGTTTATGAACCATTCTCTGCTCAGCAAAATGTGTATGAAGAAGAGATAAAAAAGGGAAACGATTTTCATAGTGTTCTTCATTCTTATTCTGCTGATTTTAGAGGGTTGAGATTTACTCAGAGGGAGCAATAATTGGAACTTACAGGGTTAGTATTAATAATGCCCCTCCAACGACTTCACACAGGGAAGTCAGGAAAGATTAACAACTGGGTACAGTAGTATTAATCCAATTTATTTTATCCAAAATCCAAAATAAATAAAAAATTGTGCGAGACTAAGACAGTGATACGCTTGTTTTATCAAGGTTCAATGTATACAAGCTTTGTTTCCTGCAGAAACTAGTGATGTGCACCGGACATTTTTCGGGTTTTGTGTTTTGGTTTTGGATTCGGTTCCGCGGCCGTGTTTTGGATTCGGACGCGTTTTGGCAAAACCTCACCGAAAATTTTTTGTCGGATTCGGGTGTGTTTTGGATTCGGGTGTTTTTTTCAAAAAACCCTAAAAAATAGCTTAAATCATAGAATTTGGGGGTCATTTTGATCCCATAGTATTATTAACCTCAATTACCATAATTTCCACTTATTTCCAGTCTATTCTGAACACCTCACACCTCACAATATTATTTTTAGTCCTACAATTTGCACTGAGGTCGCTGGATGGCTAAGCTAAGCGACACAAGTGGCCGACACAAACACCTGGCCCATCTAGGAGTGGCACTGCAGTGTCAATCAAGACAGGATGGCACTTCAAAAAAATTGTCCCCAAACAGCACATGATGCAAAGAAAAAAAGAGGCGCACCAAGGTGGCTGTTTGACTAAGCTAAGCGACACACGTGGCCGACACAAACACCTGGCCCATCTAGGAGTGGCACTGCAGTGTCAATCAAGACAGGATGGCACTTCCAAAAAATTGTCCCCAAACAGCACATGATGCAAAGAATAAAAGAGGCGCACCAAGGTCGCTGGGTGGCTAAGCTAAGCGACACAAGTGGCCGACACAAACACCTGGCCCATCTAGGAGTGGCACTGCAGTGTCAGGCAGGATGGCACTTCCAAAAAATTGTCCCCAAACAGCACATGATGCAAAGAAAAAAAGAGGCGCACCAAGGTCGCTGTGTGACTAAGCTAAGCGACACAAGTGGCCGACACAAACACCTGGCCCATCTAGGAGTGGCACTGCAGTGTCAGGCAGGATGGCACTTCAAAAAAATTGTCCCCAAACAGCACATGATACAAAGAAAAAAAGAGGCGCACCAAGGTGGCTGTGTGACTAAGCTAAGCGACACAAGTGGCCGACACAAACACCTGGCCCATCTAGGAGTGGCACTGCAGTGTCAATCAAGACAGGATGGCACTTCAAAAAAATTGTCCCCAAACAGCACATGATGCAAAGAAAAAAAGAGGCGCACCAAGGTGGCTGTTTGACTAAGCTAAGCGACACAAGTGGCCGACACAAACACCTGGCCCATCTAGGAGTGGCACTGCAGTGTCAATCAAGACAGGATGGCACTTCCAAAAAATTGTCCCCAAACAGCACATGATGCAAAGAATAAAAGAGGCGCACCAAGGTCGCTGGGTGGCTAAGCTAAGCGACACAAGTGGCCCATCTAGGAGTGGCACTGCAGTGTCAGGCAGGATGGCACTTCCAAAAAATTGTCCCCAAACAGCACATGATGCAGAGAAAGAAAGAGGCGCACCAAGGTCGCTGTGTGACTAAGCTAAGCGACACAACTGGCCGACACAAACACCTGGCCCATCTAGGAGTGGCACTGCAGTGTCAGGCAGGATGGCACTTCAATAAAATTGTCCCCAAACAGCACATGATGCAAAGAAAAAAAGAGGCGCACCAAGGTCGCTGTGTGACTAAGCTAAGCGACACAAGTGGCCGACACAAACACCTGGCCCATCTAGGAGTGGCACTGCAGTGTCAATCAAGACAGGATGGCACTTCAAAAAAATTGTCCCCAAACAGCACATGATGCAAAGAAAAATGAAAGAAAAAAGAGGTGCAAGATGGAATTGTCCTTGGGCCCTCCCACCCACCCTTATGTTGTATAAACAGGACATGCACACTTTAAGGAACCCATCATTTCAGCGACAGGGTCTGCCACACGACTGTGACTGAAATGACTGGTTGGTTTGGGCCCCCACCAAAAAAGAAGCAATCAATCTCTCCTTGCACAAACTGGCTCTACAGAGGCAAGATGTCCACCTCATCATCATCCTCCGATTCCTCACCCCTTTCACTGTGTACATCCCCCTCCTCACAGATTATTAATTCGTCCCCACTGGAATCCACCATCTCAGGTCCCCGTGTACTTTCTGGAGGCAATTGCTGCTGGTGAATGTCTCCACGGAGGAATTGATTATAATTCATTTTGATGAACATCATCTTCTCCACATTTTCTGGAAGTAACCTCGTACGCCTATTGCTGACATGGTGAGCGGCTGCACTAAACACTCTTTCGGAGTACACACTGGAGGGAGGGCCTCCAAATTGCCTCTTTTTCCTGCCAGTATACGTACGGACTGTCTGACGTGCCTACTTGGATGCGGTCACTCATATAATCCTCCACCATTCTTTCAATGGTGAGAGAATCATATGCAGTGACAGTAGACGACATGTCAGTAATCGTTGGCAGGTCCTTCAGTCCGGACCAGATGTCAGCACTCGCTCCAGACTGCCCTGCATCACCGCCAGCGGGTGGGCTCGGAATTCTTAGCCTTTTCCTCGCACCCTCAGTTGCGGGAGAATGTGAAGGAGGAGCTGTTGACGGGTCACGTTCCGCTTGACTTGACAATTTTCTCACCAGCAGGTCTTTGAACCTCTGCAGACTTGTGTCTGCGGGAAAGAGAGATACAACGTAGGTTTTAAATCTAGGATCGAGCACGGTGGCCAAAATGTAGTGCTCTGATTTCAACAGATTGACCACCCGTGAATCCTGGTTAAGCGAATTAAGGGCTCCATCCACAAGTCCCACATGCCTAGCGGAATCGCTCTGTTTTAGCTCCTCCTTCAATGTCTCCAGCTTCTTCTGCAAAAGCCTGATGAGCGGAATGACCTGACTCAGGCTGGCAGTGTCTGAACTGACTTCACGTGTGGCAAGTTCAAATGGTTGCAGAACCTTGCACAACATTGAAATCATTCTCCACTGCGCTTGAGTCAGGTGCATTCCCCCTCCTTTGCCTATATCGTGGGCAGATGTATAGGCTTGAATGGCCTTTTGCTGCTCCTCCATCCTCTGAAGCATATAGAGGGTTGAATTCCACCTCGTTACCACCTCTTGCTTCAGATGATGGCAGGGCAGGTTCAGGAATGTTTGGTGGTGCTCCAGTCTTCTGTACGCGGTGCCTGAATGCCGAAAGTGGCCCGCAATTCTTCGGGCCACCGACAGCATCTCTTGCACGCCCCTGTCGTTTTATTAAATAATTCTGCACCACCAAATTCAATGTATGTGCAAAACATGGGACGTGCTGGAATTTGCCCAGATGTAATGCACGCACAATATTGCTGGCGTTGTCCGATGTCACAAATCCCCAGGAGAGTCCAATTGGGGTAAGCCATTCTGCGATGATCTTCCTCAGTTCCCGTAAGAGGTTGTCAGCTGTGTGCCTCTTATGGAAAGCCGTGATACAAAGCGTAGCCTGCCTAGGAACAAGTTGGTGTTTGCGAGATGCTGCTACTGGTGCCGCCGCTGCTGTTCTTGCTGCGGGAGGCAATACATCTACCCAGTGGGCTGTCACAGTCATATAGTCCTGAGTCTGCCCTGCTCCTCTTGTCCACATGTCCGTAGTTAAATGGACATTGGGTACAACTGCATTTTTTAGGACACTGGTGAGTCTTTTTCTGAGGTCTGTGTACATTTTCGGTATCGCCTGCCTAGAGAAATGGAACCTAGATGGTATTTGGTACCGGGGACACAGTACCTCAATCAAGTCTATAGTTGCCTCTGAATTAACGATGGATACCGGAACCACGTTTCTCACCGCCCAGGCTGCCAAGGCCTGAGTTATCTGCTTTGCAGCAGGATGACTGCTGTGATATTTCATCTTCCTCGCAAAGTACTGTTGGACAGTCAATTTCTTACTGGAAGTAGAACAAGTGGTCTTCCGACTTCCCCTCTGGGATGACGATCGACTCCCAGCAGCAACAACAGCAGCGCCAGCAGCAGTAGGCGTTACACTCAAGGATGCATCGGAGGAATCCCAGGCAGGAGAGGACTCGTCAGACTTGACAGTGACATGGCCTGCAGGACTATTGGCTTTCCTGGGTAAGGAGGAAATTGACACTGAGGGAGTTGGTGGTGTGGTTTGCAGGAGCTTGGTTACAAGAGGAAGGGATTTAGTGGTCAGTGGACTGCTTCCGCTGTCACCCAAAGTTTTTGAACTTGTCACTGACTTATGATGAATGCGCTGCAGGTGACGTATAAGGGAGGATGTTCCGATGTGGTTAACGTCCTTACCCCTACTTATTACAGCTTGACAAAGGCAACACACGGCTTGATACCTGTTGTCCGCATTTGTTTTGAAATAATTCCACACCGAAGAGGTGATTTTTTTTTGTATTTTGACCAGGCATGTCAATGGCCATATTCGTCCCACGGACAACAGGTGTCTCCCCGGGTGCTGACTTACCTCACCATCAGAATCCTCCTTGTCAATTTCCTCCCCAGCGCCAGCAACACCCATATCCTCATCCTGGTGTACTTCAACAGTGACATCTTCAATTTGACTATCAGGAACTGGACTGCGGGTGCTCCTTCCAGCACTTGCAGGGGGCGTGCAAATGGTGGAAGGCGCAAGCTCTTCCCGTCCAGTGTTGGGAAGGTCAGGCATCGCAACCGACACAATTGGACTCTCCTTGGGTATTTGTGATTAAGAAGAACGCACAGTTCTTTGCTGTGCTTTTGCCAGCTTAAGTCTTTTCATTTTTCTAGCGAGAGGATGAGTGCTTCCATCCTCATGTGAAGCTGAACCACTAGCCATGAACATAGGCCAGGGCCTCAGCCGTTCCTTGCCACTCATTGTCGTAAATGGCATATTGGCAAGTTTACGCTTCTCCTCAGACGATTTTAATTTTGATTTTTGGGTCATTTTACTGAACTTTTGCTTTTTGGATTTTACATGCTCTCTACTATGACATTGGGCATCGGCCTTGGCAGACGACATTGATGGCATTTCATCGTCTCGGCCATGACTAGTGGCAGCAGCTTCAGCACGAGGTGGAAGTGGATCTTGATCTTTCCCTATTTTAACCTCCACATTTTTGTTCTCCATTTTTTAATGTGTGGAATTATATGCCAGTATCAATAGCAATAGCCTACTACTATATTTGGTATACTGGTGGTCACTGTGTCAGCAAACTGCAAAACTAAAATGCACCACAGGTATAGAATGTAGATGGATAGTATGCTTAATAGATGATGACACAGAGGTAGGTACAGCAGTGGCCTACCGTACTGCTATATATAGTATAATGGTGGTCACTGTGTCAGCAAACTGCAAAACTAAAATGCACCACAGGTATAGAATGTAGATGGATAGTATACTTAATGGATGACGACACAGAGGTAGGTACAGCAGTGGCCTACCGTACTGCTATATATAGTATACTGGTGGTCACTGTGTCAGCAAACTGCAAAACTAAATTGCACCACAGGTATAGAATGTAGATGGATAGTATACTTAATAGATGACGACACAGAAGTAGGTACAGCAGTGCACTCTGCACTGTACTCCTCCTATATAATATTAATTATACTGGTGGTCCCCAGTCCCCACAATAAAGCAGCACACTGAGCACAGATATGGAGTGTTTTTCAGGCAGACAACGTATACTGGTGGTCACTGTCAGCAAAACTCTGCACTGTACTCCTGCTATATAATACAGCTGCTCCCCAGTCCCCACAATTAAGCAGTGTGAGCACTCAGCACAGATATATTATGCAGCACACTGAGCACAGATATGGTATGGAGCGTTTTTTTCAGGCAGAGAACGGATAAAAACTGGTGGTCACTTATCAGCAAAACTCTGCACTGTACTCCTCCTAACAGCTGCTCCCCAGTCCTCCCCACAATTAAGCAATAAAGCAATCAACTTCAACAATAAACGGAGAGGACGCCAGCCACGTCCTCTCCCTATCATCTCCAATGCACGAGTGAAAATGGCGGCGACGCGCGGCTGCTTATATAGAATCCGAATCTCGCGAGAATCCGACAGCGGGATGATGACGTTTGGGCGCGCTCGGGTTAGCCGAGCAAGGCGGGAAGGTTCGAACCTGCCTCGGACCCGTGTAAAAAGGGTGAAGTTCGGGGGGGTTCGGTTTCCGAGAAACCGAACCCGCTCATCTCTAGCAGAAACATTATTACAAATATTGCATACAATTACCTAAGGCTGTGTGTATAAGGTGTATACAAAACATAAATGCTTTTACTGTTTAGACTTGTGTCCCATTTCCAAGATATCTCATTTTGGGTATGCAAATATTCCAAAATGTGGAAAAAATACAAAATCCAAATATGTCTGGTTCCAAGCATTTTGGATATGCGAGACTCAACCTGAACATTTTTTTACAGTTGTCTACATTACATTTTTGTACTAGTTTTAGAGCATTTGTGTACGATATTGTGAGTCCAGGACTGCCGGGGAGTTTCTGGGGGAGTTCAAGAGAAATAACATGCGGTTCATCTTTCTAAAGTATGGCCACCTTCAGGTATGCACATTCATGCGGAAGTCTGTTTCATTACAAAAAAATGCATTTGCATACTCGCACTTACAGATGTGTCCTCTAACACTCTTGCTGCTGTAGCCTCCCGCAGCTAACAAAGGGCCTAATTTAGACCTCATCGCAACAGCAATTTTTTTCTCTAATGGGCAAAACTATGTGCAGTGCAGGTGGGGCAGATATAACATGTGCAGAGACAGTTAGATTTGGGTGGGGTGTGTTCAAACTGAAATCTAAATTGCAGTGTAAAAATAAAGCAGCCAGTATTTACCCTGCACAGAGACAATATAATCCACCCAAATCTAACTCTCTCTGCACATGTTATATCTGCCCCACCTGCAGTGCAGCATGGTTTTGCCATTAAAGAAAGATTTTCATTTTGCAATCAGGTCTGAATTAGGCCCCAAATCCATTGATATGCTAATAGTCACAGGTGTGTGTATATGCACGCACTCGCTAGCAGCCTGAACATTACTGCAATAACTACGGGTATCAGGAGCATTGCTAACCCCCAGTGGTGCAAGTAGAAAAAAATGTCTTAGTGGTACTGTGCGAGCATGCCATAGGTGCATGACGAAAAAATGGGTGTGTCCATGTGCCACAAAGGGGCATGGTCAGTGAAAATGGGGCTTGTCGACATGACACGCTCCCATTTCTCGTCACTCTGGGAACATTAATTTACATTCCATATGCATCTTACCTTAATTGTGGTTTCTCTGAAGAATGGGTACCCTCTGAAGAAATGTATCCTCCCTGGTCAGATATTGTCTTTAGGAAATCATATGGTCCGTAAGATGCCTGTTTGTGTAGGAATATAACTAAAGTCATAGTCATACAACAGAGGTTCAACCAGATTCATGCCAGCTGTGTCCCCTTCTACACCCTGTGTCTCCCAGTGACACCATTATCTTCCCCCCTGCATCTCCTAGCCACACCATCATCTCCCCCTGCATTTCTCAGCCGCATCGTCTTCTCCCCCGATACTCTCAGCCACACCATCATCTCCCCCAGTGTCTCTCAGCCTTCATTCTGTGTCTCTCAGCCTGCTTCCCCCCTCTTCAGTCTGTCTCTCAGCCTGTGTCCCCCTTTATTCTGTCTCTCTCAGGCTGCGTCCCCCCCTTCATTCTGTCTTTCTCAGCCTGCGTTCCCCCTCTTCATTCCTTCTCTTAGCCTGCATCTCCCCCCTACATTCTGTCTTTTAGCCTGCGTGTCCCCCCCTTCATTCTGTGTCTCATACTGAGTTCCCCCCTTCATTCTGTCTCTGACTGCATCCCCCCTTCATTCTGTCTCTCAGACTGTGTCCGTCCCCCCTTCATTCAGTCTCTCAGCCTGCATTCCCCCCCTTAATTCTGTCTCTCAGCCTGCATTACCACTCCACCCCTTATTCTCTCTCTCAGCCTGCATCTCCACCCCTTCGTTCTGTCTCTCAGCCTGTGTGTGTCCCCCCTTCAATCTTTTTCTCTCTCAGCCTGCGCCCCCCCTTAATTCTGTCTCTAAGACTGCATCCATCCCCCCTTCATTCTGTCTCTCAGCCTGAATCCCCCCTCATTCAGTCTCTCAGCCTGCATTACCCCCCTTTATTCCGTCTCTCAGCCTGCATTACCACCCACCCCCTTATTCTCTCTCAGCCTGCATTCCCCCCTGCATTCTGTCTCTCAGACTATGACCCCCCCCTTCATTCTGTCTCTCAGCCTCATTCCCCCCCCCATCACCGGCAGAGGGAAAGCAGGGCAGCGTGAAGCAGGAGGAAGCAGCGGCTCTTCCTTCCTGCTATGACACTGTGCTCCCAGCACGCAGCGCTGAAGCAGGAAGAGCCGCTGCTTTTGGCTGTGTGCCCATCGGACGGACCCGGCCGCGGTGGTGATGTGAGGGTGGATCATGGTGTATAGCTAGTTTTGAAAGTAGCTATACAGTCAACGGGGTGCGGGCATGATTGCTCCGCTGCGGACGTGTCCCAGATCAGTAGACGGGATGGGGGTGCGGGTGTGAGTGTGCTGCACTTCTCCATTTGGTGTCACCCCATGGAAGGGTGACACCCGGGTGTGGGCCGCACCCCCCCTCATGACGCCACTGATGGAGAGTATTTTGTAAACTCAAAATCTGCGATTTGTACCGCAGAATTTTTATTGCTATTTTTTTTAAAGACGAAATAATAATATTATCCAACCCAAAATGTTGCATTTTGCCTTTTAAAATTTAGCCTCTTTAGATTTCCTGGTAAAAATTACAGAAAACCTATGATTTTGGCAAAATACTCATCATTACATTTTGCATTACAGTATGCAGAAACTTAATGATTTTCTATCACAAAATAAAATAATAATCAAAATATATAGTAAATGCTGTTTATTGGTGTTTTTCATTTATATGTATCCAAGGTAGTTAATAATAATATTATTTTCATGTTATTTCAAATATTACATTTGTATTTTTAAGCCTTGCTCACACACATTCAATGTACAGTATTCAATTGTCTATACTTCCATGCATTTGAAATGCTAAGCTGCTACAGTATATATTGCTGTAAATCCAAAAAACGCATGATGAACATTTCTGAATTTGTAGTAAATAAATTGTGACTATGCAATCTCTAATGTCACTTCTTACTCAAGATTTTCTTTACTCTATTGTTGTCATTGCCCTCTGCCATATTACTGCCACATACAATATTCTCATCTTTATCTAAATAGCTACAAATACACGTCCTTCATTTTCTGAACAAGGACATTGTTCATAGAGTGACAACTTTATTTTAATGTGTGACAGTTTTAGCAGTAAGCAACCTTATGAGCTTTTCAGATATAGTATGACGATCACTTGATTCCAAGTCTCCACTTGACAAGTAATCCCATGGACCTTGTATAGTTTATAAAATAATGTGGCATACTGTAAGTAAAACATTTTGGCCATTGCAAAATAAAAAAAAAATGTCTATTCACTCACTTGGATAAAAGACAGTAAATTTATGACACAATGAAATTCAAAGGAAAATAGGAGTCAAGGACAAGCAACGTCAGTGCTTGTGTAAAATGCTTCGGTAATCCTCTCCTTACAATACATGTACTACAGTATGTTCTTGTACTATGATCTACAAGTAAGATACAAATGATTTATAGTTCTGTTAAAAAATATTGTAATACTGTTGATAGGTTGAATTTGATGTTAGTTCTCACGTCCCTTTGCTAAATAATTGATTTTAGCATACTAAAAAGTATCTAAATTAAAGTTCAGTAAAATAAATTATATTTCATGTCATGTAAAAAATAAAATAAAATGTGTAATATACCATAAATATATTTTTTAATCATTTAAATTTTAAATATACTGTAGAATTACCATAAAGTATTAGATATTAATGAATGATTTTACTACATGTTAGCACAACTGATAAAATGGAATCTAAGAAAAGGGTTTGTTTAAACTGAACAATTGCACCACTGTATTAAGCACACATATACAAGTAAGCATAAAAGTAACTGAAAACTATTTGTGTTATTAAATTAATAATAAAAAAATATTTGAAATAACACCCAACAGCACATATTGGTAACCAATAAAAGCAAATCAAATAAATCATTATCAATATAAATAAGTACTATACACAAGCTAAAAAAATAGGAAAAAAATCTACCATTAAATGAAATAGAGAATATATGGTAGCTCTATATTATACTACTACTAGACTTTCTCTATTGCCAGCTTTATTTAGACGTAGAGCTGTAGTGTTTAAAAAATATATGTTTACTGTATAATGACATTTACTGTATAATAAAGTATTGTAGTATTTCCAATTGTAAAGTGCAATGGAATATGCTGCACTACTCTATATAAGAATCTGTTAATAATATTATGAATTTTGAAGGTTTAGGTTTTTAACTGGTGTTTCAAACTGAAAATGGAGACTTGGGTTCTCCCTACTGTAGTGCAATAGTTGAAGATTTAGGCTAGTGGTATGTCTCCCTCACCAGAACATTTCCAAAATTCATGTTAACAAATCCTGATTTTGCAGCTTATAGTGGAAGTATTGTGTTCTACATAGAAAACTCAATTGCAATTAGTGGTAGATTTATCAAATCTTCAAGAAAGATAAAGTGGAGAAAGATAAAGTACCAATCAATCAGCTTCTGTTATTTTATAGACTATTCTAGAAAATTGAAAGCTAGAAAGATATTTTTTGTGCAAGTTGAATTTTTCTTGATTTTAAACAAGTAACATCAATATTGGGGGGATACAGAAATAAAGAGTGGGGAGGAAAGGGAGCATAGGAGGGGGAACAGACATGATACATCTCAAGAAACACAATAATATTATTGTTCAAACAGCAATGAAGTAATGAGTGATACAGTATCCTTAAAACATGTATCTAAGGAATCAGCCTGGTCTAGAGGCCTCAACAGGTCCAAAGGAAAAGTGATATTTTGAGATTAGTATATTCAATAGGTTCAGTGGGGGTATATGAAGAGGGAATTGAACACTTGCTGATCACGTGGGGAGGTATAATAGAATATGAGATATTTTAGAATTTGACCATGGAGCCCATTTCTTCACAGTATGAGACGGGGAGAATAAATCAAGAAGTGTTTCTGCTGTTTCAAATTCAAACTTGGATTGGACAGCTTTCACTATGTCGGTCCAATGGGGTAATGTGGAGGTAAGCCAATTGTGTGCCAGGAGGCGTTTGACTGTGGATAAAATATGGCAAATAACGTATGTATCAGAAGGGGGGATAGTTTCTGGAAATAAATGAAGTAGCGCTATCTTTGGATGTGGGAGGATATCACTTTGCACAACAACAGAAATGACATAAAATATTTGTTTCCAGAAATCGTTTAACAAAGGGCATGTCCAGAAGACATGATAAATCGACCCCACTCCCTGGCAATTGCGCCAGCATGTCCTCGGTGTATCCGATCATATCTTATGGAGCAGGGCAGGCGTCATATATAATCTATTACTAAGTTTGAAGTGTTGTTCGACATGAGAAATGCACTTAAATATGCCAAAGCATGTTCAAAACACAGCATGCCAATCATCTGACATCGTACAACCCAAGTCCATTTCCCATTTTTCATAATGAAGAAAATTTAGGAGGAATGCTCTCGAGTTGTGAGGGTAGAATACCATCTAGAAATAGCTCATTTTCTATTTGACTTGCTAAGTAGGGTTATTACCGATCTAGGGAGCAGTTGGAGAGCCGACGGGGAAGGGGAAGAACTATGTAGCCAATGTCTCAGTTGAAGAAATTTATAAAATTAATTCCAAGGAATGGAATACTTAGCCTGAATTTGAGAAAACGATAACAGTATACCCGAGTCAGTGATATCGTCCAATTTATAAATGTTACCTAATGACCACGAGGTGAAGCACAGGTCAGGTATCAAGTATGTTAGACTTTCCAGTGAAAGTTCCAGTGAGGGCAAAGAGACTGCAGTTATTCGAGATACGAGCATGTGCCATGCTGTGCAAACTGAATGTACGATGATAGAAGGGAGTGATAAATTATTCCCCTCTTTGGAGGGCAGTCTCAGTAAGTCTAGAAGTGGGAATTGGGAGAGAAGGCCCCATTCTATTAATACCCATGGCATTGGGTCATCACCCGGTTCCCAAGCTCCTAAGGAAGACAAAAGGGAGGCTAGTTGGTATGCATGAAGATCTGGAAAAGCTAAACCTCCTAAAGATTTAGGGAGGGCCATTGTTGTACGTGCTAGTCTCGGTTTTTCCCCCTTCCATACATAAGCTACAAATAGAGTATTAAATTTAGCAAGTAGCACATCTGGTAAGAGAATAGGTATTGTCCTAAATAAATATAGCAACTTGGGGAGTAATACCATTTTGAGAGCGGCTATACATAGATGGGCCATCCATTATACATGGTGCATCATCCAATCTTGTGTCAATTGTGAGAATTTAGCTAAAAGTGGGGGGTAGTTGCAGGATATGATGTCCCACATTGTCGTAGGTAAGTGTATGCCCAAATACTTAATGCTAGTGGCTTGCCATGCATAAGAGTAATTAGATTTTAGGTGGTCCAACATGAGGGAGGTAAACTTGATGGGCAGGGCTTCTGTTTTAGAAAAGTTTAGCTTGTAGAAGGATATGGACGAGTATTCTTGCAGTAATGTATGTAACTGCGGCAGTGATGTAAGGGGTTTGTGAAAGTTAACAAAACGTCATCCGCAAATATACAAATTTTGCTTGGAACGCCGAAAAGCTCAGGGACAGTTATTGTAGGGGTACATCTAATGGACGCGGCCAAAGGCTCGATCGCTAGGGGCGAATACCAATGGGGACAATGGACAGCCTTGGCGAGTGCCATTAGTAATGTTAAAAGGGACAGAAAGCAAATCACTAACAAGTAATCTGGCAGACGAGTTTGAATACAGGGGGTCAATACTAAACTTATGTTATACTGCTCGTAAGTATCCCCAGTGTAATCTGTCAAATGCCTTCTCTGCGTCCAGTGAAAGCAAAAGCAATGGTTCGGGGGAAGCAGAGAAGGCATTAAGAACATCAATTACCCTCCTAGTGTTTTCAGGGGCTTTGTGTCCGCTAATAAATCCCACTTGGTTTTGATGAACTAGAGACGGGAGGAGCGGTGATAATCTATTGGAGATAAGCTTGGCATAAATTTTCACATCCGAGTTTAACAGAGCGATAGGTCGATAATTGGCTAGGATCAAGGGTTTTTTCCCTGGTTTGGCAAATGTAATTATTTTTGATTCCAGCATTTCCGCCGGGAAAGTCCCCCTTTGTGAGGCCTCTTCAGAAACCAATTGTAATGGCCTAACGAGCATCTCTCAAAAGGATTTAAAAAAGTTGAAAGAATATCCATCAGGCCTCGGAGCTTTATCTAAAGGGAGTTCCCGAATTACCCTAGTTAACTCATCTATGGACCAAGGGATCTTCAAGTTGTGTAGGGTAGTGGCGTTTATGGAGGGTAGGGATAATTTCTCTAAAAAAAAAATCATTATCCTCCTCTGTCGGTTGGGGGGTCATAGGATCGTCACACAAATTATATAAGGATGAATAGTAAGCAGCAAAGGCATTTGCAATGTCTGAGGGATGAGAAACCTTCGTACCCTTTGAAGTTATGACTCCTTTAATTCTGTCCTGTGCCGGATTACTCCTAAATTTCCTAGCTAACATCCTACCCGCTTTATCACACTGGATATAGAATTTCTGTTTTAATTTAAACATGGTTTTGTGGATTTCCTGCAACGTCAAAGTATTCCACTCCTCTCTGGTTCTAAGTAGATCTTTATATATCGTCTTGTCTAAGGGGGATAATTTAAGTTTGAGTTCTAAATCAGCGAGGCGGGTTTCAATTTCTTTTAGCAATATGTTGTGTTTAACATGCCGTCTAGTGGCAGCTTGAATAAATGAGCCCCTAATAACTGCTTTTAAGGAACACCAATAATTAAAGACATTTGTTTCCTCAGGGGTGTTCATATCTAGAAATAACTGTAGGGCTCGTGATATAGAATCCTTAACATCAGGGTCATTTAAAAGATATCCATTAAGGCGCCATTGTCTAGAGGATCTTTTGGGGTCAGTTAGGCTCCAGCAAAGGGACAAATCAGAATGGTCTGACTAAGTGATGAGAAGTATTTGGGATTTCTGGATTTATTGTAAGGTCCATTTGTCTGACAGAGCCAGATCTATCCTTGAATGGGATCTATGTACTGGGGAATAAAAGGTATAGTCCCTACAGGAGGTTTTTTTTGCCCTCCAGATATCATAGAGGTCGTATTCATCCAGCAAGCGTCTAAATTGGGAAGATTGATCGCTAGAGGTGGTCTTGTGCAAGGGTCATAGTGGGGAGGATCTGTCCATATGGGGGTTTAAAACAAAATTGAAATCGCCTAAAATTACCAGCGCACCTGAACAGGTGTCCCGTAAAGCAGTGCAAAATTCTGGAGAAACGGAATCTGCTTAGAGTTGGGCGCATAGACAACTGCAAGGGTGATTTGTTTGTCATCTAGTATTCCATTAAGAATTAAATAGCAGCCCTCCGCATCAGACGTCTGTTTTTCTAATTTAAATTGACAAGTAGAGGAGAATAAAAGGGCAACTTCTACTTTCTTTTTTGGGCCATTGGACATATAACATAGGGGTAATTTGTAGTTGGAGAACTGGGGAGGGGAGGAGCTCATGAAGTGGGTCTCCTGGACAGCCACGACATGGGCTTTCAATTTTGCAAAGTGGCTTAAAGCATTTTTCTTCTTATTCGGTGAGTTGAGACCTTTTACATTAATAGAAATAACATTAACCATTATCTATGGGGAAGTAGGGATCGTCATAGTTCAAGAAATGCAGCATCATAGTCATAAGGAATTGTATAATGATTTGGATGTGATCCGGCTTATAGGTCCATATATATAATATGGAAGGGATGTACCTGAGCGGTAGAAATACAATTTTGGGGGTAGACGGATGAAGGTGGGGAAAAGACAAAAGGTAAATAAGCAAAAAAAAAACAGTGAGTACCATTAGGCACTACAACTGGAGGCCACTTCTGTAGGTGGCACATTGGTGGGCGTGGTGAAAGCTAGAAAGATATTGGTTGGTAATTTATCTATCTCCTCTTTATTACTCTCCAATGCTTCATACATCTCCCCTTAAGAGAGATCATATGGAGAAAACTGCTTAATACAGGTATACTTTATATACTTAGAGTTAAAATATGTACAGTATGTACTGTATGTATGTTTGTTCTTCATAGGCTCCTACATGGCTTGCTGGATCTAGACCAAACTTGGTACACATACCCTTCATTATCCAACTTAAAATACTGGCAGGGTTTTAGCTAAAGAAATGCACCACTTTCGGGCCCAGGGTCACATATATATATATATATATATATATATCTTATATATACAATTTACTGGTCTGTTTGTTTCACTGTCCAGTTATGCATATGGACACCTCTGCACCAACTGGGATGAAACCAGAGAGGTGGCCCAGTTGGATCCTAGCTAGCTTTTAGGGGGGTTAGGATCCAAGTTGGACCTCATGGTGGAAGGCTTCAGCAGAATTTTGACCCATGGAGTCTGTTCTGGTACTTCAATTAACATTTGGATCCCAGAAGACATACTAGGGTATAGGGTCCTGGTTGGACCTCCCATTGGTGTATGCTGGGAATAACTTTGACACAGATAACCTGTTCTGGAACTTCCACTGGATGGATTTGGATGCAAAGTTTAATGAACTGTAATAACTGACAGAAATTACCAAAATTCAATAACCTGAAATAACTGACTGAAATAACTATAAATCAATGAACTAAATTATCTGACAGAAATGGAGGTGGGAAGACAAAAAATGTTGTGTATCCAAAAGATTTGGAATAGCAACATTGATAACAGAAGGAAAACTTTCAACCCATTTCACAATGGTAAAGTGATTATAAAACTGAACATTAAGAAAAGTTGGGGATCAGGGCTACTGGCGACACCTCAAAAACAAAAACAAACACTCTTCAGCCACCTCATAGGTCTGTTGGAAGAGGTAATGAGCTACTAATTATTTTTAATATGTTGACAGTTACATCGAACACCGAATTGTTATCGAATTGATAACTTAACAACTGTAAAATTTAAACCAGGTACTTCAGCTAGTGTGTGTATGTATGTGTGTGTATATATATATATATATATATATATACACACACACACACACACACACACACACACATTTAAAAAAAAAAATATTGGAGAGAGGGGGCCTTGACTGCAAACCCTGGCCTCTTATTATGGGATGTGCTACCTTGCTGGGACTTAGTCCTACAATATTGGAAGAAGAGAGCAGGTGCACCATACACCACTGGAATTATGATAAATGTAATTATTCATCATATCCGAGGTTCTTGGCATACATTGGCCAATAAATGAGCCTGCCCACCATTGTCATGGTGACCTAATTGGACAGGTCCCTACCATTATAGGGGTTTGCCTCTGGTGTGCAAGGCACCCTAAAACCACCCCAGCCAAACCACCCCAGAGCATAAACAAATAAAGGAAAGAAGTGAAAAATCAGAGTGTTAGGCAAGTGAAAGTAGCTGCTGGGTGTTATAAAGTAGTGATGTGCACCGGACATTTTTCGGGTTTTGTGTTTTGGTTTTGGATTCGGTTCCACGGCCATGTTTTGGATTCGGACGCGTTTTGGCAAAACCTCACCGAATTTTTTTTCAAAAAACCCTAAAAAAACAGCTTAAATCATAGAATTTGGGGGTCATTTTGATCCCATAGTATTATTAACCTCAATAACCATAATTTCCACTCATTTCCAGTCTATTCTGAACACCTCACACCTCACAATATTATTTTTAGTCCTAAAATATGCACCGAGGTCGCTGGATGGCTAAGCTAAGCGACACAAGTGGCTGACACAAACACCTGGCCCATCTAGGAGTGGCACTGCAGTGTCAGGCAGGATGGCACTTCAAAAAAATAGTCCCCAAACAGCACATGATGCAAAGAAAAAAAGAGGCGCACCAAGGTCGCTGTGTGACTAAGATTAGCGACACAAGTGGCCGACACAAACACCTGGCCCATCTAGGAGTGGCACTGCAGTGCCAGACAGGATGGCACTTCAAAAAAATAGTCCCCAAACAGCACATGATGCAAAGAAAAAAAGAGGCGCACCAAGGTCGCTGTGTGACTAAGCTAAGCGACACAATTTGCCGACACAAACACCTGGCCCATCTAGGAGTGGCACTGCAGTATCAGACAGGATGGCACTCCAAAAAAATTGTCCCCAAACAGCACATGATGCAAAGAAAAATGAAAGAAAAAAGAGGTACAAGATGGAATTGTCCTTGGGCCCTCCCACCCACCCTTATGTTGTATAAACAGGACATGCACACTTTAAGGAACCCATCATTTCAGCGACAGGGTCTGCCACACGACTGTGACTGAAATGACTGGTTGGTTTGGGCCCCCACCAAAAAAGAAGCAATCAATCTCTACTTGAAAAAACTGGCTCTACAGAGGCAAGATGTCCACCTCATCATCATCCTCTGATTCCTCACCCCTTTCACAGTGTACATCCCCCTCCTCACAGATTATTAATTCGTCCTCACTGGAATCCACCATCTCAGATCCCTGTGTACTTTCTGGAGGCAATTGCTGGTGAATGTCTCCACGGAGGAATTGATTATAATTCATTTTGATGAACATCATCTTCTCCACATTTTCTGGAAGTAACCTTGTACGCCGATTGCTGACAAGGTGAGCGGCTGCACTAAACACTCTTTCGGAGTACACACTGGAGGGAGGGCAACTTAGGTAGAATAAGCCAGTTTGTGCAAGGGACTCCAAATTGCCTCTTTTTCCTGCCAGTATACGTACGTACTGTCTGACGTGCCTACTTGCATGCGGTCACTCATATAATCCTCTACCATTCTTTCAATGGTGAGAGAATCATATGCAGTGACAGTAGACGACATGTCAGTAATCGTTGGCAGGTCCTTCAGTCCGGACCAGATGTCAGCACTCGCTCCAGACTGCCCTGCATCACCACCAGCGGGTGGGCTCGGAATTCCTAGCCTTTTCCTCGCACCCCCAGTTGCGGGAGAATGTGAAGGAGGAGATGTTGATGGGTCACGTTCCGCTTGACTTGACAATTTTCTCAGCAGCAGGTCTTTGAACCTCTGCAGACTTGTGTCTGCTGGAAAAAGAAATACAACGTAGGTTTTAAATCTAGGATCGAGCACGGTGGCCAAAATGTAGTGCTCTGATTTCAACAGATTGACCACCCGTGAATCCTGCTTAAGCGAATTAAGGGCTCCATCCACAAGTCCCACATGCCTAGCGGAATCGCTCTGTTTTAGCTCCTCCTTCAATGTCTCCAGCTTCTTCTGCAAAAGCCTGATGAGGGGAATGACCTGACTCAGGCTGGCAGTGTCTGAACTGACTTCACGTGTGGCAAGTTCAAAGGGTTGCAGAACCTTGCACAACGTTGAAATCATTCTCCACTGCGCTTGAGTCAGGTGCATTCCCCCTCCTTTGCCTATATCGTGGGCAGATGTATAGGCTTGAATGGCTTTTTGCTGCTCCTCCATCCTCTGAAGCATATAGAGGGTTGAATTCCACCTCGTTACCACCTCTTGCTTCAGATGATGGCAGGGCAGGTTCAGGATTGTTTGGTGGTGTTCCAGTCTTCTGTACGCGGTGGCTGAATGCCGAAAGTGGCCCGCAATTCTTCGGCCACCGACAGCATCTCTTGCACGCCCCTGTCGTTTTTTAAATAATTCTGCACCACCAAATTCAATGTATGTGCAAAACATGGGACGTGCTGGAATTTGCCCAGATGTAATGCACGCACAATATTGCTGGCGTTGTCCGATGTCACAAATCCCCAGGAGAGTCCAATTGTGGTAAGCCATTCTGCGATGATCTTCCTCAGTTTCCGTAAGAGGTTGTCAGCTGTGTGCCTCTTATGGAAAGCGGTGATACAAAGCGTAGCCTGCCTAGGAACGAGTTGGCGTTTGCGAGATGCTGCTACTGGTGCCGCCGCTGCTGTTCTTGCTGCGGGAGGCAATACATCTACCCAGTGGGCTGTCACAGTCATATAGTCCTGAGTCTGCCATGCTCCACTTGTCCACATGTCCGTGGTTAAGTGGACATTGGGTACAACTGCATTTTTTAGGACACTGGTGACTCTTTTTCTGACGTCTGTGTACATTTTCGGTATCGCCTGCCTAGAGAAATGGAACCTAGATGGTATTTGGTACCAGGGACACAGTACCTCAATCAAGTCTCTAGTTGCCTCTGAATTAACGGTGGATACCGGAACCACGTTTCTCACCGCCCACGCTGCCAAGGCCTGAGTTATCTGCTTTGCAGCAGGATGACTGCTGTGATATTTCATCTTCCTCGCAAAGGACTGTTGGACAGTCAATTGCTTACTGGAAGTAGTACAAGTGGTCTTCCGACTTTCCCTCTGGGATGACGATCGACTCCCAGCAGCTACAACAGCAGCACCAGCAGCAGTAGGCGTTACACTCAAGGATGCATCGGAGGAATCCCAAGCAGGAGAGGACTCGTCAGACTTGCCAGTGACATGGCCTGCAGGACTATTGGCTTTCCTGGGTAAGGAGGAAATTGACACTGAGGGAGTTGGTGGTGTGGTTTGCAGGAGCTTGGTTACAAGAGGAAGGGATTTAGTGGTCAGTGGACTGCTTCCGCTGTCATCCAAAGTTTTTGAACTTGTCACTGACTTATGATGAATGCGCTGCAGGTGACGTATAAGGGAGGATGTTCTGAGGTGGTTAACGTTCTTACCCCTACTTATTACAGCTTGACAAAGGCAACACATGGCTTGACACCTGTTGTCCGCATTTGTGTTGAAATAATTCCACACCGAAGAGCTGATTTTTTTTTGTATTTTGACCAGGCATGTCAATGGCCATATTCGTCCCACGGACAACAGGTGTCTCCCCGGGTGCCTGACTTAAACAAACCACCTCACCATCAGAATCCTCCTTGTCAATTTCCTCCCCAGCGCCAACAACACCCATATCTTCATCCTGGTGTACTTCAACAGTGACATCTTCAATTTGACTATCAGGAACTGGACTGCGGGTGCTCCTTCCAGCACTTGCAGGGGGCGTGCAAATGGTGGAAGGTGCAAGCTCTTCCCGTCCAGTGTTGGGAAGGTCAGGTATCGCAACCGACACAATTGGACTTTCCTTGGGGATTTGTGATTTAGAAGAACGCACAGTTCTTTGCTGTGCTTTTGCCAGCTTAAGTCTTTTCATTTTTCTAGCGAGAGGATGAGTGCTTCCATCCTCATGTGAATCTGAACCACTAGCCATGAACATAGGCCAGGGCCTCAGCCGTTCCTTGCCACTCCTTGTCGTAAATGGCATATTGGCAAGTTTACGCTTCTCATCAGACGCTTTCAATTTTGATTTTTGGGTCATTTTACTGAACTTTTGTTTTTTGGATTTTACATGCTCTCTACTATGACATTGGGCATCGGCCTTGGCAGATGACGTTGATGGCATTTCATCGTCTCGGCCATGACTAGTGGCAGCAGCTTCAGCACGAGGTGGAAGTGGATCTTGATCTTTCCCTATTTAAACCTCCACATTTTTGTTCTCCATTTTTTAATGTGTAGAATTATATGCCAGTATCAATAGCAATGGCCTACTACTATATATACTGCGCACAACTAAAATGTACCACAGGTATAGAATGTAGATGGATAGTATACTTAATGATGACACAGAGGTAGGTACAGCAGTGGCCTTCGTACCGTACTGCTATATATACTGGTGGTCACTGTGTCAGCAAACTGCAAAACTAAAATGCACCACAGGTATAGAATGTAGATGGATAGTATACTTAATGATGACACAGAGGTAGGTACAGCAGTGGCCTTCCGTACCGTACTGCTATATATACTGGTGGTCACTGTGTCAGCAGACTGCACAACTGAAATGGACTACAGGTATAGAATGTAGATGGATAGTATACTTAATGACGACACAGAGGTAATTACAGCAGTGGCCTTCCGTACCGTACTGCTATAGATACTGGTGGTCACTGTGTCAGCAAAACTCTGCACTGTACTCCTCCTATATAATATTATACTGGTGGTCCCGACTCCCCAGTCCCCACAATAAAGCAGCACACTGAGCACAGATATGGAGTGTTTTTCAGGCAGACAACGTATACTGATGGTCACTGTCAGCAAAACTCTGCACTGTACTCCTGCTATATAATACAACTGCCCCCCAGTCCCCACAATTAAGCAGTGTGAGCACAGATATATGCAGCACACTGAGCACAGATATGGAGTGTTTTTTTCAGGCAGAGAACGGATAAAACTGGTGGTCACTGATCAGCAAAACTCTGCACTGTACTCCTCCTATATTAATATAAAGCTGCTCCCCAGTCCCCACAATGATATAAGCAAGCACAAATATTTGCATCAACTCAACAATGAATAAACGGAGAGGACGCCAGCCACGTCCTCTCCCTAACATTTCCAATGCACGAGTGAAAATGGCGGCGACGCGCGGCTGCTTATATAGAATCCGAATCTCGCGAGAATCCGACAGCGGGATGATGACGATCGGGCGCGCTCGGGTTAACCGAGCCATACGTGAGAATCCGAGTATGGCTCTGACCCGTGTAAAAAGGGTGAAGTTCGGGGGGGTTCGGTTTCCGAGAAACCGAACCCGCTCATCACTATTATAAGGAGGAGAGAAGTAAGGTGTCAGAGTGTTACAAGGTGAGGTTAGCTGATCAATGTTACAAGTGTAAAAGATGTTTGAAAAATGCTGCACAAATTCACCATGTGATTCAACAGAGTCTCACACTGTCATACTGTGACAATGGGCTTCTCCTCCACCAGATTATGCATGATACGTCACCCTTTCTGGAGACCGATGGTGTCTTAGAAATGTCTTAAAAATTAGTAAATAAATAAATTCATTCATTCATTCATTCAAGATTCTGGCCCAGGTGGGCCCCATAAGAAGTCTTGACTCCATACTGCTGTACCGCCCATATCCCCCTGATCATTGCCCTGTTTCTGTTAACTATAGTAGTGTTTATAGAAGGACATTTTTTCTCTAGGCCATGGAGATCAATTATTTGCAAGATAACAGGGAACCCAAATGTTTTGCAATGTACTTTGCTGAACTTTTGAGGTCTTACAAAAATGTATTATAGTACTAAAAAAGAGGGTTACTAATGTAAACATATACCGTAAGTGAGGTATATTTTTGCTTTACATTTACAGTGTATCTGAAAAACCAAAAAACAGAAAGACTTACTGAACAGATATAAAAGAATGATTACATTGTTTACAAAAACATACATTTTAAATGACCGTTCTTTTTTAGGTCTAGTTAAAATTGAGGACAAGGTGAAATATAAAATGTAAATGGTACTGTAAGTAAAATATAAAAAAGTGATGAGACCAATGATATTCTACTGTACAGTAAACTGCATAGTGCAGTTTCAAGCTTTGGTTTCCATTAAAATAATAAATGGACCAATATCACAAATGAGGAACGAATATTGACAGTGTAAATATATTATTATTTATTGTTCCCGGACGGTCTCTTACCACAAGGTTATCAATGACAAACAGCATGTAACAGAGTAAAAGACACAATCAGAATTACAGTATAAAATAAAAAAGCAGACTTTTTTAATTAAAAGAATAATGTGTATCAAAAGACATACACAGCTTTAGGTACACTTCAATGCAGTTCAAAGTTAGATAAACTTCATAAGGTGCATTCATGTCACTTCTAGGGATCCCCTCCTCTTTTTGCCTGAAAAAAGCTTAGATCAAGCAAGAAAGCAACTTTGGTGAACAACCTACTACAGTCTCAGATTTCACTCGAGGCTGGTATGTGCTCTTATAACGCTGGCTTGGAGCTCCGTCTTGATGGTTGTAGATAGTTCAATCCATCATAACTTTTGTGAAGTTATGTGACATGGTCATTTATATTGTATTAATGTGCGTGTTTTTGGTGCTCAGGTTTAATTGCAGATATAATAAATTCATACACGGTCCAATTATTATCTGGCACATCTTCTGAGTGAGAGTGAAAGAGAACATTTAAAGTGAGAGAGACAACACATTAGCTGTATTTATTAATTTCAGAGTATGCACACTATTAAGCTTTGCAATAGCTTTGAATGGTTCTGAATACTACATTATAAGCTCCCCATTGTTTTGTCATATATATATATATATATATGTGTGTGTATGTGTATATATATAATATATATACAAGGGTCCGTACTTGGGCTGCTACTGTTCAACATATTTATCAACGGCCTGGGAATAGGCCTGGAAAGCACAGTGTCAATCTTTGCAGATAATACTAAATTGTGTAAGGTAATTCAGAAAAAGATGTGGAGTCTCGGCAGAATGACTTAACTAAACTTGAAATCTGGGCTAAATGGAAAATGGGATTCAATATATAAAAGTGCAAAGTTATGCACTTCGGGACCAAAAACAAACTTGCAACCTACATATTAAATGGGGAAAATCTAGGGGTAACAGTATTGGAAAAAGATTTGGGGGTACTCATTGATAATAGGCTAAACAACCGTATGCAATGTCAAAATGCAGCAAAGAAGGCAAGTAAGGTGCTAGCGTGCATAAAAAGGGGAATTGAGTCAAGGGACGAAAGTGTAATCCTGCTGCTGTACAAATCATTGGTACGTCTGCACCTGGAATATTGTGTTCAATTTTGGGCACCACATTATAAAAAAGATATCTGTGAACTCGAAAGGATTCTAAGGTGTGCTACTAAATTGATTAAAGGGCTAGAGGGACTGGAGTATGAGGAAAGGCTCACTAGGTTGAAACTGTATACACTAGAAAAAAGGCGTCTAAGAGGAGACATTATCAATATCTTCAAATACATAAAGGGAAATTACAAAGAGTTATCAGAGGAATTGTTTATTAAAAGATCTCTGTATATATATATATATATATATATATATATAAAAAATGTTTCTCAATGTGCAGCACTCACAATGCAATGTAGATAGAAATCCCAGTGCCTTCCGGAATACCCCTGAGCTGAGGTCCGATATACTGTACATGGATTCTGAGGCGGCACTCGGTGAAAGAAACGTAGACCAAACTACTGCTTGTGCATCAATGTTTCGAAGCAATTTATTGCCTCATTGTCAGGATAAATATACAGTACAAAAAACACATCTATATAGCAACCTTCCCATCCAACGTGTCTAAGCCCTTAATGAGACACAGATGTATTAACCACTGTCTGTACCAATAGTATCAATATATAACTGGAGACTCAGGCCAGTGTTGTCTATATCATTACTATTGCCCAATTTTCCTAACAGTATACTTAGGGGTCAACCCAAGTAGCTGCGATGATCTTGCAGGGTGCGAGTCATCGTGGCACACCTTAAGGCAGGCCAAATTCGCTCAAAAGTGCTTGTCACCCCATAGAGGTCTGAGCAATTGTGTGCAAATATGGGTTGATTTCAGCCCGTGAAGTGTGTGAGCATTAAAATGCCACGGCAATGCACTTCAAACCCTTTGCAGCTAATTGGATTAATCCCTATGATTGTTAATATTTCCTATAAATGTCTGAATTTCTGTAATGAATTATTAGAAATGTTGGTTCTTTATTTATATTGATTATGCAGGCTATTATTTTCTGTGACCAGTTTATTTTACATTTCAAGAGCCTGACTGGCACCTCTAGATAGCAGGCTTAAGTCTGGCATTTAAAAGCCTAGGGCACATAGGAAAAATTATTCCAGGACAGTTACAAGCTTAAAGTAATAGTGTACAATACAAAGGAATTCATTTGACTGCTTTAATATTTTGAAGTGAAACAAAGCACAACAGTAAAAATTTCCATAAGTAAAATAGATTTTGTAAAATAATGGAAAGTGAAAATGTTCAGTAAAGATTTCAGTCTGCAGTTCTGATGTATTGTGCTTTATGTAGAGCACAGCATTTCCCCAAAGGAACACAAAGTATGCTTGAAAAAAGGTTTCCTTTCATTGTGTTCCATCACTCTGACATTCAATCTTTTTGTGATTTCATGCTTATGCTTTTTACACACCTCAAAATTGCCAGGAAACGGTTTCATATTGTTTAATAGATATGTTTCCTTTACAACAGAGCATTTTAACATTTTCATAACATTTCAGCATTCCAATGAAGTGCAAAGCTTAACAGTAGAAAAACTGTCAAGGTCCCCTAAATTCATTGAAAAGTACTGCTTACAGAACATTTGGCTTGACATGAAAGTGAGGTGGAGAGTGAAATGCCCCATACAGCAGATGTCATGCCTTTTTCCCACTTTCATTAATATACGTCTATGATGTTGAAGTTTTGTACATATACCATGACATCATGACATTTCATGGTGTTAAGGTCAAAACATAAAGCATATACAATTGTAGGACTACCATGAACAATGGAAGAACCTGAAATAATGAGGAACGATAACAGCTAAGAAATCTCCAGAGACTCAGAATAAAAAAAGTTTTGAATGCCAGAAAAAAAAGCATTAAATAATCGCTATAGCTTGGTGATCATGATATACACAGACATCATCACTGGGATCCTCTTTACCGAGTCACTGTAAAATTACTCAAAAAAACAATTTAATGAGGTAGTAAATGCCAAGGGCAATGTGGGGAAAGAAAGGGGACATTATAAATGTATGTTAGTAGATTGAATACAGTGCTTCAAATGACAGGAAAATGACTTATCCAGTGCAACCAAGCTCTACCAAATACAAATAAAGTCTATCCACATCAAATTAACAATTCTGAGGAACAAGTAGTAAGCATCACAGAATGGGCAAACACCATATCGTATGTACTTGGTAGGCAGTGGGAGCATAACATTCTCAAAAATAAGCATCAGATTTTTACAATCTAGAGTCTATTAGGACACAAGCTTACACAAGCAAACAATTTGCTGTAATTGCATTCATGGGCAAAATGTACCACTGTACACAATTAGTAAATAGCTTTTCTATGTTTAGTGCAATTTAGACAATATAAGGCACACAGTTATTATAGACAAAAAATAACTGAATCTAACAATAAAGAAGGCTCTGATCATAAAGACTTAAAACATTTTTATTTTTGGTATTGTTCTAATGCATTAATGATTTGCAGCACATTTTTAAACATAAATAACTGTCATGTGTTTCTTCCTCTGCTTTGTTGCTTAATTTAGCCAGTCAGCCAGCTTTTGGCCAAAATTGGTGAGCAATACTGTAAGCTGTGATGTGGTCACATTTTACTGGAAATGAGTGGAAATGAATGGTATTGAAGCTAATAATTCTGTAGGAGCAAATAGGCCCAAAAATGACATGATTTTAGATGTCTTTAGCAATTTAAAAAAAAAATTCAGATACCTGTAGTAAACCAAAACATGTGAGGGTGGATTTGCCAAAATCAGAAAACAAAAACAAAACACCAAGGGTAATTTTGGCAAAACCAAAACATGGGGGTCCGCACACATTTCTACTTAAAATCAACACCATTAGGGTGCCTTAAGGACCATGCTAAGGTAACTGTGTCTGAGCAACACATTTGTTAACATCAAGAATCATGGTGGTGCATGAGCTGTAGTTTACATTAAAGCTAATCTAAACTAAGGGTGTGCACTGGGACAATTTGCGTGTTTTGTGTTTTGGTTTTGGGTCTGGATCTCCTTCGTGTTTTGGATGTGGATTAGTTTTGCCAAACCCCCCCCCTTGCAGGTTTTGGTTTTGGTATTGGTTTTGGATCTGTATTTTTTTTCGAAAAAATAATCAAAACAGTTAAAATAAAAGAATTTGGGGGTGTTTTTGTTCCTACAGTATTATTAACCTCAATAGCATTAATTTCTAATAGACTATTCTGAACACCTCAAAGCTCATCATAATATTGTTTTTAATCCAGTTTAGGCCAAAAGGTTACACCAAGGTAGCTGGACTGAGCAGCAGCAGCCCTTGGATGTGTATACTGGGAGGTCAAAATATTTTAAAAAATAATGTATTTTAAAAAAAGATGCATTAGGCAAGGCTTAAGATTGCAGTTCAAAAAAAGATGATTAAGGCAAAGAAGAATAAAAAAATACAATATTTTAGATTTATTTAATTTAATTTATTTTTATTTCAATTTATTTTAATTTAATTTATTTGATTTATTTAGAATCACGCGGCTCCTTATTTAGAATCCAAAACCCACGAGATCTGACAGCGGGATGATGACATTTTGCCTCGTTTTCGGATCTGAGGCAGGTGCGCAAAACCAGGCCTGCCTCGGATCTGCACAGTTTGGGGGAACTCGGCTTTTGGAAAACTGTACCAGCTCACCCCTAGTCTAAACAATCTATAGGTGAAATATATTAAACGTTGGAGAGAGATATAGGTTCTGACATTTTATAGACTGCATTTGAAAAATGACAGGTGCTGAATGGCTGCTACTTTATTTCACTACACTTTATCCCTCTCCAAGTTTGATTTTCCCCTATAGTACTGTATGTCTGTTTTATAAAAATTAGCTTTAAATCTTTCACTGATTGATTGCTACTTTATTTATATCTACTTTTTCTCTCTCCAAGGTTTGATACATCTCCCCTGTGTTTGTTTTATGAGAATTTGCTTTAATCCCTTCACTGCAGTGGATGAGTCCCACTCTTCATCTGCATGTACACTAAAACTATGGGTGATGAGTGTTACACTAGTGGAGACATGTTGGGAATTCCTGGAAGTGTCATTGGCTAGCACATGCATACTGATGGCACTATATTTAAAAAATAAAAAAAATGAATGAGAAATGTGTGTGTGTGTGTGTGTGTGTGTGTGTGTGTGTGTGTGTGTTAAGTTCTTCTTTCTATTCCACAATAGAAGACAGAACAATGGGGACACCCTCATTGCAGCACCCATTTATCCTCTACTGTTTCTAAACATACAGTGTAAGCGAAAGTGGTAGTTCTAGGATTGCACTCACACCAAAGGAATACATGTTTTGTATTGCTGTATAGTAGAGGTTTTCCAAAAGTATACAGTACTCCCTTATAAGTATCATGGTTTTTCACTTGCTTCCAAAACTTTTCAAGTAAATGAAATGAAAACTGCATTTCTTTATCTAAATAGTAGAGATAAGTGGGTTCGGTTCTCTGAGAACCTAACCCTACCGGACTTTCCCTTCCTTGATACGAGTCAGGCTCAGGTTTTCCCGTCTGACTCGCAAACCCGAATGCAGCAAAACATCATCATCCCGCTGTCGGATTCTCGCGGGATTTGGATTCCATATAAGGAGCCGCGCGTCGCAGCAATTTTCACTCCAGTCTCGGAGAGTGTAGTGAGAGGATGTGTCTCCGTCCTCCAGTGTCTGTGTGGGGGTGGGAAAGTGGGGTGGCAAGTCTTGTGCTGTGTTGTGCTGCTCAGTCCAGTCCAGTGTAGTCACAGTGTATTGTGCTACATCAGTCCAGGCAGTCACAATGTTGGTGTCCTCTCCTGCTAGTGTAGATGTATAAAGTGTTGTTGACTGTGTTGTGCTGCATCAGAACAGTGGTAGTGTCCTGTCTCATCAGTCATTCCAGTGACGATATACTCTGCTGCTATATGTCCACTGCTGCCGTATAATAATAATAACAACCACAAGTCTCTTACAGTATTGTTGTGTTGTGCTGCACCAGACCAGTGGTAGTGTCCTGTGTCATCAGTCATTCCAGTCATTCCTGTGACACATATTGTCTCATATAACGCCCAAAAAATAATGGAGAACAAAAATTTTGAGGATAAAATAGGGAAAGATCAAGAAGAACCACTTCCTACTAGTGCTGAAGCTGCTGCCACTAGCCATGACATAGACGATGAAATGCCATCAACGTCGTCTGCCAAAGCCGATGCCCAATGTGATAGTAGAGGGCATGTAAAATCCAAAAAGCCAAAGTTCAGTAAAATGAACAAAAAAATAAATTTATATCGTCTGAGGAGAAACGTAAACTTGCCAATATGCCATTTACGACATGGAGTGGCAAGGAACGGCTGAGGCCCTGGCCTATGGTTCATGACTAGTGGTTCAGCTTCACGTGACAATGGAAACCCTCATAATTGATGCCTTGACACTTCTGTTGGTGTTAGAAGTGCGTACGGTATACGCCATTAGTGCAGTGGGATTTAGACAATTTATGGAGGTATTGTGTCCCCGGTAACAAATCCCATCTAGATTCCACTTCACTAAGCAGGCGATAGCGAGATTTTGCCATTTAATTTCAGTGAATTGGACATATAATTACAGTGATTTTTCCAATTAATTTCAGTGATTTATAATTATTAATTATCGTGATCTTGCCAATTAATTCCAGTGATTTGTAATTATTAATTACAGTGATCTTTCCATTTAATTCCAGTGATTTGGACATATAATTACAGTGATTTTGATTTTGCCAATTAATTTCAGTGATTTATAATTATTAATTCCAGTGATCTTTACAATTAATTCCAGCGATTTGTACATATAATTCCAGTTGGAATTGTTTGTGTCACTTGGCTTAGTCATACAGCTACCTCATTGCACCTCTTCGACATCTTTGCATGAGGTGCTGTTCGGGGACTAGTTTTTGAAAAGTGCCATCCTGGTTGACACTGCCATATGAGTCCAGGGGTACTGCTGTATTAGTCGTGGGGTACTGCTGTATAAGTCCACAAATTGCAGATTTTTTTTAAAGTGACTGGAGTGTGCTGGAGATGCTGTCAGTGGACCCAACAATTGAGACCCACTCTCGACATTCAGCCACTGCGTGACTCTACTAGATAGGCCAGGTGGTTGTGTCACTTAGCTTAGGCCTACAGCAACCTTGGTGCACCTTTTTTCTTCTTTGCATCATGTGCTGTTAGTGGCCTTTTTTTGATATCTGCCCTCCTATCTGCCACTGCAGTGACACGCCTAGATGGGCCAATAGTTTGTGTCGCTTGGCTTAGTCATACAACTACCTCATTGCATTTCTCTTTCTTCTTAGCATGATGTGCTGTTTGGGGCCTTTTTTTATATCTTCCCTCCTGTCTGACACTGCAGTGCCACTCCTAGATGGGCCAGGTGCTTGTGTTGTCCACTTGTGTCGCTTTGCTTAGTCATTCAGCAACCTCGGTGCAACCTTTTGGCCTAAAAACAATATTGTGAGGTGTGAGGTGTTCAGAATAGACTGGAAATGAGTGGAAATGATTGTTATTGAGGTTAATAATACAGTAGGAGCAAAATTACCCCAAATTCTGTGATTTTAGCTGTTTTTATGTTTTCTCAAAAATCATTCAGTTCCAAAACCAAAACCAAAACACAAAAGGGTGGTTTTGGCAAAACCAAGCCAAAACCAAAACCTCGGAAGTGGAATTAGAACCAAAACACAAAACATGAAAAGTGCCCGCCGCACATCTTTACTAAATAGTTAAGAAGAAAAGGCTTAAAAATGCATTGAAAGTGTATATGAACAATATTTTCCAAAGCGACATAGTTTATCAAGATTTTTTAATGAAAACATACATACTCTATAACAGATCAAGACATTGGGCCAAATGTAATAGAGTGAGAGTTTCAAAAAGTAAGAGATTTTGTAATGTTTTGCAATTTTTTTTTAAAGTGGCAATCATTTACACAGCTTTAAAAAATTGAAAACCTTACCAAATCTCTCACTTTCTGAAACTCTCACTCTATTGCATTTGGTCCATGGTCTGACTGGGTGGTCCACCATGGGCACAGCTTACAGGTGTGCCACCTTTCTGAGACTGTGAGCTCATTATTTTGTGGACTAAATGAAAAATGGTAAGTTCACAGTCATTGTATGATACTTTAATCAATGTTTATGCATTACTGGATACACAAAACACTTTCCAAATTGGAAGGATTATCTTTTAAAAGCAGTATTAATTACAAAACTTAAAATAAATATAATACCAGCCTGCTCACCTGTAGGTGGACTTTAGAAGACAGATTACACGATTAAAATCAGTCGCTTCTTTATTTTTTAAATATTTCAGGCAGTGCCTCCAACAAGTTTTCTTGATTGCAGTAATTACTCCACAAGGCGTTGGCTCGGGAAAAACTTATGGCCAATCCCGGCCCTTTATTTTCTTATATTCTTTAATATTTAATATGCTAAAACACAGGATTATGGGGAAATACCTCTGAGGCTAATAGTAAATTTGTTTTATCTATGAATATAAAAAAAATATACAATACAACAGCAATTTAACAAATTTAAAAATACATTCCTAGCTAGGGGTAGTTTATCGCAGAGTGCATCAGAACTGCATATACCTTAAATGAGGACAAATTCCCTATAGGAAGTGCCAACACTGGTAATTATACTTATTTATTATAAATGTTAGCATATAATGCACAAAAACAACAAGGAATATTTCTGCACTACCTTACTAATCGCATACCATTCTAGGGCCCAAAGTCTTACAGATTTCCCTTTTTATTTTTCTATAAGTAATCATGCAGTATCCAACAACAACCTCTCTACCCTTTATTAACTTTGCAGACTTAATTTATCTAAACTCTAGTATAACAGTCACAATTTACGTGCACGCCACACTCACACTGTAAAAAAATACATTAGCAGATGGTTACATTATTATACCTTGTACTATTACAATATCATACTGTACTGTACTGAGGGGTAGATTTATTAAGCTCGGTGAAGTGATAAAGTGGAAGGTAATAAAGGACCAGCCAATCAGATCCTATCTGCCATGTTACAGGCTGGGTTTGAAAAATGTCAGGAGCTTCACCGAGCTTAATAAATCTGCCCCTGTATGTTCATGTGTTGGTACACATATGAAGAATATAGTAAGTACTGGGGTACTTCTTGAAATAAGTGTAATTATTTAAATACTGTAATAAGGCCTTGATGTTGGTGAGGCAATCATGTACAATAGGGTGATAAAGGTCCCAGTATATTTTTAGAATAACTGCCATGCAGTTTAGCATAATAAACCTCTGAATAAAGTAAGTAAATGGAGGGTCCTCAGTTTTGTTATAATGATATTGTATGGTCTCCCTATCCCTTTTGTATATATTGAAATGAAAACAGAGAAGTCTATGTACTAAGCCTTGGAGAGATATAAAGTGGATGGAGATAAAGTACCAGCCAATCAGCTCCTGTCATTTTTCAAACACAGCCTGTGACATGGCAGTTAGGAGTTCATTGGCTGGTACTTTATCTCCGTCCACTTTATCCCTCTCCAAGGCTTAGTACATAGACCCTATATATATATATATATATATTGTATATAACTGAAGTATTCAGTTATATGCAGTGTCGGACTGGCCCATAGGGGCTCAGAGGAAACCCCCGGCTGGGGGCCCACCCTCTTCTCTAGGGATCAGGTTTTGGACTATGCAATGAATTATATAGCGATATACATAAGTTTCATTATAGTGCACAGGACTGTATTCACTACATTGCATTGCTGTTATTAATCTACATTATCATGCATGTAATAGCATTATTTGCTATCATTATTTATGAAGGGGCCCAAATAATACACTCTCTAATAGTTAGCCAAACATTTGCGGTGGATGGTCACACCCCTAAGCATTGGCCCCTATCACAACAGTCCCCTGGAGAGGCCTTCTTGCCCCAGTCTGGCACTAGTTATATGGTCCAAATAGAATAATATAATTACTGCCTCCTATATCAGGAATAGTTTTAGATCCTCTTTGTTCCAATTATAAGGTAAGTAGTTGTAGGTATTCCTGACAAATTCTATAAATTAAAGTAAGATACATTAAAGTCAGATTGGTAATGATGAGGGTAAATGATGGCTTAATCTTTCTTCAACCTCAAGATAGATTCAAAGAACATGATGCAATACAGGGGTGCTACAAATTAGATGTACTGTCAGTAGGCAGCTTTAACTTATTGCTTCCACTGCCCTGTCTAAATAATAACTCCCTTTTCTTTTTAACATATATTCTGATAGACCTCTGTTATCTTAGCACTGTATGGTTGTGAGCAGTTTACTCAGCAGTTCTGTCTTATCCAAGAAGGGTAACTTTCTCTCCTCACCATAAAATGTGGCCTCCTCCCATTCTATTTCAATCCGTTTAAATATCCCTTCACCTCACAGATAAGCTTTAGGGGCTAATTCAGACCTGATCGTAGATGTGCTAAATTTAGCACATCTACGAGCCAGGCCCCCTAAATGGCGGATAAACGCCGCCGGTCCACCCCCTCCCACCCAGCGACCGCATCTGCCTGTCAATCAGGCAGAAGCAATCGCAGGGCTATGACAGCCATTGGCTGTCTGCCATGCGTTGGTGCACATTCGGCGCCGGCACATGCACAGTTCAGACCTGATCGCTGCTGTGCGAAAAAGCACAGCACTGATCAGGTCTGAATCAGCCCCTTAGTCACCTATTTCTGGTGAGGAGTGAGTGAAATGTGCTCTCTGACTGGTACATGGACCCCGGACTGCCGGACGCACAATCTTTGGCCTTGTGCACTACTGAACTTGCGCAGCCATACCACGCGTCTTCATCCTCGCTGACAGGACACTAAGCTTCTGAGGCGCTGTTTCACATACACCCAGGGTGTGCGCACACGCCGGCAGCATGCTGCCACCCCCAACAGATGCTGAAGGAAGAAGACGCGGTGCGGTGAATGATTACACCAGGGTCCTGGTTAGTGGGTCCCCAGTGACAAATGGCGGCATTAGGTCACAGTGGTCACTGGGCTGTGAACTGCGATGCCCGCTGCGAACTGCAAACTCGCGCTAACACAAAGAAGTTATTCAGCTTCATTTTTTAAAATAGACTCTGTATTTTACAGTCAGTATAATATGTAAGGGACCGTGCACCTTTGATAGGGTGGGGCTTCCCGGAGAGCTGGATCAGAGGCTGAAAGGCGCCATATCCTGCTGCTTCTGACTGCCAAGCTGCATGCTATAGCTGCTCCTCCACAGAACCCACTGAATCCCCAAATGTACTGGTAACAGGGGGTTTTATAGAGAGGGGGGAGCATATAAACGGTGGTGACAGTGCTGCTGTGTTAAAAAAATAATAATATATATATATTTATATATATATATATTATATTATATATATAAAAGTATACCTAGCGGAGCACTGTTCTGACTGACGTATTGTGTGCTGGTCCCAATCCTCTCTGTGTCACTCCATTCGGGCTGTCTGGGGTTGTTGTGCTGTTTCACTATCTGTGTTATCACTGCACTGTGTGTATTCATCTAACTCTGTGTGTTTTCTGCAATAAGAATGTCTGGGAAAAAGACTGTGTGTCCCTCATGTAACACTAAGTTTACACCTTCCCCAGGGGGTTCTCTTCTGTATACCCAGTGTTCTCTCCATTCACAGGGTAGCAGGAACCTGAGTGGTTAGATTCATTCAAAACCACAATTACTAACATTAATACAGAGTTGGATACCACCAGACAAGAAAGGCAGACCCTTAAACAATCTGCAGATGATTGCTTGGTTAGGCCCACTCTGGTGGTCTCTCATAAACGTACAATTCCACAGGTGCTCCAATCTGACTCTGATACTGACATGCCAGAGCTGGATGAGGGAGAGTTAGATGTGGAAGATTACAGTTTTCTGACCTTGGGGGTTGAGGCCCTGATTTATGCTATTAGAGAAGTCCTCAACATACCGGATAAAGATTCAGAACCAGAAAAGGAATTTTTGTTAACGTAAAACCCAAATACTCTGCTACCTTCCCCATATCAAAGGAATTAAACTCCCTTTCTAAAGAAGTGTGGGTCAATCCTGAGAAGAAACTCCAAGCTCCTAAATGGTTATTAGTTCCTTTCCTTTTCCTCCTGAGGATAGGAAAGTATGGGAAAACCCACCGTCTGTGGATACTTCAGTGTACAGGCTGTCATGTAAAATTGTACTGCCTGTACCTGGGGCTCTCTCTCTCAAGGACCCATCTGACCGCAAAATTGAGACTACTCTCAAATCTATTTATTCTGTGGTGGGCGTAGCTCAAAGGCTCTCTATAGCTTGCGGCTGGATTTCCAGGGCCATGGTAAAATGGTCTGCTAATATAATAAAGGGGTTTGACGCCCTGCCTCAGGAAGAGCTCTTTACACTACTGCATCATATACAGGATGCTACAAAATTTATGAGTGAGGCTATTAAAGAATTATGTCTCATAAATGGCCGTACCACAACTATGGTGGTTTCGGCTCGCAGGGCTCTGTGGCTGCGAAACTGGTCATTGGATGCTGATTCCAAGAAAGGTGTGGAGAATCTTCCTTTTACAGGGGATGCCTTGTTTGGGGAAGAACTGAATGAGTAGATCTCACAGGTGACGGCGGGTAAGTCTACATATCTGGCGTTAGCTGCAACTCCTGCTAGACATCTCTACCCTGGGCCTTCTGTGCAGTCTTTTCGTGTGGCCAGATTCAGAGGCAGAGGCACCTCAAATGCTGTTAGAGGAACTCATGGTAAGTCCCGTAAACCAGTGGCTGCTGGATCTCTGGACCAGGCCTTCAGATCCTCATCCACTAAGCCCTCCATGTGATGGTTGGCCCCAGCACAGGGTAAATTTCAGGTAGGTGCTCGCCTTCAACACTTTGCCCATGTGTGGGCACAGTCCTGCCAGTATCCTTGGGTGAGGAACCTCATATCCCAGGGGTACCGGTTGGAATTTCAACCACTACCTCCTCCCAGATTCTTCAAATCAGGCTTACCAGCTTCAGGGTTACCTTGCAAGACGCCATTCAAAAACTACTACAAACGGTGGTTGTTGTCCCAGTTTCTCCTCCGTTAGACAACAGGGGTTTTTACACCAGCTTTTTTGTTGTTCCGAAACCGGATGGTTCGTTGCGGCCCACCTTGAACCTAAAATCCTTGAACCCGTATCTACATGTGTTCAAATTCAAGATGGAGTCCCTGAGAGTGGTGGTATCTGGTCTGGAGGATGGGGAGTTCCTAGTGTCCCTGGATTTCAAGGATGCTTACCTACATATCCCCATATGGCCTTCTCATCAGGCTTACCTCCAGTTCACTATACTGGGCCACCACTTCCAGTTTCAGGCCTTACCCTTTGGTCTCTCCACAGCTCCAAGGGTACTCACAAAAGTCATGGTGTCCAGGGAACGTCTGCTACACAACATCAACTTGACAACTCACCTGCTTACGGACCATAGGTGGATCCTTAATCTCCAGAAGATTCACCTGGAACCATCACAAAGAATTCAGTTCCTTGGAATGATACTGGACATGGTGTCTCAGAAGGTATTCCTTCCAATGGCCAAGGTCTTGACTATCCAGGCTATTGTCTGCTCGGTGCTCAGACAACACAAGATCTCAGTACATCTTTGTATTTGCTTACTTGGCAAGCTGGTTGCCTCCTACTAGGCAATCTAGTATGGCAGATTTTATGCACGTCTATTCCAGCTGGATCTGCAGGACAAGTGGTCAGGGTCTCACCTGCACATGCACCAGAGTATAGCTCTGTTGCCAAAAGCATGGATCTCCCTCTTATGGTGGCTACAAGTCTCTCACCTTGTGAAGGGTCGGAGTTTCAGTACCCTGTCTTTGACTCTACTGGCAATGGATGCAAGCCTTGGGGTGCTGTTACCTAAGGGCCCAGTTCCAGGGGAAGTGGTCGAGTCTGGAATCGGTACTCCCAATAAATGTCCTGGAACTCAGGGCAATTTACAATGCTCTTCTGCAAGCCTCATATCTCCTTTGAAATCAAGCTATCCAGGTGCAGTTGTACAATGCCACGGCAGTGGCATACATAAACTGACAGGGAGGAACAAGAAGCAGGGCCGCCATGCAAGAGGTGTCAAGGATACTCCTCTGGGTGGATGCAAATGCAAGGGCCATCTCAGCCATATTCATTCCAGGCGTGGACAATTGGGAAGCGGACTTCCTCAGCAGGCACTACCTCCATCCGGGGGATTCTGGCCTTCACCCCCAAGTGTTTCAACAGCTGGTTCACTAATGGGGCTGTCCGCAGATAAACCTGATGGCTTCTCATCTCAACAAGAAGCTCCATTATTACTGTTCCTGAATGAGGGATCCACATTCTGTGGCAGTGGATGCTCTGACAGTGCCGTGGAATTACCAGTTTGTATATCTGTTTCTGCCAATCCCTCTCATTCCCAGGGTTCTAAAAAGACTCAAAAGGGAAAGCATTCAGGCAATTCTCATTGCCCCGGATTGGCCTCAAAAGGGCCTGTTAAGCAGACCTCCTGACCATGTCTCTGGAGGAACCCTGGCCTCTGCCGCTTCTCAAGGACCTTCTTCAACAAGGACCATTCATCTATCCAGACTTACTGCAGCTACGTTTGATGGCTTGGAAGTTGAGATGGAGATTTTAGCCAGAAAAGGTCTCCCATCCAAGGTTATTCCCACTATGGTCAGGGCCCGTAAGGTGGTCACATCAAAACATTACCGCCGTATCTGGAAGAAATATGGTTCGTGGAGTGAGGGTAGAAAATATTCTCCTGAGGAGTTTTGACTGGGCCGTTTTCTGCTCTTCCTGCAAGCAGGCATGGATAAGGGCCTAAGGTTGGGCTCCATCAAAGTTCAGATTTCAGCTCTCTCTATCTTCTTCCAGAAACAACTAGCTGTACTTCCAGAAGTACAGACATTCCTGAAAGGTGTTCTTCACATTCAGCCACTTTTTGTCCCTCCCACGGCTCCATGGGATTTAAATGTGGTCTTGACCTGTCTCCAGTCAGACTGGTTAGAACCCTTGCAAAGGGTGGACTTGAAATATCTAACTTGGTAGACCGTTATGTTGCTGGCTTTGACCTCTGCAAGATGTGTATCAGAATTGGTGGCCTTATCCTGTAAGAGCCCGTATTTGATATTTCACGTGGATAGGGCAGAACTCAGGACTCGCCCACAGTTTTTGCCGGAAGTGGTGTTGGCCTTTCACGTAAATCAGCCAATAGTGGTTCCAATGTTGGCTGACACATCAGTTGCTCCAAAGTCCCTGGATGTTGTGAGGGCTTTGAAAATTTATGTCAAGAGGACAGCTCATCACAGGAGATCTGACTAGCTTTTTGTCCTTTATGATGCTACCAATATTGGTTGTCCTGCTCCTAAGCAGTCAATTCCTCGTTGGCTCAGGTTGACTATTCAACAAGCCTATTTTTCGGCAGCATTGCTGCTGCCAAGATCTATCAAGGCCCACTCCATAAGGTGGGTGGGTTCATCCTGGGCGGCTACCCGGGGTGTCTAAACCTTACAGTTCTGCCTTGTAGCTACTTGGTCTGGTTCGAACACAACTTGTCCAGTGATGACCTTCAGTTTGGTCAGGCAGTTTGCAGGGGTCTCAGCACTCTCTCACCCGTTCTGGAAGTTTTGGGACTTCCCCATGGTACTAATGTCATCCCAGTATCCACTAGGACGTTAGAGAAAATAGGATTTTAATACTGCCGGTAATTCCTTTTCTCATAGTCCATAGTGGATACTGGGCCCCAGCCTCAGTGCTTCGTGTTCCTGCTTGCCTGGTTGTAAGTGTTCTTGGTTGGGTCTGCTGTTGCTGTCCCTGTTCCATGTTTGGGTAGAGTTGCTATCCTTGTTATAGTTAGCACTGCTATCTTTTATTACTGTTGTGTGTTGGTTTGCTACCTCACCACTTTCCTTGTATTTCCTTCTCTCATTGTATGTCCGTCTCCTCGGGTAGTTTTCCTAGACTGAGTCTGGTGGAGGGGCATAGGGGGAGGAGCCAGCACACAGTAATTATTTCTTAAAGTGCCAGGCTCCAATGGACCTGATCTATACCCCATGGTACTAATGTTATCCCAGTATTCACTATGGACTACAAGAAAAGGAATTACCGGAAGGTATTAAATTCCTATTATCTTCTTGTAGTATTCTACTCATTTTCATAGTTTCTGCAGATAGAGAAGGTAGGGAGAAGTAAGGGAGAGGCAGTGTCCATCTCTGCCTCCTCTCTGTATGTCAGGAAGTGCCTGGAGCAGGGATGGGGCAAAGTTGCAGCCAATAATCTAGCATATAAAACAGACCCTGTGAGGCTCTATTAGATCTGCCTCAGGAAGGGGTCATGGCCTGTGCTTACACTTTCCTGCCTGGCTGCAGCACAATCTCAGTAGCATCTTTCCCCCATGCTCCCCATTCCCTTCCCATGCTGCCAATGGAAAAGCTGACCCCGAGGAAAGGGTATATGCTAGAATCAAGTGGGCTAAAGGACCTCTGACATCAGGGGGAGGAGCTAGGCCGGTGGGATAGTACTTTCAATATCCATGCCAACAACAACTCCCTTTAGTAACCTGGTGGTGAGCGAAGCTGAGCGGAGTAAAATACTGAGCCTGAAGCATGGCAAGCAAAGCGACCCCACAAGGGTACATTTTGGATAACATGTTCGGGCCTTGCTCCTTCCCCTATTGACATCAGAATTCCTTTTGCCAACTTGGATTTAGACATAACCTTGTGGAAAGCCCAGCACAGTTGTCAGTTGGGGAGGACCCAGCAGCAGAAGCCGAGGACCCAGCTGAGGATCTGTTGGGAGTCTGTGACAGGAGGCAGCACTATGTGCTCCCAGTACTCCTGCAGCTCATGGTGTAACCCTTCAGCCGGCAATCAACAGGTACTGTGCCCATCCTTCCCCTCCTCCTCTAACTCCATACATCCCCCTGGCAGTGCCCCTTTTCCTATGCTCCCCCCACACCATGTGTTACCCTGTGCCACGGCTGCAATGTATTAACTTGTGCCCCATGTACCATGCATTACCCTGTGGCCCCTATACCATGTGTTAACCTCTGCCCTCTTGTGCCATGTTTTACCCTGTGCCCCATTGCCATGTATTACCCTGTGTTACCCTGTGCCATGTGTTACCTTGTGCCAACAGCTGGATTCTGGCCACAGGTATGCTGGCAGCGGGGTGAGATCTAGAAGGCCTCTTGTGGGCTCGCTGAACACCCTGAAAGGGAGAAAATCCTGTGGTGTCGGGATTCCAGCGGTTATTTCACCATTAATTGGATTCCGCTGTCGGCATTGTGACATCCGGGATCCCGACTAGAGGTATTGTAACCACTTCCTGTATTACTATGTGCTATGAATTAGCCTGTGCCCCCCTGTGCCCTGAGTTACCCTTTGTCCCCTGTGCTACGTATTAGCCTGTATCCTCCTTTACCATCTGTTCCTTTGTGCCTCCCTGTGCTATATATTACCCTCTAATATGCATGACCCTGTGCCATCCTGTGCTATATATTACCCTGTGATATGCATGACCCTGTGCCATCCTGTGCTGTGTTATCCTGTGCCCCCTTGTACTATGTATTACACTGTACCATGTGTTACACTGTGCCCCCTTGTGCCATCTGTTACCCTGTGCAACCTGTACAATATATTACCCTGTGCCATGTGTTGCCCCACCGTGCAATGTGTTATCATGTTCCACCCTGTGCAATGCATTACCCTGTGCCCCCATGTGCTTTGTATTACCCTGTGGGATGTATTGCCCCTCCGTGCCATGTATTATCCTGTTCCACCATGTGATATACATTACCCTATGCCATGTTTTACCCTGTGTCCCACTGTGCTATGTATTAGCCATGCCATGTGTTACCCTTTCCCCCATGTGCTATTTGTTATCCTGTGCCCCCTGTGTTATGTTTAACCCTATGCCATGCATTATTCTGTGCCATGTGTTACCCTGTGCCATGCTGTGCTGTGCATTACCCTGTGCTATGAATTACCCTGTGCTATGTGTTACCCTGTACCCCCTTGTGCCATCTGTTACCCTGTGCCCCTGGCCCATGTGCCACTTGTTGCCCCACTGTGCCATGTGTTACCCTGTGGCCCCCATGCTATGTATTACCCTGTGCCCACCTGTGCTATGTATTACCCTGTGCCAAGTGTTGCCCCACTGTGCCATGTGTTACCCTGTGCCCCCCATGCTATGTATTACCCTGTGCCCACCTGTGCTATGTATTACCCTGTGCCATGTGTTGCCCCACTGTGCCATGTGTTACCCTGTGCCCCCTCTGTGCTATGTATTACCCCTGGAACACTGGATGCAGTGTGATCTGAGGTTGTGTGGAGGCAGTGTGATCTGTGAGGATGTCATTTCATCTCAGCACTGTGATTGCTGCCCATTGCTGTCCCGCTTGCAGATGGGATAGACTATATATAGGGTGGTATATGTAGTAAGTCTGGCTCTGATGCTAGCCAGTGCCTCTCCAACCATTGACCTCACTGCACATCACTGTTGTACAGTACATAAGCAACTCACTTACTGTATGACCGCTCTGACATAAAAAACAAGCCTTAAAGAACACCTGTTACCTAAACACAGGGAACTATTTTGTGGACTAACCAAGTATTCTAGCAACTCCACTTTTGGTTTTCTGGTTAAAGCGAATATATATTATGGTTTAATAATACTAGATAACAAAATAAAACAACCTGCCTGATCTATGATTGGTCTGGAGCAGCAGGTTTATTATGGATAATTGTCTACTGGATACTTATTTTGAGAGTACCGTCCTATTGTGTTGATCATTATATAGAGCAATCTGCTTAAATATGTAATTAACAAGGATAATATGCTTCCAAACATTAGCATATTCCCCGCTAAGCAACAGTATGAATTCTACCACAATGTGATAAAGAAAGAATGAGATAGAAGCAGTAAAGTGACCTAAAAACAAGATCAGCAAAAGATACTTTTCGGTGAATCCTATTTTTTATGTGTGCTCATTATCAAGGGGATTAATTAAATGCAAATCTGCTTATACTGATTGTATATTTATAGAGTAATTGTTTATATAAACTGCATTGTCTCATTTATTTCCCTGTACAGATGTGTGGAAATGTTGAGTCACAGAGATTCATATTTAAATGTGCTGATTATTTTTTTTTACCTTCTAGATATACATTACGTATTTTTTAAAATTACTGAGTTATATAAGAATCTCACAAGCTATAGGCTGCAGTCAGCGAATGCAACATGGTGTTAAATGCAAATTAACCATTATAAACCAAATAACTCCCCCTGAACATCTGGCAGAAACAATTATAGTGGTCATACATTTAAAATATGTGTGTCTAGCATGAGAAACCGAGGGGGTCATTCCGAGTTGATCGCACGGTAGCATTTTTTTGCAGCCGTACAATAAGATAGTCGCCGCCTATGGGGGAGTGTATTTTAGCATAGAAGTGTGCGATCGTTTGTGCAGGGGAGCTGTGCAAAAAGTTTTTTGTGCAGTCTCTGAGTAGCTCTGTACTTACTCAGCCACTGCGATCACTTCAGCCTGTCAGGTCCCGGAATTGATGTCAGACACCCACCCTGCAAACGCCTGGACACGTCTGCGTTTTCCACGGCACTCCCAGAAAACGGTCAGTTGCCACCTAGAAACGACTTTTGGCTGTCAATCACCTTGCGATCACCGCTGCGATCACTTTCTTCTTAAGGTCGCACACTGCCCAGCATTTCCCATCGCCGGGCAGCGACTCGCCTGGAGACAGCTTTTCGGTAGTGTTAAAATACTTACCCTCCTTATCTGGAGCTCTATGGTGTTGTTTATGGGGGTCATTCCGAGTTGTTCGTAGCTGTGCTAAATTTAGCACAGCTACGATTATGTTCCCAGACATACAGGGGGACGCCCAGCACAGGGCTAGTCCACCCTGCATGTCTGCCCCCCCCCCCCCCACACACACACACACACACACACACACACACACACGTACAAAAGCATTGCACAACGGCGATGCTTTTGTACTTGTGGAGTAACTCCCAGCCAGCGCAGCTTCTGCGGCTGGCCGGGAGTTGATCATCGCTGCCCCTGGTCGCAGCGGCTGCGTGTGACGTCACGCAGCCGCTGCGGGCCAAGCCCCCCGCACTGTCCGGCCACGCCTGCGTTGGCCGGACCATGCCCCCGTAACGGCGGCCAAGCGCTGCCGTGCCGCGCCCTCCCGCCCAGCGACCGCCTCTGCCTGTCAATCAGCCAGAGTTGATCGCTAGGGAACGACGGCCTTCGGCCGTCTGGCATGCGCCGGTGTACAGTGGCACCGGCGCATGCGCATTTCTGACCCGATCGATGCGCTGCAAAAAACTGCAGCAAGCGATCGGGTCGGAATGACCCCCATGTCTCTACTGTTCATTGTCCTCTTCTCCCTTCCTGTATCCTCTGACCCTGCTGTTTCCTCTTTCCCTATTCCCCTCTTCCTCTCTCCATGCTCCCCATATTCTCTGACCCTTGCTGTGCCCTCTTCCCCACTTCCACTCATCTATGCTGTGTCCTCTCCTTCCTCCCTGCATCCTCTCACCCATGCTGTGTCCTCTCCCCCCTCCCCACATTCTCTAACCTGTGCTGTGTCCTCTCCCCCATCCTCACATTCTCTAACCTGTGCTGGGTCCTCTCTCCCTCCTCTTTGTATCCTCTCACCCATTCTGTGTCCTCTCCCTCCATCCCCACTTCCTTTCACCTGTGCTGTGTTCTCTCCCCTGCATCCTTTCACCTGCATTGTCCCTCCTTCCTGCATCCTCTAATCAGTGCTGTGTCCTCTGTCTCTCCTTTTTAACCATGCTGTGTTCTCTTTCCCTCCTCCTCACATCCTCTAACCCAGGGGTGGGCAATTATTTCAGCTGGGGGGCCACCTAACACTCTCCGGTAAATATTCGAGGGCCGCCCGCCCTGCTTTGAATATGTACCCCCCTCCCTCTGTATTTCACCCCCCCCCTTCCCCAATATACAATACATTTTTAATTATTCACATAATGGGACAGGCAAAAATAAATACAAATGTCTAAAACAAACAAACAAACAGAAGTGCCTTTATTCAGGTACAGAAACCTCTATAAGCCAATAATAATAATAATAATAATAATAATACAGTGCTGAAAACAAACAAACAGCATCCAGTATAATGCTGTTAACAATACCCTCCCTGGACACTGTTACAAGTTCCCCTCCCTCCCTCTCCCTGGGTACAGTAGCTATTTCCCCCTATTCCTCCCTCCGTTGGCAAAGTTGTCAGCTCCCTACCCACCCCATACTGTGCACCCTGCCCCTTCCCTCGCCAGGCAGGTCCCACTGCCACCTCCATGTTTTTATATATATATATATATATATATATAGATATATACATATAGATAGATAGATATAGATAGATAGATATACACGTGTGTGTGTGTATATACATGATATGACAGTATAATACCGTTGGCTGTAGACAGTAAGAGAGTACTTAAATAAAAAAAACACATAACACAAAGCCCCATGTTACCCCGGTTACTCCAGCTTTCTGATGTCACCTCCAGGACGAGTCTGATTTTAACAGGACTCCTGAACGAGAACAAATGACACACATATACATATATATGTAACGTGCGCATATTACTGGGGGTGTAAACAACTAAGAGCATCGCTGCACAGTAAAGAAGTGGGGCGGCGCCAACACCGGGCTATAACTCACCCGGCACCCACAGCTTCTTTTGATTTGTTCATCGCCCCGATGCTCAGTGACAGCCTGGCCAGGGAGAGCAGCTGGTCTCTGCTATTGTCTCCAAGCACAGCTCATGCTCCCGCCACGCCGCAGCCACTCACACTGCACTTGGCCCACACAGAGGCCTGGAACGCAAATAGGAAGCAGCCTGACACAACTCTGATGCTGCTCACAGCCAATCAGAGACCGCAGTGGCCTTACAGCGATGACTGGCCGGAGCGGCAGCATTGCTAAGTAGGCGTGGCTGTCACAGTGCGTTAGGGGGGGTGTTGGCACTCATCGCCCTTCCCCCCCCCCCCCCGGTCCCCTAAATTCGCCAGTGCTGGTGCCTGACTTCACAAGAAATCCCGGCGCGCTTCACGCATGACCCAGGCTTTCCTCAGACTCAACGGCACCCGGTGCGGCTTGGAAGTTAGAGCTGCTGTAGCGCACTTGTCATTGTGCACTTGTGGGGGGCAGCGGGCCGGGCAGGATAGCTATTCGGGCCGCATCCGGCCCGCGGGCCGTATTTTGCCCACCCCTACTCTAACCTGTAGAGTGTCATCTGTCCCACCTTCCCACATACTCTTATCCTCTTTCCCTCCTCCTTGCATCCTCTCACCTTTGCTGTATCCTCTATCGCTCCTCCCCACACCCTCTAACCTGTGTTGTATCCTCTGTTCCCCCTCCCCACATCCTCTCACCTGTTGCTGTGTTCTCTCCCCTGCATCCTTTCATCCGTGCTGTATCCTCTCGGCCTCCTCCCCACATCCTATCACCCATGCTTTGACATCTCTTCATCCTCCCTGTATCCACTCACCCATTCTGTTTTTTCTCGCCCGATCCCCGCATCCTCTCAACTGTGCTGTGTCCTCAAAATCAGAGATCTGTGAGGGGGAGGTGAGGACACAGCACAACAGTATGGTTAGGGTGTGTTCCAGAACAGGAGCTCAGCAGCTATGGTATAGCAGACCTCATGAGATGTCACCACATCTCCAAAACAACAAATACTACCACAAAATCAGAGATCTGTGTTTATAACCACAGCGCTTTAACACAAAATTATAGACAAATAAAAATCACCATAACGTCCCTTAATGAAGGTTCCTGTAATGGAGTACTCAAAGCGAATGTTCTGATGGAATTTCTCCAGAGTATAGTAACATGTAAGGGAATAAAAATAAAGACCAATGTGTAGTAGATTCCTTTTATGTATCCACAGTTCTTAGTGTATTTTTTATATGATCAAGAGGTGGTTTAGGAGCGTACCCTACTCACACTTTGATTAAGAAGCTATAAGCCCATCAAGGTTTCTTTGCCCAATGCCGTGGCCTTGCCCACTTGAACTACGCCCGGCGTGATGTTTTAGGATGGAAATATATATAAATGAAGCGTACCCAAGAACTCACACTCACAAGGTGGTTGTTAAACACATCAAGGTATCTTTAGTATGGAAAGGAATGAAATATGGGTCCACTCAAGCGTACCCCAACTCACAGTGCTCGGTGTGATGATACTCCCATAAAGGTATCTTTCAGTTCTGTGTCCCGGACTGTGTTCATAAAGTGGTAATGTTGGCTCCCCAAAGAAACTCACTCTCCTCAAGTGGAAGCAGGGGGGGTACACAAATTTAATAAAAATCACAAACATGAACACTTAAAATGGAGTCCATCCATAAAATAAACAAATAGAAAAATAGCAGCAAAAATCGGCAAAGGGGTTAAAAGTTCCAAAGCAGCAGAAATGTTTTTGTTTGAAATATCCAATAGGTAAATAACTACTCACACTCCTGTTGTCAACATGTTTCAGCCCTGGCTTGGGCCTTTATCAAGGCAGTTGCTTGATATTTAAAGGGCATGTGCCCAATAGAAATTCAACAGGAAGTGACATCATAATTTAGTTAGTTAGAATTGGCAGAGAGGAGACAGGTGCATGTTCACACTCCCTGCCAGCGCCGGCCAGCCCACAGGACAGTCGCTCTGTCTGGACTGCAGCGAGCCAGCGGGGACTAAGGTGATCACGGCAAAATGACTTACATCGCCAACGACCGCATCATTAACTATGCAGTACCGGCACCCCCCCCCCATCCAGCATACTCTAGTGCAGTATGCTGGGACGGAAGGACGGGGGTGGGGGGTGGCTTGGTGGAGGAGGCGGTGCAACGGTTCTGCATAGTAAATGCTGCAGTCATCGGCCGCCAGCATGAATGCGGGAACCGGGAGGGGAGGGGCCGCGGGCACTGATATTTTATATTATATTTTATTGTTTATTATGTTATGTATTTTCATATATTACTGTGCAGAGTCCCTGTCTGTCTATATGGGTGGTGGTGGGAAAAATGAACAGGCTTCCTGTGTGTGCTGCCTGCATGTGTGTGGGGGTGGTGGTGCATCAGTCCATGTGGGGGAGGGCGGGTCGTGGTGTGTCAGGCCATGTGGGGGAGGGCGGGTCGTGGTGTGTCAGGCCATGTGGGGGAGGGCAGGTCGTGGTGCGTCAGTCTATGTGGGGTAGGGCGGGTCGTGGTGCGTCAGTACATGTGGGGGAGGACGGGTCGTGGTGCGTCAGTCCATATGGGGGAGGGCGGGTCGTGGTGCGTCAGTCCATGTGGGGGAGGGCGGATCGTGGTGCGTCAGTCTTTGTGGGGGAGGGTGGGTCGTGGTGCATCAGTCTATGTGGGAGAGGGAGGGTCGTGGTGCATCAGTCTATGTGGAGGTGGGGGGGGGGGTAGTGCCCGTGCTATCAGTCTATGCTGGGGGGGGGTGACTCATTGCAGGAATAATCAGGCAGGAGATGAGGAGTTCTCCGACACAGAATAATGACATCACACGGGGGTGCCTGACCACCTAATACGGAATTGAGTAACACTGAAACGTCGGTGAACCATTCGTCTTTTGCCTGATTATTCCTGCAATGAGTGCTGCCTCCTAAGCAACTGTATATTCTGGAGTTTTCTTATTTGTTAAGGTACCTGCACTCACATTATGTTACATACTGAGAGGAGTGCTATGTACATACATATATATATATATATATATATATATATATATATATACACACAGGTTGAGTATCCCTTATCCAATATAGATAGATAGATAGATAGATAGATAGATAGATAGATAGATAGATAGATACAGACATACACATACACACATTACTGTATATATATATATATAGCAACGTGGATGTGTCGGCGGCACTGGTGGGTACAAATTACGAGTAGTACTATTGTATAGCGTCTTTGTTTCAGTTTTATTAATCAAAACCGTTTTCAGGAATGTATACGCTATGCAACAGTGCTTCTCGGAATTTGTACCCACGAATGCCGCCGACACATCCACGTTGCCGATTATCATTTATTTGGATGGCATCGGGTCATGTATAGAAGGGAGGCAAGGAGTGCCGGACATCAGATAGATAGGAAAAAAAAAAATATATATATATATATACAAACAAAGAACCCAGCACTCACCAAAGTAAACTCACTTATCCTCAACAATTCAATAAATAAATGATGGGGGTTTAGTTGATGGATTGGCCAATGCACGGAAGCCTGCATACCGATTTTCAAGGTACTGTACCCCACCTTCATGCAGGTCCTACACTATCACAGAGTCTTAAAACCTGACTACTTCACTGCTGTTACACATATCATCTGCCTGCTAGATTTAATGTGTACCTGCCACACCTTTATGGCTTTTAAAGGTACACTAGTCACCTTTTGCACTGGCTCAAAGATGATTGCTAAGGAACAGCTGAGACAGGTTCAGGATAATAAAGTCCACACAGGGGTGCATGAGAAAGCTAGTGGCCACGGTTAATAAGAGTTAACCATAGATTAACCCCATCGTATACACACAGAGAAAAAAACACAGCACTCACCACACCAGAAGCGGGGCACAGCTATGCACTTACCACTCACAGGGTGGGGAGCATGTAACACAGCACTCTCCACCACAAAAGCGGGGTACACAGCTGTACTTACCACTCACAGGGCGGGGTGCATGTAGCCCATGACCACATCGCTCTAATAAATACAAACAAAGAACCCAGCACTCACCAAAGTAAACTCACTTATCCTCAACAATTCAATAAATAAATGATGGGGGTTTAGTTGGTGGATTGGCCAATGCACGGAAGCCTGCATACCGATTTTCAAGGTACCCCACCTTCATGCAGGTCCTACACTATCACAGAGTCTTAAAACCTGACTACTTCACTGCTGTTACACATATCATCTGCCTGCTAGATTTAATGTGTATCTGCCACACCTTTATGGCTTTTAAAGGTACACTAGTCACCTTTTGCACTGGCTCAAAGATGATTGCTAAGGAATAGCTGAGACAGGCTCAGGATAATAAAGTCCACACAGGGGTGCATGAGAAAGTTAGTGGCCACGGTTAATAAGAGTTAACCATAGATTAACCCCATCGTATACACACAGAGAAAAAACCACAGCACTCACCACACCAGAAGCGGGGCACAGCTATGCACTTACCACTCACAGGGTGGGGAGCATGTAACACAGCACTCTCCACCACAAAAGCGGGGTACACAGCTGTACTTACCACTCACAGGGTGGGGTGCATGTAGCCCATGACCACATCGCTCTAATAAATACAAACAAAGAACCCAGCACTCACCAAAGTAAACTCACTTATCCTCAACAATTCAATAAATAAATGATGGGGGTTTAGTTGGTGGATTGGCCAATGCACGGAAGCCTGCATTCCGATTTTCAAGGTACTGTACCCCACCTTCATGCAGGTCCTACACTATCACAGAGTCTTAAAACCTGACTACTTCACTGCTGTTACACATATCATCTGCCTGCTAGATTTAATGTGTACCTGCCACACCTTTATGGCTTTTAAAGGTACACTAGTCACCTTTTGCACTGGCTCAAAGATTATTGCTAAGGAACAGCTGAGACAGGTTCAGGATAATAAAGTCCACACAGGGGTGCATGAGAAAGCTAGTGGCCACGGTTAATAAGAGTTAACCATAGATTAACCCCATCGTATACACACAGAGAAAAAACCACAGCACTCACCACACCAGAAGCGGGGCACAGCTATGCACTTACCACTCACAGGGTGGGGTGCATGTAACACAGCACTCTCCACCACAAAAGCGGGGTACACAGCTGTACTTACCACTCACAGGGCGGGGTGCATGTAGCCCATGACCACATCGCTCTAATAATATATATATATATATATAAACAGAGGACAAAAGGCGGCACTATATTGATACTGTATTCCATACAGCATCCAGTGTATACAAGACCAATGTGTGTATTAATGTCCAGGGTCATTACTAGGTTCTTCTACCACTCCCCAGACTCCCGCACATGCTCTAATGTTCCACAGAGTGGGAGATTGTGGACTACATTTGGAAACCCCCCCCCCCCACTGGAAATCCTGCGTTTGCCACTGTACCTTGATGTGTTTAACACCCACCTTGTGAGTGTGAGTTCTTGGGTACGCTTCATTTATATATATTTCCATCCTAAAACATCACGCCGGGCGTAGTTCAAGTGGGCGAGGCCACGGCATTGGGCAAAGAAACCTTGATGGGCTTATAGCTTCTTAATCAAAGTGTGAGTGGGGTACGCTCCTAAGCCACCTCTTGATCATATAAAAAATACACTTAGAACTGTGGATACATAAAAGGAATCTACTACACATTGTTCTTTATTTTTATTCCCTTACATGTTACTATACTCTGGAGAAATTCCATCAGAACATTCGCTTTGAGGACTCCATTACAGGAACCTTCATTAAGGGACGTTATGGTGATTTTTATTTGTCTATAATTTTGTGTTAAAGCGCTGTGGTTATAAACACAGATCTCTGATTTTGTGGTAGTATTTGTTGTTTTGGAGATGTGGTGACATCTCATGAGGTCTGCTATACCATAGCTGCTGAGCGCCTGTTCTGGAACACAACCTAACCATACTGTTGTGCTGTGTCCTCACCTCCCCCTCACATCCTCTCATTCATGCTGTGTCTTCTCCCCCCTGCCTACAGTATGCCTACATTCAAATGATCTGTGCTGTGTCCTCTTTACCCCTCCTCGCATCTTCTAACAGGTACTGTGTCCTCTCTACCTCCACCCCACATCCTCCAATCTGTGCTGCATCCTCTCTCCACCTTCCTCATATCATCTCACCCATGCAGTGTCCTCACACCCTCCTCCCTGCATCCTCTCAGCCAGTACAGCGTCTTCTCCGTCCACCTTTCTTACTCTCACCCATGCTGTGTCCTCTTTCCCTCCTCCCTGGATCCTCTCACCCATGATGTGCCCTCCCCTCGTTTCCTTCCAACTGTGCTGTGTCCCGCCCCCCACATCCAGTCACCATCCTGAGTCCTCTCACTTCCTGCATCAATTTACCCAATTTGCTGTGTCCTTTCTCACTCCCTCCCTTCCTGCATCCTCTCACATGTTCTGTGTTCTCCCCACGTATCCTCTCACCTGTGCCTTGTCCTCTCTGCCCTTTCCCCACATCCTCTTGACTATGCTGTGTACTTTCTACCTCAGCCCCACATCCTCTCTACTTTGCTGTCTCCTCTCCCCTGACCACATAACCACTTACCCATGCTGTGTCCTCTCACCCTCCCCACTCTTCTTCCTGGATTTCTCTCACCTGTGCTGTGCCCTCTACCTCCTTCCCCTCCATCTCTGACCCATGCTGTATCCTCCCCCCTCCTTGCATCCACTGTTCCATGTTTGCTAGTCTATACCCACTCCCCACATCCTTTGACCCATGCTGTAACCTCTGCCCCTCCTGCATCCTCTGACCCATGCTGGCTGATATATTGGCAATTCAATTGAATGGATAATGTAGCATGGGTGTGTAGCTGGCCCATGGTGTCACAGGTGATCCAATGCTGCATCCTAGGAAGCCACACGGATCACTTATGAATGCAGGAAGTGTCTACTAATACCAGACGCCTCCTGTTGCCCTACCATATCAGAGCATCACTGCAGCTTCCAAAGAAGCAGCAGCAATGCTCACTCCAACCACATCTGAATTAGGCCCATAATTCATAATATAGTCATATAATGCTGGGGAGGAAAAGAAGAAAAAAGTTGTAAAATTTCTATGAAGCAATGGGAACCGATACAGTATGTCCCCATGTGAGTCTTTTGTAGCATATGTTAAGAACTATCCTGTACATTTTTTTAATAGTCTATTTACTACACATTAGTTCTGTTATATTTACTGTACTCTGTAAGTAGCAGCTGCTTGTTCAGAGATTTGAGCCCGATTCAAAGATGCACACAGTTGCAAGTGCAGCTGCAAATTCACATGCATGATACTTGCAAAAATATGCTAATCGCTCAGCCGCCATCTTGTGCACAGAGATACCCACTGCCATAGTCTCACATTTGTCACTCACATACTGTATATAAGCAGGAACATCAGATGCAGATCGGTTGCACAATTAGATCTACAGTGGGGGTCATTCCGAGTTTATCGCTAGCTGCATTCGTTCGCTGTGCAGCGATTAGGCAAAAAAAGGCACTCCTGCGCATGCGTATGCGGCGCAATGCGCACGCGCGTCATACTATTGCAACGAACTATGTAGTTTAACACAAGGTCTAGCGAAGCTTTTCAGTTGCACTGCTGGCCGCAGAGTGATTGACAGGAAGTGGGCGTTTCTGGGTGTCAACTGACTATTTTAAGGGAGTGTTCGGGAAAACGCAGGCGTGCCAGGAAAAACGCAGGCGTGCCAAAAAAATGCAGGCGTGGCTGGGCGAATGCAGGGCATGTTCGTGATGTCAAAAAAGGAACTGAACAGTCTGAAGTGATCGCAAGCGCTGAGTAGGTATTGAGCTAATCTAAAACTGCACAAAAAAAGTTTGCCGCCGCTCTGCGATCCTTTCGTTCGCACTTCTGATAAAGCTAAAATACACTCCCAGTGGGAGGCGGCATAGCGTTTGCACGGCTGCAAAAATCTGCTAGCGAGCGATCAACTCGGAATGACCACCAGTATGCTGTCTCAGACTGAGTGGTTCTCCTAAGACATGAGGCCTTTCCAGCTGCATACAAATTTGCAGAGACTGTCTAGGCCGGGATTACCTAGAAAATGGTACCAATATTGCTGCATTTTTTAGCCACCTGTTACCTTCCCTGTCACTCAGGCCCCTATTTATCAAGCCTTGGAGAGTGATAAATAGCATGGGATAAAGTACCAACCAATAAGCTCCTATATTCCATGTTACAGGATGTGTTTGAAAAATGACAGGAGCTAATTGGCTAGTACTTTATCACTGTGCTATTTATCACTCTCCAAGGCTTGATAAATCTGGGTCTTAACTTGCAATTCCATTGTGTGTGCAATCAGTGAGACTTTGGCAATCACCTCTGAATCAGGCCCTTGTGTGTACCAGTCTATGATTTAGAAGTAGCAACAGATCATTATGTGGTTAAATAAATTGTCATTTTTATATCTTCTCATCTGAACATTGAAGGGATCATGCTATATTTAAGTTGAAGGTATGTCAGTGAGTCACTGCTAGTTATTAACATAACACAGGCATCAGTTTAGAAAGCACTTTTGAAAGTATTTCTGGCTAAGAAATCGTGATTTCCCTGCACAATGGGGGTCATTCCGAGTTGATCGTAGCTGTGCTAAATTTAGCACAGCTACGATCATCTTCCCTGACATGCAGTGCTGTCCCCCCCCCCCCCCCCCCCTCCCGCACAAATACAAAAGCATTGCACAGCGGTGATGCTTTTGTATTTCTGGAGTAACTCCCGGCCAGCACAGCTTCTGCGGCTGGACGGGAGTTGTTCATCGCTGCCGCCTGCCGCAGTGGCTGCGTGAGATGTCACGCAGCCACTGCAGCAGGCCCCCCCAATGGTCTGGCCAAGCCGTCCAGCCCCCTCCCGCCCAGTGACTACCTCTCTCTTAGACGCGATCACTAGGCAATGACGACTGCCATGGACAGCGCACTGCGGTGCTTGTGCATGCGCAGTTCCAACCCGATTGCTGTGCTTCGACAAACTGCAGTGAGCGATCAGGTCGTAATGACCCCGTATATTGCAAAACCTTAATGTAAGGCTCATCTCAAATAGCAGACTTAGTTACATGGTTAACATTAATGTAAAAAAAATAATAATAACGTGTGTTTTTTTCACTTCCCTGTTTTTTCTTATGCAGAATTAATATAGTCTGACAGTACAACAATGTTCTACTTTGCAATTACTAAATTCACTCAAGTAGGTCTTTCTGTATTTACAGTAATTCCAGATGTTAAATTCAAAGAAGATATTTCTATCTCAGCTGTTATATATACTTTGACATATTTCCTGTATATTTTTTCTTAAAGGCTAATGAGAACTGAATGTAAAACAATATGCAACTGTAAAATAAAAAAATGTTTATTAATTAGTATCCAATGCATACGCAACTTCATGAGACAGTTAATATTGTTGAGAGTACTGTAACATTTAGCCTTCCTGTCATATTGAATTTATATTATATTTGTTGTCCTCCATTAAAATTGATGTCATGAGCCCTTCATAATCTGAATACATAATTCGAAATTAACCTACAGGGAAAATCCTCTGACAGTAATTAGGACATTGTGGTAACATATAACTCAGAAATTCACATCCTATGAACAAAAATAAAATTGTATCTATGGCAAGTACACACTATCGCTGAATGACCTAGAAGAAGCACTTTTTGTTACCACATATATCATGAGTGTTTTAGTTACATTGGAGCTCACAGTATGAATGCATGATATTATTAAATACACCATAATTGTGGAGTGTTGTAGTTGCCTGGACCTCCTGACTTTTATCTAAATAACTAGTCATATAAATAACAATGTGAGCTTTTGTAGAAGAATGTTAAAGTAGTGTTTTCTTATACTTTTGGATGTTTTGAACAACAACTACAATATTTCCCAATGGCTTTGCTTACTTTCCTTGCAAAATGATATACTAATATATCTAGTGTTGCCAGTAATATTATAACTTGAAAAAACATCAATACTTTCATCATTATAGCTTTAAAGTAAACAGCTGCATAAACTAAAAACATATATTCTGTCACAAAATGTACACCAGGAACTACAATAGGTCTAATCTTAGAACTTTTATAATTGGAAATAAATACAACAGGTGTGCCGTATATGCAGTTAATATAGGAGCCACATGGAAGGAGGAAAATGGGATAGAATGTGGAGGGAGGGTGGGACAAATGGGATGGGGGGGATGACAGAATGGGGGTGGAGGTGGACAGAGTCGAAAGTGGGGTAGAGAGAAGATTGAAGATTTTACCCAGTATATGGTGGTTCCAATATACTAGTTATAGAATAATGATGATGAGTCAGAAAAGACACCTTAGTGGCTAAAGGCTGATATAGAAAAGGCAAACTGAATTATGTACCACAATCTAAAATTAATCCTAGTTCCTGTTGTACATTTTGTATACTGGTAATACAGGTAATCAGTCTTATTATGGTAGGGCTGCGACACATGAACAAACAGTGACATTTGCAAACAAACTGTGCATGCAACCAGGCTGGCTTAATTAACAAGTGCAGCAAAGACATGGCAAGAGTGAATAACATTCAAAGCCAGGCAGAAAAGAAGCACACCAGCTCCGGCAATAGCCAAAGTTCAAGTATCCAAGGAGTCATTCAGGGAACCAATAGCAGTGCTAAAGGGTGCTGTGCAGTGAAGTTACTATTCTTTTTCTTAGTACAGTATTGTGATAAACTCTTGGATTACAGACATCAAATGTACATTGTCTTCAAATGTTTTGTCCACAATGCAGGGCTCTCCAAAATCGGTCTTTCCTTGTCTGTTCTCTGTCCCTAACTTTCTCCTGCCAGTCTGGTTCTGTTGCAGTCACATTGGCAGGTATACCAAAGACAAATATATATATATATATATATATATATATGTATATATATATATATATATATATACTGTGTGTATGTATGTATATATATATATATATATATATATATATAAACGTCCATCCAAAATACGGCACTCAGCGGGCTAAATCATCTGCAGTAAATCACAATGTAGGCAGCATAAGCTTTGCTGCCTATATTGTGATTTACTGCAGATGATTTAGCCCGCTGAGTGCCGTATTTTGGATGGACGTTTGCACATTATTTGAATGAGCACCGCGGCAATATTCAGAAAGAAGTGTGAGTGCCGGTTGTACGAAGTTTTATATATATATATATATATATATATATGGCACTGATATCCTTATTTTTGTGCCACTGGATGATTCTTTAAAACTGAAGAGGAGTCTTAGATTGTTACTTATTATGCCTTGGCATCTGTTAACCACTTAGCTGCAGAGAATGCTTATATACAGCTTAAAAAGAAACATTAAATATAACCCGATATTATTGTTTCTCCTACACCAAGATAATGTGTAACAGAGTCTAGAGCTGGTATTCAGTATGCATATAGGAGATCATGTGTTAAAGAAGCCACTTGTTTGCATAGGAATAATATGTAATCTTCATGCAACAGAGATTCAATCAAATAATACATAATAATAGTAGTTTTGGGGCAAAGCAAAATGTGAACTTCATTGGTCAAACATCCTAAAAAGATGCCACCCTTCTATGTCTCTCCAGCACCGTCCCTCTGCATATATCCAACAATATCCTCCATATCTCCACAACACCATCCCACTTGTCTCTACAGTGTCACCTTCATTTTTCAAATGCTGCTCCCACTGCATGTCTTCAGCAACATCCTCCAGCAACTCTCCAGCACCAACCTGCTGCATGTTTTCAGCAACAACCTCCTGCATCTATCCAGCTTACCCCCTGTGTCTCTTCAGCTCAGCCCCATGTGTCCCTTTTATTCACCCTGCTGCATCTTTCCAGATCATGCCCACTGCATCTCTCTAGCACCATCCCTCATATTTCTATACAGCTCCATCCTACTGCGTCTCTCCAGCACAATGTTTTTGTGACTCTACATCACCTTCCTCCTGTGTATTTACAGCTCAACACACCAACCAGCCCTTTTTCTGTTTCTTCTGCTCAGCTCCATGTCTCTGCAGTTCGACTTCTGTCTATCCAGATTAGCTGTCTCTGTCACTCTCTTGGGCTCAGACACCCACTGTGTGGGTCATGGAGGAAAAATGCCATATTCTACCCCACTTTGAGCAGTGCTTGGTAGTGAGTATTTCACTGAAAGCCAAATTAACTTTTCCACGCTGTATGCTACAACCGCTGTTGGTCCCATACTGTGAGCTTGTGTGAAATATTGTGTGAGGGCTGATCTATACAACTCATTCTACTGCTACAGTTTGATGTTGTATTGTTGATGTTACAGTATGAATGTACACATGATTTTATATACCTGTTAGCAATGTATGTGGCCAATCACATTAATTAGATGCACTATCCACATATTTTTTTCCATGTAGTATATGTTGTTTTTCTACAGATCCACAAACACATACAGTACAGTATGTGATAAAACTTATGGTTCAGTTACTGATCCAGCTGTGCAATCTACTGTATGAACACAATCATTGTGATTTCTGAAGATGGAAGTCAAAGGTGAATGTCTTTGACAAGTGAAAATGTTAACACAAAGCATAGGCTATTAATGGCACAAAGAAATGAGAAATCCCTTCTGCGCTCATCCAGCAACAAAATATAGAGTTGTAAGTATATAGATATATGGTAATGGATATAACATTTTCAGTCAATCAGTCAATAAAGAAGTCCTGGTCTTTGCTTCAGTTCTTTTCCATAAAGTGGTTGTAAGGTTCGGGATGACTTGGTGCGTACCTTACTCACATAGAGTCTTAGTATGTCCCTCGTATAAAGGTATCTTTCGGTCTTCAGCTCCCTTCTCTTCCTCTTCTCCGAGGTGGACAATTCTTATCCTCGAAGGTGGAAAAGAGAAACGGGACAGGAAAACAGCTAATAGTGTAGTAAGTTCGGGATGACGGAGAAACCACTGAATACGGGTGCGTAAAAGAGTTTATAGATCGTGGCTCTAATGGTTAATGATCCAGTGTTTTCATCCTCTATACAGGAGATAGTGCGCGAAATAGAGGTGCTCAGAGTGCGTGGAGATCTGATGCGTACCGTACTCACGTTAAATCATGGCTAGTCATGCGTATAAAGGTATCTTTATTCCTTTGTTCTTCCTCTCTTTCTTCCTTTTGCCTCAAGGATGGCGCCGGATCATAAATTGTTCTCGGTGGTGAGGAAAAGAGACAAGAGAACGACTGATAGTGTAGTAAGTAAATAACAACACGTGACCGTAATTCACCAATATAATGGAGGGTAACACTTATGCTCCTATTCAGATAGCGTGGTGCGTACCATACTCACATCCATACAATGATGGTGAAAACACATAAAGGTATCTTTCTTTGCACTGATGATTGTATGTACCAGGTGGTGTCACTTAACGTCATTCATACTCAAAATAGGGAAAATGATAAGCAGAAAATGGGCGTACCCAACTCACACTTATTAGTGTCAAGACCTGTGTATAAAGGTATCTTTGGGATGGTCCTAGATGTCTCAGGTCCCCAATTCCACTCGTCTCATAAGTGGTAGTTTTGCGTGTGGGGGGAAAAACCAAGTGTCAATAATTTAAGATTGAAGTATTAACACAAAAAATTTTTTTTTATTGAACATATAAAATGTAGTAAACATAAAGATAACAGAGGACCTATAGTCAAGACCGGAGGGGTTCAGGCAAAGATGAGTACGAGATGTAAAAAAGGTCCGGACTTTCCTCACCTTAGCTCATACCGTCCTGGTCAATCACTAGTGGTCCTAGCCCATACACCAATGCGTTTCGACAGAAAAGTCTTTTTCAAGGTGTCTACTGAGGGCACAGGTACAAACATTTATACCTCATGACAGGAAGTACTGTCATAGGGGAGGGGTTAACCCTTAAGTAAATTAAAACGTTTAATATCAAATAGTAATGTCTTCCTCAAGGAAAAAAAGAAATGTAGAGTTATAGGTATAAAAGGATAACATAGTAAAACACAAAAAACGTTTTAAAAAGCCATTTAGGACATAAAATGGGTAACTTCCTGTATGGTGGAACACATGAAGCGCCGGCAGTGACGCACGTGCATTCCACCTCGGAATATATGAAATGTTCAAAATGTAAGACGCCATAATGGAAAAACCATTCAGCGCTGCGAGGGGGGTATATATAAAATGAATGTTAGCAGCCCTGGGGAGTGAATATCCTACTCGGCATGGGGATAATCTTACTGAGCGCACGCGAACACGGAAGTGACGCGCGTGCGCCCATACCAGGCCGGGAAGTGACGCGCGTCCACCAATAATGCTGTGGAACGCATATACCCGGAAGTGGCGTCATTGCGTTCCACGGGACGCGAAATGGAGTCCATCCCTGTGAATGAAACGCAGGTGATGGCTGTTAGCGTGCGCTCAGTAAGATTATCCCCGTGCCGAGGAGGATATTCACTCCCCAGGGCTGCTAACATTCATTTTATATATACCCCCATCGCAGCGCTGAATGGTTTTTCCATTATGGCGTCTTACATTTTGAACATTTCATATATTCCGAGGTGGAACGCACGTGCGTCACTTCTGGCGCTTCATGCATTCCACCATACAGGAAGTTACCCATTTTATGTCCTAAATGGCTTTTTAAAATGTTTTTTGTGTTTTACTATGTTATCCTTTTATACCTATAACTCTACATTTATTTTTCTCCTTGAGGAAGACATTACTATTTGATATTAAACGTTTTAATTTACTTAAGGGTTAACCCCTCCCCTATGACAGTACTTCCTGTCATGAGGTATAAATGTTTGTACCTGTGCCCTCAGTAGACACCTTGAAAAATACTTTTCTGTCGAAACGCGTTGGTGTATGGGCTAGGACCACCAGTGATTGACCAGGACGGTATGAGCTAAGGTGAGGAAAGTCCTGACCTTTTTTACATCTCGTACTCATCTTTGCCTGAACCCCTCCGGTCTTGACTATAGGTCCTCTGTTATCTTTATGTTTACTACATTTTATATGTTCAATAAAAAAAAAAATTTTGTGTTAATACTTCAATCTTGAATTATTGACACTTGGTTTTTCCCCCCACATGCAAAACTACCACTTATGAGACGAGTGGAATTGGGGACCTGAGACATCTAGGACCATCCCAAAGATACCTTTATACACAGGTCTTGACACTAATAAGTGTGAGTTGGGTACGCCAATTTTCTGCTTATCATTTTCCCTATTTTGAGTATGAATGACGTTAAGTGACACCACCTGGTACATACAATCATCAGTGCAAAGAAAGATACCTTTATGTGTTTTCACCATCATTGTATGGATGTGAGTATGGTACGCACCACGCTATCTGAATAGGAGCATAAGTGTTACCCTCCATTATATTGGTGAATTACGGTCACGTGTTGTTATATACTTACTACACTATCAGTCGTTCTCTTGTCTCTTTTCCTCACCACCGAGAACAATTTATGATCCGGCGCCATCCTTGAGGCAAAAGGAAGAAAGAGAGGAAGAACAAAGGAATAAAGATACCTTTATATGCATGACTAGCCACGATTTAACGTGAGTACGGTACGCATCAGATCTCCACGCACTCTGAGCACCTCTATTTTGCGCACTATCTCCAGTATAGAGGATGAAAACACTGGATCATTAACCATTAGAGCCACGATCTATAAACTCTTTTACGCACCAGTATTCAGTGGTTTCTCCGTCATCCCGAACTTACTACACTATTAGCTGTTTTCCTGTCCCATTTCTCTTTTCCACCTTCGAGGATAAGAATTGTCCACCTCGGAGAAGAGGAAGAGAAGGGAGCTGAAGACCGAAAGATACCTTTATACGAGGGACATACTAAGACTCTATGTGAGTAAGGTACGCACCAAGTCATCCCGAACCTTACAACCACTTTATGGAAAAGAACTGAAGCAAAGACCAGGACTTCTTTATTGACTGATTGACTGAAAATGTTATATCCATTACCATATATCTATATACTTACAACTCTATATTTTGTTGCTGGATGAGCGCAGAAGGGATTTCTCATTTCTTTGTGCCATATATGTCCAAGGGTGGTTGAGTGATCACCCAGCAGACTTCCCCTACTGCAGCTCTCCGAGGCGCAGCGGTCCTCTATCTCCCTGTCTTGTACATAGGCTATTAATGCCTTTGTTCCACTTCCCTAAGAGGGATATTTATTAGTATTCGTGTGTTAGACCTGGTAATTATAATTTCTTATAGCAGTTTATCACAGCAATAAGAAATGAGGTATTACCAGTATTTATCAAGAATCACATGCAGTGTCCTGTCTCCAATAGGTCCATTCCTACAGAGTATAAAAGTAAAGTGAACGCTAATGTAATCACATTACATTCTGCTTCAGGATCACTGGTGCGCTATTGCACATGTGCGGTCATCAAACAATGCATGTGCCAGCAAGAATTGCAGGTACACTCTGTGGAATGTAGTCTTGAATAAAGACAATCTTCCAGCATGCACCAATCTCAGAGGGACCTCTCGGACCTTCTGCATCCTTGGATCTTCCCCATGTAGATCACTGCTGCCCAGTGATCAGGCAACCCAACTGAACCGGGGAAAAGTACAAAAAGCGCCTCTGCCCCTGTGAATACCCGGTGGCTGCAAAGAGGAACCCTTTTTCCCCCTATCAGTATTAATAATAAAGCTAATTTCAGGGATCATTTTTATTATGGCAATCCCATATTGATCTGGAAAACATAAATATGGGGCGAGTTCAAGCTCATGCATAGCATACTAAAGATGGACAAGTGAGTTTATTTTTTCCCATAGATTGAGGGCACCAATATCACACCAAAGGTGGCAAACCCAGTGTTAAAAAACATTGGAGGTGGCAGTCCAATGTCTGGTCTGCGTGTGTGCAGAACTCAACAATCATTGGCTAAACCATCAATGGTTTGTAATGATGGGTTTAAAACAATCAGCCATTGATGGTAAAATCATCAATAGCAATCATCACAGAATACCATAAACTTTTTTTTATAGTATACTCTGTTTCACATAATATAAATATAACATATATATTGAAATAAAATCATGTTGGGTAAATATTAAATAGATGAGCTTGCCCTAATTCATTCATAAAAAAACATGACAATTTCCAAGGAGTTTTTGGAGAAAAAAATAGCCAGTTAAGTCTTTTAGTTAGACAGCTGAGTATATACTGTATCTGGTAGTGAAAACCCTACTTTTTGCTGTCATTTAGTATAACTGTAATAGCACTAACTGCATAACTTGAAGTCAATATGGCTACTGCTATCCTTGAGTGTAAACTAGGGCTTCATTGGCTATGTAATTTGCCTAAGGACAAAGGTTTGTAAAGGGAAGTTGTCTACAGGGCACACATCTACACTTAAGCAGTGAGGCAATGGTATTGTGATTAACAATGCATTGTTATTTCCATACAGACATGTTGATGGACTACACATAAACCAAAGGGGGGAAAAAATCATTCTGTTTAAGAAAAATGAGCCACCCACTAAGGGTACTCTGTTTATGCATAGATGTTCTTCTAGCAGTTTAGCCAATGTGTGGAAACAAGTTTCCGGTATTGGATGTGTCATGTGAAGAGACAATCCATAATTTGTTTCATGCTGTAGAGTGAAACTGATTGCTGCCGACAAATTTTAGACATATGGTTTTTCAGCAGCATGAATTATTGGGCTCTTGAGTAGTTCTTGTAAAACAAGGTGCTCACAATGAACTGACAGAGATAGACTGTATTTTATTTTTGGAAAGCTGCCCTAAGCTATAATGAGTCTAGCTGTTTGACATATTTTGTATTCCTATTTCAGTTGAGAATTTTAAATATAACATTATACTAACCCCAGGCTTGGAAATCACAGTTAACATTTTAATAAGTTGTCAACATAAAGCTTCAGCTTATTCATTTAAAATGTTATTCAGTGTTTCCTATCAATATATAACATGTATTTATTGTTCCAATTTCTTTTTTTACCCTAAGGCTATTATTATATTTTTCTTTTGAGTTGCAAATATATCCATTTTTTTCCATATTGCTTCTTCTACCCCATATCTTAATAACAGTAATAAAAATGTATATTTGATGTTATTATCATTTTCTATGGACTTTATTCAGTCTACTTCTTATTGCTATTACTATGCAGTATAGGTTCCCTGGCAAATGAAAAATGTCCCTTCTCCTGGCGCAGTATACTGTTTGTCACTAGGTAGCATTCTTTTTTGTTGCTTTTACATTTTTTAGCAATAATCATATGTTTGATATTGCTCTTGATTGATTCTTATTTCTGTCTAAAGCCTGAGTAGACATTACTAGCTCACAGGATGCAGTCCTAATTAGCTGGCATATCAAGCAGATTTTCTATATCAAAGGTCACCTCATTCCCTATACATATGTAGAAAAGAACTTATTAGCCTTGTAAAAAGATTGCATCCCAGACATGATCTGGCAGAAAAAAAAATCACATTTGGGCATAGTCTTGGAGCTAATACTGTATATGTCAGTACTGTAATAGAAATGGACCAGAAATAGATTTTTTTTTCTGTAGGTTTGGCCCTATGTCTGTAAAACACCAATTGTGAACCATCTAAATATCAACAACACTGATATAATACCTATAATAATATAAAAGGCAGTATATTGGTACACAAACATCACTAGCAATCTGTTCCTTTCAAATACAGTAATTGAAGTTTTTAGAATATTGCAGTTTACAAAATGATTTGCCCATAATTAATGATTATCAATTTAAACAAATGTAAAGCATAATACCATTTAAACAATGTACTTCAGTTCAGTTTAAAGATTATCCAGTGAAGTATAAAACTATCATCTGCTTTCACCTTCATCCACAAGGCTCACATTTATATGCAGACCTTTAGGGAGAAAGTTATTTAATAAAATTATTTAATTAGGTTTTGTTTATCTGGGTGGGAGTGTTTCTGATTCACCTCTTGATGATGAAACTCAAGTATTAAATGTTTTCCTTTTGGCCAGTGACATAACAGCAGAATAAAACAGGGAAACCTAACACAATGCAGCCATCAAGAGCCAGTCCCCTATAGTATTGGTTTCAGAATACATAATGACGGCATGTGTCATGGCTGCCCGAAAGCTACGGTTTTCTGAATATTCCGGATTTTGGAATTATGGATAAAGGAGACTTAACCTGTTGGTACAGGTTAGGTGACTCAATATAAATTTATTATTTATTTTATTTGATTAAAAGTTAAATTTAATTTTAGCGCTAGTTTAAAGGCGTGATGATTAAATTAAATTGCAATTACTAAATCAAAAGGGTACTTTTTATTTAATGTTGAGGTTGATTAGGACGCGAGAAGTATGCCATCCATAAATCATGTATCTATCCTTTTTCTGAACAGGTGAACAACATTTCAATTTAAGACAAAAGCAACAACCCATAGTAAAAGCTGTCACAATTGATAAGAGAGAGCAGAGAATTCTGCCAATGGTCCTAATTTGGGTGTGTCTGTCCTGATTTTGGGTTATTGTCCTACTCGTTCGGGACAGTGTGAAGCAGGACATACAGTACCTATTGTCCTACTCGTTCGGGACAGTGTGAAGCAGGACATACAGTACCTCTCAACTTTTCCCGCTGCTGGCCAAAAGTACAAATTATGTAACAAAGTCACCTAAATTTGGGACTAAACAAATCAATTACTAAACATTGTTGCTCTGTCTATAGTACAAATGAAACCATTTATAATATACAGTATTTTAACCAAAAAAAGGTTGCAACATAATGATAGAGATTTGAGATAGCCTACTTATTTATTTTGTATTTATTTGGTGATTTGAGTTTCAAATGTGTACATACATTTTTTTAGGAGTCCATGCTTGAATCTATTATACAAAGCTAATACAGGCTTTGAAATGTATTGATAATATTTAATTTTCTAGGAGGTCAGTGTACAGTAAGACTGCAAAATGGATTTTGCAATGGGAAATGGAAGGTAGCTCTCTCATATAAGACAGCTAGTGACTATTTATCTCTGTGCAATATATGTCTGATGATGATGATGATCTATTTACTGTGTAAGAGAATGTCAGTTATTTGCAGTATAGAAGAATGACAGTCATTTGCTTGGAGGTCATTTGGTAGTGCAGAAGAATGACAGACATTTATTGTGCAGAAAAATGCAGCTATTGTTAAGCATGATTTGCTACATAACACTGTACCATACATGTGTGCATCCTTTGAAAGGTTTGTATTTGGTTTAGTACTTGGAACAATACCTAAAAGAGATTTGAAAATCCTGTTTAAACTGCATGGTTTCATATGTCTGTGGAAATGTCTGTATGTGTCGATATACATACATTATGTGTCAGCCGTTTGTATGTTTATGTATATTTTATTGCTATTTTATGTTTTATTATAAACAGAATTCAGTACATACAGTATAAAAATTAATATAATTTATCAGTTTTCATTTAATACATTATTAACATTGACAACCTGTAACTGGGTCATTTCACAGGATTAAAATATATAAAAAAAATATATATGCGCTATGTGTATTGTTTCTGCTTATTTAGTTCTGTAAATATAGCATACCAAAGATGGCGGCACTCTGGGCTTAAAGTCAGACACATTGCCGCATGGATGGTTTGCAATGTTTCAGCGCTTTGTTGCGTTTTTGTCAAGCTTACAAAACATAACGGAAAACATTCACTTACCAAGTTAAGTACCCCCGGCCACCATCATTGCTGACCGCAGCTTCGTTGTTTCCAGCTGATTGGTCCGTCCCAAAGAAAGTCATGGCAGCAAATACGCCATATAACTAAATTAAAAATTGCAACAAAAATGTATAAATAGATAAAAGCTCTGCATAATACAGAGTTTCAGTAATTGAGGACAAATTCCAAAGTGCAGTAAATCTAGGAAGGATAGGCACAGACCTGAATGCTGCTGCTACAACAACAACAACAACAACAACAACAGAGTTTTGTTTGCTCAGATTATAAAATAAAATGAAGTGTAATAAAAATGATATCACAACAACAAAGCAAATGCATACACATCAGACCTGATTCTGAGTTGGATGCACTGGAATGATTTTTTGCTTCTGTGCATATGTCTAAGACACACTGCGCGTGCGTCCAGGGTCTGTGTACACAGAGTCGCAATTGGGATATGTTGTAAGTGATGTGTGTGCAGGTGTAAATATTGCAGCATTGCACCAGAAGATGTTTCACACTATGAACAGCACTGTTACTTAACCATTGGTGTTGGTTTATTGAACGATATCAGTTACAGCTGTACACACTATTACAGTACATACTGAATCTCATGGAATGGAGCTTCAGCGTAGCAGGGTGTCATACAACTCACTAGGCAGTGAGTGTATATTGTCACTGGGAAGTGGAGCAAGACCTGAAAATCTGGTGTGTAACTTCTAGAGTGTGCAAAGAAATACAATGGGAGCTGCCAGGTCAGTTAGATCCTAATAGTAGGTTTCCTTACACCTTCACCCAGTGTGACAAATAAAGCATAAAACATCAAAATACAATAGTCCACACAATAAAAACAGAATGGATGTCTTTCAGGTGGCAGATAAAATAGCAATTACCGGATTCTTAAGAACTGTCAGTTTGCAGTTCTAAACTGGATTGAGCAACAATTGGTCCCAGGTTCTCCACTGGTGTTTTCTCAGATGTCAGTCTGCCGGGTTTCTACTACATTCAAGCCGCAAGGTCCTATCCACTCAGTGATTTCTTAGTCCAACACGTTTCTACCCCTAAACTGGGGTATTTGTCAAGGATTCAAAAGAGTGTGAAATGGTAACTTCCAGCTACCCTATAATTACCTTAGTCTTTCCAATCCTGCATGCCTGGATGCAGCTGATTGTTATACAGTGTTTGACTACACGTTCCATGATCCCTTGCTGCATCTGGCACATGCGGTCATTCATTGGTGGTATAGGGATATAGCCGCCTTGTGTTCGTTGTCCCGATTAATCATATCCAGTTGGTTGTCGCGGTAATGTGTAAACATATGTTGAGTGGTACACATTTCATTTGTGATATACTGGAGTTCAGATACGTAATTTCCTTTTCATTTCAGTGTATCTTAATTCCAAAACTAATTTTATAAGGGCAATTCAGATTCCAATATCAATGTACCTCAAAGAAATAGATAGCATATACAGTATATTACATGATGGAAAAACGTTATTTAACTTGCACAATTCAAATATATGAGGTAAACATGCAGGAACAGGATAATTTGTTATAATAAATAGAAAAGATACAAATCAGTGCAAGAATTTATCAAATAAGGAACGTGCAAGAATTTATGTAAAAAGAGAAATAAAAAAGAGATAAAAAGAGATAAAGAAAGTTTTGCTATGGCAGTAATCATAAAAAACATTTTATCTCAGAATTGAGATTTAAACCTCCTAGTTGTAATGTCCCCAGTTCAATAATGGCTTTCATCTCAGCTTTGACTAATTGACTGGATAAATCCCTTTGGCGTCAATGCCCCTGTATCTATTTCCACCTGCAGAACCTCTTAATACCTAAAGTCCTAGGTTAACCAGAACGCGCCCGAACGTCATCATCCCGCTGTCGGATTCTCGCGAGATTCGTATTCTATATAAGGAGCCGTGTGTCACCGCCATTTTCACTCGTGCATTGGAGATTGAACGGAGAGGATGTGGCAGCGTTCTCTCCCTGAAAAGCTCCGTAATCTGTGCTCAGTGTGCTGCAAATATCTGTGCTCAGTGTGCTGCAAATAATTTGTGCTCAGTGTGCTGAAAATATCTGATCAGGGTGCCTCATTGTGGGGACTGGGGACCACCAGTATAAGTATATACATGATGTGGCCATTCACTGGTACCTGGTGACAGAACGTATACTGGATTCCCCCACAATGTAACTTTATATCTCTCACCTATATACATGATGTGGTCATTCACTGGTACCTGGTGACAGAACGTATACTGGATTCCCCCACAATGTAACTTTATATCTGTCACCTATATACATGATGTGGCCATTCACTGGTACCTGGTGACAGAACGTATACTGGATTCCCCCACAATGTAACTTTATATCTGTCACCTATATACATGATGTGGTCATTCCCTGGTACCTGGTGACAGAACGTATACTGGATTCCTCCACAATGTAACTTTATATCTGTCACCTATATACATGATGTTGTCATTCACTGGTACCTGGTGACAGAACGTATACTGGATTCCCCCACAATGTAACTTTATATCTGTCACCTATATACATGATGTGGTCATTCACTAGTACCTGGTGACAGAACGTATACTGGATTCCCCCACAATGTAACTTTATATCTGTCATCTACATAATAATTATAGTAGTACAGTACAGTAGGCCATTGCTGTATCTTGCAGCTCTGTGTCATTGCAAGTATCCATTCCATATCTGTGCAGCATTTTTGTGAGCAGTATATATAGTATTACAGTGCAGCATTTTGGTGACTAACAGTATATAGTTGTACAGTAGGCCATTGCTGTATCTTGCAGCTCTGTGTCACTGTAAGTATCCATTCCACATCTGTGCAGCATTTTTGTGAGCAGTATATATAGTATTACAGTGCAGCATGTTGGTGACTAACAGTATATAGTTGTACAGTAGGTCATTGCCGTATCTTGCAGCTCTGTGTCACTGCAAGTATCCATCCATACATTTTCTTCCAGTGATTTAGTCCAATAATACCATTGATTAGAACGAATAATTCCAGTGATTTTGTCATTTTCTTCCAGTGATTTGGACCAATAATACCATTGATTAGAACAAATAATTCCAGTGATTTTGTCATTTTCTTCCAGTGATTTGGACCAATAATACCATTGATTAGAACGAATAATTCCGGTGATTTTGTCATTTTCTTCCAGTGATTTGGACCAATAATACCATGGATTAAAACGAATAATTCTAGTGATTTTGTCATTTTCTGCCAGTGATTTGGACCAATAATACCATTGATTAGAACGAAAAATTCCTGTGATATTGAGGTGTTTGTGTCGCTTAGCTTAGCCGTCCAGCGACCACAGTGCACCTCTTTTTCTCTTTTCTTTGCATCATGTGCTGTTTGGGGCCAATTTTTTTAAGTGCCATCCTGTCTGACACTGCAGTTCCACTCCTAGATGGGCCAGGTGTTTGTGCCGCCCTCTTGGGTCGCTTTGCTTAGTCATCCAGCGACCTCAGTGCAAATTTTAGGACTAAAAATAGTATTGTGAGGTGTGAGGTGTTCAGAATAGACTGGAAATGAGTGGAAATTGTGGTTATTGAGGTTAATAATACTATAGGATCAAAATTACCCCCAAATTCTATGATTTAAGCTGTTTTTGAGGGGTTTTTGAAAAAATACACCCGAATCCAAAACACACCCGAATCCGACAAAAAATTTTCAGGGAGGTTTTGCCAAAACGCGTCCGAATCCAAAACACGGCCGCGGAACCGAATCCAAAACCAAAACACAAAACCCGAAAAATTTCCGGTGCACATCTCTAGTTCTAAATAGTAATCTATCAGTTCTGATAAGTTTGCAGTTATCAAATCAATTCCTGAGACCATGGGTCTCCCTGGAGGATTAACTGCATCCCTGTGGATTTTTGGAAGAATATATAGTACTGGAATAACTGATTCTGGGTTAAAAAGAAATATTACTTCTCTTTCTTCAACTTCAACTTCTTGCATTTTTCTAACAGAACTTCAAATGTCTCCAATACAGTATATAATTTGTGGGATCTGTCCTTAACTTCTGATAGGTACCCCTATCTTCAAGTGGTCTTAGACCTTCCTGATCATACATAGATGTTGTCATGATTGCAACTCTCCCACCACTTATCAGCTGGTTTTATAACTAATTTGGCATTCTCTCAAGTTCTTTTGCTTAATATTTAGCTTAATATTTTTGCTTTCTATTCTTTGTATATTATTAGAGACCAACTTAAAGAACGTCTCTATAAAGCTTCCTCTTATACTGTATGTGAGGGATTAAAAACCAATTTCAGTTTAAATTGAGTAATTGGGGTCTCTACATCTATATTTCCTCCATCCATTTCTTTATTTAGAAAAAAATACTAATACATTTATTTAAATCAACAAAAGTTGAGAACTTGTTTAATGGTAATGAAGGAGCATATTTTTTACCTTTTTCTAGCAATGTTATTTCTTCTTTCGCCAATAAATGGGTGCTAAGATTAATAAAATTTAATTTTCCTTCCTGCTTAATCTCCTCATGTTGGATAGGAATTTTTTTTCGGGAGAGGGGGGGGGGCGGGTTGCACTCTTTCAAGTTTTCTTTTTATTCTTATTTTTGATCTTATTAATTTTACCTCCTCTACAGCCCCTCTTTCTTATCCTAATTGATGAACAAACAACAAGTAGCTTTTGGGCCCTTTACTGAATAAAGCTCTAATTAGTGTATATCAGCAGCCGATTGGGAAAAGAGGTATGCCAGCCTCTTGAATATAGAGAACAAGAATAGATATCCCCAATTGGTGCTTAATAATACATATGCACAACAAATTGTAAAAATATATAAACACAATTTATTCACATACAGTAAGTTGGTGTTGGTAAACCTCCCGGTGGTTATTCAACTATAATTTATACATGTAGAGAGCTGATATCAAATATACATGCATAGATAAAATGAAAAATTAAAAATTACCACTAAGGCTGTGAAATTCAGAAATACGGGTAAGTGCAAACAAATGGTATAGTAGAGTCTCCGCCGTTTGGAAGCACCCCACTTGGTAATATACCATTTTATGTTCTCTTTTGTTCATATTACCATATTTAGTCTCTTTTAATTCAGGGGTAAGATGATTATTTTTGTCCCTACTAAATTTCATTACCTTTCTCTCTATCAGTGCTTTTTCATTTTTCTTTAGACTCATTTCTATCCTTTTTTCCCAAGTCCTTATATTCTAGCAACTCTCTGAATTGTTTAACTAATACCCTATAGGTGATAAGTTCTGTCTCTAATTTGTCCATCTCTTTCTTTCTGTCTTCAATTATCAAATTAATTAAGGAGAGAGAGCATGTTTTTAAAATTCTATCACATTCGGTCTTAAACTCCTCACTAGCTGAAGAAAAGGAAGCTGATGTGTTAGATTTTTTTCTGTTCCGGTTTCCCACCAGATCCAGCTTTCCTTTAATAGGACTAATTTTTCACTATGCTCTCTAAGTTCTCATCAATTAAAACTATTGAGTTTCCTGGTTACTACTTTTGTCACAGAGGATTTAGTATAACAGACAGGTACAGTATGTACAAATCACAGATTAATCATAACAAAAAGTGTCAGGAGGAATAGTCAGGGCAACTCATATCAGAACATTTTTCAACCACTTGCATGGCATGGTCGCATCAGATGCGACCATGCCTGAAAATGCTTTATCTGACCTGGTCACACAGGATGCGACCAGTCAGATAAACTGTGTTAGCAGTGGCTGGGAAGGAAATCCTCCTTCCGCTGTTGCTTTCAGAGGGACCGGAAGGTCCCTCTGTCTTTCAGCACCCAGCACCCAGCCCCCATTGTTGCCATGCTGCTGATCATTGCTGATTGGTCACAATGGCAGATAACCCACCCCCAGCAGCCGCAGACAATAGCAGCCGCTGGTAAGTGTAAATCATCACCCCCAAACAACCCCCCATGTACCTAGCAGCTGTCCGGGCTCTAAAATCTAAAGTTGCAATGGTCACGATGTTACTAATGTTCCGAGAATCACGATGTTCCTGAGCAATGTTTCGATTTGTGAAAAAAAATCTTTTTGTTTTTAACTAAAAGCATTTTGGATAGGGTTAAATTAGTGTTCTTCACCTAATTCACTCATAAAAACCCCGACAATTTCTGAGCGATTTACGACTTAGTTGCACACAGATGTACAAGTACTGCAATCCTCAGTGGTCAGTGTATGCTGACAAAGTACAGTAGTTTTGTCACTTCTTGTCATGTTAGCAGTGGGAATAAAAGTTGAACATTTTGAGCAAAAAGACACTTGGCGCAAGGTCTTCCACTACCAAGGGGTGTTATTTGGCAGAGGCGGATTTAGAGGTGAGGGTGCCCCTAGGCACAACAGTAATGGCTGCCCGCCACTGCCTAATGTTATTATGTTTATTGATTGTTATAAGCCCTCATTTGATGATAGTCAATTTATTAGAATAATAAAAAAAGCCACTAACTATGACTTTTCAATTATGTATACATAATGACTAAGTAGGACAGCTTACAGGGGCATGTCCTACACATTTACACTCCATTCAAGATTGCATATGGTTCACTAAAGTGGAAATATTTAGCAGTTATTGGTAGTTATTGGGATGACAGTACCAACCCAAGCATCCAAGTTCAGCCCCCAAAAAGGTGTTTCCCCAGGCACGTGCCTCATGTGCCTAATGGGAAATTTGCCACTGCTATTTGGCAAAGTTGTATACAGACATCTGTAATATATACCCTATTTATCTCATCTGGATCTGCAGAAGCCTCTGTTTTGGCAATATACAGTATATGTCTGGTTCACAACTATTCATCAACATCAGTGTGTACTTGCACTTTCCCTATACTTAGTGCAAATTATATACCTCCTTATAGGAATATCTACACTTATGTGCTGCTCTTCATGACCTGCAGCTGCATGTACACATTATAACTGAACAATGCTTATGTATGATGCCTCTTACCACCCCAATTCTGCCTCTTCAGTTGTAAGGGTCAATGCATGCAAATAATTTTTGGAGCATGTGCAGTGCGAATTTCAAAAAAATGCTCTATCTTTTCATGGGATGAGCATTATTATTTTAATTAACATACAATATCCAGTTGATAGATCTACAGTAAAAGACAGTTAATAGGTCAACCCCAAATGGTCAACATGCAAAAGGTTGAACGGGTCAAAATGTCAGTAAGGTCAATTGGTATAACCTAGACAGTGCTTAAGGTCGACAGGGTCAAAAGGTTGACACAAGGGTTTTAAATGTAAAAAAATTCAACTTTTTCATTATTTACCATCTACAGTTATGTGGACAACGATTGGAAATAGTAACATGTTCTGAATACACTGGTAGTGGAGTGAGGCTCCTTGTCAGAAGCATGGTGAGCAAAGCAAGCTTGCAAGGATACAGCTTTCCACTAATTTGACTCACGTGTGGTGAAACAAACAAAATGACACCAAGAAAACAAAAAGAACTTGTGTCAACCATTTTTGTGTTGACCATTATGTCAACCTTTTGACTGTTTACCTTTTTTACAGTACTTGTCGACCTTTTCAGCTGCCAGCCTTTGCCATGTTGACCTTTGAACCTGTCAACATTTTGCATGTTAACTTTTTACTGTCTATTGAACCACACCCTGAACATGCATGCACTCTGGCACCTAGAATCGTACCCTTATAGAAAACAGGATGTCATTTTACAGAACAAGATATTCAAGCGAGATTTAATGACATACTTGTCATTTATTTGACATATCTACTGTATATACAATGAGCATTATAAAGATAGATAGATAGATAGATAGATAGATAGATAGATAGATAGATAGATATAAATTCTTGACAGAACAGAACATACATTTTTAAAAAGTACAGTATACCATGTGTTTAATACAAGAATGAAAAGAAAATGTTTGAGCACTACGGTTTCCAAAAGATTTTATTTTAATCAAATAATTGTTCATCTGCTATCAAGTCTAGAGGTAAAGCTGCCTAAGGATACAATAACATGATAGATTTTACCAGACAGTCTAGACTGGAAATAACCTGGTGATACAGCTATGTCTGTTGCTAGGCAAAGTCAATTTATTGTCAATAAGTAATGTGGCAGTTTTTAATATTTTCTAAAGTTTACATTTAAAAAAAAAATACTGTCTACTTTATCCTTAATTATTGTCTAAATTAATCATGGAGCAAAGGGACATTGTGACTTTCTTTATATTTTGACTTTTTATGCTTGGAAATGTATTTTACATTTGGCAGAGTGCCTACAGTATACACATTGTTTGCCTCAATTTGCAGCAAGTACATAGCAATTATTCCTTTCTTTGCTGGTTCATCATTGATTGTGCACAAACCCCAGCACATGTACGACATTACGCTGACCATCTAGAATCAGCAAGCAGAGTTCCATGTCTATGGCAAAATATGTGGAGAAAAGACAGATTCAGACCTCAAAGGCACTAAGCTAAACAATTATTTGGGACCCCTCTTTCTCAGATAATCCCCCCCAGTCAGTGTATGCCAATTACATTGGGGTCACCAGGTCTGGTGACACCCGGTGCACACTCTGTACCCTCTCGCGTCCTGTAAACCTGCTCACGGTCAAAAAGAATTGTGGTCTAAGTTGGAAGGGTGTGGCCTCATGGGGATCCCGGTGACATCACTTTGGGGACAGCCCAGCATCCCTAAAGAATGGCACGATGCAGCATCAGGCTTCTGTAAGTATAGAGAAGCTGGCATTTTGCAACCCCCGCATCCCCCTTCTAATGCCACTGGACAAATCCACACACCCCTAGTCAGTCAGCGTATGCCAAATCATCCCACACAGTCAGTCAGTGTATGCCACCATCAACCCCCTCAAACTCCCCCCCCCCACCCTCCAGTCAGTGTATGATAGAATGGACAGAGATACAAGCAAATTATGATACAGAGTGTACAGAGATACAAGCAAATTGTGACAGTCAGGCATTAGCATTCCCCATGAAAGACACTGATCTCCAATGGGGTGGGATCAGGGAGGCCGCACTGCTTGCTGGAAGCCGAGAGTAAGGCTCAGGGACACTGGGTACATCTCCTTTTCCGGCATCACTCAGGTCACTCCGACTCGGTAACATGAACATATTCTCGGTAGGTAGGTTGCGTTTCAAGCCTCGATAATGGTAGTAGCGCCACCCTCCCCTCCCCCGCTCCTATAAAGATTTATCAACTGACAGTAGTTTTATATATATATATATATATATATATATATATTACCAGATAGAAGAAGCAGCACTCTGAGTCTTCATAATAGTGCAAACAGCAGTGATGCTTTTAATCAACATTTCGGGGTGTTACAAATCAGGATAACAAACATAACAAATGACAACATATTTATACTGTAAGTTACCAACACCAATCCAATCCACGGCATCTCCCACTTGCTCATCCGGGACCCAGCCACCGCATTTCCGGTCGTGGCTCTTTCTAGAACTGGAAGTGACGCGGCTCCTCCCATCTGGCATCGGGACGTTGCCTAGGTAACTGAACACCACTGAGTAGTCCATTGACGTGCGGTGAGGTCATAGGCTGGGGAGGCACTGATATACTGTATATATATATATATTCAATACAATACTTTATAACAAAGTGTATATATAAGTGTACACATTATATATGTATTTATTGATACTGCCAAATTAGTCACATAATAAACAATATTAGGGTACTACTACTCCCCAGTGTCACATATATTGACAGTGGGGAGTAACCTAATATTGTACTATACTGTAGCAGCATATGAATGGTTGAATATCACATACACATAAACACACAAAGCCAGTTACTCACATTACAGTAGACAGCAGCCTCCCTTGGGTTTTGCTGGGGAACAGGTTGTGCTGCTTTCAGTACAGTGCTGGGGAGGGAGGGGGATCAGGGAGCAGCAGCAGAGGTTATGGGAAAAGTTAGAAAGCGATAGCATTTCTTCTCCTCTTCTGCCAGTTGTGTAGCCTTCTCCTGTCACCCACCCCACCACTTGTAAAGGTGCAGTGGTTTGGTTGTGCATCCGTTTCACTGTCTACAGTTACGCCAGTGAGCCCTGTCATCAGGCAGGGCCCTAAGTGTCCGCTTTGGTCATATAATGGCAAATCTGCTTCTGCTGTGGAGGCACATTATGTGGAGGACCCTGTGGGCGCAATGTATCATGTGCCACTACCAATTATCATGTATTTTCAATACAATACATCCTGCCCCTTATCGCATACTTATCAGCATCTAATAAAAGCTGTCCCTTGCATGAATAATTATTCAAGGGACAGCTACAGATAGGTCCATGTTTATCTTGACCTTTAATAGGATTTACTGAGACTGAGCAGTCAGACTTAATCCCCTGCTGTAATGACTTAATCCCCTGCTGTATTGTTCTCTGTATTGTATTGCAGCTGAGAACAACAGATGAAGGGTTTATGTTAATAAACCATGTTGTGCCTAGGCACAGCAAACTAGCCAAGATAACCGTGGACCCATTTGTATGCTGATAAGAGCTGTCCCTTGTGAAAAGAGGACTTCTGAGTTCATGACCATGGATTCCTACTGACCGTGTGCAAGCTGCGGGGGGCTGAGAGAGTCACTAAGCTCCAGAAAAAGTTTGCTGGGTGGCCTCCAGGATGTGATTGTAAGGAGTAGCACTTTTGCTTTTTTTACAAAACTGCTACTGAACCTGAATGAGGTCCATTGTCCCAGAATTAGCTGAACACATGAGTGCAACTATTTTTGTTGTAGTCCCCAGAACTCTAGCCACTTGTAACAGTGCTCTTAAGATACTGTTCCTCCAGCATTCAGGTATAAAAGCGCTGAATGGAAGATGTGGCAGTTTTCATAGTTTTCAAAAAACAGTTGCCCGATGTGGCTGCTACAAAATTCTTAGTGCAGCACATACAGTAGAACAGCTCCTCTTGAGTCCCTTAAGACTTACAGCATGCCTGTAGTAGTAGTAATAATAATAATAATAATAATAATAATAATAATTGGGTCTCTGTTTCATACTAAGGGGCCACTGGAACAGAATTTAAATTTTTTTTTGGGGGGGCTCTATGTGGCATACTGGTGGGGGATGTGTGGCATACTTGGGAGAGACTGGCACAAATAATAATAATAAATGGGCCTGTTTTATACTGAGGGGGCACTGGAACATAACATTAACATGGGGGGCTTTGTTTGGCATACTGGGGTGCAATAATGGTGGCATACTGGTATAGACTGTTTTTCAAACTGGGGCACTATGTGGCATAATGTTTAATCTTGGGGCACTGTGGCAAAATTAGTTGACCTGGGCCCACACATACAGATGGGTCCACATTTATCTTGACCTTTAATAGGATTAACTGAGACTGGCCAGTCAGACTTAATCCCCTGCTGTAATGACTTAATCCCCTGCTGTATTGTTCTCTGTATTGTAATGCAGTTGAAAACAATAGATGAAGGGTTTATGCTAATAAGTCATGTTATGCCTAGGCACAGAAAACTAGTCAAGATAACCGTGGACTCATCTGTACTAAATCCTGCCCCGTATGTATTCAGTTGCACTTATTTCTGATGTTGCATTATGGGATTAATAACACACGGGATCCCAGACAGGAATTAGACAATAACCCAATTGAGTGCTATCCCTGAATGATAGCTATGACTACTTTGTCAGTTAAATAAATTCATCCAAACTCTATGTTTGAATACCCCATGTGTGAACACTAGATTAGTATAATGCCCTAGCTCCTTGTGCCTTTATGAGCTACAGTATCTCAATTATAATAAGGTCAGTACTATAATAAGTTTACAGTAAATATACTAATAATATAGTAATACTATGGACCTGGAATATGTCCAGTCACCATAGCCCCACCACCATGCCGCATTATGTACCCTGTATGGATGCTTCCACTGTGCACCCAAATGCTCTCTACCCTTGATACAAATGAAATAAATCATAACACATTATTATCCAGATAAATGATCACACTTACATAAGTTAATTTGGTATCCCATTAGTTGGTGGCACTAGAGTCACGCATACACAAGCTGTCTCATCAGGTTCAGGGATAAATAGGTTACATAATTACACTTGGTATGCCCAATATACAGCTTAAAAAAGTATGCCAATAAGGAAAGTTTTAACAGTTTTTGCATACTGGGCACTTTGGGTAACTGCTAGTAAAGACTGTGCAAACAATCAGATAAGTGGTTCAGTCATTGATCAGACATACAGTACTGTACATTGGAAATAGAAAACAGCACTAGAGACCAAGAGCAAAATGGATTAAAGGTAAAGTCCTTATTATACATGTATAATAAGTTTACCTGTGGTGATACTGATCTTAGGGGGTTATTCAGAATTGTTAGCAAACAAAAAACATTAGCAATTGGACAAAACCATGTGCACTACAGGTGGGGCAGATGTAACATGGGCAGGGAGATTAAGATTTTGGTGGGGTGTGTTCAAACTGAAATCTAAAGTGCAGTGTAAAAATAAAGCAGGAGATCCAAACCAAACAGAGCCCTAGTTCAGATCTTCTGCTGGTTCCGAATTCAGATTTTAAATTAAAATTTCGGGTTTTGGATTTAAAAAAATACATGATTTTAGAAGTTTTTATTAATTTTCAAGTAATCCAAAACCCAAGATTTGGATTTTTAAATCTGAACTCCCAACCAAAACACTTGAGGATGGTTTTGTAAAATCAAAACTTGGCAATGAAATTAGACCCAAAACCATAACACGAGATTATGCTCAAATTTCTAACTGACTGCTCAGTGGACTGAAGGTGGTTTTCTATTATATAATGAGTTACCATATGGCAATACTGATCCCGAGCATCCTGGAGCACATACCGTAAATCCAGGAGATTGGACAAATAATAGCAGCAAAAGCAAATAGTTACTGAAATGCTCTGCCAATGTCAGTCTCGCTAAACGCTTGATCACAGATTTCCTCATTTGCCACAGTCAGGTACTAACTTAAGCAACTATATTTTGAAAACAACTAATCCATGTATACTTTACAGAATACATTACTCCTCTGTTACTGTACTCTTTCCCTCTCTATATATTTGCCTATCTCTCTTAAATTGCAGTCTGCAAGCACACATATGTATTCATTCCTATTCAGGGCATGAAAGGTAGAAAATATGCCATGGCTTCTGAGGCAGTGGATTTGCTATTGCGAAGCCCTCAGTGTTCCCAGACACCAGGGCCAAAACTAGGATTTTTGTCACCTGGGGCAAGGCAGTATTTTGGTTCCCCCTCCCCCCCCTCCCTTCATCCCCACACACGCTTCCCCAGGCTTCCTTCAATAACATAAGTCTGCTCACTCCCTTCTTCCTAGCAGTCTCCCTTTCAATGGCTCTCTGTTAGTCCTGATATGCCCAACTGGATTAATGAAAGACAGCCAGCTGGAAGAGAGGTTAGGATGCTGCACTCTCCAGAGGGGCTGGACAGACACTCATCAGACAGCAAAGATGAGCGGATGGACCGGATAGATTGACAGACTGTCAGCAGCAATCAGAGCATGGGGGCCTGGCGGCTGCAGCAGCTATGGGTGGACAGGATAGTGATACTCTGCTTTAAGCTCTGCCCGCTGTGCTGTGATTTAGTCTCACAACAGGGTCTGTCTCTGGCAGCATGGTAGTCATGCACTGCCGCTATGTCAATTCAGGTGGTCCTGGCTTCCTGCTCTCAGCTGTTTCACTGTGCAAAATGGCCCAGTCAGCTCTGTCCTTAGGGCTGAGAGGAGGGAGGGAAGGCAGAAGAGAGGGTGTTTTAGGGGTGAATGTCTCAGCACCTCTTCCAATACAGCACTCAGGGCCCATGCCCACCTAGGGTCCCTCCAGTTACAGCCCTGACAGACGCACCCATGAAACGCCTATGAACCAGCCCTTCTTAGGTCTCCTTCCAGTCTTCACCCTGAAACGCCCAGGAATCACAAACCCCTTCTCAAGTGTTAGTGATTCTGAACGCAATTGCATACACCTTCAGAAATGTAAGTATGTGCATATGCACAGTAAGGGTTTCCAGGACTTTTTACACATGCGTAGTAGCAAAACATAATTTGCAGAACATCAACATTGCATACATTTCTGAACCAGGCCCTGTATGCATTACTTGTCCACAGTTTTGCATGCTTTAAATGAGCCTTTATTAATATTATTCAAATTTGCTGTATTTACAGTATTTAAAATGAATAATCCTAACAAGCTAATATTTTCTGTTAATTTGAATTTGATGCATCTACCCAATTTCTTTTTGTTTATTAACTGAAGAAATACAAAGTTTAATTCCTAAACCAAGAACGTGCTAATTAAATTCCAGCAACTGCCAATGTTTTTTTATGAGGTAGTGTAAATTTCATTAAGTCCATTTCATAGTATAATTATATATTTTTTACAATATATTATTTCATATCAGGAGAGCAATATTAATAGTCAGTTTATTTTACAGTGGTTTTATACCTCTTATGATAAATGTAAATAGTACATCTATGATACCACATTGAAGGAGTACTTAGTTAATAATAATTTTTTTGTTAATTAGTTTTAATGTAGTTACACACTGCATGATTATGAAATGGTAATACACTAATTTGTGCTCTGAAAATTATATTATACTGTATTTAAAAATATTTTTATGATTATTTTGTTAATTTGTTCCACAGAGTAACCCAATGTTCTCATTACCTTAATTTTCCAAGTTACCAGCTAAGACCTTGTTTTCTAATTGCAGTTAATGCTCAGTGTTTCTATACTTTATTTAGTAATGTAGTTGTGATCTGCCTAGAGAGAGTAAAACACTCAATATTTTTTCCAATTATAAAGTATTCTTACTCAGCTGTGAAACAGTTTAGCAGCAAACAAATTAAATAAAAATATAGAACATGAATTATTTTGCAACCAATTCCCCATGTATTTGACTGGTTAATAATTAAAATAAGCTCTACTGGAAGTGGTGGGAAAAACACTTTATATTCCTCTGACCTATCTCTGACTAATCATGGACCACAATACGATCTACACCGGTGTCTAAGTGCAGGTGTTAGGGAACACCAGCACAATTGTGTAAAAGCCCTAAAGCCAATAGGAGGGTCTATAACAGCTGCCTGTTGTTCTCTTAGTTATAAACACACACCGGTACTTAGGATGTCACCAGGAATTAAAACTCTAGCTGTAGTGACTTCCCCAATTGGCTAGAGACTGCAGGATTATTGGCTGGAGTAGTAGCTACAGACAGATGCAGACTGGCAGGGTAACAGTTAACAGGAGTATAGCTGTAGAATACAAGATTTGCTCAGGACTCTGAAACAAGGTGTAGCAAGGATCCCTCAGTGTAGTAGTATGCAGACTGTGGATGTGGACTTTACCATAAGAGTAATATGAATTCAGGAGTGCAATACAATACTTAAGCACAGTTGGAATGAAGCTGTGGGGTGAATACACAGATCTGAATCAGAGCTTGAATGTAGTACAAAGATTTAACATAATGGCTACTGCTAATTGAACCAATATGCACAGTAATGGAGATATACTCAGTACTTGTTTTTGGAGCAGCAGAATAATAATGTATGAAACAAGAAACCACAGTTGTAGTCCAAGGCCGAGAGAGATATGTTTTGCTAGCACATAAATCTAATGTGAGTTGAAAATGGTAATTAGCCTTGGATCCCAGCAAAGCACAGGTGGGATCCACAAAAGTAGTAAATGTACTGAGCACACAGCAAGGTACAATAATGCAGGCACTTAACTGAGAGAACACTCCAGGAACACAGCAAGGCAGAACAGGAACTATTACAAGAACAACAGAGGCTGACTGACAAGGCTTCCATTAAGAAACTAGAACTAGAAATTAGACACTTCAAACAGAACCTATCACTGGCAAGGCTGTACAGGGTTGGCTACCTTTTACCAGGAGCAGGAACCAATGGCAGAGAGCCAGGCAGACCAGCCCTCTTAATGACATAATAGATTGCATTTGTAAAGCTGCACGTATACACAGAATGCATCATGGCTGCTTAGTAACAGCCAGGGCCAGGAATCACTGCAGCTGCCTGAGTTTCAGTTGCCTAGCAACCATTAGGAGGTCAGTCAGAGCAGCCAGAGAATGACGCAATGTCCCGGTCACCTGGCAACAACTGGGAAATGCTGCAGAAAGGAGCTTCAATTGTAGATGATGACAGCAGAATGTCAGGACACTATGCCTTATGTCTCATGTACATAGACCACAGACCTGAACAATAGGCATCTTGAAAACTGGATCACTACAAGCCGGGCACATTATATGTTGAACCAAGCTAGCATCCAATTGATTTTGCAGTTCTAATTGAGCTCCTTTTCCAAGATAATGGCACCCTTAGGAAGCACAGTAATCTAATGTCAGAGACCAAGGCATTTTGGAACTGCACAATCAGATATCGTTGGGCATTCCTGTTCTTCCCTTCTGTGGATTGGACTGTTGCATAATTTTCTTGTTCTACTCCCTAAATTGCTAAGCCTGCAGTTCTATTGTGAAATGTTTGTTTTATCTTTTAACAGGTTTCAGTATCAGCCTACAGACAACTACAGTGCTGTTGGAAAATCGTCTATAGATAAATGATGTACTGAATTTGATATAATTTAGATCTGTCTCTCATTGTGGTTCAGTCTCCTGGATCATTAATGCTCTGCTTCATTTAAGTCATAGCACATGCTCATCTATTTAATGATTGATATGTGTTGCAACTGATTTCCTGTACTATATTTTTTATGCTTTCATAGTAACATTTATGTTTTTCTTAGGTCCCACATTTAGTTTCCTTTTGATATGTCTATTGATACATTATAAGATAATTATGGGTTGTGTATATGTTCTCGGCCACATATATCGAAGACCCAGGGTTTCTTACAATTTTTATTATTTTCCATAAATAAAATGGACACTCACCACAAAGAAAATATCAAGTCCAGGTGCCACAATAAAAGGATAATATAATCCAAGGAATAGAAGGCAGTCAAGGAGATTGTAGACTATAAACTCTCATGAACAGGGCACTTCTATCTCATGTGGTTTTCCTTCCCTAATTTATATGATCATCTCCTCCCCGCTTCTTACGAAAGCACCAAACTCTTGCTTTATGCCACCCTGCTTCCTATTTGGGTATATTATAGAGATGTGCAGCGGGCACTTTTCGTGTTTTGTGTTTTGGTTTTGGTTCTGGTTCCATGCTCATGTTTTGCATCTGGATTGGTTTTGCCAAAACCACCCTTTCGTGTTTTGGTTTTGGATCTGGATGATTTATGAAAAAAACAAACCCATAAAAACAGCTAAAATCACATAATTTGGGGGTAATTTTGTTCATACGGTATTATTTACTTCAATAACATTCATTTCCACTCATTTCCAGTCTATTCTGAACACCTCACAATATTGTTTTTAAGCCAAAAGGTTCCACCAAGGTGGCTGGATGACTCAGCTAAGCGACAACGGGTGGGCTAGGGAATGTTATCAATATCCTCGCAGCCCCAATTGCAGGAGAAAATGAAGGAGGAGCTGTTGACGGGTCATATTCCGCTTGAGTTGACAATTTTCTCACCAGCAGGTCTTTGAACCTCTGCACACTTGTGTCTGCTCCGTCTTAGCTCCTCCTTAGCTCCTCCTTCAATTTCTCCAGCTGCTTCTGCAAAAACCTTATGAGGGGAATGACCTGACTCAAGCTGGCAGTGTCTGAACTGACTTCACGTGTGGCAAGTTCAAATGGTTGAAAAACCTTGCACAAGACGGAAATCATTCTTCACTGCGCTTGAGTCAGGCGCATTCTCCCTCCTTTGCCTATATCGTAGGTGGATGTATAGGCTTGAATGGCCTTTTGCTGCTCCTCCATCCTCTGAAGCATATAGAGTGTTGAATTCCACCTCGTTACCACCTCTTGCTTCAGGTGATGGCAGGGCAGGTTCAGGAGTGTTTGCTGGTGCTCCAATCTTCGGCATGCGGTGGCTGAATGTGAAAAGTGGGCTGCAATTTTTTGGGCCACTGACTGCATCTCCTGCACGCCTCTGTCATTTTTCAAAAAATTCTGCACCATCAAATTAATTGTATGTTCAAAACATGGAACGTGCTGGAATTTGCCCAGATGTAATGCATGCACAATATTGGTGGCGTTGTCCGATATCACAAATCCCCAGGAGAGTGTAATTGGGGTAAGCCATTGTGCGATGATGTCCCTTAGTTTCTGTAAGAGGTTGTCAGTGGTGGGCCTCTTACGGAAAGCGGTGATACATAGTGTAGCCTGCCTAGGAATGAGTTGGCATTTGCGAGATGCTGCTACTGATGCAGCTGCTGTTGTTGCTGCGGAGGCAATACATCTACATCTAGTTGCTGGGCTGTCACAGTCATATAGTCCTTAGTCTGCCCTGTTCCACTTGTCCACATGACCGTGGTTAAGTGGACAGTGGGAACAACTTTTTCTGACGTCTCTGTACATTCTCGGTATCACCTGTCTGGTGAAGTGGAACCTAGATGGGATTTGGTACCGGGGCGGGGACACGCTACCTCCATCAATTCTCTAAGTCCCACTGAACTAATGGCGGAAACCGGATGCACATCTACCACCAACATAGCTGTCAAGGTTTCAGTTATATGCTTTGCAACAGGATGACTGCTGTCATATTTTATCTTCCTCACAAAGGACTGTTGGACAGTCAATTGCTTACTGGAAGTAGCACAAGTGGTCTTCCGATGTCCCATCTGGGTGACAATCGACTCCCAGCAAACAACAACAGCAGTGACTGCAACAGCAGGTGTACCACTCAAGGATCCTCCGGAGTAATTCCGATTAGGAGAGGACTCCTCAGTCTTGCCAGTGACATGGCCTGCAGGACTACTGATGTTCATGACTGGGGAGGAAGTTGACATTGAGGGAGTTGGTGGTATGGCTTACAGGAGCTTGGGTACAAGAGGAAGCAGGGATTTAGGTGTCAGTGGACTGCTTACGCTCTTACCCAAAGTTTCACAACTTGACACTGACGTCTGATGAATGTGCAGCAGGTGACATATAATGGAGGATGTTCCTAGGTGGTTAACATCCTTACCCCTACTTATTACAGATTGAGAGAGGCAACACACGGCTTCACACCTGTTGTCCGGATTTGTGGAGAAATAATTCCACACAGAAGAGGTGGCTTTTTTGGTATTTTGCCCAGGCATGACAATGGGCTTATTCATCCCACGGACAACAGGTGTCTCCCCCGGTGCCTCATTTAAACAAACAACATCACCATCAGAATCCTCATCGTCAACTTCCTCCTCAGCGCCAGCAACATCCATATCCTCATTCTGGTGTACTTCAACAGTGACATCTTTAATTTGAATATCAGAAACTGGACTGTGGGTGCAACTTCTAGCACTTGCAGAGGCTGTGCAAATGGTGAAAGGAGCCACCTCTTCCCGTCCAGTGTTGGGAAGGTCATGCCTCGCAACCGCCGACACACTTAGACTCTCCTTAGGGATTTGTGATACCATCTTAGAACGCACAGTTCTGTGCTGTGATTTTTCCAGCTTAACTCTTATAATTTTTCTAGCAGGAGGATGAGGGCTTCCATCATCATGTGAAGCTGAACCCCTAGTCATGAACATAAACCAGGGCCTTAACCGTTCTTAGCCACTCCATGTCGTAAATGGCATATTGGCAAGTTTATGTTTCTCCTCAGACCATTGAAATTTCTTTTTTTGTGTCTTTTTACTGAACTTTGACTTTTTAGATTTTACATGACCTCTACTATTGCATTGGGCATTGGCCTTGGCAAACGATGTTAATGGCATTTCATTGTCTATGTCCTGACTGGTGGCAGCAGCTTCAGCACTAGGAGGAAGTGGTTCTTAATCTTTCCCTATTTTATTATTCAAATTTTTGTTCTCCATTATTTTTCTGGAGTTAAATAACACAATATGCGACACTGGACAGAGTATCCCTACACCACATAAGGAAAAACCTGTGAAAATTTTTGGATTAAATATTAATATCCCCTTTATTTGGAGTAAATAATACACAGCACAGGAAATTTTATGGCAGCACCACTTTACTGGACTTATATGACAGTACCACTGGAATTATACGGCAGAATCACTGGACTTATACGGCAGTACCACTGGACTGGATTTATTTGGCAGTATCACTAGATATATATGCCAGTACCACTGGAATTATACGGCAGTATCACTGGAATTATATGGTAGTATCACTGGAATTATACGACAGTATCACTGGAACTATACGGCAGTACCACTGGACTGGATTTATACGGCAGTATCACTGGAATTATACACCAGTACCACTGGAATTATACGGCAGTATCACTGGAATTATACGCAGTATCACTGGAGTTATATGGCAGTATCACTGGAATTATGCGGCAGTACCACTGGACTGGATTTATACGCCAGTACCACTGGAATTATACGGCAGTATCAATGGAATTATATGGCAGTATTACTGGAATTATATGGCAGCAACACTGGAATTACTGTATACGGCAGTATTACTGGAGTTATATGGCAGTACCACTGGACTTATACGGCAGTAACACTGGACTTGATTTATACGGCAGTATCACTGGGCTTATACGCCAGTACCACTGGAATTATATGACATAATCACTGGAATTATACGGGAGTATCACTTGAATTATACGGCAGTACCACTGGAATTATATGGCAGTACCACTGGACTGGATTTATACGGCAGTATCTCTAAATTTATACACCAGTACCACTGGACTTATATGGCAGTATCACTAGAATTATACAGCAGTATCACTGGAATTATATGGCAGTACCACTGGACTGGATTTATACGGCAGTATCACTGGATTTATACGCCAGTACCAATGGAATTATATGGCAGTATAACTGGAATCATACGGCAGTATCACTGGATTTATACGGCAGTACCGCTGGACATATACAGCAGTATCAATGGTCATATATGGCAGTACCACTGGACTTACAGTATACACCAGCACAGGGACACCCCCACTGGATGGATGCAGAACAACACAGCACCACTGCAATGGACTGGACTTATACAGCAGCACTTGTCAAATGGCAGCAGAGGACACCACCACTGTGACTGGACTGATGCAGCACAAGACACTACCACTGTACTGATGCAGGACAACACAGCAGCGCTGCAATGGACTGGACTTATACAGCAGCACTGGACATATGGCAGCAGAGGACACCACCACTGTGCCTGGACTGATGCAGCAAAAGACACTACCACTGTACAGATGCAGGGCAACACAGTGCCACTGCAATGGACTGGACTTATACAGCAGCACTGGACATATGGCAGCAGAGGACACTAGCACTGTGACTGGAATGATGCAGCACAAGACACTACCACTGTACTGATGCAGGACAACACAGCACCACTGCAATGGACTAGACTTATACAGCAGCACTGGACATATGGCAGCCGAGGACACCACCACTGTGACTGGACTGATGCAGCACAATACACCACCACTGAACTGATGCAGCACAACACAGCACCACTGGACTGGACTTTTACTGCAGCACTGGACATATGGCAGCAGAGGACACCACTACTGTGACTGCACTGATGCAGCACAAGACACTACCACTGGACTGATGCAGGACAACACAGCACCACTGGACAGCACTGGACATATGGCAGCAGAGGACACAACCACTGTGACTGGACAGATGCAGCACAAGACACGGACACTGAGGACACTAAGAGAATGGAGACACGTCCTCTCTCTACACTCTTTAATGCCAGAGTGAAAATGGCGGCGAAGCGCGGGTCCTTATATAGAATCCAAATCCTTCAAGAATCCGACAGTGGGATGATGACATTTTGGCTCATTCTGGTTTCCAAGTCAGGCGGGAAAACCTGAGCCTAACTCAGATTCGGCCTCGGGTAGTGAAGTCCGGTAGGGTTCGGTTCTCAGGGAACCGAACCCGCTCATCTCTAGTATATTATGACTGCTGATGCAGCAATTTGTATAAACCTTATACATGTTCTGTAATGTTCTGTACTGTAAGGCACTTTTTTCTTGTTTTGTACATACTGTTTCTGTACCTTATAAAGTGCTGTGGACCCCTTGTGGCGTCATATAATTCTTTAACAAATGGTACATATTAAAGATTTTCATTAACAGGTGCATCACATTGTCATTACGTAACACATCAATGTAGACATACAACAAGAGCCACAACTTTAGAAGTGTGTCTACTATACTATGTGGAAAAGAGGTTAGTGTGAGTGGATCACTGTGGGAAAATCACAAATTTACTCACCAATGTAACATCTTGTTACTTTTATTTATCAGAATAGAAAAAATGTGGAGTAATTAAAAAAGATATCCAATAATAATGCAGGTGATAAAAAAGACTGTCAGTGGAATGCTGAGCTGTAGGTTAAAGTGGTGCTGTAAGTTACAGTACAGTATATACAGTAGATGTATTGAAACTTGGACATTTGCACTTGTATAGAGTAAATACCTATACTATTGTTCCAAACCTTTCAAAAGGAACCACAATGTTTCCACAGGAGAGCGTAGAGAAGATTGCACTGTTGGGTGCATCTGCTTTTTATGGTGGCATTGACAATGCAGTATATTTATATACTGGCCAAATGTTGTCATTTGGTATACAGTAGCTACACAGATGCTTTTGTCCAATCAAGGAAAGAAACTGAATTTGCTAGAAGCTGGACTACAATTGAACAGCTCATCATTTAGAATGGTAATTCAGTATACTGACTGCTTAAATAAAGCAAAAACTGGACAATATTAGCGAAAGGTACACATTTAAGATTAGAAAAATTAGTAGCACCTACTTCTAACTGCCTAAATATAAAATAATATCCAACTCATATAAAATTGAATTTTAATATAAACACACTAAAACACATTATAAAGCATTCACCATAATGATCAATTATTCATTCTTTCAGAGCCGTGTACCTAATAAATAATCAAAAGTCCATGCAGTGATATGAAATAAACATGTTCAGTACCCTTGTTTTAAGGCAATATTATAGGCATGTATCCCTGAGTGTCCCAGTGGGTCCATTGGTGACAATACAGGTCTATAGTGCGTAAATATTAGTTGCTCACACTGGTGGAGATGCAAGGGTATTTCATGGACATATATTCAACTGTCAGAAAAGCAGCTCCAATGAGTTAAATCAGCAATACTCCTGTTAATGCAAAGGTAATCAGCATAATTTCAAAGCCTGCAGCGGTCAATAGTTGTTATGTAATCTATTCCGCACAGGCTCCCTGCCTGATTGAGTAGCGATGAGTGAATGCTGACCCTCCAATATTGCAGCTGTTGATAAATCTCGTGTGGATTCTGAACACTGACACATGAATGGAGCACTAATTGTGCTGGCTTTGGTCTCCTGTCCATCAGGGCTGTATTTCCATTAAGCTGACCAGGCTGAAGCCTGGGGTCCCCGCAGGGTCTAGGCCCATCAGTTTTTTTGTTTTGTGGAGGTGATGTTACCTGTGCTCTAGGGCTCAAGTGTTTAAAGGGACTTTGCACTCTGCAAGTAACACTCATAGTCAGCTAAGACAATAGGGGGCGGGTGGAGATCAGACCAATGGCATAGAGTACTAGCGCTATTTCAAAAGAGAAAGTAATAGGAAGAACAATTGTGCTGTGGGAAAAGAGGAAAAAGGAGGGGGGGGGGGGCCTGGACTGCACAGCCTATTACTTAAGACATCAAGAGATGCTATCATGCTGAGGTTTCTAATACTATGCTGGAGGAAGAGAGATGCAGATGCACACTGCTAGCACTAAGAACACTGATAGTCAAAATAATTTAAATAAACCCTCACAATTAACATGGAGTATAATTTAAGTTCTTAGCACACATTTGAGCAGACATGCGGGCCCATGTACCGCGACCAGGTGACTTCATCACATGGGTCCCTAGCATTCCTTATACTATCCATTATATAAATTTATCCAGGACTTATCTCTAAAGAGTGCCCTTATCGATATGTAATCTGAAATGCAGGAACCCAGCTAATTAAAACACCTGAGGATAAATGAGAGAGGTGCCAATACCAGAGGAAGGAAGCCTTGCCTTCCAGTGTACAATATATACACAAATATAGAGGAAAAAGGGCGGGACCTGGACTGCACACCCTATAACTAAAGATATCAAGAGGTGCTATCATGCTGAGGCTTCTAATACTATGCTGGAGGAAGAGAGATGCAGATGCACACTCCTAGCACTAAGAACATTGATAGTAAAAATAATTTATATAAACCCTCACAATTAACATGGAGTATAATTGAAGTTCTTAGCACACATTTGCGCAAATCTGCTGGCCCATGTACAGCGACCAGGTAAATTCATCACATGGGTCCCTAACATTCCTAATACTATCACATTATATAAATTTATCCAGGACTTATCTCTAAAGAGTGCCCTTATCAACGTGTGATCTGAAATGCAGGAACCCAGTATTTTAGATCAAACATTGATAAGGGCACTATTTAGAGGTAAGTCTTGGATAAATGTATATAATGTGATAGTATTAGGAAGAGGTCATACAATTAATAAATTTCTTTAAGATATGTGTCTTTAACATAGTTCTTAATTGTTTAACATTTAATAAGTGGAGGTTTGAAGGGATTTTTTATATTTCCTCCCGAAGACCACAATTTGGCCCTTTTTGAGTTGACAGGAGATTTTTTTTTGAGTTTTCTTCTTCAATTCGGTTACCGGTTTTCTCTTTTTCCTGGCTAGGCTAGGTTACAATTGTGTAATGTTTTATATTGCAATTTGCTTGCATGCTTGATTTTTATGTGGTTTCTCATGTTTAAAGTTTTATTTTGTTTACAGCTGAAGGGGAGCTGGTTGGGCAGGTTTGACCAGTAGGCAATTCCTATAGTTATTTGGTCAAGAAGCATGGGCTGGCTCAGCACACTGAGCTGTTGATGGGAGGATGGTCAGATGGATTGGTGTTTGTGGTCTCCAGTTTGAGGCTTTGCTGACTTTTTATAGTATCTTCTGCAGCTCAGTGGGGTGCCTCTGACTGGTTGGTCCTGCATGTGGGAGGTAATGACATCAGTCATTTGAAGGGAAACCAATTGCCTATTTGCGGGAGGTAACGGCTGAGGTCAGGGATCGTTGGCCTTGTGTGCGAATAGTTTGGTTGGAGGTGGTTCCATGTTTGGTGTCGTGAGGTGCCTGCAGTGCTAAGGCTTTGGATAAGGCTAGGATGAAGTTAAATGCCGCAGAGTCTTGTTTTGCTTTGTCCTTATGCTACATAGCTATTAGGCATTTTGTGTGTGTGTGGGTGTGTGTGGGTGTGTGTGTGTGTGTGTGTGTGTGTGGGGGGGGGGTGGGGGGAGGGTGAGCTTGCTGCTTGTGGTCTGTGTTGCGTGGCTGTGGAAGGAGAGCACTGCATCTCAGTGGCCTTCTGTGGCACAAGAAGACATTGTGGGGCACTTATTGTCTATTTCATGGTATGTTTGTCCTACTTAGTGTGGGGAGACTTGGGTTCTTCTTGGGGTTTCAGTGTCTTTATTTTATTCAATAAAGTTAAGGGTGTTTAATATGGTTAATTAGAAATAAACCAATGGATGTCTTAATGCATGTAATAGGACAGCAACCACCTAGCAAGAGAGTACACCAAACAAAAAAAAGTACTCTGCGTTCACCTAAAAGTTAACTGATAGGTCTGGGGTATTTATGGTCTTTTTTATAATAATACTGTATATTCATGTTATATGTTTATGTGAGAGTTACTGCATATATTCAGAGTATAACATGTTGAATTAATTGAAGAATTGCATTTTCTACTCATAATGGAGATGACATGGTCGACCAATCATGGCTCACCATGTCATAACTCTGCCCCCTCGCAGTGTTATGTTAGATGCTCAGTTTGACAGCTGAGACCAGTTGAAAAATTAGATGAAATAAAATATTGTTGTATTTTAAGGAAGCTCAGTGTCATTGAATCACCCAAATTGGGATTACTTTGGACTTGTATATGTGCCATTGACCCATACAAATGGAAGAAACTTTGGAAATAACAGCAGCAGGTTAATATTCTGTAATAAATAAATGAAAAAGCAAAGCATAATATCCATTGTACTCGCGTACAAACATACCTACATAAGACTATTTAATTAGTACTACAAGTAATAGTGTGCTTCATAATTACAAACTTTGCATATTTAGCCTGTCAATGATTACATAACAAAGTAGTGATAATTAAAATAGAGAGGAAAAACTGTATATTCTCACATTTAATCTGCATAATTAATTATAAGGAAATTAAAGTGAAGCACTCTGCCTTGTTTTTAATATTTTATATTTCACAACTTTATTTTAATTTGTGTATTTTACTTACTGGTCATATAATATCTCCACACATTGAGTATGTGAATATTTAGGAATAAACTTTTATAAATATGGATTGTAGGGAAAAAAAAAACCTCTATTATTTTGAAACTCTTAAGGGTAACCAGTTATAAAAGACTTTTTAATACATATCAATAATATTTAAATATTTTATATACAAATAACTAGAGATGAGCGGGTTCGGTTCTCAGAGAACCGAACCCTACCGGACTTCACGCTCCAAGCACGAATCCGAGTCAGGCTCAGGATTTCCCACCTAACTCGAAAACTAGAACGAGGCAAAACGTCATCATCCCGCTGTCGGGTTCTCGCGGGGTTTGGATTCCATATAAGGAGCCGCGCGTCGCCGCCATTTTCACTCCGGCATTGGAGAGTGTAGAGAGATGATGTGTCTCCGTTCTCTTAGTGTCCTCAGTGTCTGTGTCTTGCGCTGCATCTGTCCAGTCACAGTGTTTTGTCCTCTGCTGTCATATTTCCAGTGCTGTCCAGTGGTGCTGTGTTGTGCTGCATCAGTACAGTGGTAGTGTCTTGTGCTGCATCTGTCCAGTCACAGTGTTTTGTCCTCTGCTGTCATATTTCCAGTGCTGTCCAGTGGTGCTGTGTTGTGCTGCATCAGTTCAGTGGTGGTGTGTTGTGCTGCATCAGTCCAGTCACAGTTGTGGTGTCCTCTGCTACCATACGTCCAGTGCTGCTATATAATAAGTCCCTTACAGCGTTGCTGTGTTGTCCTGCATCAGACCAGTGGTAGTGTCCTGTGCATCAATCAGTCCAGTGACCAGTCACAGTGGTGTTCTCTGCTGCCATATGTCCAGTCCTGCTGTATAGGGTGCTGTGTTGTGCTGCATCAGTTCAGTGGTGGTGTATTGTCCTGCATCAGTCCAGTGTTGGTGTCCCTGTGCTGCCGTATATGTCCAGTGGTACTGCCGTATATGTCCAGTGATCCTGCCGTATTCTAATAATCCTGCCGTATAATTCCAGTAATCCTGCCATATAATTCCAGTTATCCTGCCGTATAATTACAGTGGTACTGGTGTATAATTCCAATAATCCTGCCGTATAATTCCAGTAATTCTGCCGTATAATTTCAGTAATCCTGCCATATAATTCCAGTGGTACTGTCGTATAATTCCAGTAATCATGCCATATAATTCCAGTAATCCTGCCGCAAATTACAGTGGTTCTGGTGTATAATTCCAGTAATCCTGCTGTATAATTCCAGTGGTACTGGCGTATAATTCTAGTAATCCTGCCATATAAATACAGTAATCCTGCGTATAATTCCAGTGGTACTGGCGTATAATTCCAGTAATCCTGCCGTATAATTCCGGTAGCACTGTCGTATAATTCCACTAATCCTGCCATATAATTCCAGTAATCCTGCCATATAATTCCAGTGGTGGTGTCCCTGTGCTGCCATATATGTCCAGTGGTACTGCCGTATATGTCCAGTGATCCTGCCGTATAATTCTAATAATCCTGCCGTAAAATTCCAGTAATCCTGCCATGTAATTCCAGTAATCCTGCCGTATAACTACAGTGGTACTGGCGTATAATTCCAGTAATCCTGCCGTATAATTCCAGTAATCCTGCCGTATAATTCCAGTAGTACTGTCATATAATTCCAGTAATCCTGCTGTATAATTCCAGTAATCCTGCCATATAATTCCAGTGGTACTGGCGTATAATTCCAGTAATCCTGCTGTATAATTCCAGTAATTCTGCCGTATAATTTCAGTAATCCTGCCATATAATTCCAGTGGTACTGGCGTATAATTCCAGTAATCCTGCCATATAAATCCAGTAATCCTGCAGCAAATTACAGTGGTACTGGTGTATAATTCCAGTAATCCTGCCGTATAATTCCAGTGGTACTGGCGTATAATTCCAGTAATCCTGCCATATAATTCCAGTAGTACTGGCGTATAATTCCACTAATCCTGCTATATAATTCCAGTAATCCTGCCATACAATTCACTGGTACTGTTTTATAATTCCAGTAATCATGCCCTATAATTCAAGTAATCCTGCTGTATAATTCCAGTGATCCTGCCATATAATTCCAGTGATCCTGCTGTATAATTCCATATAAATCCATATAATTCTGTATAAATCCAGTCCAGTGGTGCTGCCATATAAATTCAGTGGTGTTGTCCTGTGCTGTATATTATTTACTCCAAATAAAGGTGTTATTAATATTTAATCCAAATAATTTTTACAGGGTTTTCCCTGAGAGGTGTAGGGGTACGCTCTCCTGTGCAGCATATTTTTATATAACTCCAGAGAAATAATGGAGAACAAAAATTTGTAGGATATAATAGGGAAAGATCAAGAACCACTTCCTCCTAGTGCTGAAGCTGCTGCCCCTAGTCAGGACATAGACGATGAAATGCCATCAACATCATCTGCCAAGGCCGATGCTCAATGTGATAGTAGAGGGCATGTAAAATTCAAAAAGTCAAAGTTCAGTAAAAAGACCCAAAAAAAGAAATTTCAATGGTCTGAGGAGAAACCTAAACTTGCTCATTGCAGCTCTTCTACATCTTTGCATGAGGTGCTGTTTGGAGCCTAGTTTTTGAAAAGTGCCATCCTGTCTGACACTGCAGTGCCAGGTGTTTGTGCCGCACACTTGTGTCGCTTGGCTTGTCATACAGCAACCTTGGTGCTCCTCTTTTGATTCTTTGCATCATGTGCTGTTTGGGGCCTTTTTTTATGTCTGCCCTCCTGTCTGACACTGCAGTGCCAATCCTAGATGGGTAAGGTGTTTGTGCCGCACACTTGTGTCAGTTTAGCTTAGTCATACAGCAACCTCGTGCAACTTTTAGGCCTAAAACCAATATTGTGAGGTGTTCAGAATAGACTGGAAATGAGTGGAAATTATTTTTATTGAGGTTAATAATACCGTAGGATCAAAATTACCCTCAAATTATGTGATTTTAGATGTTTTTATGTTTTTTTCAAAAATCATCCAGATCCAAAACCAAAACATGAAAGGGTGGTTTTGGCAAAACCAAGCCAAAACCAAAACACGAAAGTGGAATTAGAACCAAAACCAAAACACAAAACCAGCCGCACATCTCTACAAATAACCTACGTTCACCCAGACAAGTAGTCCACTGTGTTCCTCTTGCTGGTTTTTCACTTATGTCTTTTGGGCCACATGTGGTACACCCATTATTTTGTTATAAGTAGAGATGAGCGGGTACGATTCTCCGAGAACCGGACCCTCCCGAACTTTGAAATCCGTGAGCCTGATTCACACCTGGTCACTGTTGTGCATTTTTGTACAGCGGGTGATCAAGTAATAACTGCGCATGCACCGCAACTTGCATGCGTGTCGGCAAACAACAACAGGCATTGCCGGTCAGTGACAGGCTGGTGTGAAAATTCTAAACGCACAGCCATTTGCATGTAGATTGACAGGAGGAAGCTGTTAATGGGTGGCAAATGACCATTTTCTGGGAGTGTCAGGAAAAACACAGGTGTACCCAAGCGTTTTCAGGGAGGGTGCGTGACATCAGCTCCGGCCCCAATCAGCCCATTCTGATCGCACTGTAGGAGTAAGTCCTGGGTTGTGCACAGACTGCACACACAGGGCAAATCATTCACTGGTGAGTGAGGTGCGAAAGGATTTGCAGCTGTCCACTGACTGAAGGGTTTTTTAGCAGCTCGGCGAGCACATGTGATCGCAAACTTGCATGCCGAATATACACTCCCTATGGGTGGTGAGTATCTGGTCGCAGGGCTACAATTTTAGCAGCCTAGCGATCAGGTCTGAAGCACCCCCGAGTCCGGCTTGGGACTTCCCACCTTACTCGGATCCCAAATCAAGGCTGAACATCATCAACCCGTTGTCAGATTCTTGCGGGTTTTGGATTCTATAAAGGTCCCCGGTGATTGGCTCCATCTTCACTCCGGCTGTGGAGAGGGTACTGGAGGGGCATGTCCGTCTTAGTACTGTGTTGTCTGGAGTGAGGCGGGTGCTCTGTCTGCTGTATCTGAAAGCGGTGCTCTGTCTGCTGTATCTGAAATGATTGCTCTGCTGTTTCAGTCCAGGCGGGGTTCTCTGTCTGCTGTATCTGAAAAGGGGTGCTCTGCTGTATCAGTCCAGGCAGGCTGCTCTGTCTGCTGTATCTGAAAGGGGTGATCTGTGCATTCATCCAATGGCTCTGCCCCAGTGTAAAATTAACATAATAAAAGCTAAAAACAAAAAGCCTAAAAATATATGACTGCATATATCCACGTTGTGGATGATCCAATTAGACTTATTTATATTGATGTACACATTGTTGTTTTTTTATTTATTTTTTTATATATTTTTTGCTGAGGAGTACATCTGTATATTGTGAAGAATCTGAGGACATTGGAGAGCGCAAAGTGAGACGTAAACCTTTTGTTTGTTTGTATTGCATAGTTAGTATTGTATTCTGAAGGTAACAGGGAGTTAGATCTTTCAAACAAAATCGATGGGGCCATGATTGAGAATCTCACTCAGTGCATGTCATGCAAGATGTATGCGCACCTGGAGCAACCGTCCCAGTGTGAATACATCTACGCGAGGTGTGTGCGAATGGTTGCCCTGGAAGCCCAGGTAACTGATCTAAAGCAAACCGTTGCAAGACTGGGAGATATTCACAATCTCGAGCAAAGTTTAGATACTGTTGAATGGTGGAGGAGCTGCAGGGGGACACACTGATAGATGAGGTTGAAAAGGGAGCCAGCTGGGTCACATTTAGAAGAAAGAAGAAGAGGTAGAGACAGGACATCTCCAATCTGCTGAACCCAAACAAATTCACCCGATTGGACGAAGATTCTGAGGATGGCACTGAGGTAATGACAGAGCTGGAGGAGACATATGAATGAAGCTACATAACTGTGTCTTGCAGGTGAGAACAATCTTCTGATTTTAATTTTTTTTTATATTGCAACTGAATATAGACCTAACCATGCTTTCTTTAGTAGCATGACATTAAAATAGAATTAGACAAAGACCCTTGGTAGCACTAAATATTGGTGCAGAGTGGTGCTAGACAACCACCTAGGTGGTGCTACTGTAGGTAATACCCCTTTCACACTGCCAATGCCGGATCCCACCCGGGAATTGGAAGCGGGTCCTTCCCGGGTGGGATCCGGCATTGGCAGCTGCTGCAGGCTTTCCCAACCCGGCAATAAACCGGGCGGGTTGCCATAGCAGTGGGGGGAGGAGCCGGCGGTGGCGGAGGTGGAGGCGGCGCTGGGAGATGAGCTCATCTCTGTGCCACCTCTCCCTATCTAGTAAACGGGTCCCGGGTCACATCGACCCGGGAGCCCGTTTACACAGCCGCTGACCCAGTATTCATCCCGGGTATAACACTGCTTTATACCCGGGCTGAATTGCCGGGTCAGGCGACCTGCGATTTCGGCAATGCCCCTTTCACACCGCACGCCGACCCGTGTCGACCCGGCAATATGCCGGGTCGATACCGGGTTATTTGCGGTGTGAAAGGGGTATTAGCCTCTTCTGTGGTGCATGACTGTGCTACGTGCGCCTAAGGGAGGTAGAGGAGAGGTAAATATTGGGGAAGGTCTGGGGTTTGGGCTTGGTGTAGAGAACAATGTTGGTACTGTAGTACACAAAGGTGGTGCTAGAATAACAAATATTGACAGGATTACTATAATCAGTTGGGACAGTGCTGGTATACGTAGTCAATTTGAACAGTGCTGCCAAAGTGACACAGTGTTCAGTATAAAGACAGTGTTTTTCTTAAAGTAATAGCTGTTCTAGATCTTTAATACAACACATTATCTCTGACTGTAAATTTTATATTGTAAAATCATTCTGAATGTGCATTGTTTCTGTGTAAATAAAATGGGAATAAACTTTACAACCATCTCATTTTATTTAGAAACAAATGTTGATCTGTGTGAATCAACAGCTGATAGAGCTACTGTAAGTCAAGGGTGTCACTAGTTTAAAATAAAACTGATCTCACATTTCATTAAGATTGTTATAATCAGACAGTGGTTGCTCTAAGTCCATGCCAGAATTATTTAGGCCTTGGATTCCTTTCAGCATAAGAAAAAAGGAGCACTTGAGCTCCATTGAATAGAATATGGCATCTGCTGCCCACTGAGGTTGGGGCTGCTCTTGATTTTAATAAAGCGTGCCAGATTAATTGTCTTTAGTAATCCTGTTTGTCATGGTAAATGTGCAATGAAGTATTTGTGGCACAACCTGACATATGGGCATGCCTGCTGCTCAATTATGCACTAACCCTAGAATATACTCTTCACAGTTGGCCTAGTTCCCAAAGCCATATTTTCCAGGGGACTGGGCCTCTGCATTAATAGAATCTGTTATCTTCAGGCCTCAGTGATCTGCTTAAAGGAGTTGCAGCTTTTGAATAGAACAGAAGTGGGTAGAACGGGGAAAAGGGCAGTGGAAGAAAAAAGTGCATATAAGAATATGAATAATATTAGCTAGTACAAAAAGAAAATACTGAGCTTAGTATGCTTGATTTGCAATGAGAAATAGGTGATCCTGGGAATGCCATGTAACGTTCTCTCTACCTTTGCTCTTTAATACACCTATATTTTTTATGTCCTTCCAATGTATCCCGGCTTTGGGTCTCATAGAGATGTCCTGCAGTATATGAAATCTGTTCTATTCAATAGTAAAGTCTGTTATGTTGATCTAAGATATGGAAAAGAATATGTAACGATAAGGCACATGCAATTATACCCTCACAGTAACAAAACCTCAGCAGCTGAAACTGCATCTATCAATTAAGGTGCATATTTATTTATTGGTTTTTTCAACGAATAACTATTTAAATTGTAGTTCATAGCTTTGATTTATCTTAGCTATTTACCAAACATTGCGTGCCAGAAGAGAGCATCTGAAAATACACTGTCGCCGTGAAGCCCTTTCCCATAGTGCCTTGGGGAATTTATTGTGCATGTAGAGTATGGCCTACTAGGGCCAAATGTAAAAAAAAAACTATGCTTCTCAGAACTTGTTAAATTGAGCCAGACTGTAGTACCGGTCTGCAGAGGTTGTGTGCCTAATACAGTAAAAATGTTTGATACTGTACATCCTGCATTCTGGCTTTGCTAGACAGGCTAGTTATTTAAATCAAACTGTATTTCTGCTTTATTTTCATGGGAATTAGGTTAATAAATAAGTAACTCATTCTAAATGATAAAATCAATGGTTATGTTTTTGATTGTGCAGCGCAGTCTATAAAGTACACTCTTTGCACAACAGTAATACTTAATCTGGCCATAGACTGTGCAGACTTGTAATACCCCATAAAGGTGATAATACAAATGTTGTGCAGGAACAAGCTGGAGTTACCGCTTTGGTGGATCAATCTTCCTGCTTCTTCCTGCAGTGCAACTCCCAACTCAGACCACAATCTGGCAGAGAGGCAAGGATTGTTCCCACAGACACGGACAGAATGGCAGACTATAATTATGCAAATGATTTTTGTATTTACTAATAATGACACTAAATGATAACTAGAATGGGTCAGTTTGACTTTAAACAATTATAAATAGTTCACACATAACATTCAATACCAGTTTCAATACGAGCAACATCACTTAATTATGAATTATTTGGTTCTGCAAATCAATCTAAAATACCAATATTCTTACAGACTTAATTAACATGGACTATAATAACTCCAGTCCTAGGTCACCTTTAAGATCTTGTATGTACAGTACACGTTGATGCACTTTATTGAATGCATGCACAAAATAGTTTTTAGTTAAAAAGTATTGCTGCAGCTTGCATAACACAGGTCTTCCTCTTACCAAATCGGACAAAGGATCTTAAGTTGGGTACACACTGGACAATGGCCCTCATTCCGAGTTGTTCGCTCGCTAGCTGCTTTTAGCAGCATTGCACACGCTATGCCGCCGCCCTCTGGGAGTGTATCTTAGCATAGCAAAATAGTGAACGAAAAATTAGCAAAACTGCTACTAAATAATTCTTAGCAGTTTCTGAGTAACTCTGGACCTACTCACAGATTGTGATCAGCTCAGTCCGTTTAGTTCCTGGTTTGAAGTCACAAACACGCCCTGCGTTCGGCCAGCCACTCCCCCATTTCTCCAGACACTCCCACATTTTTCCTTGACACGCCTGCGTTTTTTTGCAAACGCCGGGAAAACGCTGAGTTGCCGCCCAAAAACGCCCCTTTCCTGTCAATCATTTACCGAACAGCAGTGCGACTGAAAAGCGCCACAGAAGCCACAGCAAAACTGCTAAGTTTTGTGTTAAATAACTAAGTGCATGCGCCCTGCACGTCTTGCGCATGCGCAATTTGCAACAAATCGCAGCATAGCGAAAATTGGCAACGAGCGAACTCGGAATAACCCCCAATATCTGAATTGAACGTCTGATATATCATGGGCGGGTCAGTGGGTGTTTTCCCCTGATATGTCTGTGAATGAGACAGTTCACAGACATATTGAGTCGGTCCTAAAGCTCAGCAGATGGTTGATATATCTGCAGATATACAGTAACAGCAGAGGTGGAACTACCACCAGTGCAACCAGTGCATTGCACTGGGGCCTGCCACTGTCCAGGGGCCCAAAGCATGTAATGAGTCAAACTGACTCATTACATGCCGCTGTGTGCTGCGGGCAACCGCTGCCCGCAGCACACAGCCGCCCGGAGAGGAGCGCAGCGGACACGGGGGGAAGGAGGAGGAGGGAGGTGGAGGAGGGAGCCGCAGCAGGGCTGTGTTATAGGTTGAGGCGCTGCTGTCCCTCTCACTGGCGCACGCGTACCCAGAAACCCCCCCTTATTAACTTAAAAGATTTTTTTCTGATCGTGGGTCATGATCACAGCTCCGCCCACTCATGACATTAGGCTCCGCCCACTCACGGCATTTTACCCGCGATTCACGGGCCTGTTGGGGAGGGGATGTCATCTTTGCAGGCAGGATCCCTAGTGCTGGAGAGAAGATTCAATGGGCTTCCTAGCCCTGCCAATAAGAGCCATAAAAGCAGGTGAATTAATCCATCAAAGCAGCAGTGTACACTGTGGTTGCTAACTTTTGTGTGTGTGTGTGGGGTGGGGGTGGGGGTGGTGGTAGTGGTGGTGGGGAGAGGGGGTAAAATAGGTATGTGCATTATGGTATAGTTCAGTTATACACCCAGAATATGCACATGTGCACAGATGTTCATTATGCTCAAATCTGCCTATTTGTCCTAGAGCTTGTCACATGGGCCCTGAAATGTTGGTTAATTCATGACACCTCAATATACGATCGATTATTTTCAGGGGGCGCGTGTTGTGGCTGGGGGGGTCATATATAAAAATACATTTTGGCGCTCTCCCCACGATTATCCACCCCAGCCCACGCGGGGAGCACTTAACCCCCAGATCACCGCAGAGAGTCTGATTCAAAACTCCGGCGCCACAGCATGCTGCCCCATGTACTCCTGTCCTAGCCAACACTCAGATGCATTACTAGGAGGAGGCGTGGTCATGCTGAGCCTGCTGGGACATCCCGGCCTCCTCCCAGTAATGATGTCTGCCGTAATGTGTAAAAAGGGGGACGCTGTCTGCCGTAATGTGTAAAAAGGCACGCTGTCTGCCTTTGTGTGTAACAAAGGCACGCTGTCTGCCGTTATGTGTAAAAAGGGGATGCTGTCTGCCGTTATGTGTAAAAAGGGTGATGCGGTGTGCCGTAATGTGTAAAAAGGGGACGCTGTCTGCCGTTATGTGTAATAAGGGGACGCTGTCTGCCGTAATGTGTAAAAAGGGGAATCTGTCCGCTGTAAGGTGTAAAAGGGTCTCTACCTGGTGTAGTGGTGCTACTGTGCGGCATAATTTGAATAATGGAGACTACTGTGCACCGTTTTATGAATTGGTATAATTTTGTGGCCACACCCCTTCCCCATGAAGCCACACCCCTATGTATTTTGCGCGCGCCTACGGTGCGCACTGCCCCTGTTTTGCATGCAGGGGGGCTCCGATGCTGTTTCTTGCACACGGTGCTAAAATGTCTAGTTACGGCACTGTTGCTAGGTATCCATTTCTCTGGCCCTGAGCAGGTCCCCCTCACCAGATCCTCTCCAGGGGTGAAGGGGTGGACTTGGATGGGATGAGAGGGGGGGGGGGGCAAAGCATTTTGTCGCACCTGGGCCCACCGCTCACTAGTTCCGCCACTGAGTAACAGTGCATCGTGCTGTGGGTATGGGCGATCTGCAGACATCCCATACAGTTGCTATAGAGCAGGCATTCCCAACCGCGGTCCTCAAGGCACACCAACAGTGCAGGTTTTAGTGATATCCAGGCTGCAGCACAGATGGTTAAATCAAAATAACTGAGCTACTAATTAAGTCACCTGTGTTCAAGCCTGGATATCACTAAAACCAGGACTGTTAGTGTGCCTTGAGGACCGAGGTTGGGAAACACTGCTATAGAGGCTGCCAGTGACTGACATCACAGCTGGGGGGGGGGGGCATTTACATGTAAATGCCCAGCCATTTGTGATGTCAGGCACAACACATTGAGCCGATGATCGGTAAGTGTATATGTACTTTCCAATCATCAGAAAGGTCAGCGGTCGTCGACCTAGTGTGTACCCAGCGTTTGGATGCAGCTTCCACTTCAGAAGGTAGGCATAGTTTACTGGAACAGATTTGCTTAGTACTACAAACAGTTAAACAAACTATAGCACTGCAAGTCCCAGTCACTCTTTTGCTTCCGCTTATTTCCTTAGCTTCTTCCCAGTCGCTGCACTCTCAGCACATTCCCCAATGTGTAATGGTGGCCTCCCCAGCTTCTACTCTAACTGCTGTCATCATGGAGCTGCTCTTCAGCCTGCTGACAATGACTGCCCTTCATCTCTCTTTCCAACTGTCATTTGTTTTTTAAATCGGCTTTATTAAAGATGTCACTGGCCTCTGCTCCCTTTTCCAAAATGGCATCTGTACAGTAAAAATCTGCAACAGTGGGGTATGGTCTTTAACCGATACCGTACATGTGTGGTGTATTACACAGTATATTGTTCCAACGAGCCAACTAACTTTCTAGTTAGACAATTATCTTGCAGTTTATAGTAGCAAAGATAATCTGCCATTTGTTTAAAAATGCTACAAAACTACCAAACACAAGTCGTTTTGGTTTACCAACAATGTATGGGAAAGTGAACAACTTTCTCTTTAAATGATTTTGATGTCACAAAAGTAGGTGGACACTGTCTACCTACTGTCTTCCTACTTGTACTATTAAAAAAGTAAGCAATTTTTTTTTTAAGTGTATACCACCTCAATTTTTATCGAGCCTTTATCCCCAAATCAGGGGGGACGTGCAATCCCCCTGATATCAAGTAACCAGCACTAAGCTTTGCCAGCCTGAGCTGATGGAACTATAGAGGTGAGGCCTGCAGTGACCCCACACCATAGTCCCAACCAGCCTCGGGGGGACTCCATGCAAGTTTTTCCCATGATTTTAGGGTAACAAGGCTGGTAAAAATAAAGGTGGGGACCCATCCCCACATTTTTTCAAATATGTTTTTGTTTATACACACACTTCTTGGCAAGCTTCTGCTGTCCAGCCATTTATTTACATTGTGTTATGAGTCAAATGATAAACTGATGAGCGTTTGTGAAGAAAGAATTTGTGACCATGGCTTCTAGAGAAAAAATTTTGGGAAGATCTGATGAGTTAGTAGTGTGTGAACAGCTTTGGTATCAGTCTGCTTAATCTAAATGAATACAATATAAGCATTGTACTGCAGAGTATTAATGCAGTATTGCAGTATTTGAAAGGAAACAAGTAGGCGCACAAAAAATATATAGGGGTGTGGCTTCATGGGGAAGGGGCGTGGCCACAAAATAATACCAATTCATACTACGGTGCACAGTAGTTTCCATTATTCAAATTACGCTGCACAGTGGCGCCACTACACCAGGTAGAGCCCCTTTTACATATTACAGCAGACAGTCCCCTTTTTTACACATTATGGCAGACAGAGTCCCCTTTTTACACATTACGGCAGACAGCATCCCCCTTTTTACACATTACGGCAGACAGCGCCCCCCTTTTTACACATTACTGCAGACAGCATCCCCTTTTTACACATTACGGCAGACAGCGTCCCCTTTTTTACACATTACGGCAGACAGCGTCCCTTTTTACACATTACGACAGATAGCGTCCCCTTTCTTACACATTACGGCAGACAGCATCCCCCTTTTTACACATTATGGCAGACAGCGTCCCCCTTTTTACACATTATGGCAGCCAGTGCCCCTTTTTACACATTGCGGCTGACAAAATAGATAGAGAAAAAGAGAGAGAGAGGGAGAGAGAGAGATAGAGATACTTACCATCTCTCCCCGCTGGCAGTCAGGCTCCTCGTGCTGGTAGATCCCTCGGTGCAGGTAGCGGAGGAGGAGGAGGTAGGGGGACTGGATCCACAGCAGCGCTATGTAATTGGTAATGGCACCGCTGCAGCGCAGTCCCCTCTCCATCCGTATTGGCTGCCCGCCGCCGCTGTGAATGCTGGGATGAAGGAACCACATCCCAGCATTCACAGCAGCGTCGGACAGCCAATACGGAAGGAGAGGGGACTGCTGCAGCAGTGCCACTACCAATTACATAGCGCTGCTGCAGCTCCAGACCCCCTCCCTCCTCCTCCTTCTCCGCTGCCTCCGACGCTGCTGCTCTCCTCACCAGCGCAGCGCACACAGCAGAAGCGGCATGTAAAGAGTAAATTTGACTCATTACATGCCGCTGGCCATTGCACCCTCAGGGCAACTGTGCTGTGTGCCAGGAACACGCATAGTTACGGTCCTGCACAAACACCATACTCACACAAACATGCAGCATACATGCTCACAGCCGACACACACACACACAGTATGCATACACACTGCTGACACAAACACATACAGTAACATAGCATATAAATATATATATATATATATATATATATAATCTACACACCTCTTTCACATAAAAATGGAAAACAGCCACTATAATTAATTAAAGTAAATAAGCCAAAATAGCTTATCATAGAGGCGGCTTATCATCGATGCTGCTCCCCCCCCCTCCCCTTCCCCAGGATACCGGGTTGGAGAGGGCTCACCTGGTAAGCATCATTTGTTAAAGCCCCCCCACTACCCTTCTCCACCTGCAGTGTGAGTGACTCACGAGGCAATCACTGCCTCACCTGGCCAGCCCAGCTCGAAAATGGAGCGGAGAGGAGCTTCCCTACCGTTATTCCTGTGCCGCTTCCCCCAGCAGATACCAGACACTCTTCTCGGGTGGCTCTTCCACAGCGTCTCCAGCGCAAGTGTAGTGTAGTGTTAGTGTAGGTGTAGTGTAGTGATTGTAGGCGCTTACGTGACAACACATTTTTTCCCCCTGTGCTGCTGCGCTCCCGAGTCCCGCCGGCTCCCTTACAGAACACTACACTTCACAGACAGAGAGGGGCGGGCTGCGGGACTTGGGAGCGCAGCAGCACGGGGGGGACAAACTGTCCATCACTGCCGCTGACTATGCACAGCGATCAGCGGCAGATGCTCCAGCTGGCGGAGCTTGGTGCTGCGGCAGGCGGCAAGTACAGGGGAATGGAAGGGCGGCCGTCAGCGGGAGGGATATAGGCCACTCAGGGTGTATGTAAAAGGTGCGCCCACAGGGCAAGTGCGCTGTGGGCAATGCACCTTCTGCACACACCTAGTTACGGCTCTGGATCACATCAACATGCCACTTTCCACCTCCCATGCACAAAGTGTAATGCTGCAAATCATGGGATTATGATTTTGGAGTTACTGTAGGCTAAAATTTTATAACAAAGATTCCCGCACCTCCCACGTACAACTCCTCTTTAGAGGGTGCAATAAATAATTATGTATGAATATCATGGCCAGATTAACAGTGTGCCAGATGGGAGTACAGCCATGACCATTCACATGAAAATAAACCAATCAAGTATTAAACTTGCATTTCTATTTTCGTCACAATATTATTTTTTGTACTTTTATGTATTTAGGGAGACATTGGGGTTGAGTGTGTAGGGGGTGTACACACCCACATGGTGCTGGCCGGACCCACACAGCACTGTTCACACCTCCTCCATTTCTCACAATAGGCCCTTGATCATGTTCAGTTCCAGGTCTTTATTAAAGCTATGATGAAAATAAAATATATTACAACTAGGGATAAGCGGGTTCAGTTCCCTGAGAACCGAACCCTACCGAACATCGCGTCCTGAGCCCGGATCCGAGCCCAGCTCGGGTTTTCCTGCCAGACTCCGAAACCAGAACAAGGCACAATGTCATCATCCCGCTGTCGGATTCTTGCGGGCTTTGGATCCCATATAAACGGCAGCGCATCACCGCCATTTTCACTCCGGACTTGAAGAGTGATTGAGACAGACCTCTGTCTCTCTGTGGGTGGTGGCATGGGGTTAGTGTGTGTTCTGTTGGGGTGCTGCTGCAGTCACTGTGGTGTATATGTGCTGTTATGGGTGCTGTCCTGGCTGTCCCTGCTGTCCTGGCTGTCACTGGTGTTACTGCTGGGTGCTGCAGCTGTACATGTGTGTTGCTGTCCTTGCTGTCACTGTGTTTTACAGGGGGCAGGAGCACTGTGAAATATATGGGTGCTGATGTCTTAATAACATTACACTGGTCCTGTCTGCTAAAAAAAATGTGGGTGCAGTTCTTACAAATTAAAAGCACACTGCTCCTGTATGCTGTGAAATATAGGGGTGCTGATGTCTTAATAACATTACACTGGCCCTGTCTGCTTTAAATGTTTGGGTGCAGTTAAAAAAAAAGCACACTGCTTCTGTATGCTGTAAAATATAGGGGTGCTGATGTCTTAATAACATTACACTGGCCCTGTCTGCTTTAAATGTTTGGGTGCAGTAAAAAAAAAAGCACACTGCTCCTGTATGCTGTGAAATATAGGGGTGCTGATGTCTTAATAACATTACACTGGCCCTGTCTGCTATAAAAATTTGGGTGCAGATCTTACAAATTAAAAGCACACTGCTCCTGTATGCTGTGAAATATAGGTGTACTGATGTCTTAATAACATTACACTGGCCCTGTCTGCTATAAAAGTTTGGGTGCAGTTAAAAATTAAAAGCACACTGTTCCTGTATGTTGTGAAATATATGGGTGCTGATGTCTTAATAACATTACACTGGCCTTGTCTGCTATAAAAATTTGGGTGCAGTTCTTACAAAAGTACTAATTAAAAGCACACTGCTCCTGTATGCTGTGAAATATAGGGGGGCTGATGTCTTAATAACATTACACTGGCCCTGTCTGCTATAAAAGTTTTGGTGCAGTTAAAAATTAAAAGCACACTGTTCCTGTATGCTGTAAAATATAAGGGTGCTGATGTCCTAATAACATTTCACTGGCCCTGTCTGCTATAAAAATGTGGGTGCAGTTCAACAAATTAAAAGCACACTGCTCCTGTATGCTGTGAAATATAGGGGTGCTGATGTCTTAATAACATTACACTGGACCTGTCTGCTATAAAAGTTTGGGTGCAGTTAAAAATTAAAAGCACACTCTTCCTGTATGCTGTGAAATATAGGGGTGCTGATGTCTTAACATTACACTGGCCCTGTATGTTGTATACATTCAGGGGCGCTGCTACTATTAAAATATCATTACACTAGTCATGTATGCTGTAAGAATACAGGGGCGCTGTGAAAATAAAGGGGCACTGTTCAGTGAGCTGTAATAATAAACGAGTGCTGTCCTGTGAAATGGAGAACAACAATTTGGAGGAAAAAATAGTGGAAGATCAGGAACCACTTCCAGTTCCAAGTACTAGTGCTGAAGCTGCTGCTGCCACCAGTCATGACATTGACGATGCAATCCCATAAACTTCGTCTGCTAAGGCCGATGACCAATGTCACAGAGGGTGTGTAAAATCCAAGTAGCAAAAATTAATAATCAGAAAAAAAAAGAAATTATCTGATGAGAAATGTCAAATTGGCAATATGCCATTCACTGCACGAAGTGGAAAGGAAAGGCTAAAGCCTTGGCCTATGTTCATGAATGGTGGCTCAGCTTCTCATGATTAGCTTAGCCATTCAGCAACCTCGGTGCACCTCTTTTTTCTTTACATCATGTGCTGTTTGGGGCCTATTTCTTAAATTAGCCATCATGTCTGACACTGCACTGCCACTCTTAGATGGGCCAGGTGTTTGTGCCGCACACTTGTTTCACTTAGCTTAGCCATCCAGCAACCTCGGTGCACCTCTTTTTTTCTTTACATCATGTGCTCTTAGGGGCCTATTTTTTAAATCTGCCATCCTGTCTGACACTGCAGTGTCACTCCTAGATGGTCCAGGTGTTTGTGCTGCACACTTGTGTCACTTAGCAAAGTCATCCAGCTACCTCATTGCAGCTCTTTTTCTTCTTTGTATGATGTGCTGTTTGGGGCCTATTTTGTAAATCTGCCATCCTTTCTGACACTGCAGTGCCACTCCTAGATGGGCCAGGTGTTTGTGCCACTTAGCAAAGTCATCCAGCTACCTCAATTCATCTCTTATTCTTCTTTTTATGATGAGCTGTTTGGGGCCTAGTTTTTAAAAGTTTCATCCTGTTTGTCACTGCAGTGCCACTCCTGGATGGGCCAGGTATTTTTGCTGCACACTTGTGTCGCTTAGCAAAGTCATCCAGCTACCTCATTGCACCTCTTTTTCTTCTTCGCATGATAAGCTATTTGGGGCCTAGTTTTTAAAAGTGCCATCCTGTCTGCCACTGCAGTACCCCTCCTAGATGGGCCAGGTGTTTGTGCCACACACTTGTGTCACTTAGCAAAGTCATCCAGCTACTTCATTGCACCTCTTTTTCTTCTATGCGTGATTTGCTGTTTGGGGCCTAGTTTTTAAAAGTGTCATCCTGTCTGCCACTGCAGTGTCACTCCTAGATGTGCCAGGTGTTTCTGCCACACACTTGTGTTGCTTAGCAAAGTCATCCAGCTACCTCATTGCACCTCTTTTTCTTCTTTGCATGTTGTGTTGTTTGGGGTCTAGTATTGAAAAGTGCCATCCTGTCTGACACTGCAGTGCCACTCCTAGATGGGCCAGGTGTTTGTGCCTCACACTTGTGTAGCTTAGCAAAGTCATCCAGCTACCCCGATGCATTCTTTTGGCCTAAAAACAATATCGTGAGGTGTTCAGAATAGACAGAAAATGAGTGGAAATTAATGTTGTTAAGGTTAATAATACTGTAGGATCAAAATTACCCCAAAATTCTGTGATTTTAACTGTTTTTATGTTTTTTCAAAAATCATCCAGATCCAAAACCAAAACCTGAAAGAGTGGTTTTGGCAAAATATGAGCTGGGATCCAGATCCAAAACTAAAACACAAAACACGAAAAGTGCCCGCCACACATCTGTAATTACAACCTTTCATAGAAACTTAGAATGGTAAGCTTTACATTGTTTTTCTAATTCTTTGTGTTAAACTTGGTACTTCAATAAAATTATGCATTTGTCAGAAGAAATGTTATTTTGAAAAATCTTTGTTCTTGGTCTTAATATGTATCCTCGGTGAGATGTCTTATCAGTAGCAGCAGCTGAAATTATTTAAAAGGTGATTATCCCACACAAATGCAATCAATTCCTTACAATAAGCGCCCTAAAAGATTTGCAGTTTACTTAATTCCTTTGTGTTTTTTGTTTTGTGCAAGTAAGATACTATATATCCCCACTTGGAAGGACAATTGAAGTTGAAGCAAAAATTTGCCCATTAACAAATAGCCTTGGTAATACTAAGAATAAAACATTCAATTTGACCACCTTTCACTTCCCGCAAATCTATTAGTTCAAACCTCTAAAAACCTGGGGCCCCACAATCAGTTTGACCATCTTTAATACAAGAGGCTAAAGATTTTTTTTTCAACATTTTGGCAATGAGCATATTTATAGTGGGTGCAGGGTGCAGTGGTGGACCTACACTTTTGGGGCCCTGATGCTTGAACTGTTATTGGGGCCCCTTCGCAAGCATACACAGTAGTGCAAAATTCAGCAAGGTTCAATGGGCCTTGCTGTCCTTGCAAGGACCTTGAGGCCCAAATGGCAGAGAATGGGGTGGTGAGGTGAAGTCCTTAAATTTGGGCCAATCAGTAGGCCTCTTCCCATAATCACCTAACAACACCCTCCTTCAGGAATCACCTCACAGGCACCACCACTTTCAGTAATCCCATCGCAGAACCCTCACTTCATTTATCGACCTCACAGCACTCCCCCCCCCCCCCCCCTCTTTAATAAACACATGATAGCACACACCCCTCATCGCCAGCAAAATTACCTTATTGGACACCTCCTTGACTCTGGTTCTTTCTCACCTTTCATTGCGCTCAGCCTTCTTCCTAGGATGGGCCCCCTCAGCCTGTGCCATTTACAAAGAGAATTTCTGCAGGCTGTCAGGAATTGTAGTTTAAAACATTTCATGATATTTACAGATGGCATATCACAGAGCTAGACTACAACCCCCAGCAGCTCCCACAGTGTGCATTCAAGCCAAAATAGCAGCCATGCTGTACTAGAAGCCTGGTTATCATGGCGTAATTGGTGATGAGCTATAACCATACAGTACATAAAAACAAGAGGTGACAATTTTATTTTTGGTGTTAAAATGTACAAGCGAGGTGAGTGATGAGTCAATCACTAAAATAACCTTATTTTAATAACACACACTAAAATACTCCATTGATTTTGTTGAAAAATTCACTCAGTAAATAAAAAGTTGTTTCAGAACCTCTCTGGGATTAGGAGCCCTGAAGCTTAAGCTCATTTGCTCCCAGGGTACACCAGCGACATCCATATCAGTGGAAAAATGGCACAGCGCAGTGTTCTAGAGTCTTTGCTATCTTATGTGCATGCCTCATCTTCTGGATATCACTTTGAAGGTAGTGCTGTGTACAGTAGGAAGGGGGATCCACTTGCTGTAGGGGGGTGGTGCTGCTTAGGGGAGCTGGACCAGCTATACATTGGTAGCCTCTGGTATTAATGTCAGTGAGACAGTTATTGCTCGGGGAATAACAGTAACACAAACAGTAAACTGAAAATATTAATCCCAGCAAGGCCCAGAAAGACTGTAAAATTGATTGATTGAAAGAACAAAATACCAGCAAAAACAGTCATTTATCTGCTACATTAAAAACCAGCTGCAGGCAGGTCAGCACCTGTTAAGTGGGTTACAAAACACAGCTGCCCTGTCCCCAGGACACACACACACACACACACACACACACACACACACACACACACACACACACACACACACACTGTGAGGTTTTCTTCCAAATCTATGCCATGGAAGGCCCAAAACAGGTTCCCCTGGTCAAAGTTCTGGCCAGTACACAGCAATGGGAGATCCAACCGGCACCCAATCCCCTAGTATGTCTTCTGGGAGCCAATGTTACCACCTGGACCATAACTCCCCCTAAAACCTGGTCATGATTAAAATAGACCACCTTGTGTTGGTTTTATTCCAATCAGAGCAGATTTCTTCCAAATCCATACAGTCGAAGGCCCAGAACAGGCTTCCTGGGTCAAAGTTCTGCCTGGCACATTCCACCATGAGGTCCGACAAATCACAACCCCCTAGTATGTCTTCTGGGATCCAGTGTTACCACTCTGTCAAGTTTTTTTCCAAATCCATCCAGCGAAAAACTCAGAAGAGGCTCCCTGGGTCAAACTTCTACTTGGCACATTACACCATGAGATTTGACCGGGACCCTAACCCTACCCCCCCCCCCCCCCTTCAAAAAAAAAAACCTGGTCAGGATCCAACTGGACCACCTAGCATCGGTTTGTTTCCCAATTTCTGTCCTTATGCATAACTGGACAGACAAACAGAATTGAATTTTATTTATACTATATTTATATATATATATATATATATATATATATATATATATACATACATACACAGCACCAGTCAAAAGTTTGGACACACCTTCTCATTCAATGGTTTCTATTTATTTTAATTATTTTCTACATTGTAGATTTATATCATGCTGGTTAAGTGTGCCTTGAATTCTGAATAAATCACCAACAGTATCACCAGTAAAGCACCATCACACCTCCTCCTCGATGCTTCACAGTGGGAACCACACATGCAGAAACCATCCGCTTACCTTCTCTGCATCTCACAAAGACACAACAGCTGGTACCAAAAATCTCAAATTTGGACTCATCAGACCAGAGTATAGATTTCCACTAGTCTAATGTCAATTCCTTGTGTTTCTTGACCAAAACAATTATCTTCTTCTTGTTGTTCATCCTCAGTAGTGGCTTCTTCGCAGCAATTTAGCCATGAAGGCCTGATTCATGCAGTCTCCTCTGAACAGTTGATGTTGAGATTTGTCTGCTACTTGAACTTTGTGAAGAATTTATGTGTGCTCTAATCTGAGGTGCTATTAAGTAGCGGTTTCTGAGGCTGGTAACCTTAATGAACTTAATGAACTTACCCTTTGCAGCAAAGGTTACTCTTGGTATTCCTTTCCTGGGGCGGTCCTCATGAGAGCCAGTTTCATCATAGCGTTTGATGGTTTTTGCAACTGCACTTGAGGATACATTCAAAGTTCTTGAAATTTTCCATATCGACTGACCTTCATATCTTAAAGTAATGATGGATTGTTGGTTTGTGCCATAATATGGATTACAACAGTAGTCAAATAGGGATGTCCACTGTGTACTAACCCTACCTCTGCACAACACAACTGATGGTCTCAAACACATTAAGAAGGCAAGTAATTCCACAGATTGACTCTTGGCAAGGCACACCTGCTAATTCAAAACCATTCCAGGAGACTACCTCATGAAGCTAAATGAGAGAATGCCAACAGTGTGCAAAGCTGACATAAAGTAAAAGGGGGCTACTTTGAGGTATCTAAAATATAAAAATATAAAACATATTGTGATTTGTTTAACACTTTTTTGTTTACAACATAATTCCATATGTATTCTTTTATAGTTTTGATGTCTTCAGTATTATTCTACAATGTAGAAAATAATTAAAATAAAAAAAACCATTGACTGGGAAGATGTGTCCAAACTTTTGACTGGTACTGTGTGTGTGTGTGTGTGTGTGTGTGTGTGTGTGTGTGTGTGTGTGTGTGTGTGTGTGTGTGTGTGTGTGTGTGTGTGTGTGTGTGTGTGTGTGTATATATATATACACACACTGCATAACCACTTTGAATTCATCTGTATCCTTTCAATTGCATTGTAAAGATAAAGTAGCACCTGTAGATGTGATTTGGCTGTTGCCAGTTTTTACAATTATTTTACTTCCTGAATAATGAAGAGGTCAAATATATTGCATTATTGACTGGATTGGATTTAAAACAATCATCTGTCTCTGTTGCTTTGTTTATTTTACTTTTAAGCTTACATAAAGCTGTCACGCAAAACAAAGGTTGGCATAAATAGAATGAGATAAATGGCATGTATTGATTTGATTAAAAATATAAAAATTTAATTAAATTTAATATTATGTATTTATTTTCCCATACAATAATCTGGGTGGCACATCTTAGAAGAATCTGGACTACAGAAGATAAGGTTTAGAATTCATGTTATTTAGAAACGTATACATGAAAGGCATGTATTGCAAAATAATTTCTTGCATTCAGCAAGTCCATTTCCAACATGTTATCAAATATAAACTTCTCCTGCTGTAAAATTAAACAACCAATCGTTTGAAACACTTGTACTTTTTAAAAGAGTGATGCATTTGATTGTAAAAGCAATTTTCTTTTTTTATGTTTCAGAAGCACAGCGCAAACCATAACAAGTGAATCTAATTTGCACATTGACATATTGGTATTGAGTCTCCGTCTGTGTAGTTTGAAAAAAAGTATAGATTATTATCATAAAAATAATTTGCTAGATCAATTTAGTGGCAGGCTGCTACTTTCCTTCATCCTAATGAATGCTTTTATATTAACATGGATGCTTTTCTTTCCATAGTAACAAGCTGATCTATGATAACAACATTTCAATAGACTATTGAAAGTTAAAATGCTGAAATAAAATCTTAATCTGCAAATATCTAACAATGTTTGTAGCTAATTATATTTTGCTTGCTGAAAGAAAACTCATGTGCTGCATAAATACAGCATTACAACTCTTTGTTGCCAATAAAGAAATGCTATTTTGCTAAAATGTTTCTTTTTTCATTGTATTTTTTTAATTAATTTATAACAATACAAAAAAGGGGGTGCTTCCACAGTGTAGGATTTTCAAATAATTATAAAAAAAAACAAAACTAAAAGTACTTTATGGTGATGTCGCTTCTTGAATACATGGGCAGCAATAATCAAAGGTAGTAGAGCTACACTACTGGTCAACAGTTTTAAGAAAACCATTTTCTAGTTTTTATTGAAATTTATGCAGTTTAATGTCTAAAGGCCCATATACACGGGAGAGATGTGTGCTGAGCGAATTGCTCAGCACACGTCTCTCCCGCCACTCAGCACAGCGCGATGTGTGCTGAGCAATGCGGGGGAGGATGGGGGGCCGCTCATTTCACCCAGCGGGTGAACTGAGCAATGTGCTAGATTGGCCTACATGCAGGCTCAATCTAGCACCGGCGATAGCGATGCGCAGGGCCTTGCATCACTGTCGCTGTGGGGGGTACACACAAGTGATTTGTGTTTAAAATCTAAGCAATCTAGTCAGATTGCTTAGATTTTAAGCATGGATCTGTCCGTAAGTACCCTCCTTAAGTCAAAGGTGTAGTGTGTAGCAGCCATGGCTACAGCACCCCCCACCCCCAATGTGCCAGAATAGTAGGTGTGTCAAGCTTATGGGGATAAATTAAAGGGAAATAAATAAAAATAAACATTTAGGACATTATCGAACTGGGGCATAGAGGGCTAAATATAATTTAACCCACCAAAGTAGTTACACAAATAAAATATGTACATTCATTTAATGTTACATTATACTATATGTACTGTAATTTAATGCCCCAATTAACATTATGAAAATTGACATGCTGCACAATAGTGCCTTCAATTCACATTATGCCACACAGTAGTGCCCCTCATTCTCATCACACCACACAGTAGTGCATCTTATTCAGGTTATTCCACCATTGTGCCCACAGTTCACATTATGCCACATAGCAGTGCCAAAATTGATGTTATGTCACACAGTTCTGCCACTTTTTTACATTATGCCACAGTAGTGCCCCATATACACAAAATGCCACAGTAGTGCCCCTTATACACATTATATCACAGTAGTGCCCATTATTGGCATGTAACATCAGAGCAGTCAGACATGACTTCACCAGACTCACTGATCAGGCTCCTCCCATTCACCGGTGCCACAACCTGGGCTCTCAACAGTAGCAACTAGTTCAGGCCTCCCCTCAGCAGCATGGACATAGTCACTTCTGTGTCACCGATGCTCAATCTTGGCAGCCCAGGCCAGTTGACCTCAGGGCCAGAGAGGGAGATGGGACCTAGCTCAGAAGAGGAAGAGTCAGGGTGATGAGGGGACGGGACCACCTCATCCTCCCTCTTTGTTCTTGCCCATTATTCAGTCCTCCATTGGTGGTTCTGACAGAGACTGGAGGTATGTTTTGGATCATTGTCTTACTTCAGAATCAACCCATCACCAACTCTGTGTAGATCAGGGGGCATTGCAAAATGCTGTGATAGTAGCCATTTTGGTCCAGGGTGCCAGTCACTCTGTACAAGCTGTCAACTGGGTCCCAGCAAAAAAGCTCCATAACACACTTCTTCCTCCATATTTGACCATTGGTTTCACAAGGGTTTATTTACTGTGCAGTGTCTTGTAAAAGCCCCGCTTCTTGCTGTGTTTAAGTCTGAAATTTAAAAGTCCAATATTTTTAATAGCAAAACATGTGGTGTTTTGCTATTAAAGGCATTGCCTGTTAAAAACTTGGTAAATAAATCCCACACACTGAGGAAGCATACTTTTGCCTACTTAACAACATACAAAAGCCCTGCTTGTTGAACCAAAGACTCAAAATTATAATTAAATCAGTCCATATGATCTTCCAGTCTTAAGTGTCCACTAGCCCATGCAAGCCTCTTCTTCTTTGCTGCAGAAGAACTAGAAGTTCTTAATCTATTACTTGTTCCCCGAAAATTTACTTTTTTAAGACCTCTGAAAACTTAATTTTTCAGTTATGTTAACCTGAACATTTTATTAACCTCTCCTTTCTTCACAGGTAAAAACCATCTTCAAGTTTATGTATCTGAGATTTCCATCTCTAACTAGCTACACCTTTCACACCCCAAGCAAGTTCATCTGCAACTGTGATCCTGTCTGCAACACAATACCCCCTCTGTTAATTAGATTGCTGAACATGCTGACTACATTTCAAGGATGCCATTAGAGTTTAAACTGGATTTGGACTTCGGCTTACTCTAGATTCTGAAATGAATAAATTTTTTCAATAATTGCAGCTCAGGATCATTATGTGGCCTCTCCTCAACTCTACCATGACATCACAAGGACCAGGTCCACTATTTTTCCAACCCAAAACATAAGTACTGCTCCCAGGCCTACCCATCAAGGTGAGCAGGGAGGTGAGGGGGAAGATCACCAGGACCAAGCTCAGCAGGGATATATCCATTCGACATTAGTGTGCTTCCCACATTCTCACACACACCCATACTGATCCCATGAGACCAAGACATATAGAAATGTTTTCAAAAGAATATGCTATCCTGATTTTCCTCCATCCGTTGGTTACCTGCAAATATGTTCTTACCAGGTGCTTTTTTTTCTCACAGCATACTTCTGCCCATTGTGCGGTATTCATGCACAGATGTATCCTCATACACCTTTCCCTTTTTGTCGCTAAAGATTTTGTATATGTGGCAGATTAAAGTACAGTAGCATAACTTAAGAACAATCACAAGGCATGGCTATGGCACAAATTTAATTGCATGGCTAATTGGCCATACGGCTCAAAATGGTGAAAGGTGTCTGTGGACATATCTGTACTATGTGCCTCCAATATGTGCACACCCCAGATAGTTGCCTTGAATGGTTCCACCGCTGGCAGGATGTGCTTTGCGGGGATCATTCCGTCCAGACAAATGACACAAGTGTCAGTTTTCTCATATGTGCCTTGGGCCTTTGTATGGCTCACCTCCCATAGTGTAACCTTCACAGTGTGCCCAACATGGCTACTGTACTTCATCTGGTACGCAGGAGTATGGCCTGACGGTATTGTTGGGACCCTACTCTAAAACATTAGGATACTGCAATCACTCAATTTTGTGTCATCTCTTCTAGTGGTGGACTATTCCACCCAGGATAATCTTACAATGTGCTCCCAAGATGGCTGCCTCACCGGGTACCTTGTGAGGGTGGAATATACAACCTTTGGAACTTATTACCCAAAATGCCTACACCAGCCCTGCATTATTCTTATTGTGTGCTTTAGGTTTTCTTTTTATGTCTGTGGGGCCTGTATATTGCCGTATTACTTAAGTCTTCTGATTTTGTGCATTGTTTTTGATTTCTGTAAAGTGCCTTGAGTCCTGTTGGAGAAAGGGCGCTTTACAAATAAAATTAATTATTATTAATATTATTATAGTTTCCTACTTACCGTTGTACCTTTTCATGTTAGTCACTTAACTTGAATTGCTTTAATGTCAATAAAAACTTGTTAAATGGGGTGTTCTGAAACTTTTGACCAGTAGTGTAGATCCTAGCCATGCACTCTGGTCATATAAAATGAATTTGCAAAATGTAAAACTTATGCATGTGAAATTAATTAATGAAATTAAACTAATTAAATGATAAATATACCGTTTAATTATTTTCTTTATTTTAAAGAGCCTTACTACAATTGGCTGAGTCTCTGCAATTATTTTCTTTTTTCTGTCTAGCACTTTGAAGGCTGTAAGTCCTTCCACATTGCAGTGACCACCTTTACATTGGGCCAGCTTCCCATTCATATGCTTCAAAATGTGATTAATAATATTGTACATAGAGCCACTAGGAATGTTACATGTTGACTGCTATTTAAATATGTTTAACATCTTTGAACAGACTCTCAGTCATTTCTCTGAGTTTGTACAACTGAACCACAATTTGTGATGTGTCTGTTATAGGGTATGAAATGTAATCAACACATCAATAACTGTATTTTCAGTTGTGTCAGGTCCTTAATGATGGCTGATTTCTCACTGATTACAACTATATGCCATTCTGAGGCCACTCAAGTAAGTTTTCTACTTAAGTAAACACTTTTAAGTTACTTGACTTTGCTTGTTGACTACTTACTCTGATCTTGTCTAGTATGTTGAAACTGCTGTGTTCCTGCTTTCCCCCTTTTCTTTTGGCTTGTTCATGCTGACTTTGTCTTGTTCTGGTATTTGGTTAGTCTGTTTATCAGCAGCAACTTGCTAAAAAGGGTATTAGCCCATAGCTTTTCTTCCAGGTAGTCCTAGTTGAAAACCAAAAGGGCCATTGGAGCTGACATCCCAGGAGCCAGTGCAAATTAACAGAGAGAAAAAGAGTCCCCTTTTTGTGGTGCGCATACCAGTTTGACCTAATTAGACATATCAAACTGTTCAACTAGCTGTTAAGTCAAGTGACCGCATCATAATTTAGGCATGTTAGTACAGTCAGGAGATGACCTTACACATAGGCTAAGAGCAGTCATCTATCAATTCAATTTGTGAACATTCCCAATAAGGTTCCAGTCAATTTAAATCTAATTCTTGGGCATAGTGTTCATTTTGGGGCTATGAGGACAGATTGACAAATTCCTGGTAATATTGGCACATGAAATCAATTCTGGAAGCACAGTGTTAATTATGTTACTTAATATTTAACCTGACGATGTTGATTAATAATGCAAATGTTATTAGTGTTTAACAAATGGTATTAAAGAACTCCTAAGGCATTCCTGTTATTTCCTGCAACAATCAGACCAGAAGATTTGCATGCATCTGTGTAGAATTCTACAAGTCCATCATAATGCTATGTATATTGTTCAATAAAAACACTATTAAGATCATCTGTACTATTAGTCTATAAACATATCAGTGGCACATGTTCTGTAGGACTTATTTAATTTAAAGTGTACAGATATATACTTGTTAATAGAGGTTGTTTTTCTCTAATGGGGATCTTAGATTTTGTCTTAGTATTACTAGAGACCAAGGTCAAAATTATTTCATAGCTCAGTTCAAGTTTCCGTTAAATAGATCACAATAAAATACAAATCACACATTTAAATATTGGTATTTCCACGCATACAGTAACAGTATAAAGATGAATAAAGCATAATACAAAAATATAATTATTTGTAAACAACACAGGAAGAGCACAATCAAACCTGTCTCCAAATTTCTTTTAAATCCTCGTATGGTAATGCTTAAATACAGGAATGTCATTGCTTTTGCTAGAAATACCTGTCCTGCCTCCAGGTTATCCTGTCAAGTTTTAGACATTTTTCTACAGAGTTCATTTTTCTCTGCTGCTTTTTGGCCCAGCTCAATTAAAGACCTAATCCATTTCACTGTGTATCCCACGGGCTATAATGAATTCAGCTGTCAGAATCCTCCCTGCGCAGCTACTTCATTGCTGTGTTGGATGGTCAATTGTCAAGTGTTTTAGGGAGTCAGGCCTAACTGAGAATCCATTAATGACCTCTATTTTTCTAATCAATCTATACCAGGTCCAATCATAGAGTTCAATAAGAAAAAGTATATTTCCACTTAAAAGACAATATTTTTTCAGATACAGTATGCCAATGTGATTCAAAAGAAGGTTGAATCAATATAACAACAACTTTATATAGTTGATATTTCCAGTGACTTTTTATGTTTAGCTTAACAATTATCGGAAGTCAGTTGTTTGATTCCGTAGCTTCCATGTCAGCATAACACTGGTCTTTATTCTTCCTCAGCATGATGAGAAGGCTTCATCATTATAGCTTCTTAGAAATTAATCCTTTCAACCACACCTATCTCCTAATCACTCCTACTATAGTGCGAGTAATCAATCTCCTACCAGTATGTATGAGGCAGCTGGGTCTGCTCAGTATTGCCATAAATGATCCATAGTACTATGAGAAGTTTAGTGCAAAGATAACTCAACAACCTTACCTATATGGATGTAATTACCTTCAATACACTTGGGAAATGTACTAAAGGTCAAATCACACATTAATAGCATGTTTTAAAATTGGACAATTCATACTGTATTATAAAAATGAAGTTTGTAAAACTAGACAACAAACAACAGAAAAATGGCAGTTTTTTTAAAACACAATAGTTTCTGACAGGTGACATGACTCAGAACTATAAAAAACTAACTCATAAAAAGTTAAAGAAAAATAGCTTCAGTCCTGGTCCTCTGAAAAGGTGTATTGTCTTAGTCAATCCATTGAAACAGCTATTGAAATCCAATATTTTGTGATTTGGGGACCTAAAGAAGAGATTATAATATCTCCATTTTACAACTTTATGATCCACTAGGCCTACAGGTTTCAGTGATGATGCTATGGTATTGTGTTCTGCTGCAGTTGGAAACCAGAAGCTTTCTGTTCATTATTTCATTATTACATTCAAGATATATTATGCACAAATTGATAAGGTGATATTGTCAAGCATATAGACTTGTGGTGCTTACTATACTTACTTATCAGAATTACTATACTATACTATTCTATACTATACTATACTATACTTACTTATGCTGGTACTGCAACTTTAAGACAGCTTTGGATATATAACTAATAGGATTATTGTACCAGCATAACTGGTGAGACTTGTGTAATTTTGTCCAATATCTGACAACATTGATGAATAATAATTGGTCTTTATGATTGCTTTATTGGCTGATAAAAGGAAATGCCAATGGTTTAGGGATGCTACTGTATTAAGAAATGTCACCATGACTTCAGCCTGTTCAAGACATCCCAAGGGAAGAACAGCTGCAATTTAAGGTTTGCTTGTCTGTGGAGCTGTTTCTCTCTCTCTCTCTCTCTCTCTCTCTCTCTCTCTCTCTCTCTCTCTCTTCTCTCTCTCTCTCTCTGTTTCTACTTTGCTTTCTCTAATCCTGCTATTAAGTTCATCACAATGCCTTGCGCTGTCACTCAGTGGCCTTCAGTTCATTTTTAGCTTGAAGGCTGGCCATCAATAATACCTCCCTCACCGATGGCCTCCTCTGTTGCCCAGGCTCCTCAGCTGGGTCTTGGTGCAGCCTCCAGCTTTATTAGGTGTACTGGGGGCTTCATGCCTGGCAGTGAGTTGTTCCTGGTGAAGGAGCAACTTCGGCTGCTTATGGATCTTCCAGGCAGTCAGGCTGGTGCCCTTAGTTCCGTTCTCTTTAATAACTTTCTGGTTTCACATAAGTTTCTGGCAGTTATGTCATCAGGGGGACTGCCGATGCACACCCTTTGCCGATGAAATTACAGTTGGGGCTGCTTTCAGTATCAAGGCAGCCTTTATATGGTGTTCTGCACATGATATTGTGGTGGAGGGGTCCTATTCCCGTGGTACCGGCAGTGGTCATGCCCCATACATGGCCTTAGAAAATAGTAGCTGGACCACAGAAAGGGCTGCCCTGAGTAGCAGGGCAGCCTCCTTCACTCCAGATAGGATGCCCTGATCTTCAAGGGGCACACATTGGTCCCTATCTTCTCTAGACCCATCCATGGGCATTCCGCAGGCCTCTACTCCTACTATTAACAGATGCAGGGTGACCAGAAACTTCTCCTGGGTGCTCAGGCTGGCAACTCATGGTGGTCACCTCTCTTGTGGCTGGGCATTCTGTTCTGTCCTTCCCATCTGATCACAGGTGGAGATGTGGGCCCTCCGTGCAGTCACTTTAGTTTTATTTCATGCAGATGGCACAGTTTTGATTGCTCTACTCTATTCCATGCATAGGTGTGCCATGGCTTATGGTGGAGTATTCCTTACCACACCCCTGATCTCTGAAGTAGTGAGCAACCATGTAACCTATGCCTACAGTGGCAGCCGCTGGTTCTCCAAAGCTGCTGACTGAGGTCCTTGATGGGCTTCCTTGCATCCGATGTGGTGCTGCACCTAGGATTCCCATTGACCAGGTGACTGGCATGTCATCACTGGTGTGTCCCATACCTGATACACTGTGCCTACAACTCACCATTTTCACGGGCCACTTGCTCCATTTGGCATAGCCTTTGCATCCACTGCTCCCCTTTCGGCTTATTCTCTTCCTCTAACTTCCTCCATCCCCACATTGGTGATGTCTCTGTTTTCTTTACATCTCCTTCTATAGCCCTTTTTTATGTAGAGCAGTCGGAGTTGTATTTTGTCAGATTCTAGGTGCAACAAAACACATCTATCTGTGTAAATACAATAGGGAAAAGATATTTTTGTAAACACTACAAAAATGGCGCAAGGGGATGCAGCCTATGGAAACTCTTGACTCTAATGGATATCACCCCTAATCCAACTTTTAACTGAATGGACAAACAACAAGATGAGTCAATTGTTTCCCTTGGCGCATAGGGAAATCTATGTAATAGTTATATTACTTTCCTAAATACAGTAGTTGATTTCTACTTTTCTGCGTACCCCCACTCACGTTGGTCTAAAGTGGGTGGCACACATAAAGGTATCTTTGTCCTTTCCTACGCAGAGCTCAGAGTCTGAAAGTAGTCTATGAATGTCGTACCCCAACTCACACGGCAATAAAGGTTTGGACTCCTATCAAGGTTTCTTTCAGTCGCCGTCTCAATACGGTCCAGAAAATCCTTCCTCGCCACAAGATGATGTCATTAACATGAAAAATAAAGCAAGGGTATCCAATGTGTAGTATTCCCCTTATTATATCTCATATATTATAAAATATGTAAATAGCTTCCGTGCCTTAAATACACCCTGGAAAACTCCAATGTGCCCGGTGTTTTTAAAGAATATGTGTTGTCCGCAAATCACCCCTTCACCAGTTGTATCAGATAGAGTTTGCGTACCCCTAACTCACACAGTGAACGTTGGTGTAAATCCTATCACAGAATCTTTATATTGCACACAATACATCAAATGGGCGTACCCCGACTCACACTTGGGTATGTTGTTTGAATCGCATCAAGGTATCTTTTTACTTGTTCCTTACTTCAAGACATAGTCTCAAATCAGACCCTGAAACCAAGACGTTTGGCACGGAAGTTCTTGATCTTCAACACCAATTTAGTCTTTAAATAATTAATCCTTAAAAATCATATGTGAAGGTCCCAAACAAGCACACATGTGCAGAAAAAAAGTTCAACGCAGTTTATTTTTAAAAAAATCACATATCACAAAAAAGATAAAAAATAGTCCATTAAAACATTAATCCATAAAAGTTATCTGTCAGAAAAAATGGCTACTCACACAGCAGTCGACGCGTTTCGGTCTCTTGGACCTTTTTCAAGACCAACACTCTAGCTTTCTGGTGCATTTGCTCTCAGGCCAGGATATGCACTATGATTGGTAAATATATTGACATATGTACTTTATAGGGAAGAGGTTGCAATTGCTAAGGTGAATGGTGGTGCTAATGAGGAGGTGTAGAAGTCTTATTTTACATGGTTGGTTAATATGTATGTTTTCTGCAAGCTACGTTACCTGGAAGTGGAGCACAATAATGTTATCTGATTCATGGCCAGTACAGATCGTCCAGGTGGTTCAACCTCTTTGATCCCAGACATGCTCTTTAATTCGCAAGGCCCACTTAGCAACCTGTGATCTATGCTATGCCTTTAACAGCAGCCAATGTCCAATCAAATACTGGTGACATTTCATCACCTCTGTCTCTATTGATTGCAGAGCCATATTTCACATTATGTCACACAGTAGTACCCCTTATTGACATTATCTCACACAGCAGAGCCCCTTATTCACTTTAAACCACACTATAGAGCCCCTTATAGTACATTAGGCCACACATTAGTTGTGCCCCTTATCCACTTAATGAAGCACAGTAATGTTCCTTACATTATGCCCATAAATATTATGCTATACAGTAGTAGTGCCCTTATACACATTATGCAACATAGTAATGCCCCTTATACATTATACCCTTATACATTTTGCTACACATTATGTCCTTACTCATTTTAACATACATTATGCCCTTACACATTATGCTACACATCAAAACCATAAACATTATCTCTTCCTCCTTCCTCCCCCCTCCTCCCAGCAGCCAGGCAAAAACCCTCCTCTGTCTCTTCACAGATCTCAAGCCCAGCATGCAAGCATACAGATCGGCACTTTCATACCCATCGACTCTTATCCCTCGTGGTATCATCTCTTTCTGTCTGTGGCAGTGGCTTCTCTGACAGGAGTGGGTCACTGAAGCTTGCCCGCCCAAACACCATGGCTCTTCATGACACATGGTACTGTGGGAATGGTCTGGGACTGGGGGAGACATCATGATATCTCTCCCAGGAGACAATGTGGGAGATCAGTAGCCAGGAGGGGGAGGAACACATGGTCAGGCAGCTTCAACAGTGCTGCCCACCACTGTGATGTATACAGTGGTGTGATTGCAGGTGCTGGGTGGATGAGGCTTGTTCTCTGCCCACAGGGCAAATGCGCTATATATGTGTTGTGTGGTGAAAACTGTTGGCACCTACCTAAATATGGCCCTTATTGAGTGGCTCGGGACTGCTCTAGGCCCATTGTTTTGTGGTAAGCCCATAGCCAGTGGTAATACTAAATGAAGAGCCTTTGCCGATTCAGGTAGAGGCCATAGCTTTTTGGCTGATTGCTTACCTGGACTGAGCAATGGCAGTATGCCAGAGACATGGATATTGCAAAGGTTTTTGCTTGCCCATCATTGGGGATGATGGGCAAGCAAACCTGTACTCAGTCTTTCACTCTCCCTTGATTTTGAAGAATGCATGAAGTGGAGCTTGGCCCCAAGCCATATGGCCAGGCCGGTCCTTTCCCCTCTGATGAATAATTTGGTCCTGTCTCTAATTGGCATGGTCCTCAATAAGATGCCAGGCAGCTTTCACCTCATTCAGCATACTGTATGTCATTTCCAGCCACAGCCTTTGTGAAGGACACGATTCTGGATGATTCCTGTCACATAGTTTAATAGTATATTGACTAGGTCCTGCCCTGGTCATGGCGCTAGGTTGCAGCTGCCTATTAGGTAAGATTAATGTGTAGTGTACAGTACTTTTTTCTTGTTCCCTCTGCACCTGGATTACTTCTGGTTTATTAAGTTTCGCATGGAGGACAGGTATTAAATTGACAAGTGCTTGCCTATGGGTTACTCTGCCTCCTGAACTGATTTTGAATAGTGCAGCACATTTTTCCATTGCTGTGTAGTTCCCAGCATCGGAGAGCATAGGGTAGCACACAACCTCAACAAATTTCTGCTTGTCAGCCGGTCTGATTCCAAATGCTGTGTTTCTCTTCTATAATCTCTATCATGCACAAGATGGAGTGCCACATTCTGAAGTTGGTTTACCTTTCTATCCAAATAGAATATTTGGACTGCTGCTGCCATACCTGGGCCTACAAAGTGGCCAGAGTGTACCTGGAGGTGGCTATAGTGTCCGTTGCAAATTAGGTCATAATCCACCAAGCCCAGTCCCTTTTGGGTCTCCTTATTATTGCTTGCTGCATTATGTCCATGAGAATGGTATTTTGCTGTTTGCTCCAGCAGGCAGGCATGCCACTTCCTTTAGGTTGTCTGTCATGATTCAGCATGACTTGGTGAGTCTTTCTTGAGCACTTCTACAGGACCTGGTGATTTCTAAACCCCATTCTTCACAAGAAGCATTAGCTATGGTGCCTACTTGGATGGCAGTGACTCTCCTTGTCACTGGTAATTTGCCTTCTCTGTCACCTTGCCTGCATTCTCTTACCTGCAATGTGGGAAAGGCATGTGCCATGGGTTGACATCTCAACAGCCAATGCCCTTTCTTGTTTCCAATGTGATGGGTTTAGAGCACAAGTGTATTACCCTGATATCAGTGTATTACTTTGCTGAATTCTGCAGCAATCTGTAAAAAAAAACTGTACAGTACCTCCTAGTATACATCCAAAATATTCCAGTCACATCAGGAACTTGGACAAAGCGCAAAAGAGGCTGCAAACAGGGAGTGGAGCTGCTATGGGACCAGAGCTGGGAGGGGCCCGCTTGCCCTGTCAAAGTAAAATGTGCTATATACATTTTTTACCATTGGATGGCACACGTAGGCCTGTAAAAACATTTTTTAACTATTATTAGAATATCTCAACTTAATAAATGACTATGAGTTTAACACTACCAATATCAACACCATGTTTTGTTACACTTTTTGACACACAATTTTGCTTTGTCTACACATAATTGTAGTTTCAACAAATATCACATTATGGAGTTGAATTTATGACATATTTTATATATCACATTATTACGGATATCACATTATCACTCTCTCTCTATGTACATTTTTGAGACAGTGAATAAGAATATACACACAATAAAAACATTCAATTGAGCTTATTAACAGAACATTATCACAGATATGACATTATTACTCTCTCTCTATGTATATTTGTGAGACAGTGAATAAGAATAAGAATATACACACAATAAAAACATTCAATTGCGATTATTATCAGAACATAAGTGACACTATCAAATTAGACAGGAGTTATAAGAACAATTTTTTACTATAGCACTAGGGTATGGTGACATAAGCACATGACAGAATACCCTTCAACTAGGATAGGACAATGCTTCCTGTATGAGCAGACCCTCAGAATGTTATAGAATAGCAGGGTAAAATTAAAAAATAAGAATGAAAATCTAGCATCTAATAATATAATAAATAATTGTAGAATCTGATCCATTAATTTGAATGTTATGAATAGGATAAGAAAATATGGATAATACAGAACAAATGGAAAGGAATTGTGTAATGATGTATGTGTAATGAGGTATACAAATGAACTGTGGGAGCCCTACATTTATTGAATAATCACTAGAATCCAAAAATTAGAGTATTACTATATATACCTGGATGAAAATAGATTATGGAAATTTACATAATCTTAAAATCACCACCCAGATAAAAGATGAATATGGATTGTATTGTAACAAAAATGTATTTTCCACAATAAATGAGACATCTATTTTTCTGTTTGGAAATCGAGTATAATATAAAAATAATGTTACCAAAAGATACATCTGAATAAAAGTCCATTATAAAAATTGATATCATTCCACAATCATCATCCATGTTTAGGATGAAGATGGATTATAGTATATTATCAGTAAAATTCCCCATAGAAGATAAGAGATCCCTTCCAAGATGCAAAACAAAAAATACCCTCTCCCCATCTTTCTTTATGTGTTACATAGAATGACTATTTCTTATTTATAAACTCTAATCTAGATGTAACAAAGGGATAGATGAATGAGGAAAGGACTAAGTGAAGAAAACGGTTAGTATACGAAAACAACTAAATATCTAGAAATAATGATAACTAAAAATGGTCACCTCTATCCCTAAGAAATTAATAAAGAAATATTCCAAAAGAGATGTCAGCCTCTTATACATAATTATATTGAGTATATTTCCCATTAAATACTTATGTTTTTGGCTATTGATGGATTACAAATGTAACCAGACTACTAGTGAAATTATGTGAAGATGGTTACCTATAATCAGAAAATAAACATACCAAAAGATTTGTAGCAATAGTGAGATTGGCGCCTTGGGATTAAATCAACGTCCAGCTAATTGTCACACCCACAGAAAGTTTTCTATATACACAAAGGTGAAATATAATCTTTAACAAGGAGTAATAATATACAATGTGTTCCTCTGAAACAATTTATTAAAATTCATAAAAGATAAAAAAACATGTCCATAATCACGCAGAAATTTCTGAAGTAGTTTATTTCTAATGTTGACACAACTTGAAGGTCACCATAGATATTGATGTACAGATGTATATATGTTCCTTTACAATCTCCTCCTATTAGAGGTCACGACAAATAAGGGACAAGGGTTTTCTATTTATTTGTCTGGCTGGCTGCATGGGCACACGCACACAGGTACCTTAGTATGTAGAGCTGTGTCTTAATACACCACCGATGTATACCTAAGGATCCACGTACTTAGACTCACGTGCACATCCTAGTCACAGGCACACTTGCTGCACCTGGCTTGCCATGAATGCAGCAAGCTGCAGGCTAGATGTGTGTGGCTACATCTGTACAACACTTTTAAGATAGTATTTGTGTATTTTAATTATGTATGTAATAAATTTGTTTTTACTACATGCTGTACCAAGTTTCCATAAGACCAAAGATACCATGATGTGAGGAATAAAACATCATATATAATTAATAATATTATGCACACTCCATCATTGCTGAAGAGAATCTCCAATTCTGCATCCCCACCATAGAGATATTACCAGGTCAAATTTAGTGACCAACACAGAAATTTGTAAGGGCAGCAAAGATACCTTGAGGAGTTACCTACACATATTCATTGCATAAGTCAGGTATGCCACCTGATTGAATAACCAGAAACAACTTAATTGACCTCATATTTACCAAAGATACCTTTATGAGCATTACCACACCTCCTTACTTTGTAAGTTAGGTATGTCATTGCTAATTAGTCATGGACACAGTAAACCATTAGGAAGGGGAAACCATCAGTGTCCTTAAGATACCTTTAGAGGCTTGATTACACAATTTAACTGTGTAAGTTAGGTATGACACCTGATTACATAGTCATATACTTCATGTGCAAATCCGGTATGCCTCCACCAATTATACCATTTACTGCACATTGATACATTTTACTCATGTAACTCATTTCTTGCGCTTAACAAACAGCTAAATTGACCTTGAAAATAAAATATCAACACATATAGACAGGCCTCCAACACCAGGAATTACTGCACATTATTTATTTAGCATTTTTTTTTGCATTCCACCAAATAGAAGGAAGGATGAACAAACCTGATACAAGAACCCAAAGTCTAATCATCTAGATAAGTATTAATATATTTTGATCTCCGACACCTATCTTCTATTGGAACACAGTAGCACCATCTTCTTCACTCACATTTCTCCCAGTTTTGCATCCTTTTAAACACCCTTGAGATAGGTCCAAGAGTGAGGTTAAGAGGCAGCAACCATAACAAGTGAAGCGCCCGACAAATCCCCAACCCTTTCTCTAGCATATCCTGAGTAGCTGGATTCCTATAGTAAATTAGAGTGGTTTTAGAAAGGAGATATTTTTTTCTAAGGAGACTGTAGATAAAGTGCAGTTATAGGAGGCTTTTATACAGTATACTGTATGTCAATATCCCACAGCACTGACAGGCAACCATCTCTCTAAAAGCATAAAACCATACCACGCACCTAGTTATTAATGCCAGCTGTACACCCCACCTAATGATGCACCTCTAAGTGACACTACCACAACCAGAGGTGATACCAGTAAGACGAAAAACTGACATAGGTGGTAACATGAGCTAATACACTAATACGAGAAACCCCATTGTTATGTATGGTGGTGGTGTATTATTACTAAATTAACAACATCTGATAAAAATACTGAAAACAGGATAGATACAGGTGTGATTGTAATTATCTGTACATGTGAGGAATAAAAATTAACTGAAACATTTATTTGATACACGGTATTGAATTAAATGGTTTGAGACAAATGTAACTTCCCACACATGAGACTGGCAGCTCCAGGAGTGGACAGTGCAACAAAACAAAAGAACAGTATCCTGTATACTAAAGAAATTCTTCATAATTAAAGCTTACCTGAAGGCTGACACAGTGTGCTGAGGCTATAAAAAGTATATTGTTTGGCACAAGAGACTGTCTGTTTAGCAGGAGAAGTAATTTTCTGTGAATTGTTTGGAGCACCTGCTGAGCAAAACATTGCATGTTGCCTAACCTTACATTTGCTGTTTGTTCTGGGGGGAGTCATTTTCTGTGCAGCAAACTCCTTTTTGCAAATCTACTTATCCAAGTTATTTATGCTTCAAGTTCTCTATGGACCATACTATTTGGAAAGAATTCAGCTTCTGTTTTAACCTGTGGAATACAGTTTAAGCATAGGGGTTCTCTGAATAATTGCAATAAAAAGCTATTTCTGATTGATTTGTCTGCATAAACTGTGATTATCTAAAAATGACATACATATGTGCTGCAGCAGTAGTTAAAGTAAACCCTAAGCTTGCTGGCAATTGGTTTCACAAAAATATACAGGGGCAGATTGCAACGGAAAACTAGCACAGAAAATTTCTTGAAGAATCCCTAACGGAGTCATATTCCCTCCACATATGGCCTGAATCTGATCCTTGCAACTTTTACTGCAGTTGCATCTGTGGAGAGGAGTTTCCGCACATTGAGGCGAAAAGGTTTTTTCACAGTAAGGACAATACGTGTTTGAAATTAGAGATGAGCGGGTTCGGTTTCTCTGAATCCGAACCCGCCAGAACTTCATGTTTTTTTTCACGGGTCCGAGCGACTCGGATCTTCCCGCCTTGCTCGGTTAACCCGAGCGCGCCCGAACGTCATCATGACGCTGTCGGATTCTCGCGAGGCTCGGATTCTATCGCGAGACTCGGATTCTATATAAGGAGCCGCGCGTCGCCGCCATTTTCACACGTGCATTGAGATTGATAGGGAGAGGACGTGGCTGGCGTCCTCTCCGTTTAGACACTTGATTTACTAATTTTGGGGAGCATTAGGAGTACTCAGTAGTGTACAGTGCAGAGTTTTGCTGATAGTGACCAGTGACCACCACTTTTATTTATAATCCGTTCTCTGCCTGAAAAAAGCGATACACAGCACACAGTGACTCAGTCACATACCATATCTGTGTGCACTGCTCAGGCTCAGGCTAGTGTGCTGCATCATCTATATATATTATATATCTGTCTGACTGCTCAGCTCACACAGCTTATAATTGTGGGGGAGACTGGGGAGCACTACTGCAGTGCCAGTTATAGGTTATAGCAGGAGCCAGGAGTACATAATATTATATTAAAATTAAACAGTGCACACTTTTGCTGCAGGAGTGCCACTGCCAGTGTGACTAGTGACCAGTGACCTGACCACCAGTATATAATATTAGTAGTATACTATCTCTTTATCAACCAGTCTATATTAGCAGCAGACACAGTACAGTGCGGTAGTTCACGGCTGTGGCTACCTCTGTGTCGGCACTCGGCAGCCCGTCCATAATTGTATATACCAGTGACCTAACCGTGGTTTTTTTTTCTTTCTTTATACATACATACTAGTTACGAGTATACTATCTCTTTATCAACCAGTCTATATATTAGCAGCAGACACAGTACAGTGCGGTAGTTCACGGCTGTGGCTACCTCTGTGTCGGCACTCGGCAGCCCGTCCATAATTGTATATACCACCTAACCGTGTTTTTTTTTTCTTTCTTTATACATACATACTAGTTACGAGTATACTATCTCTTTATCAACCAGTCTATATATTAGCAGCAGACACAGTACAGTGCGGTAGTTCACGGCTGTGGCTACCTCTGTGTCGGCACTCAGCAGCCCGTCCATAATTGTATATACCAGTGACCTAACCGTGGTTTTTTTTTTCTTTCTTTATACATACATACTAGTTACGAGTATACTATCTCTTTATCAACCAGTCTATATATTAGCAGCAGACACAGTACAGTGCGGTAGTTCACGGCTGTGGCTACCTCTGTGTCGGCACTCGGCAGCCCGTCCATAATTGTATATACCACCTAACCGTGGTTTTTTTTTCTTTCTTTATACATACATACTAGTTACGAGTATACTATCTCTTTATCAACCAGTCTATATATTAGCAGCAGACACAGTACAGTGCGGTAGTTCACGGCTGTGGCTACCTCTGTGTCGGCACTCGGCAGCCCGTCCATAATTGTATATACCAGTGACCTAACCGTGGTTTTTTTTTCTTTCTTTATACATACATACTAGTTACGAGTATACTATCTCTTTATCAACCAGTCTATATATTAGCAGCAGACACAGTACAGTGCGGTAGTTCACGGCTGTGGCTACCTCTGTGTCGGCACTCGGCAGCCCTTCCATAATTGTATATACCACCTAACCGTGGTTTTTTTTTCTTTCTTTATACATACATACTAGTTACGAGTATACTATCTCTTTATCAACCAGTCTATATATTAGCAGCAGACACAGTACAGTGCGGTAGTTCACGGCTGTGGCTACCTCTGTGTCGGCACTCGGCAGCCCGTCCATAATTGTATACTAGTATCCAATCCATCCATCTCCATTGTTTAATGTTTACCTGAGGTGCCTTTTAGTTGTGCCTATTAAAATATGGAGAACAAAAATGCCACTCCTAGATGGGCCCGGTGTTTGTGTCGGCCACTAGGGTCGCTAATCTTACTCACACAGCTACCTCATTGCGCCTCTTTTTTTCTTTGCGTCATGTGCTGTTTGGGGAGGGTTTTTTGGAAGGGACATCCTGCGTGACACTGCAGTGCCACTCCTAGATGGGCCCGGTGTTTGTGTCGGCCACTAGGGTCGCTTATCTTACTCACACAGCTACCTCATTGCGCCTCTTTTTTTCTTTGCGTCATGTGCTGTTTGGGGAGGGTTTTTTGGAAGGGCCATCCTGCGTGACACTGCAGTGCCACTCCTAGATGGGCCCGGTGTTTGTGTCGGCCACTAGGGTCGCTTATCTTACTCACACAGCGACCTCGGTGCAAATTTTAGGACTAAAAATAATATTGTGAGGTGTGAGGTATTCAGAATAGACTGAAAATGAGTGTAAATTATGGTTTTTGAGGTTAATAATACTTTGGGATCAAAATGACCCCCAAATTCTATGATTTAAGCTGTTTTTTAGTGTTTTTTGAAAAAAACACCCGAATCCAAAACACACCCGAATCCGACAAAAAAAATTCGGTGAGGTTTTGCCAAAACGCGGTCGAACCCAAAACACGGCCGCGGAACCGAACCCAAAACCAAAACACAAAACCCGAAAAATTTCAGGCGCTCATCTCTATAATTGAAATTCCCTGCCTGAGAGAGTAGTAAATGCGGACTCAGTCAACACCTTTGAGAATGGGTTAGGTAAATTCCTATTGGATAAAGATATTCAGGGTTATGGTGCATAGGCACGCATTATAGTTAATATAACTAGTCCTAACATAAATATAACTAGTCCTATAATAAGACTGCATAGGAGACCACAAATAGGTTGAACTCGAAGGACAATTGTCTTTTTTCAACCTTAGTTACTATGTTACTATGTTATTTTATGCCAGTGCTGCTACAAAGCCCTTCCCTGCTATCCATTTGTGCACCTAAATGTGTGAGGCTGAGATGCCCACTTTCACACACATTGTCACCCCACTGGAAAAAAAACCAAAAAACATATTGCCGCCCAAATAATAAAACACATTGGCCCCCGCAGGAAAAACAAACACATTTTGATCTGTTATCAGACAAATTCCAGACTCTTCAGCTTTGAAGGAGGTTACTGAGGTTAGCAGTGACTGCAGAAAGTCACTATGAAATTAGTGGAGAGAGATCTTTTCTAGTTCAGATGACCCCTGAGTCTTTTCTTCTTAGGGCGCCTCTGACAGCTGGAACCCGGCGGCAAATGCCTCTGTTATCTCTGGGAGTTACGCCACTGCAAGACACACACACACATACTTTCATATGGAAGTCAGAGATACACAAACACAGAAGCACACATGGAAGTCTCACACACACACACACACACACACACACACACACAATGCTCAGCCACGCACACACACACACACACACACACACAATGCTCAGCCACGCACACACACACACTTCTCTCCACTCTCTCTTTCCTTACAAACTACAACAGAGTGCAGTCTCACTGACTGGGCCAGCCCTGAATATGCAGCAGCTTCTTCTTTCCATCTCACCGCAGCAGCAGCAGCAGCAATGTGAGTGAGCAGCAGCTTGAGTCACATGTAGCACCACCCCTCTAGGTTCCCCCGATTTTATCGGGGATTTAATCAGCACAAGACTTGGAAAGTAAGAGAATGATACAAAGACCAACTATTACAAGGGATAACAGAGGAGAGTCCCATACATGTAACTCGAGGTTGGTGGTGCTCCCCAGGAGTTTTTGGTAATACTAGATAAATCAAAATAGGGTACCGTCCCAAGGAGAGGTTGGGAGAGATGCCATAAGAAAATTCTCCTTTTTTGGGTCACACTTTGTACAATATGTATAGAAAATGTTAATATATAACTTTTATTCAAACTAAGGTAAAATATATAAGACTTTACTCACAATACAACAACAAAGAGAAATATTTTTAGAAAAAATATTTTTTGCTGAGGGGTATGTAATAAACCTCCTCTATCAAAAGAAAAATAATCAGTAAGGGTGATTCAGTAAGGGTTGACCAATATTAAGAGTAAAAATATTCACAAGCTTCCACTTGCGCTAAGTTGAATCACCCTTACCAATTGTTTTTCTTTTGAAACCATCTAAGATAATTTACTACATATAAGAGGAAAAAGAGAGGGAGAAGAGGAAAAGGTTTAAAAAAGAAAGTGAATCCCTATCTCAAGTACAGGTCAAGCTGTGTGAATCATCTGTGGATATGAAAGATAATCATATTTTTAATTGGATTTCACATATTTTAACGGAAAAAGAAACTTCTGTATTGTACCATGATTTCAAATGTGCACAAGATAGCAAATTAAACAAACTTGGCACATACAGTATGTTGGTGTTCAGAAATTCACAAGAAACTTAACTTTGACAAAGTATTTTTTTTTTTTGTCAGAAAGAAGATAGTTCTCATATAAGAAGTTCTTTTAAACCCAAGTCTATGTTCAAATCCATACATACATATAAGGGGTTAATATATAAAGATTGAATAACCTAGTGTGTGAAGAATCAGAGAAAATCACACGAGAAACACAATTTAACAAAGATAGAGGAGCAGTTGAAACATTTGAGAATAATGAAAACACTGTTATAAAACCCGCTGATGAGGGTGGCAGCATTGTCATAATGGATAAAGTTAATTATGAAAAATAATTATTACAGCAAGTAATAGAGAAACTTACCAACTTTTGAGAGGAGATCCAAGCAGCAAGATTAATATATATATATATTTATGACATATGATAATTAATATCAGATTGTGATATTATCATAGACAAAGAAGCTAAATTATAATCAATAAGAACCTTTTTCTTCCAGTATTTTATATTTTACCTAAATACACAATGATAGTGGAAACCCCACAGGCTGGCAAATAGTAACAGACATGAAGTCCAACCTGAGAAGGTGAAAAAAATAGTTCCTATCTAAAAGACACCATTAATGTGATTAACAATCTAAAGCATGTGTCGTGGCAAGTAGGTGATATTTTAGTCACCGCAGATGCAGGATCTTTGTATATTATTATAGACCATCCAGTAGCTTTAGTATCAAATGCTTTTTAGAAAAGGTTTTATAGAACCGGTTTTATAAGCAATCCAAGGGTACTGCATTGGGCACTCGATTTGCTCCCACCTATGCGAACATGTCCATGTGGTATTGGGAGAATAGACACATTTGGAATATCAACTTATATATTAACAACATAAGAAAATGGATGAGGTATATAACAATATTCTCTTTATCTGGAGAGTAAGTGAAACTGATTTGACTTTGGGATATTTTAAATGAGAATCCCTACAAAAGAGTCTTGATCTATGATATCAGCAAAAAGGAAGTCCATTTCCTGGATTAATCATTTATATCAAGGATAGCTGTATTCAGACCAGAAATTATATAAAACTTACAGATAATAATATCTACTGTATAATATATACAAATTTCCAGCAACCATGATCCCCAAAGGCTCAGAACTGTTCCTAAGAGTTAGATAAAAAGATTTAGAAAAAACTCAGTAATAGATTGTTTAGAGAAACAAGTTATGGAAATGAAAATGAGATTTTTAGAGAAAACTTATGCGAGTATTCCATTGATGATAGTGTGGATGAAATGATGAAGATCAATAGGACAGAATTACAATCCTATAAGGATATGAAAAAATAGACAAAGTAAAACAATGCCTTTCATTACACAATTTAATGGTCAATATAAGGAGTTTGAAAAGATAATAAATAAGCATTGGTACAGTACCTCCTGACAAGAGACATAGTTCACATGGAGATGTTTATAGATAGCTAACAAATTGAAGAGCTTTATGTTTAAAAGTGCAGAGAAAAGAAAGGGATGTATAAGAACTCTAGTTTTTCACAGATGTGGAATATGTTTAGTGTGCAAGGAAATAAAAACACACCAAATAAAGTAAATAGAGGATTTTAATTACCTACCAGTAAATCCTTTTGTCGTAGGATGCGATACTGGGGTCCACATTAGTACCATGGGGTATAGATGGGTCCAGTAGGAGCCATGGGCACTTTAAGTAATCAATAGTGTGAGCTGGCTTCTCCCTCTATGCCCTTCCTACCAGACTCAGTCTAGAAACTGTGCCCAAGGAGACGGACATACTTTGAGAGAAGAATTTAACTGAACAGTGGAAAGATTCGAATGAGCACACACAAACAAGAGGAAAGCCATGCTAACCAAACTTGAACAGGAACAGCAACGGCTGAACCAACAATAATACTTAACCAAGTAACAGTGCAGAAAAACGAAGCACTGGGCAGGTCTCTATGGACTACGAGAAAAGGATGTACCGGTAGGTAATAAAAATCCTATTTTTTCTAATGTCCTAGAGGATACTGGGGTCCATATTAGTACCATGGGGATGTACCAAAGCTCCCAAACTGGGTGGGAGAGTGCTGAGGTTCCTGCAGAACTGACTGACCAAACTGAAGGTCCTCAGAGACCAAAGTATCGAACTTGCAGAACTTGTCAAACGTGTTCGATCCTGACCAAGTAGCTGCTCAGCAGAGCTGTAAACCCGAGACACCCGGGCAGCCGCCCAGGAAGAACCCACTGACCTAGTAGAGTGGGCCTGTACTTTAGGAACCGGCAATCCTGCCGATGAATAAGCCTGCTGGAAAGTTAGCCTGATCCAGCGAGCAATAGACTGCTTTGAAGCAGGACAACCAGTTTTCTTGGGATCATAAAGAACAAACAACAAGTCAGATTTTCTGTGACAAGCAGTCCTCTTCAAGTAAATCCTCAAAGCCCTCACAACATCCAGGGACTTTGAGGTAGCAGAGGTGTCAGTAAGCACCGGAACCACAATAGAAGAAATTGCTGACGAGTTCTGAGTTTAGCTCTATCCTCATGAAAAACCAAATAGGGGCTTTTGTGAGACAACGCCCCCAGTTCGGACACATGCCTTGCAGAAGTCGAGTCCAACAGTGTAACAGTCTTCCATGTAAGAAAATTAATGTCAACCTCCTGTAAAGGTTCAAACCAGTCCGATTGCAGAAACTGCAACCACATTAAGATCCCAAGGTGCCGTGGGAGGCACGAAGGGCGGTCAGATGTGCAGAACACCCTTCAAGAATGTCTGAACCTCATGGAGGGGAGCCAATTGTTTCTAGAAGAAAATGGATGAGGCCAAAATCTGAACTTTCAAGGAGCCCAAACGTAGGCCCACATCCACACCTGACTAGAAAAAGGAGAAAATGTCCCAGTTGAAATTCCACTGCAGGAAATTTCCTGTTTTCACACCACGAGACATATTTTTTCCAAATACGGTACCCCTTTCCTAGCTTGGATCAGGGTTGCAACAACCTTGTTCGGAATGCCTTTCCAGGCTAAAATCTTTCATTCAACTTCCATGCTGTCAAACGTAGCTGCGGTAAGTTTTGATAGATGAATGGCCCCTGTTGCTGAAGATCATCTCACAGAGGTAGAGGCCACGGATCCTCCAGGAGCAACTCCAGTAGATCCGTGTACAAGGCCCTTCTCGGTCAATCTGGAGCAATGAGAAGTGCTTGAACCTTTTCCCTTTTTATTCTCTTGAGAATTCTTGGGATTAGTGGAAGAGGTGGGAACACGTAAAGCATCTGGTAAACCCATGGAGTCACCAGAGCGTCCAGCGCTGCTTGTGGGTCCCTCAACCTGGAACAATAGCGCTTTAGCTTCTTGTTGAGACGAGAGGGCATCATGTCTATCTGTGGAATTCCCCACCGACTTGATAAGGACTCAAACACCTGCAGGTGAAGGCCCCACTCTCGTGGATGGAGGTCGTGTCTGCTGAGGAAGTCCGCTTCCCAGTTGTCTACTCCTATAATGATTATTGCCTACAGCACCATCGCGTGTCTTTCTGCCCAGAGGAGAATTTTTATTACCTGTGACATTGCAGCTCTGTTCTTCATTCTGCCCTGTCGGTTCATGTACTTTATGGCCGTCACATTGTCTGACTGAACCTGAATGGCTTAATCTTGAAGAAGATGTGTTGCCTGTAGAAGGGCATTGTATATGGCCCTTAGTTCCAGAATGTTGATCGGGAGAATGGTTTCCTGACTTACCCATTTTCCTTGGAACTTTTCCCCCTGAGTGACTGCTCCCCAACCTCTGAGGCTTGCGTCCGTGGTTAGCAGAATCCAATTTTGAATCCTGAACCATCGACCCTCGGTCAGGTGAGAAGTCTGGAACCACCATAGAAGAGAAATCCTTGATTTTGGTGACAGACAAATCCTCTGGTGCATGTGAAGATGTGATCCAGACCATTTGTCCAACAGATCCAGCTGGAATGGCCTGGCATGAAACCATCCGTACTGCAGAGCATCGTAAGAGGCTACCATTTTCCTCAGAAGGCGAATGCACAGATGCATCGATATCCAGGTTGGTTTTAGGACATCCCGCACCAATGACTGTATTACCAATGCCTTTTCCAATGGAAGGAACACTTTTTGTTCCTCTGTATCCAGGATCATTCCCGGGAATGGAAGCCTCTGTGTAGATTCCAGGTGGGATTTTGGCAGGTTCAGAATCCAACCGTGATCCTGGAGAAGTCTGGTGGAGAGGGCAATGCTGTCCAACAACCTCTCCCTGGAATTTTTTTTTATCAGCAGGTTATCCAGATATGGTATGATGTTCACTCTCTGTTTGCGGAGGAGAAACATCACCTTGGTGAAAACTCTTGGTGCTGTGGAGAGGCCAAATGGCAGGGTCTGAAACTGGAAGTGACAGTCCTGCAGTGCAAACCTTAGATATGCCTGATGAGGCGGCCAAAACGGAATGTGAAGGTGCGCATACTTGATGTCGAGAGACACCAGGAATTTCCCCTCCTCCTGACCTGAGATCACCACTCTCAGAGACTCCATCTTGAACTTGAACACCCGTAAGTACAGGTTCAGTGACTTGAGGTTTAAAATGGGCCTTACCGAACTGTCCGGTTTCGGTACCACAAACAGGTTGGAATAAAAACCTTTGTTTTGCAAGTGAAGAGGAACTGGAACAATGACCTGAGTCAGTACCAGTTTTTGAATTGCTGCTTGTAAGGTCGAACTGGCTTCTGGAGCAGCTGGTAAGCCAGATTTGAAGAATCTGGGAGGTGGGAATTCCTGAAAAACCAGTCTGTATCCCTGTGCTATAAGACCTTTGACCCAGGGATCCTGGCATGACATTGCCAAAATGTGACTGAAACAACGTAAACGGGCTCCCACCTGCCTGTCTTACAGGCAGTGTATTCCACCATCATGCTGAAGGCTTTGAGGAAGCAGACCTTGAGGCCTGTTCCTGAGAACCTGCAGCTGTGGGTTTTCTGGGCTTACTTTTATTGCCTTTGAAGGCTGTAGAAGAACCCTTGGATTTGCCCTTGAATCTAGACGTCCGAAAGGACTGCAGAGTTGGAGCAAATTAGGCTTTCATAGCCGGGGTCAAGATCTCCACATGACAGCTTCAGGAGCCTTCTTTTTTCTTTTAATAGTGATCTTCTCTCAGGGCGGTTTTGGCATGCAGAAAAAAAACAATATATATATATGTGTGTAATAAAGTTTTTTAGCAAACAGCATCAAGTCTCTCTTAATATAAGATGTATGTGACAGAAATCCTCAAAAAAAGGGGGGGGGCTTTATCCACCAGAGGAGCGTACCCCAACTCACATCCCATATGATGAATTGTACATATAAAGGTATATAAAGAACATCAATTCATAATGGACTCTCTTTAGAAGAAAAGTAAGCATACCCCACTCACACAGCAATCAATTTGGTTGAAGCACATAAAAGTTTATTTGTACATTCAGAGAAATGTTCTCACATGTAGATATGAAGCATACACTACTCACAAGAAAGATGGTCATGTTCAAGCATATCTGGGTTTCTTTAAAAACTTGATATGTGTGTTGTCACCCTCATCTCAGTCCCGTGTGTGAGTCATCAATAGGGGCCATCACTTCCAGCAACAGAGGTCCATATAAAAGATATTTTTATTTGTTAAAAAACACACAAACGGGGTATAGAATAAAACAAACTCTAAAACATGCAATGTCCAAAAATATCGGGAGTTGATTCAATCACAGCAAATTTTTCCAACTTTATAGATTATCTACAGCCCTTAGTTGGTCTAAACAGATCACATCTTAAAGATACTACCAGCTTTTTACAACTAATGGACACTGTGACATGGGAGAAAGACTTTCTTTTGGTAACAGCAGATAGTGCATTATACACAAGGATGGCATAGAAGCCACCTGTATCTCTCTTCTTGAATCATCAGATTTATCTATCAATCTTTAAAAAAAATTGCTAGAAGGTATTGAATTTATTCTGCAAAATAATTTTTTCTTATTTAAAGTTGACTTTTAGTTGCAGAAAACAGGTACTGCTATGGGCACCGGTTTGCTCCGAGCTATGCAAACCTGTTTATGGGTGCATGGGAATTTAATACCATATGGTCCAGCAATGAGCTCAGAGTAAACCTAGTGTCCTATGCAAGGTATATTGATGATATTTTTTTTATCTGGTGAGGCGATAGAGAAAGCTTCACACAGTTTTGTATGGATCTGAATTCCAATGATAAGAATATTGTACTCACATTTGACATTCCAGAAGAAAGCATCAATTTCCTAGATGTAACTGTGTACATAGAGGAGGGTAAAATATGTTCAAAAATGTATATTAAACTGACAGATTCAGGTGCATACCTTTTAGCTAGCAGTTGTCATCACAACAATTGGATTGACTCGAGTGGTCAATTAAAAAGACTCAAAAGAATTTGTACCAATGAAAAAGTATTTTGGACCAACCACAAACAATGGGAAGGAAATTCAAAGCCTGTGGGTACGATAGAAACAAGGTGGATCAAGCTATAGAGGTAGTAAAAACGATTGATTGCATAGAATTACTATCTAAGAAAAATATATTAAAGGAAGGAAATGATTATGGCCTATCTTTTGTTACAAATTATACAAAAGAATACAAATTGGTTGAATTTTTTTTAATAAACATTGGTCTATATTAGAAAAAGGAACGACACTAGGACGGCTATTACCGAGTAAACCTAAGCTTATCTAGTGTAGGGCATCCAATTTAAAATCAAAATTAGTGTCAAGTGCTTTACTAGTTGATGCCTGCACCCCCGGCATCAACTATTACATCCATTGGCTTTTACCGATGTGGCTCTTGTATGGGATTCAAAAACATAAAAAATCAAGGTGCAAGTAAAATTCAACAGGTGAATATAAATGGATATGAAATAAAAATTAAAGAATTCATCACCTGTAATGTAAAAAATGTTGTGTATGCTTTACGGTGTAGCTGCAATAAGGTATACATAGGAAGAACTTCTCGACCTTTAAAAATTAGACTTAGCAAGCATATACGTAATATCAAAAAGAAGCTGGAAACACATGTGCTTTCTGCCCATTTCAAACAAGTACATGATTGTTCTGTGTCTGGTAACCTCAGACATAAGGATAGCTCTAAATTGTTGGCAAAAACCAAGATTAATATGATTTATAAGTGTCACACGCTGTTTCCAGGGGGCTTGAATAGTGACTTCAAGCTCAAATGGTTTTTATAATTCTGTCTGTATGATTTATGTAATTTGACCCTGATTTGCCATTTTTTCAGTTTTTTTTCTCAGGTCTGTGAATAATATTTTAACCCATCCACATTGAAGAAAGATATCCATTGAAATCAGGATTCGGAATGTTATGTAAAATCATATCATGTCCATAGGAATATATTAATAAAATTTGTACATTTTTATTATATTAAGAGTTTATCATTAATCATAATTCGCTCTCCATTGTAGTTTTCAGATTTATTTGACACAATTTATCTTTCCAATTTGTTTTCTTATTGTTACAATTAACAAATGTTTTATTGACCCTTTCAAATATGGCCGCCAGACTGCTTTGTTCCTAGATAGGATGTGTAATTATCAAGCGCCACTATCATTGGCCTTTTAGAAACTATCTTTAGACAATCTAAATATCAGGCACTATGTAGAGTACTTCTGTAAGATAGATTGTATAATTTGGCCTTAGAAAAAAGTCCTTAATTGCTTTTACAAGCGTCTCTTGGAGTGCCAAAAAATGGACATGGATTGCCTGTTGATTTATGGTTGTCATGGAGCCCCTTCACCACTGGACAATTATGTATTGTAATTTTAAATGATGTTCTTGTTAAACACATTTGTCAAATTATATAAAAAGGACTTACTGTATGTATGTTTATTTGTGTTTAGAATTTTTGGTTATGTATAATCATGCATGTCACTGATTGATGATGTCATGAATTGAGACACATGTGATTGGTTGCTCCACATATAAATATCTGGTCTCTCCACCCTCTCAGCATGTCTTGATAAAGGCTTATGAAAGGGCCGAAACGCGTTGACCAGCTGAGAGTGTGGACAATCCTTTTTACCATTTAGGTATGAACTGATACTTTTTTATATAATTGTTTATTTTGTTTGGTTTGGACAAGTTAATTTTTGTGACTTTTGAGTCCGTCAGTAGCACTATTCTTTGGACATTGCATGTTTTAGAGTTTGTTTTATTCTATACCCCTATTGTGTGTTTTTTCTAACAAATAAAAATATCTTTTATATGGACCTCCGTTACTGAAAGTGTTTTTTGATGCCCCCTTTGGGATGACTCACACACGGGACTGAGATGAGGGTGACAACACACATATCAAGTTTTTAAAGAAACCCAGATATGCTTGAACATGACCATCTTTCTTGTGAGTAGTGTATGCTTCATATCTACATGTGAGAACATTTCTCTGAATGTACAAATAAACCTTTATGTGCTTCAACCAAATTGATTGCTGTGTGAGTGGGGTACGCTTACTTTTCTTCTAAAGAGAGTCCATTATGAATTGATGTTCTTGACACTGTGGTGGATAAAAAGATACCTTTATATGTACAATTCATCGTATGGAATGTGAGTTGTGGTACACTCCTCTGGTGGATGAAGCCCATCCCTCCCCTTTTTTTTGAGGATTTCTGCCACATACATCTTATATTGAGAGTGACTTGATGCTGTTTGTAAAACAAAAACTTTATCACACACACACACACACACACACACACACACGTATATATATATATATATATATATATATATATATATATATATATATTGTTTTTTTCTGCATGCCAACACCGCCCTGAGAGGAGATCTTTATTAAAAGAAAAAAGATGGCTCCTGAAGCTGTCATGTGGAGAGCTTGACCATCTGCAAAACTCAGGGACGTCTTGTTTGGTATATGTATATATTGGTAACAAGCGCCTGTCATTTTGAGTCCCACAATTTCTGTAGATTAGGTACTGTGTTTTAGACTTTTGGTGAGGTTCACCTGTGGTGAATCATTTTGTGGCTTGCTCCTAGTGCTTCTTTTATCAGGGATTCACAAATGTTTGCTTTTTTCCTAGCCGGGGTAGCTGCGGAAGGAAGGTATGTAGACTTACCTGCCGTAGCCTTTGATATTTGCTTATCCAGTTCATCCCCGAATAGGACCTCTCCAGTGAAAGGCAGATTTTACATTCCTTTCCTGTAGTCCGCATCCGCAGTCTACTGGCATAGCCACATTCCCCTGTGTGCTGACACTGCCATGGCAGTGGTGCGTTCGTTGAGCACACCAATTTCTTTTATGGCTTCCACCATAAAGTTAGCAAAGTCCTGGATATGCTGTAGGAGTAAAATAATATCATCCCTGGTTAAGGAATCTAAACCATCAATTAGGTTACCTGACCATTTAGCGATGGCCCTAGTGATTCATGCACAAGTAATAGTGGGTCTCTGGGCCACCCCCGCTGTAGTGTATAAAGATCTGGAAATGGTCTCAATCTTGCGGTCAGCCGCGTCTTTTAAGGATGCAGCCCCGGGAACCGGTAAGACTATCTTACGAGACAGCATGGACACCAATGCATCCACAATCGGCGGGTTCTCACATTTCTTCCTATCCTCTAATGGAAAGGGAAAAGAAGAAATCAACCTTTTAGGGATCTGAAATTTCTTGTCAGGGTTTACCCAAGCCTCTTCAAAGAGGGCATTTAATTCCTTTGAAGCGGGAAAAGTAGCTGAGGATTTCTTTTTAGTACTAAAATAAGATTCCTTCTCTACCTCCTCTGTCCTGTGAGGAATGTGCAGGATAGTTCTGATAGCCTCAATGAGGGACTGAATCCCCTGTGACAGGACAGCATCCCCCCCAATAGCATCCACTTCACCCTCCTCTGGATCTGATGTATCAGGATCAGTATCATCCTGCATAATTTGGGCAAGAGTACGCATTTGTGGGCAAATGGCGAGGGCTTGAGATGCAGGCATGTGAGCTGAATCTTTATTTATCAGGTCATCCGTAGACTGCCATAAGAATTGCATCTCCTTCTCATTATGAGACAGTTTAGTGGAAATATTTTAAATCATCCCTTTTATGGAAGCTAACCATGGGGGTTCAGCCCCACTGGACTGGGAGTGAGCACTATCCTGGGTACAGGGTAGTGAGTCCCCAGGGGATGAGAGACATTCTGCTGTACAAGAAACACTGTCCCTGGACATGATTGTGAAGGGACACCCACACACACACACACACACACAGACACCAGGTGAGAACACAGTATATGTAGGCAGGGTCTTCAGAGAGACACAGGAGTCAGAGCCAGCCACACAGAGCCTCTTTAGCAAAAGTGAAACTTAGCTGGGTCGCAAGATCTAACACCTCAGTAGTGCATATAATCTTAACACTGCTCCCCCCTTCACTAAGACCCCTGGTACCACTGAGGAGACTTGGAGTCCTTGCGGAGGAGCTGCACTTCCCTGTGAATGTTGCCAGTACGAGCTGCAGAGGGAAAATGGTGCCGGATTACTGTAGGATCCGCTCTGAGTGAAGCCACGCCCCTTGTAATGGCGCGCGGCTTCCAGCATTTATTATACTGGCCTGAGGTAATATAATGTCCAACCAAGGGTTAAAACCCCTGTTAGATAGTTGTGGCCAGTGTGGGTATCAGCGGGACACACTGCATTTTGTGCCTTCAAGCCCCCTGGAGCGCAGTCTGTACTCAGAGCTGTGCTCCCACCCTTGTGCCTCCATTCCCACCAGCGACCCGCTAACTGGTATGCTGGTGCTGTACTCGCCACTCTTCTGTCGTCAGGCTCTGTTAGGGGGTGGCGGTGTGCTGCGGGAGGGTACGCTGCGCCATGGTGTGACTTGTGAATGGCTCCCTCAGGAGCTAAGTGTCCTGTCAGCAGAGAATCGGGACCATTAACTCCAAGGAAGTTAGGCCGTTTTCCCCCGTAACTCCCACGAAGCAGTCAGACTGCTGCCAAAATAGACCTGACTGAAAAAAACAAACATTTAAAATAAAGGTGGAAAACTCTTCAGTAGCTCTTCAAAGCGTGACCGGCTCCTCCGGGCAAATTTTCTAAACTGAGTATGGTAGGAGGGGCATAGAGGAAGGAGCCAGCCCACACTATTGATTTCTTAAAGTGCCCATGGCTCCTAGTGGACCCGTCTATACCCCATGGTACTAATGTGGACCCCAGTATCCTCTAGGACATTCTTATCTAATTCCAAAGGGCAAAACTTCAAAATGAAAGAACTTATGACCTGGAATATTGTAAAATGTATTTATCTGATTGTGAGTGTAAATTGCAATATATAGGAAAGGCCTCAAGCTCTTTACAAGAGAGATGGCCTGAGCACGTTAGAAACATCAAAAAAGGGTTACACTTACCATATTAAAACATCTTAAACAGGCACATGCGTGTTCTTTAGATTTGGTGAGGCAGGTCATAGGGATTAACAGCATAGAAGGGAATTGGAGGAAGAAGAACACTAACCCAATATTAGCCCAAAGTGAAATGAAATGTATTCATGATACCAAAACAACTAATTCCTTATGATTTGACAGACTTCTAAATTAATAGTTTTTTTTTTTTACTTTTATTGATTTTATTGTTTTTGAGTTATTAATGAAACTTTTTCTGTTTTTAACACTGGTAATCATTTTTTTTTAGATATTTTAGAAATTTCAGGATACAATAGAACCTTTATCTGTTTAAGTTTTTATATACCTGTATTTATTAAATACGTAAGATCATTTGTTTATTCTGCATGTGAAAAAAGGATGGATGTATGAATATAATGTTTTACAATTTTTCTAATGATGTCAATTTGCTATTTATCTTACCTTTATTAATATAAAAGGAATGGGACTCTATATATTGCATTTGCGGTTTGCGTTCCAGTGGTGAAATGCAACTGGAAGTTGTTCCTACTTCTGAAACTTATCATTCACATAATACACATCAAGAATTTATCACTAGAGGCTAGCTATACTTCACTGTAGTGCTTGTTTTACTGTAAGTGATACATTTAGTCTGTTCTCAGCTTTCAAACAGTAGAGGCCAATGGTAATACTCTAGTGCCAACAATGAAGAAGATTTTTTTATTAGCCCACCCTACAGACACTAGAGGCAGAACTGTATTTGTCCTAGTGCTTAGAAGTAGAGGTGGTTTCTATTGGTCCAAAGTCTGGTTACCATAACAACCGGAAACTGGAAGTGGATTAGATATTTCGAGATTGATGCTTTCTACTGGAGAAAAAACAGTGTTTTTTTATATGTATATCTTGTTGTGAATTACTCGTTTGCCTTGACCACATTTGCCTTGACTGCGTGCACATCTAGATGCACATGCATTTTAGAAGCGCACAGTCCCTATTCAATGTGATTGTATGGTCATTGTCTGCTTCTTATTTTGTTTTTTTTATGAGCACATTCTGTGGATAACACTTTGTCCCACCAATTAGGGAGTGGGACTTATTTTAGTATAAAAGAACACTCAGGATGAATAAACACTATCACCTTGAAAAATACATTTACTGTTGAAATGCATTGGTGTGGTGGAAAAGGACTCTTCATCTGTCATCCAGATACCCTTCCCTATACCAGGTGGTGAAAATACTTTACCTAGGTTTTTAAGCTTTCGTATGGCGACTGTTATGCGGATATTTTATAACTATCTGGTACAGATGTAGCCATATTTTTATTTGTTATTATTTATCTAACTTTGGCAAACTGCACAATGAGGTTTCTTTCTGTTTGATGCCGAGTGTTAAAGGTCCTTTTACAATACCTGGGATAAAGAACAAAGAAACCTTTATGTGTATGAAACAAGCAGAGCTGATGTAAACTTTATGCAAGAATTGTTGTAGTGGTGACTTTAGGTCTATATTGCTGGTCTTCCATCACTAATTGTGGTTCCAGACAGTCTTGAAAACCTAAAGATACCTTGATATGTTTCCTCACCATCATGCTCATTTGAGCATAGATTTGAGCTTTTTATTTTTAATTACAAGGTGAGTTTCAGAAATTTTTATACCTGCACACCATTGGTTAATGTGTGGATCAATCCAGAATATAAACTTTCCTCTTTCTTTTTTAATTAGAATATTTTTTTTGTCAGTGATACAACATATCCTTTTTTTTCTGTTATACTATAGAGAATTTTTCCAAGAAAAAACAGGAAGACAAAGGACACTCTGTGTAGGATATAACGATTGGTGGTGTATAGATGTTGATGTTTGGATTCTTTAATTGATGAACTACTGTAAATCAAATTGCATAAGTACTGTATAGCCTAACAGTGGAGCAAGGACTTTCTTCATTGTCTTGTTGATATTTCATGTACTGGGTCAGATAACTCTTGGTGATTTTCATAGCTGCTCTATTTTTTGTGCAAGGGTTACTTTTTTTTACATCTACATAATATGAATTGTTGGAACTACAGTATGACATAATGTAACATATTTATATATAACAGATTCCAACTTTTTCAACTTTCACTTTGTTTGAGGTACAGTAGTGACTGTTCTCACTGGCAATAACAGTGCAAGAAACTATCAGCCCAGAAGAGTACAATATGTAGGTGTTTGATCTTTTTACTACAGCTCTGTGAAGAGGAAATGGCGGGAAGCAGAAAGAGTTGATTTTGATCAAGAAGATGTGGAAAATGTTGCTTTAATACCTTGTTTTAAGCATATTTATGTTGTATTTACAGGAAGAGAGTGACAACAGTTTTGGAGGCATGTACAGTAACTCTGATATTGGTGTTATTCTCTCTGTGGAAATCCAGCTTTTTAAAAAAAATTCATGTATGGCATTGAAAATCATTTTTGAATATGGAGTAATGTCTTTGCTGGAAGAAGACAATGTATTATGAGTGGTTATGCAGATGAAGAGACATGAGGATGGTAGTGCTTTAAAATAATAGGAAACAGTAAGCACACTCCCTGGGCAGCAATAGGCATGACAGCTCTGGTGGAGGTTTGTCTTTCTAGAATCATTTGGGGGTCCTTTGAAGTATTGCTCTGGAGCCCACAACATTCTAGGTATGCTCCTGAACCTATGTCTTTGAATTCTCATTTGACACACATATTACAAGTCTGGAGGAGAATTTTGATTCAGACCTTAGGATGACAAACACATCTGAGTCACAAACAAATAGGAGGTAAGCAATGCCACAAAGGCGCATGGAGGTCATGGGGCTTAAGCAAATAGGCCAGAGATGTTCCTGCCTTTTCGAGCATGGAAATAAAAGGCATATATTTGCCCTTATGGAAAGTTGTTCACACATTTGCAGTGCTTTTGCCCATATCCAGTGCTCGAAGTGGGGAGGTATACTACCGTTTCCCACTTCAAGTACAGCAGTGGCACTGAGACCCAGCCATGACATCAACCCCCCCCCCCCCCGAGTGTTGCTGCAGTGACTGGTCTGGGCGGGTCTGATCCTGACATCACTTCAATCTGGGAGCTGCACGCCAGCCGTAGATACCGAAAGGAGCCGTACACCAGCTGCAGCCACTACCTCACATTCACCAGGATCCAGCGGATGGCACACAGACCCCCATGTGTGACAGCTACCACCCAGGCTAGGGTGGGGTGGCCTCCATCAGGAGCTGTCAGAATATAACACTGGGAATCAGAGTGAGCACTGCTGTCTGCATTGTTTGTGTGTGACTGCTGTTTGTGTGACAATGGGTGACTGTTGTGTATATGTGTGATGTGAATGTTGTGGGACAGTGGGTGACTGCTGCGTGTGTGACGGTGGTTGACTGCTATGTGTGTGACAATGGGTGACTGTTGTGTATGGGTGTGATGTGAATGTTGTGTGTTTGTGTGACAGTGGGTAACTACTGTGTGTGCAGGTGGCATTATGCACTGTGCATGGCACAAGGTATGATAGGAGATGTTGCTATGTCAGTGTCCCTACTTGGAGCTGCAGTGAGTGAGAATAAGAACTGGGGAGAGGGGCTAGGGGTTAAAGAGAAAGAGGTTAGTGAGAGGCACAGGGGTAAAAGGGGGGAGCAGTGAGAAGTGCAGGGGTTGAGAGGGAAGAAGGGGCTGGTGACATAATGTGTAATTGGCATTACAGCGTGTGGCATAAGTTGCAATAGGCATTACGTGTGTGACATAATGTGTAATGGGCATTATGTTGTATGGCATAATGTGTAAGGGGCACTACTATATGGAGCAAAAATGACAAATAATGTAAAAGGCATAAATCAGTTTTTCTGTGTTTTTGTTTTTCTTGTGTTGTATAAGGGGCTCTACCTGGCGTAAGGGCTCTGCTCTACTGTGGTGTTATGTGACTGATGGGCACTACTGTGCAGTGTAATGTGAATTGGTACTATTCTGTGGCAACACCCCTTCCCCATGAAGCTATGCCCCTATTTTTTGACACATGCTTTCGCCATGCACTGACCCTTTAAATTTCTCGTACCCCCACTTCAAAGTTTCCACTTTGACCACTGCCCATATCCATATGTAGTTTGCAACTAGTCATCATCATCATGATCATCATCATCAGTGTGGTCTTTCACTAGCCTATACCCCTAGAAACAAGTGTATTTACACTTCTGTCACCTCTGCACAGCCTACAGTTCCATAAACACGCCCTCGCTGGAGTTTGCTATTGGAGATAGCCTAATTAAAGCAAAGTTACTCCAAATAAAAGTGTGCAACTGTTTACATACAAGAATTGGAGAACTTGATCCACAGCATAATGAATTCATACTTCACCCAGATTCTAAAATGTTGACACATACCAAGAAGAACGTGCCGTAACTTGGAGATATCTTATATCCAATTGAGAGTAGAACAAAGCAGTGATATTCTTTCTGACCAGGAAAACCGTGCTGCCAGTATGATATCCAAAATAATGTTTCAAACTGAACAAATTATTTAAAACAAAATTAAAAAGAAACTTACTGTATAGAAATACAGTATAAGAAATTGAAACAATACTATTAGTTTTGTAATTTACAGTTAAATAAACATTTGCTTCTTTTATACAGTATTTCTGAGTAGGGGAAATGTGAGGATAAAAAAATGCATACTTGGTGGCACAGTGGTCAGCACTGTGGTCACAAGATAGATTGTGACCTGTATCCTATCTGTGTGGAATTTGTTTGTTCTCTGTGTGTATGTTTCCTCAAGGTGCTCCAGTTTTCTCTCACAATACACAGAGATTAATTTGCTTCTAAATAAGATTGACCAGAGTGTTTGTCTCAGGCTGGGTACACACTTAGACAATATCGGCACATTTTGCCATATCGAAACGGTAAAATCATGCTGATCGTCTGATCACGATTGCGCGCTCCCGCGGGTCGTATAAGACATCTTCTGGATGGCCATGCTGCACGGCCAACTGTAAGGTATTGTGTGCGACCCAATAAAGTTTTATGAAGGAGGGAACGAGATGTTGTTCCGTCGTATATGACATTGTGTATAAGTGCCAATGGAGCAAGGACTGATATGAAAATAAATATTTGTTGTACACCACTGTATTATATGGTGAAGGTACTGTATGTAAATACTGTACATTATAATAAATGTATCTTCTTTTCCACGGAATGCTACTTGTTGTACTAGTGGGATAATAAACATATCTGCCTAACAGGAGCATGGTCACCCATATGCCAAGCATTGTGCCACATTTTCATACATTATACTTTATTGCCAGTGGGTATTTTAAAAATCCCTGTGTTGGTTTCTATGACTCAGAAGCAGAATTGATATCCTGTAATCAATATTTACAGAGCATGAACGTGTCAAGTGCTGACGATGGGGATAAAACTGTAAGATGCATCGACAATCACAAATTGACAGAAAACCATTAAAAATGTGTCATCCAGTAGATAGTAATTGAAAATTACACTGCAATAAACTTAAGTGCTATGGCTGCCAGATCTTTATATATCATACATCCTTACAAAGATATGGCTCAAACAATTACAGTGCCAACAATGCAAGTCATGCAACAGGCTAATTCTAATAGCAATGACAAAATCCTTTTATTAGATTTTTTTTTTTTTTTACTGGTGTTGACAAGCTGTCATTAGCTAAATGTACATTATGTACAAATGAACACATTGGGGGACAAACCTGGAAGTGCAGTATTTCTACTGTGAGATCATGTATTCAGTGCTACCAGAATTATTACCACTCTGAAATGTAGAAGTATTGATATTTATAAAAGTTAATAACTTTTTTTTATTCTTATTCAGTCAGATCATTCTCTGTCTTTTAGGAGGCTATTTATTATCATTTATGGATCTGTTACACATGCAGAAACGCTAGTTTATGCAGGTTTTAGTAATGGGCATATTCATTATAGGGGTCGCCAAGCTTTCAGCAAACTACGAAAAAATAGGATTTTAATACCTACCAGTAAATCCTTTTTCTCTTAGTCCATAGAGGATGCTGGAGTCACATCAAGAACCATAGGGTATAGATGGGATCCGCAGGAGACATGGGCACTTTAAGACTTTGAATGGGTGTAAACTGGCTCCTCCCTCTATGCCCCTCCTCCAGACTCCAGTTATAGGAACTGTGCCCAGGTAGACGGACATTTCGAGGAAAGGATTTATTGTTAAACCACGGTGAGCATCTTACCAGCTCACACCTCAAGCATGCCGCAGAACGTGGCATTCCACAGAATACAAGCCAACAGCATGAACAATTGCAGCACCTGGCTGACAAGAAACGTAACACAACATGTGTGTAACCACAAATAATCACTGCAGATATAGTACGCACTGGGACGGGCGCCCAGCATCCTCTACGGACTAAGAGAAAAGGATTTACTGGTAGGTATTAAAATCCTATTTTCTCATATGTCCTAGAGGATGCTGGGGTCACATCAAGAACCATGGGGTTATACCAAAGCTCTAGAATGGGCGGGAGAGTGCGGACGACTCTGCAGTACCGAATGACCAAACGTGAGGTCAACCTCAGCCCAGGTATTAAACCGTACTGCTTAGCCAAATTGTTTGCTAAAAACTGCTCGACAACGTTGCAATGCCGAGACTCCCTGGTGAACCGCCCCGGATGAGCCCATCTTTCTAGTAGAATGGGCCTTCACCTATTTTGGTCACGGCAATCCTGCCGTGAGATGAGCATGCTGAATCGTACCACAGATCCAGCTCACAATGGTCTGCTTGGAAGCAGGACACCCAATCTCATTGGGATCAAACAGGACAAACAGAGCCTGTGTTCCTAAACGGAGCCATCCTGGCAACATAAATTTTCAAAACTCTGACCACATGCAGAGACTTCGACTCAGCGAAGTCGTCGGTAGTCACAGGCACCACAAAAGGTTGGTACATGTGGAAAGAAGAAACCACCTTCGGTAAAAAAATCGTAGACGAGTTTCCAACTCTGCTCTATCTTCTTGGAAGATCAAATAAGGTCTCTTGTGAGACCAGGCCGCTAACTCAGACACTCGCCTTGCGTATGCCAAGGCCAACCAGACGGCCACTTTCCAAGTGAGGAAATTCATTCCTCCTTACTTAAAAATTCAAACCAAAGTGATTGAAGGAACTGCAACACCCCATTAAGATCTCATGGTGACACTGGGGCACAAATGGAGGTTGGATGTGCAACACGTCCTTCACGACAGTCTGAACTCCTGGAAAGGAGTCCAATTTATTCTGAAAGAAACCCGCTAAGGCCAATTTTAATTGAGTCCAAGTATAGGCCCGCATCCACACCTGCTTGTAGAAAATGGAGAAAACATCCTAGCTGAAACTCAGCCGTAGGAGTCTTCTTGGATTCACACCAAGTTTTTAAACTTATTTTCTCCAAATACGGCAGTAATGTTTATACGTTACCCCTTTTCTAGTCCGAATAAGTGTGGAGAACTAATTCCGTGGGAATACCTTTACGGACTAGGATTTTGCGGTCAACCGCCATATCGTCAGACGTAACCGCGGTAAGTCCTAATACACGCACGGCCCCTGCCGCAACAGGTCCTCGTGCAAAGGAAAAAGCCAGGGATCTCCTATGAGTAATTCCTGAGATCTGGATACCAAGCTCTCCTTGGCCAGTCTGGGACCATGAGGCTCGCTCGAATTTTCTTTTTTATAATCCCAGAACTTTTGGAACGAGAAACAACGTAGGGAATATACAGTATATACCGACTGAAAACACCCACGGTGTCACCAGTGTATTCACTGTTCCTGTTTTAGGGTCCCTTGACCTGGAACTCTGAAGCTTCTTGTCGAGACGAGATGCCATCATTCCTACTTGAGAAAATCCCAACTACATGTCACCTCTTCGAAGACTACTTGGAGGAGGTCTCCCCTCTCCTGGATGGAGATCGTGCCTGCTGAGGAAGTCTGCTTCTCAGTTGTCCACTCTTGGAACGAACATCGCAGACAGTGCGCTTGTATATTTTCTGCCCAGTGGAAAATCCTCGTGGTTTCTGCCATTGCTGCTCTACTCTTCGTTTGTAGAATACCATTGTAACCGGCCCTTAACTCTAGACCGTATATGTGGTGACAAGTTTCCTGACTTGACCATCTTCCTTGGAAGTTTCCCCCCTGCGTGACTGCCCCCCCACCTCGGAGGCTTGCATCCGTGGTCGCTAGGATCCAGTCCTGGATCTCAAACCTGCGCCCCTCTAGGAGGTGAGAACTGCGCAGCCACTAAAGGAGTGAGATTCTGGTTTTGGAAGACAGGATTATCCTCCGGTGTATGTGTAGGTGGGAACTGGACCACTTGTCCAACAGGTCCGACTAAAACACTCTGGCATGGAACCTGCCAAACTGAGTGGCCTCGCAGGTTGCAACCATCTTTTTCAGCAACCGAATGTATTGATGAATTGACACTCTTGCTGGTCTCGGAATTTGTTTGACCAGACTCTGGATCTCCAGAGCCTTTTCCCCTGGAAGAAAAACTCTCTGTAGTTCTGTGTCTAGTGTTATTCCCAAAACCGACAACCGCGTTATTGGGACCAATGGTGATTCCAGCAAGTTCAGGAGCCAACCATGTTGTTGAAGAACTGTCAGGGAGAGTGCAATGTTTTGCACCAACTGGTTCCTTGTCTACTGAGACCATGAAAAAAACTCCTTTTTTCAAATTGGAAATCACTGCCCTGAGAGATTCCATCTTGGATTTGAATTTCTTTAACTAGAAATTGAGGGATTTCAGAAGTAGGATTGGTCTGACCGAGTCGTCTGGCTTCGGGACCACGAAGAGGCTTGAATAAAAAAACTTCTCCCTTTTGTGACAGGGGAAACCAGGCCAATGACCTGATCCTGATACAACCTTTATATTGTGTCGCATACTACCTCCCCGTCCGGAGGAGAATCAGTAATTTTAAAAATTGGTGAGGAAACTCCAGTACGAACCCTTGGGACACTATTCGTAAAAGCCCCCAGGTCCAGGTCCGTTCCAGGACTGACTGAATAGTTTTAGACGTGGTCCCACCAGTGTGGGCTCCACAAGAGAGTCCCAGCGTCATGCGGTGGATGTGGCAGAAAACAGAGGATGATCTCTGCTCCTGTGATCTTGAAGAGGTTGCGGACCACTTACCTTTTCACCTTCCTCTACCTGCAAAGAAAGAGGAATCTGTATCTATTGGGCCGAAATGACTGCATCCGACATAGGTGTGTCATCATCCCTAGTGAGGGAACATAGGGCAAGAAGACGAACTTACCAGCGGCAGCAGCTGTCGAGATCAAATTAACTAGGCCGTCGCCCAACCAGGCTTCACCTTCATAGGGAAGAGACTCCCCTTCTTCTCGGAGTCAGCATCAGCATTGCATTGGTGAATCCACAACGCCCTCCCAGCCGAGACCACCATGGAATTAGCCCGTGAACCCAAGAGTCCTATATCCCTTGCAATCGCACGAAAGTATGCTGCCGTGTCATTGATATGACCTAACATAAGGAGTATTCCCCAGGGTATTTACATCATATGACAAGGTGCAGAAAAGAAAAAAATACTCTCACTTTTGCGCTCAATGTCCCAGAAGTCCAAGTTTGTCCCAATGGACAGGTATCATCCAATCAACATGAAAAATAAAAATAGAAATGCAACATAGTGTAATCCTGTATGGAAGATTGATCTTTCACCACTGTGTGCCACGTAGGATGAAGGTGTTGATATAGTCCCAGAGAAGAAGATCATACATCCACCTCTTTTTTCAAAGGCACCGTGTGTGACATGCAGGAATTAAGGTGATGAACTCTTACATGTATGCTTACTTCTAGAAGCGTATTGAAGGCCCATAAAAGGTTTCTTTAGTGATCTTCAAGACTCTCCTCACACACACGGATGAATCACGTGATTTCCCGTGTTCAATGAAAAGCCAGAAATAAATTCCAGTTAGGAAAAAAACTCCTTTTAATATCAGAGTGAACAAAAGTAGGAAGCAAAACAGTCATACCATATGGGGAAAACAGTTGGTATTCAGTGAACAGCAAAAGATCCGGATAACAATTGCTGATATAACCCCACTATGGTTGGCTGCTGTGAGACCCACCAAAAGCACTGTGTCGACGCGTTTCGACGCTATGCAGCGTCTTTTTCAAGATTCACAGTGTGACAAACCCTGGAGCGTAGTGTGTCCTGTCTGATCTGAGCAGAATACCAACTGTTTTACCCATATGGTATGACTGTTTTGCTTCCTACTTTTGTTCACTCTGATATTAAAAGGAGTTTTTTTCCTAACTGGAATTTATTTCTGGCTTTTCATTGAACACGGGAAATCACGTGATTCATCCGTGTGTGTGAGGAGAGTCTTGAAGATCACTAAAGAAACCTTTTATGGGCCTTCAATACGCTTCTAAAAGTAAGCATACATGTAAGAGTTCATCACCTTAATTCCTGCATGTCACACACGGTGCCTTTGAAAAAAGAGGTGGATGTATGATCTTCTTCTCTGGGACTATATCAACACCTTCATCCTACGTGGCACACAGTGGTGAAAGATCAATCTTCCATACAGGATTACACTATGTTGCATTTCTATTTTTATTTTTCATGTTGATTGGATGATACCTGTCCATTGGGACAAACTTGGACTTCTGGGACATTGAGCGCAAAAGTGAGAGTATTTTTTTCTTTTCTGCAATTTGTTATAGATTGGTGGTCTATCTGGTACTTTTTATTTGCAGCTCTTTTTGTGCAGCGCCAGGAGAGGGATTATTTTCTATTGCTTATCATATGACAAGGTACCCGACCATATTTGAATACCACTACTCCCCCATGCGCATGTAATAGCAGGACTAACTAATGTAGTCATGGACACATAACTAGAATATAACGTAGCTTCCTGCATACGATCCGCTGGATTTGTGACAGGGCCCCTTGCAGAACAGGGGGCGACTCCCACTTTATTCTGTCCGTGGCGGGAAAATAAATAAACAATCAGATCCTCATGAGGATTTGAAACCATCTTGTCAGGGCTGACCCAGACTTTCTCACACAGAGCTCTCAGCACATGAGAAGGAGGAACAATACCTCAGCTTACATTATAACTTTATATATATATATATATACACACACACAATTATATATACACATATATATACACATATACATATTCACACATACTGTAGACCACTCTGTCAGGAACAGCCAGAGTCCTCAGTGACGTCTTTAATGTGCACTACTCATGTACTGAATGCTCTTTTTTTTTTTTTTTTTTTTTGCGGATCTATTCAGGAAATATTATGGTCGACACAGCAGACAGTATCCGTGTCGATATCAGGGAGTAGTAACTGGGCAAAATAACATTTTTGCGACCCCGAGGGTTCTGAGGGAAATATAGCTATGAACATGACATCCTCCATATAGATATTTCTACGTTTGTGTTTGGGACACAAAGTTATGTAAACTTACTATATATATATATATATATATATATATATATATATATATATATGTATATGTATATGCACATATATATACCCTCTCTGATATGCAAATTTTTACCCAGTCAGATATTGGTGGTGCCTACATGGCCACCCACACACGTCTGTGTCCCTAATATCGTTTTCTCTTGGGAAAAACATTCAGCCACCGACGTGTTGACACATATGTACCAAGTACCATCAGGAGCCAGCGGTGCCGACAGGGTCACCCCACAGCTGTTTGTGGGAGGAACACTCAGCCTCAGACATGTCGACACACGTATACCAAAACCCACCGACACACCGGGCATATAGGGGACAGACCCACAGTAAAGTCTGTCAGAGAGACACATAGGACGATTGCCAGCCCAGTCCCAGCACCTAATCACCGGTTCTGAAACACTTAGGAATGCCCCAGACCTGCAGCGCTTTTATATTAAATAAATAAATATATATATATATATATATATGGACAGCGGTTAGGTTCGGCACTCAGTCGGGTAAATAGCATAATACTTGCTGCGGTGCCCTCTGTGATCTGTAGCAAGATCCAATAGATAGAAGTGGAAATCAGCGGCACTCAGCAGGCGGAGTAATGAATTAAAGCGTCTTTAATGTGGTCCTACGCCGTTTCGGGGACTGTGCCCCGTCTTCAGGGACAAATCATACACAAGTGAAGACATACACACACCCTATATGTACCCTCCCAAACAGGCACTCATTGCTGGAATCCAACTCACCTGTCCAGGCGCCGGCGGCTACATCGTGTCCAGCTGCGAGGCATCCACGTCGCGGGGTAGTGATGTCAGCTTGGTGCGTCTAGCGGGGAGCCTGTCGCGGGAGTGAAACTCCCGTTACTAGGCCACCCCTAACTCCTGACGTCATTGATGACGCGTCCCTCCGCGATGATAGCCACTCACAGGGCTCTGTCTACCGTCGGAGACACTGGGCAGGGATTCAGTCTCCATGCATCGTCACGCTGTTGCTGGGCAACCCCTATAACAAGGAAAAACATAATAACAGATTACATAATAAAGTGCTAAAAGTAATACAACAAAAACCCAGCTAATGTAGTGGAACTAATGTCTAAAACTACTGATAAACACAGTGTCTAAAAAAACAGTGTTTAAAAATAAAGATAAAGATAAGAAAAAAATATAAATAAAAATAATAATGAAAATAATAAAAGTAATAAAAATAAATAAACATAAAAATAAATAAATAAATAAAAAACAAAGAAAACCCTAGATGTAGTGTCAATCACCAGCTTGTTTATCATTAATAAACATTGAACAAATTGTCCAATGAATGTATCTCAATGCGGTCTATTTAAATATGTCCTGAGACAATACTGGAAAATCAAATCTCTGATAACAATAATTGAGCAATATACTGGAAATACACAAGAAAAATACAAGAAAAATTAACATGACTATTTATAGGAAGCATTGGAGACCTAGAGTCTTATTCAGGCCCCGTGGTGATAAGGTATTAAGAACATAGATCCACCTACTCTCACGCTGTAGGAGGATCTTGTTCCGATCCCCACCACGGTGGGATAGAGGGACATGATCAATTATGACGGCACGCATGCTAGCCACCGTGTGCCTCGCCAGCATGCAATGGCGGGCTACTGGTTGTTCGCTAGAGCCCTTCTCCAGTGCCTGTTTGATGGCACTACGACGTAGTGCCATCCGTTCGCGGAACTGCCTCTGTGTCTTGCCAACATAGGCAAGACCGCAGGGGCACTTGAGCATGTACACTACATACGTGAAAATGGATTTGCACCTGGCGCTGCCACTCACCAAAGTAAATGCAGCTGAACTCTGAGGGATGATCCCAACCCCTCCAAAGAAGAATATACAAGCAAAATGAGACAGCGCTACCCACTTTGGTTTTAAACTTGTTTTTTATAATACATATACGCAAAGATGACAAAAAATATATATAAATACACACAAAAAGATACCGGCCAGTATCACACTAATAAAATACTGATTAATGTAGTTAAAATTTAATCATGAAATGCAATTATCAATTAATTGAAATTCTAATTGAAAAAAACTTTTGTTATTAGCATATCATTCAATAATAGCACTAATATTATTTCATGCATAAAAATGCCCTAACAGAATGATGACAAAAAATATATCCAGACTTTATAATGAAGAGTGCTGTATTAAAAGTCCCGGTAATTAGCACAATGGATTAGTATGCCCCAGTAAGCAAGCATGCATTCCTTTATCCAAGCAGCCTTTCAATCATCCTTATATGGCAGGATTAGTATTGTTATGTAGCCACACAAAGTTCTTTCAGCCCAAATGGATGAAGAAAAAATGAATGAATAGTGTCCTGTAAGACTTGCAAGGACTAACAGCCCAATTGCCAAGGTTAGAGGCAGAATTAGTAAATTAGGTTAACCCACAGTTTGCATTAATCCAGGATTAGAGCACATTTAGCCAAAGCACTCAGCATAGATTGTATCCTTTCTGGCTGCACAAGCTAGCAGCATATGATTCAAAGGGTCACCAAAACTTCACAACACTCATTCCCCTGTGCACTGGGCTATGAATGGAAACAGTTCACTGGCCGGTAAATGTAGGTTGTGAGCCACACACCCGATATTGCAGGGGGTGAAAAACTTTCTCTTAACTCACAGCACCTGTCGTTATCCCTCACAAACGCGTTTCTCCGCCTCAGGGTCCGTTTTCAGCGGCTTCATCAGTGTCACATCGGACAAGCCATATTGCAAAGAGTGGAAACACATCAACATGGCACTACAGAAGTACAGATATATATTAAATACAGATGAAGATCTGAAAAAAGAATTTAAGAATAACATCAAGATCAGCTGGAGAAAATCACCGACTTTACGTGACAGTATGGTAAAGAGTCATTTTACTAAATATCAGAAAAGGAAGTCACCTGTGATGGGCTGTTACCGAAGTGGAAAATGCTCAGCATGTCAACATATTAACATCACACAGGAGTTTAAGGACAGATATCAGAACAAGATGAAAATTAAAAGCTTCATCAACTGTCTAACACAGGGAGTAATTTACTGTCTCACATGTCCATGTGGATACAAATATGTTGGCATGACAAAAAGACTCTTTAAGAAACGCATTTTAGAACACACATATAATATCAGAAATGCACGAAGAGATTTGGACAACATGAAAAAAATCACTAGTGTGGCAAGACACTTTTTACGATTCCATGACAGTGATCACAAAAAAATGAGAATTTTTGGGTTGGAGCACATTGAATTGGGAATCAGAGGTGGTAATATCACTAAGGAATTGTTAAAAAAAGGAATCTAGATACATTTTCTTATTAGATTCTCTGACTCCCTCTGGACTCAATGAGGAGATTCATTATTCGGCATTCATTTGATTGATGTGCACTTTATAGGATTAACTTGTGGATCACGGTTAATAGGAAGAGATAATATCCATCTTCCCTTCTCCATACAAAGCCATAATATTGTTATCCACCTCAGACTCTAAAGTAAATAGGAAAATGTAGTTTCCTTCATTTCCCCTTTCTTCTCTTTCCTCATATGAAGGGTGATATTGTCTTTTTTTGTCTCACTCTATCTGAATAAGGAGTGGATTTCAACCCTTATGGGTAGGTATAGGGTATATTATATGCATATAGTTCAGAATATACTTTGAACCAGGATAATATGTCTACTAACCCTACATTTTAACATTTGGACACCAAACTGTGCCAACCAATAGAGGGGTATACCCCTGGTCCAAGGGGTCCCTCTATCCATTTAATACTGTTTATTAATAACAGAAATATAGATACTCACCATAAATGAGAGGGGTATGTTACTCACTACATTTAAAATCAATATTCATATGCGGTTTGAGAGATTAATTGGTTCCTTTCTTTGTTTCGGAATATGTAACAAGGTGATTTATTGTATATGGGGAGTATAAAATGGCATGGTATAGTATATTGGACATGATAGGTGAATAAACCATTACTGTTAGTCTAACCTTTTCATCATGTAGGAGGTTCAGATTATATCTCATCACATGGGGAGCCCTCAAATTTAATTTTCGAATATGAAGTTTATAATTATGTATTTGATTTCAATAAGGGGTACGGAATACATAATATTGGGGGAATATTTCAAAAGTAATTTCGTATAAATCTATAATACACGCATGGATCAAACAGGAATGTGATGTACGGATTAAACATGAATTAAGGGTATCTTTATGGTATAAAATAAACAACCATCAGAAATGTATATTATTTGTCACTATCACTTTGCTTCACATGACTGATTAATGAAGGTCAAACCGATCACATATTTTATGTTAGTCTGGGGACATGCATTGTTCTTCATACTTCATATCAGTAATATAATGAACACGTTCCACTCAAATACGACACACAATATTTATATGCACATATATTGTGTAATAATTTGTGGTTTTTTCCTTTCTTTATTCACAGTGTTGTCTTTCACTTCAGTATGGTTTGTGTCACATTTGTTTACACTCGTACCCACGTGCACGCCTTTATTATTATTACATTTTATACAATAAAAAAAAAATTCACTTTTTTTATTACTATTATTATTTTATTTCACTCTGGTCAAGGTATTTTTATTTAATCTTCAGTGCAATACATTCTATCTTATTGATGTGATGTATTGCGTTTGATTTATTTATTCGAACACATATATTTCTGATGACATAATCAGATATATACATATATTAATAATAAAAACATTTCCCTTTATTTAATTATTTTTTTATTTTTCAGTACATAATGAATTTATTATGCTTATAATACATATGTGTGCACAATAATTAATTAACATAGTATGCTAGATTTGAGGAATTACGGATGATCGTATTAGATGTAGATCCATATACAAGCAGAATAACTGACATCGTGCCCCATTTCAATAGAGCAATTAAGTCCAATATAAGGACACAGGAGGTGATTACACACCCATTTATTATCAAATGCTTTGAACTTTACTCTCAGCTTTAGAATCACGGCCGCAGCTGTGTAACTCAGCTGACGGCTTTTACGAGCGCCTGATCCAGCGGGACAGGAATAGATGTATTGGTAACGGCTTTTTCCTCTCCCTCTCCTGATGAGTTTTTGAATAGACCGAAGTGGGTGGACATTGGTTGGCCAGTTTTCACATGCCCTATCACTGCCCTCCCTCTCCTATAAGACCATCAATTCCGGCGGGCGCCGCTTACTATAGTGCCCTGAGGAAGCTCTTTATGAGTGAAATGCACATAGGCTTTAGCTATGTGTTCCCGTGTCAGTAATAATGTTTAAAATGTGCAATTGATATACAACATACATGTGAGACCTATAGTGCATTATCAGGAGCCAAACCTGCTCATTGTAGAGAGGAGTCTTTAAACATATTTATATTCACCTGAAATTCCATCTGTATGCTGTGGGATAGCTGACATCAATATCAAACAAGAGAAACAACGGGGTTAATGCCAGATACAAGAATTTCTCTGTGTCTAGTGGAGATTTAGTGCTAATGTGTGTGTACCGCAGTTAGTCGGCAAACAGGGGCATGATCCTCTGGTACCTATATAAAATATAAGTTACTTGAGTTTAACGAGCAATATTTAAGTGCTATTAATATGTCCTGCATGGACACGATTTAATATTGCTGAGTACCAGTAACGACTGCTGCTAATATTAACTTATACATAAGGTGTAAACATTGTGGATTAACATCATATTGGGATATATTAAACCCATCTCTCCAGCACATTTATTCATGCATTATTAATAGCAGCAACTGGGGTCAGAGATTTTTAAGTTTTATAAAGTGGACAGCCTTTCATATAGGGCAGTGAAATTGTTTACCCAGGCTCATCCCCATCATTTCTCTCAAACACTGAGTCTATTTATATAATGTCATACCAGCATTCTCTGCACTATGAGACATTTTAGGATCTCAGGCACAAGTTACATATTCAGCAACATTGTTTCACTCCTCCATTTCTAACATTACAATCAAGTTATTAGTATTACAGCTTTAAGGGCAGGAGTGGAGAGAAACTTGGCTACAATTTGATGTAACAGTTTGTAACTTCAAAGCAAGACAGCATATTTCCCTCTATTGCAGCATAACAGGCTCCGATGAATATGAAAACTCAGGTCTCATAAACAGATAGCACTGATACAGTGCTGCACAAATATATGTATGTGAATGCACAATTGAAATAAACACAGGAAAATATATGAAGGGACAAACACATTAGCTTTGTTTTTAAATCTTTATTCACACATATTCCATTTCTGTCACTTTCTATTCTCTGTTTCTTACTCTATGAATTTTAATATTTCGCTCTTATTTCAATAAAGGACAATTGAGTCCCATATAAATGAATAATAAAATAAACCTCTATATCATTTTAGGTTATTGAGCATTTAAGCCCTTATTTGATATTGCTGCTGTGGATATATATGTTCTATAACAACAATCATATTGATGAGTTAGTAGTTGGATGAGTGCACCTTACATTTATCTGGTTTCTTTTCCTTTTCCCCTTTCTATGGGGATTTGACTCCATATGCTACAAATCTGCTAACCATCTGATCCATCGTCTCTATTGTCTGCTGGGGATCAGAAATAATTCTCCTTGCCCGTAAGAGCTGGGAGTATGGTAGACCCTTACGAGTAGAGAGCGGATGGAAGCTATCATGATGTAGTACCGAGTTCCTGTCTGTAGGTTTTGTATATAAATTAGTGCATATAGAGCCACCTTCTATTGCTATAGCCACATCGAGGAAATGTATTTGATGTTCAGAAGTCTGGTACGTGAACTTAATTACACTTTTCGAGGCGTTATGTTCTTCTAATAAATTGCTTAATGCCTGTATTGGGCCCAACCAAAAAATCAGTAAGTCATCTATGTACCTCTTATAGAAGTACATAGATGACTCAATCCAGGGACCAAAACGTTGTGTTTCTACTGTGTACATGTATGCATTCGTGTACGATGGGGCCACTGGGGACCCCATCGCACAGCCCGCCAGCTGTAGGTATATGCGCCCATTAAAAGAAAAAAAATAATTACGGGTCAGCACTAGAGTTAATAATTGCAGAAATACCTCTACAGTGGGACCCAAATAAAGTGGGTTATCAGTGATCAAAGCCCGTACCGCCTCCACACCTGCATCATGCGGGATGCAGGTGTAGAGGCTGGTGACGTCGGCACTGCAGAGTGACAGTTGGTCAGGGAGTGGTGTCAATTGTTGTAACTGTACCAACAATGCAGTGGTATCCCTAAGATATGACGGAACTGCCTGAATACAGGGATTTAGGAATACATCTAAAAAGATAGAGACAGGATGGTATAACGAATTTCGTGCCGACACAATTGGTCGGCCGGGAGGTTGTGTAAGGGACTTATGTACCTTAGGCACAGTGTAAAATAAAGGCACTGTGGGGGAATCTACAGTCATAGCTTTAACCTGTTCTTCAGTCAGAGTACCTGCTGTTACACACTGTGTCAAGAATACATCTAATTCCCTCTTGTACTGTCCCGTAGGGTCAAAAGTCAACAATTTGTAAGTAGAGGTGTCGGAGAGCTGACGATTACTTTCCGCTACATAATCAGTTAAATCCTGTATTACGACAGCTCCTCCCTTGTCGGCATGTCGTATTATCAGATCTGTTCTTTGTGTCAAATCCTTTAGCGCTTTCATTTCTTGGACTGAGAGGTTAGGGTGACCCTTAGCGTATAGAGCTTGGGTATAAGAATGGTCCATCATCCTAGAGAAAGTCTGTATGGAAGGGTTGTTGGTGTTAGGGTCAAATTTAGAGCGAGGTGCTACCTTACGTAATTTATCGGGGACCATAGGATCCCGCATGTGGTCCTTCGTGTTGCCAAAATGTTCTTTAAGGCGCAAAGTCCTATTAAATTTATAATTTTCCACTTGTGTCAAAAATGCATCTGGTTTAGTGGTTGGCACAAAGGTCAAGCCTCTTGATAACACCTTTACTTCGGACGTTGTGAGAGGAGTAGCTGATAAATTGATTACAAGATCTGTTAGCGGCGTGGGGGACGTCGTGCGTTGAATCCTCTTGTTCTGCCCCGACCGCCTCGTCCTCGTCCTCGTCCGGGTGTTTAAAAATAAAGATAGAGATAAGAAAAAAATATAAATAAAAATAATAATGAAAATAATGAAAATAATAAAAGTAATGGCAGAGATTAAAACAACGTGAATGTGACTTTATGTATCATGGGATCACTTTATCGGACTATTATAGGAACAATCAGATCCCCAGGGGGTTTAGAGTCCGAAACATCCCCACCATTGGTCGTTATAGTATCCCGTTTTGCAGGCGCTGGGTAGCAATATTAAACAAATGCTCCATGGACATGATGCTACTAGTAGTGGAGGAATCCACCCGAGAATTAACGCTCATCAAGGAACAATTACTTACGTTTGAAAAAGCGCATAAAGCCACATTGGCGGCAGATACCACCACCAATTGGCTTGATAGGATACAGGTCCAGACCAAACAGTACAGGAGTAATTTGATTAAGTATAAAAAGGAAAAACTCCACAAAGTACAACTTGATTACCAACAGAGGAAAGTGTACGCATGGTTGGGTAACAATAATGCACCCAATGAGCGTCCAGCGCAGCAGAGGAGATACCGACAGAGGAGACAGCAGTTCGACCAATCTGACTCAAGTACGTCAGTAAGTGAGAGCGAACCTACAAGTACTCCCTCTACTTCTGCTCAAGCATCCTACCCTTTAGGGGTAGCCACACGTTCAGGCAATCGCCCAGCACCCGGACGAGGACGAGGCGGTCGGGGCAGAACAAGAGGATTCAACGCACGACGTCCCCCACGCCGCTAACAGATCTTGTAATCAATTTATCAGCTACTCCTCTCACAACGTTCGAAGTAAAGGTGTTATCAAGAGGCTTGTCCTTTGTGCCAACCACTAAACCAGATGCATTTTTGACACAAGTGGAAAATTATAAATTTAATAGGACTTTGCGCCTTAAAGAACATTATGGCAACACGAAGGACCACATGCGGGATCCTATGGTCCCCGATAAATTACGTAAGGTAGCACCTCGCTCTAAATTTGACCCTAACGCCAACAACCCTTCCATACGGACTTTCTCTAGGATGATGGACCATTCTTATACCCAAGCTCTATACGCTAAGGGTCACCCTAACCTCTCAGTCCAAGAAATGAAAGCGCTAAAGGATTTGACACAAAGAACAGATCTGATAATATGACATGCCGACAAGGGAGGAGCTGTCGTAATACAGGATTTAACTGATTATGTAGCGGAAAGTAATCATCAGCTCTCCGACACCTCTACTTACAAATTGTTGACTTTTGACCCTACGGGACAGTACAAGAGGGAATTAGATGTATTCTTGACACAGTGTGTAACAGCAGGTACTCTGACTGAAGAACAGGTTAAAGCTATGACTGTAGATTCCCTCACAGTGCCTTTATTTTACACTGTGCCTAAGGTACATAAGTCCCTTACACAACCTCCCGGCCGACCAATTGTGTCGGCACGAAATTCGTTATACCATCCTGTCTCTATCTTTTTAGATGTATTCCTAAATCCCTGTATTCAGGCAGTTCCGTCATATCTTAGGGATACCACTGCATTGTTGGTACAGTTACAACAATTGACACCACTCCCTGACCAACTGTCACTCTGCAGTGCCGACGTCACCAGCCTCTACACCTGCATCCCGCATGATGCAGGTGTGGAGGCGGTACGGGCTTTGATCACTGATAACCCACTTTATTTGGGTCCCACTGTAGAGGTATTTCTGCAATTATTAACTCTAGTGCTGACCCGTAATTATTTTTTTTCTTTTAATGGGCGCATATACCTACAGCTGGCGGGCTGTGCGATGGGGTCCCCAGTGGCCCCATCATACGCGAATGCATACATGTACACAGTAGAAACACAACTTTTTGGTCCCTGGATTGAGTCATCTATGTACTTCTATAAGAGGTACATAGATGACTTACTGATTTTTTGGTTGGGCCCAATACAGGCATTAAGCAATTTATTAGAAGAACATAACGCCTCGAACAGTGTGATTAAGTTCACGTACCAGACTTCTGAACATCAAATACATTTCCTCGATGTGGCTATAGCAATAGAAGGTGGCTCTATATGCACTAATTTATATACAAAACCTACAGACAGGAACTCGGTACTACATCATGATAGCTTCCATCCGCTCTCTACTCGTAAGGGTCTACCATACTCCCAGCTCTTACGGGCAAGGAGAATTATTTCTGATCCCCAGCAGACAATAGAGACGATGGATCAGATGGTTAGCAAATTTGTAGCACGTGGTTATCCATTACCAGATCTTGAGGCCAATAAAGCAAAAGCATTGAGCCACACGAGAGAATCTCTATTGCGCAGTAAATCAGAAGCAGGAGTTGTACAACAGACTCCGAGGGTTCCGTGGGTTAATAGATATACTACAGCCACCCCTACCTTAGTCAAACAGGCCAAGAAATTGTGGCCTATAGTCAATTCTGACCCAACATTACCAGCTTTATTAGGGACAAAGTTACTCCCAAGCTACACTAGGGGGAAAAGTATAGCCGATAGCGTTGTAAGACTATATGTCTTTCCTTTAACCAAAGTTGAACAATCTCACTTTTTGCGTCCCAAAGTTGGTGGTTACCGCTGTTTGGGTTGCTCAACCTGCTATACACTGATGACAGGTTCAGCTTTTAGTCACCCACAGATGGGTAAGCAGTTTAAAATACAACATCGGGTGACATGCACAACCACGTATGTAGTGTACATGCTCAAGTGCCCCTGCAGTCTTGCCTATGTTGGCAAGACACAGAGGCAGTTCCGCGAACGGATGGCACTACATCGTAGTGCCATCAAACAGGCACTGGAGAAGGGCTCTAACGAACAACCAGTAGCCCGCCATTGCATGCTGGCGAGGCACACGGTGGCTAGCATGCGTGCCATCATAATTGATCATGTCCCTCTATCCCACCGTGGTGGGGATCGGAACAAGATCCTCCTACAGCGTGAGAGTAGGTGGATCTATGTTCTTAATACCTTATCGCCACGGGGCCTGAATGTGACTCTAGGTCTCCAATGCTTCCTATAAATAGTCATGTTAATTTTTCTTGTATTTTTCTTGTGTATTTCCAGTATATTGCTCAATTATTGTTATCAGAGATTTGATTTTCCAGTATTGTCTCAGGACATATTTAAATAGACCGCATTGAGATACATTCATTGGACAATTTGTTCAATGTTTATTAATGATAAACAAGTTGGTGATTGACACTACATCTAGGGTTTTCTTTGTTTTTTTTATTTTGTTTATTTTTATATTTATTTATTTTTATTACTTTTATTATTTTCATTATTTTCATTATTACTTTTATTTATATTTTTTTCTTATCTCTATCTTTATTTTTATACACTGTTTTTTTAGACACTGTGTTTATCAGTAGTTTTAGACATTAGTTCCACTACATTAGCTGGGTTTTTGTTGTATTACTTTTAGCACTTTATTATGTAATCTGTTATTATGTTTTTCCTTGTTATAGGGGTTGCCCAGCAAAAGCGTGACGCTGCATGGAGACTGAATCCCTGCCCAGTGTCTCCGACGGTAGACAGAGCCCTGTGAGTGGCTATCATCGCGGAGGGACGCGTCATCAATGACGTCAGGAGTTAGGGGTTGCCTAGTAACGGGAGTTTCACTCCCGCGACAGGCTCCCCGCTAGACGCACCAAGCTGACGTCACTACCCCGCGACGTGGATGCCTCGCAGCTGGACACGATGTAGCCGCCAGCGCCTGGACAGGTGAGTTGGATTCCAGCAATGAGTGCCTGTTTGGGAGGGTACATATAGGGTGTGTGTATGTCTTCACTTGTGTATGATTTGTCCCTGAAGACGGGGCACAGTCCCCGAAACGGCGTAGGACCACATTAAAGATGCTTTAATTCATTACTCCGCCTGCTGAGTGCCGCTGATTTCCACTTCTATATATATATATATATATATATATATATATATATATTGCACCAATATTTCTGTGCCCCCCCCCCCCCCGTTTTGCACCTTGATATTTATTCAGAAGTGCAAAGAAGGACCAGCGTGTCTGCTTAGAAAATAGCGCTGAGCTGTGTGAGCTGAGAGGACTAAGCCCGCTCCTCAATGGCGCACTTTAGTCCCACTATTTTGAACTAAATCTTTATACTGGCTGGGGTTAGGACAGTGTTTAAGCACCTATGTCCCCTCTTGCCAGTCTTATTTTTGAGGTTTTTATTTATGATGCCCAGGGCGCTCCTCCCCCCCCCGCGCCCTGCACCCTGTAGTGCTGTTGTGTGTGGGAGCAGGGCGCGCAGCGTGCGATCGCTGTGCGGTACCTCACAAGCTGTCACTGAAGTCTTCTTTTCTACTTCTACTCACCTGTCTTCTGACTTCTGGCTCTGCAAGGGGGGTGACGTCCGGCTCTGGGACTGAGCCCATAAGCGTACCTAGTGATCAAACCCTCATGGTGTCCTGTAGCCAAAGAAGCAGAGCCTTGAAACTCACAGAAGTAGGTCTGACTTCTCTCCCCTAAGTCCCACGAAGCAGGGAGACTGTTGCCAGCAGATCTCCCTGAAAATAAGAAACCTAACATAAGTCTTTTCAGTGAAACTCAGTAGAGCTTCTCAGAGTGCATCCAGTCTCCCTGGGCACAATTCTAAACTGGAGTCTGGAGGAGGGGCATAGAGGGAAGAGCCAGTTCACACCCATTCAAAGTCTTAAAGTGCCCATGTCTCCTGCGGATCCCGTCTATACCCCATGGTTCTTGATGTGACCCCAGCATCCTCTAGGACGTATGAGAAATGAAAGCTACTTTAGATCACATAATTTAAAAGACAAGACTCCACTCTTTAAAACAAAGGTGCCCGTGAGCCTGTGGCTGACAGGATGGGGGACATCAGACCAGAGCTGTAACTAGACTTTTTGGTGTCCTGTGTCAGAAAAAGAACTATCTGGGCTTTATAAAGGGGGGAAGCTGCAAGTGAAAGTAATTAAAATAGATAAGTGACAAGTACAGCCAATAGTGCCCCCTACCCTGCAGCACTATGTGCAGTTGCGCACTCCACACACACCTAGTTACGGCCCTGCATCAGGCACTTTAAGGGCCCTCTCTATAAACCGGATTTGCCGGTACTTCTGCATTGTAGGGTGTTGTTCCCCGTAGAAGAAAGAGAAAAAAATACGTATTGAAATCAGGTAAACAACTTGAGACTAATTTAATATGTAACTTTTATTACTTAATATAAAATAATGTCTATACTGTTGTACTGTATATTTAAATTGCATAGTTTTTATAACAGTAGGCCTGATTAAGGTTTGTAAGCAAAGCAAAAAAAGCACACAACTGTGCAAATCCATGATGTACTGCAGGTAGGGCAGGTGTAACATGTGCAGAGAGACTTAGAGTTGGGTGGGGTGTGTTCAAACTGAAATCTAAATTGCAGTATAAAAATAAAGCTGTGTAACATTTGTGGGTTACATGCAAAAGCAGACAGTACTTACCCTGCACAGAAACAATATACTGTAACCCACTCAAAACTAAATCATAAACTGAGTATATATATCAGGCTTTTGAGAGTTAAACCATATATCACCTTGCTTATGTTTACATAAAGGTATTGTGTTATTGTTTAACCTGTGTTTATGTATAGAGTAATATTATATGTTTTGCCTTTATAACATAAGCCCAAAACTTAAGGGGACATACATCAGGCAAGTATCTGGGCAATTCCCTGTCTTGCCAATGACTGCGTCAGGTCCCATCATGTTGGAAACCCTTGTTTCACCGGTTCTGAACAAAACATTATTGGAATAGGTGCATTTGGCTGATCCTCGGACAAATTGGTAATCATCAGAGTCCGACTATCAGCGGATCGGAATGTCACCAGTAAAATGAGGAATCAGCCCATAGATGTATGGGCCGAAATACATTGGGAGAATTTTGGACTGGATTTAATTAGAGATGAGCGGGTTCTGTTCTCCGGGAACCGGACCCACCCGAATTTCACAACCTAAGACGAGATCCAAATCTGGCTCAGGGTTTCCCACCTTACTCGGATCCCAAATCATGGCAAAACATCATCCTCCGACTGTCGGATACTTGTGGGTTTTGAATTCTATAAAGGTCCCTTGTGATCGCACCATCTTCACTCTGGCTGTGGAGCTTGTATTGAACAGATTTGTCCATGTTGTATCTGTCCAGGGGTACATTGTTGGCCATCCAGGGGTGCTACTGGTACTCTCTCCATTCATAAAGGGGTGCTGTGTCCTCCAGGGGTACTCTCTCTGTCCATAAAGGGGTGCTTTGTCCTCCAGGCGTACTCCCTCCATTCATAAAAGGGATCTGTGTCTTCCATTGGTGCTCTGTCAATCTAGGGGTGCTCTGCCCCAGTTTTCTTAAACAAAATAAAAGATAAATATCTAGTTTTAAAAAAAAATACAGTATATTATTTTATTTTTGCTCTATACCCTTGTGTACTACACTATTATTTTTCTGTGACACTGCCAGTCAGACCGCAGTGTATTATACACATATTGTGTGGCATTGTAGGGGGTCCACCCCCGAGTGTGCTGCATTGTCCATCCAAGGGTGCTTTTTCAAACTAGGGGTGCAACCCCAGTGTAAAAAAAATAAATAAATAAAGCCACAAATAGTATTGGAATTAAAAAAATTTTTATATATATATATATTGGTAGATGCTCAATTAGCTTAGTGATATCATTCAGGTGCTCGAAAGGGAGGGGTATTTCTAAGCAAGAAAAAAAGGCATTTGTTTCCCCCAGCACCCTGAATGATAACCGTAACCAGATATAAATTTCACATAATAATAGAATTCAGAGATCTTAGTTACACATATTTGCACAAATGTGTGAATAAGCCCCAAAGCCGCATCAAGGCGTCTCTGTATATTTGGGGTCCCTAGCGCTATATCTAGGTGCAGGGTGTGGTACCCCAAAACACCAGCATAAGCCAGAAAGCACCGGAAACTTTTCGGGTTTTGTGTTTTGGTTTTGGATACGGTTCCGCGGCCGTGTTTTGGATTCGGACGCATTTTGGCAAAACCTTCCTCTTAAAATTTTTTGTCAGATTCGGGTGTGTTTTGGATTCGGGTGTTTTTTTCAAAAAACCCTCAAAAACAGCTTAAATTATAGAATTTGGGGGTAATTTTGATCCTATAGTATTATCAACCTCAATAACCATAATTTCCACTCATTTCCAGTCTATTCTGAACACCTCACTATATTATTTTTAGTCCTAAAATTTGCACCGAGGTCGCTGGTTGACTAAGCTAAGCGACCCAAGTGGCCGGCACAAACACCTGGCCCATCTAGGAGTGGCACTGCAGTGTCAGACAGGATGGCACTTAAAATAATTGGCCCCAAACAGCACATGATGCAAAGAAAAGAGAAAAAGCTGTGCACTGTGGTCGCTGGATGGCTAAGCTAAGCGACACAAACACCTCAATATCACAGGAATTATTTATTCTAATCAATGGTATTATTGGTCCAAATCACTGGAAGAAAATGACAAAATCACAGGAATTATTTGTTCTAATGAATGGTATTATTGGTCCAAATCACTGGAAGAAAATGACAAAATCACTGGAATTAAATGGCAGTAATGTCGGGAATTATATCAAATGGCAGTACCACTGGACATATACGGAAGTGTCAGACAGGATGGCACTTAAAGAAATAGTCCCAAAACAGCACATGATGCAAAGAAAAGAGAAAAAGAGGTGCACTGTGTTCGCTGGACTGCTAAGCTTAGCGACACAAACACCTCAATATCACAGGAATTATTCGTTCTAATCAATGGTATTATTGGTCCAAATCACTGGAAGAAAATGACAAAATCACAGGAATTATTCGTTCTAATCAATGGTATTATTGGTCCAAATCACTGGAAGAAAATGACAAAATCGCAGGAATTATTCATTCTAATCAATGGTATTATTGGTCCAAATCACTGGAAGAAAATACAAAATCACTGGAATTATTTGGCAAGGTCACTGTAATTAATAATTATAAATCACTGATATTAATTGGTAAAATCTCTCTATCACCTGCCTAGTGAAGTGGAATCTAGATGGGATTTTGTACCGGGGACACAATAACTTCATCAATTGTCTAAATCCCAATGCACTAATGGCGGAAAACGGGCGCACGTCTAACAGCGCACTGATTATACTGTGAACTGATTATACTGATCACTGATGATACTACGTAGAACTGACACTGAGCAGTGAGAACAGCACTGGACTATTGTACTGTAGTATACTGGTCCCCACAATGCAGCAAAGATATTGAGCACTGATCCGGAGAATAGAACTGAGTCTGACACAGAGCTGCAAGATACAGCAATGGCCTACTGTACTGTACTACTATATACTGGTGGTCACCAAAATGCCGCACTGTACTACTATATACTGCTCACAACAATGCAGCACAGATATGGATACTTGAAGTGACACAGAGCTGCAAGATACAGCAATGGCCTACTGTATTGTACTACTATATACTGGTGGTCATCAAAATGCTGCACTGTACTACTATATACTGCTCACAACAATGCAGCACAGATATGGATACTAGAAGTGACACAGAGCTGCAAGATACAGCAATGGCCTACTGTATTGTACTGCTATATACTGGTGGTCACCAAAATGCTGCATTGTACTACTATATACTGCTCACAACTATGCAGCACAGATATGGATACTTGAATTGACATAGAGCTGCAAGATACAGCAATGGCCTACTGTATTGTACTACTATATACTGGTGGTCATCAAAATGCTGCACTGTACTACTATATACTGCTCACAACAATGCAGCACAGATAAGGATACTAGAAGTGACACAGAGCTGCAAGATACAGCAAAGGTCTACTGTACTGTACTACTATATACTGGTGGTCACCAAAATGCTGCACTGTACTACTATATACTGTTCACAACAATGCAGCACATACTGTATATGGATACTTGAAGTGACACAGAGCTTCAAGATACAGCAATGGCCTACTGTACTGTACTACTATATACTGGTGATCACCAAAATGCTGCACTGTACTACTATATACTGCTCACAACAATGCAGCACAGATATGGATACTAGAAGTGACACAGAGCTGCAAGATACAGCAATGGCCCACTGTACTGTACTACTATATACTGGTGGGCACCAAAATGCTGCGCTGTACTACTATATACTGGTCACAACAATGCAGCACAGATATGGATACTTGAAGTGACACAGAGCTGCAAGATACAGCAATGGCCTACTGTATTGTACTACTATATACTGGTGGTCATCAAAATGCTGCACTGTACTACTATATACTGCTCACAACAATGCAGCACAGATATGGATACTTGAAGTGACACAGAGCTGCAAGATACAGCAATGGCCTACTGTATTGTACTACTATATACTGGTGGTCATCAAAATGCTGCACTGTACTACTATATACTGCTCACAACAATGCAGCACAGATATGGATACTAGAAGTGACACAGAGCTGCAAGATACAGCAATGGCCTACTGTACTGTACTACTGTATACTGGTGGTCACCAAAATGCTGCATTGTACTACTATATACTGCTCACAACAATGCAGCACAGATATGGATACTTGAATTGACATAGAGCTGCAAGATACAGCAATGGCCTACTGTATTGTACTACTATATACTGGTGGTCACCAAAATGCGGCACTGTACTACTATATACTGCTCACAACAATGCAGCACAGATAAGGATACTAGAAGTGACACAGAGCTGTAAGATACAGCAATGGTCTACTGTACTGTACTACTATATACTGGTGGTCACCAAAATGCTGCACTGTACTACTATATACTGTTCACAACAATGCAGCACATACTGTATATGTATACTTGAAGTGACACAGAGCTGCGAGATACAGCAATGGCCTACTGTACTGTACTACTATATACTGGTGGGCACCAAAATGCTGCACTGTACTACTATATACTGCTCACAACAATGCAGCACAGATATGGATACTAGAAGTGACACAGAGCTGCAAGATACAGCAATGGCCCACTGTACTGTACTACTATATACTGGTGGGCACCAAAATGCTGCACTGTACTACTATATACTGGTCACAACAATGCAGCACAGATATGGATACTTGAAGTGACACAGAACTGCAAGATACAGCAATGGCCTACTGTATTGTACTACTATATACTGGTATTCATCAAAATGCTGCACTGTACTACTATATACGCGTCACAACAATGCAGCACAGATATGGATACTAGAATTGACACAGAGCTGCAAGATACAGCAATGGCCTACTGTACTGTACTACTATATACTGGTGGTCACCAAAATGCTGCACTGTACTACTATATACTGGTCACACAACAATGCAGCAGATATTGAGCACTGATCAGGATACTAGAACTGAGTCTGACATGGAGCTGCAAGATATAGCAATGGCCTACTGTACTGTACTACTATAATATACTGGTGGTCACCACAATGCAGCACACTAAGCACAGATACTGAGCTTTTCAGGCAGAGAACGTAGCCACGTCCTCTCCGCTCAATCTACAATGCACGAGTGAAAATGGCGGCGACGCGCGGTTCTTTATATGGAATACAAATCTTGCGAGAAACCGACAGCGGGATGATGATGTTCGGCCTCGTTTGGGTTAACCGAGCAAGGCGGGAAGATCCGAGGCTGCCTTGGACCCGTGTAAAACACGTGAAGTTTGGGGGGATCTTGACGAACCGAACCCGCTCATCTCTAATATATATATATATATATATATATATATATATAAACTGGAGAGGGTCCGGCACAGCCACTTGTAAAGGTAATACACTGGGTGCCCTCACAAAAAAGCAGATAGTGGACACATGGTGGTGCGGCACTCCAATGATTCACAAAGGCAGAGGTTTTTGAATGCAACGTTTCAATGCCCGTTTAATGAGATGGCATTTTCGTCAGGTATAATACAAACAGTGAAAACAGCTTACCTTAAATAGACAATATCACCCAGCGTGGCACGAATGCCGCAACGGGACTGCACACCCGGGGGCCGCGCGAACAAATGACGTCATGACGCTCTGAAACAGAAGCGTACGGCGTCATGTGACAGAACCCGTAACCATAGAAACAAAATACAAAAATACAAAGTATGGCTGACAGGAAAACCGATCAAATATAAAGAAATAGACTTTGGTACTAACACCTGTAAAGCAATGTAAATCAAGGCCAAATAAGTAGGCTAAAGAGAGCTTATAACATTGAAGCAAAGTATACATATGCTGTAACACATTACCATTAAATACCATGCAAAAAAATCAATAATAAGAGACAGATGTAAAATACTAATTACTAGCCAATACACTGATACCGGAATGTTCATTGAGACCCCTGGGTGCAAGAGTCCCCAAGCGAAAAACCCACCTGGCCTCACATTGCAATAACTTAAGGCCACGATTACCACCACGTGTATGTATATATATATATATATATATATATTTCTGTGCTGTAGTTATACCCCGGTGTACTATTCTATTATTTTTCTATGACACTGCCAGTGAAACCACAGTGTATCACACACATATTGTGTGACACTGTAGGTGGAAGTGAACTGCAGTGTAATATACACTGCTCAAAAAAATAAAGGGAACACTAAAATAACACATCCTAGATCTGAATGAATGAAATATTCTTATTAAATACTTTGTTCTTTACATAGTTGAATTTGCTGACAACAAAATCACACAAAAATGATCAATGGAAATCAAATTTATTAACCCATGGAGGTCTGGATTTGGAGTCACACTCAAAATTAAAGTGGAAAAACACACTACAGGCTGATCCAACTTTGATGTAATGTCCTTAAAACAAGTCAAAATGAGGCTCAGTAGTGTGTGTGGCCTCCACGTGCCTGTTTGACCTCCCTACATTGCCTGGGCATGCTCCTGATGAGGTGGCGGATGGTCTCCTGAGGGATCTCCTCCCAGACCTGGACTAAAGCATCCGCCAACTCCTGGACAGTCAGGCTACCTCTGGCGAGCACATGGAGAGCTGTGCGGCCCCCCAAAGAAATGCCACCCCACACCATTACTGACCCACTGCCAAACTGGTCATGCTGGAGGATGTTGCAGGCAGCAGAATGTTCTCCTTGGCGTCTCCATACTTAGTCATGTCTGTCACATGTGCTCAGCACAGGGCGCCAGTGGCGAATTTGCCAATCTTGGTGTTCTCTGGCAATTGCCAAATGTCGTGCACGGTGTTGGGCTGTAAGCACAACCCCCACCTGTGGACGTCGGGCCCTCATACCACCCTCATGGAGTCTGTTTCTGATCGTTTGAGTAAACACATGCACATTTGTGGCTTGCTGGAGGTCATTTTGCAGGGCTCTGGCAGTGCTCCTCCTGTTCCTCCTTGCACAAAGGCAGAGGTAGCGGTCCTGCTGCAGGGTTGTTGCCCTCCTACGGCCTCCTCCATGTCTCCTGATGTACTGGCCTGTCTCCTGGTAGCGCCTCCATGCTCTGGACACTACACTGACAGACACAGCAAACCTTCTTGCCACAGCTCGCATTGATGTGCCATCCTGGATGAGCTGCACTACCTGAGCCACTTGTGTGGGTTGTAGACTCCGTCTCATGCTACCACTAGAGTGAAAGCACCGCTAGCTTTCAAAAGTGACCAAAACATCAGCCAGAAAGCATAGGAGCTGAGAAGTGGTCTGTGGTCACCACCTGCAGAACAACTCCTTTATTGGGGGTGTCTTGCTAATTGCCTATAATTTCCACCTGTTGTCTATTCCATTTGCACAACAGCATGTGAAATTGATTGTCAATCAGTGTTGCTTCCTAAGTGGACAGTTTGATTTCACAGAAGTGTGATTGACTTGGAGTTACATTGTGTTGTTTAAGTGTTCCCTTTATTTTTTTGAGCAGTGTATATTCTGACACATACAAGTATTGTGTGACACTGTAGGTGAAAGTAAACCCCAGTGTTGGATTATTATTTCTGTCTCATACGTGTATTGTGATACTGTAGGTGGTACATTATTTGTACAAGTTCTGGTGTGTGCTGTACCCCAATTTGTTCATGTGTGTTGATAGATATAGAGGACAAACAATTGAGAGGAGAGCAGGAAGTACATACTAGTGCTGCAGGTGCAAATCCATTCAATGTCATCTTTAAACACCGATGCCCAAGGGCATAGAATGCTTAAGTTAGGGCATGTACAGTTAAAGAAGCAATATAATCTTGCAGTAGTAAAAGAAAAAAATGATCAAAAATAAAGTTAGCTACAGAGAAACATAAAATTGGCAATATGCCATTCACCACATTAAGTGACAAGGAACGGCTAACGTCTTGGTCTTTATTTGTGACTGGTGGTTCTGCCTCTTATGATGATGTATGCCTTTTTCTCTGTAAAAGTGTCAAAAAAAATGAAACTCATTAAGGTACAGGAACCAACTGTGTGCTTAGAAACATCACAAATCTCTGAGGAGATTCTAAGTGTGTCCGCAGGTGCCATATGCGAGACTGACGTTTCCAATACTGTACTTAACAGATGAGACTCCTTCCACCATTTGTGCCCCCTCTGAAAATATAGGTATGAGCAGCACAAGTTAAAATGCTGAGATATTGAGGATGTTTCTCTGGATGTGCACCAAGATGAGGAGTATATTTGTGTAGTTGGCCATAATAAGGATGTGATGTTGATGATGTTGTTTGTGTAAATCAGGTACCAGTGGAAACAGTTGTTGCCATGATACGTAAAAGCCCATTGTCATGCCTCGGCAAAATACAAAAAAATTCACCTCTTCTGTGTGGAATTATTTCTACCTAGATCCAGACAAGTGTCAAGCCATCTGTAGCCTTTGTAAAGCCATAGTAAGTAGAGAAACATAGAAACATAGAATTTGACGGCAGGTAAGAACCACTTGGCCCATCTAGTCTGCCCCTTTTTGAACCTTAATTCTTTGTAAGGATATTCATATGCCTATCCCAAGCATGTTTAAATTGTCCTACAGTCTTAGCCTCTACCACCTCTGATGGGAGGCTATTCCACTTGTCCACTACCCTTTCTGTGAAGTAAGTTTTCCTTACATTTCCCCTGAACCTGCCTCCCTCCAGTTTTAGTGTATGTCCTCGAGTTCTAATACTCCTCTTCCTTTGAAGAATGTTTCCCTCCTGAACTTTGGCCCTCATTCCGAGTTGTTCGCTCGCAAGCGGATTTTAGCAGATTTGCTCATGCTAAGCCGCCGCCTACTGGGAGTGAATCTTAGCATCTTAAAATTGCGAACGATGTATTCGCAATATTGCGATTACACACCTCGTAGTAGTTTCTGAGTAGCTCCAGACTTATTCGGCATCTGCGATCAGTTCAGTGCTTGTCGTTCCTGGTTTGACGTCACAAACACACCCAGCGTTCGCCCAGACACTCCTCCGTTTCTCCGGCCACTCCCGCGTTTTTTCCGGAAACGGTAGCGTTTTTTCCCACACGCCCATAAAACGGCCTGTTTCCGCCCAGTAACACCCATTTCCTGTCAATCACATTACGAACGCCAGAACGATGAAAAAGCGGTGAGTAAAATTACTAAGTGCATAGCAAAATTACTTGGCGCAGTCGCAGTGCGAACATTGCGCATGCGCATTAAGCGGAAAATCGCTGCGATGCGAAGATTTTTACCGAGCGAACAACTCGGAATGAGGGCCTTTGTTAAGACCTTTGATGTATTTGAAAGTTTCTATAATGTCCCCCCTTTCCCTTCTCTCCTCCAAACTATACATGTTAAGATCTTTTAGCCTTTCCGGGTAAGTTTTGGGATGTAGGCCATGCACCATTTTAGTTGCCCTTCTTTGTACACTCTCTAATGTATTTATTAGAGGTAGGGGCCTTAACCATCTAGGAACCTCCTACCTGTTACCGCACTTCCAGGATTCATAAAATGTTTTTAAAAAATTCAGAAACTTTTTCTAAAAACATAACAACAATCAGTCCAGCATCACCTAGCTCCCTTCTCACTGTTAGAGTCAAGCGCCTGCAATTTCCACCACCAACTCCTTCTTCATCAATATCCTTGAGTCCTACGACTGTTGCTGCTGCTGCTGTGAGTGAATCTTCATTCCAGAAGGGGCCAAGGAAGACTACTTGTAGTAGTTAACAAAACAGTGTACTGTTAAACAATCCTTTGCAAGGGGGGCAAGTATGTCAGCAGTGACCCAGTTGCACAGCGGATTACTGACGCCATAACAGCTATGCAGGTATTAGATGTGCATCCAGTATCCAACATTAATGCAGTGAGTTTTAGACAGTGTTCCCGCTACCAAATCCCAGATTCCACTTCACTAGAAAAGCAATTCCTAATAAGGACGTTAAGAAAAACGTATGTCCTCCGAAATGCCGTTGTACCCACTGTCCACTTCACCACAGATATGTGGACAAGCAGAACAGGGCAAACTAAAGATTACATAACTGTGACAGCCCACTGGGTAGGTTTATTGCCTTCAGCAGCACCAACAGCAGCATCTAACAAATGCCAGTTCATTCAGAGGCAGGCTACTATGTGTATCAGTGACGTGCGGTGAGGTCAGGGCCTGAGGTGGCACTGCAGCTAAACACCCCCCCCCGAAAAAAAAAAAGTGCAGTCCCCCCACACCACTAAAACCAGCACCAGGCAGAACCAGCCAGGGGGGATAATGCCATAGCAGGGGAGACACTCAGTGTGGGGTCCCCCTGCCATGCCATTAAACACCCCCCAAACCAGTCAGCCCAGGGCTGAAATTCCTTGGAAAGTGGGCCCCCCAAAAAATCTAAATGGGGTCGTCCCCCCCCGAGCAACAACCAGCACTGGGCTGATAGCCCAGTGCTATGCCCCGCACCCCTGGTGGCGGTGGGTGCGGGGTTCATTGTATGTTCTGTTCTTTACAGGTGGCCTACAGATCCCAGCAAGCCTGCCCCAGCATGCTGGCACTTGGAGAACCACAAGTGCCAGCATGCCCGGACATAAAGGGCCCGCTGGCACCTGTAGTCCACCTGCAAAGAACAGTAATATTGTTCTTTACAGGTGGCCTACAGGTCCCAGCAAGCCTGCCCCAGCATGCTGGCACTTGGAGAACCACAAGTGCCAGCATGCCCGGACATAAAGGGCCCGCTGGCACCTGTAGTCCACCTGTAAAGAAAATATTGAAAAAAACCACGACACATTCTTTAAAAAATCCTTTATTAAACTGGGTCTTCACCTGGGGGCGGCGGCCTTTAAGCTTTTTTGCATGGCCGCCGCCTTCCCAGGGCTTCCGGCGTCTTCACCTGGGGGGGCGCCACCTCCCCAGGGCTTCTGGGGTCTTGCTCCGGCGTCTTCACCTGGTGGGCGGCGGCTGCTAAGCTCTTTTGCATAGCCACCGCCCATCCAGGACTTCCACGACGTCTTCACCTGGGAGGCGGCGGCCTTTAAGCTCTTTTGCATGGCCGCCGCCTTCCCAGGACTTCCAGCATCTTCACCTGGTGGGCGGCGGCTGCTAAGCTCTTTTGCATAGCCGCCGCCCATCCAGGACTTCCACGGCGTCTTCAGTCTTCAGGAGCTCTTCTCCGCTCCTCCTCCGCCGTCGGACTGACAGCCGCTGCCTCGCGCTGACTTATATAAGTCAGCGGGAGGGGGCGAGGCGATGACGCGGCGAGCCATGATTGGCTCGCGGCGGCCATCTTGAATTTCAAAAATGACGCTGAGGCGCCATTTTTGAAATGGGTACCGCTTCCGCTGCCAAACTCTGCACAAGGGGCCTGAATGCCGCTTCCCACCGCCGCTACCGCCGCCCGCTTCTCCCCGCCCGCCTCTCCACCGCCAGCACCTCCGCCGCCCGGCCCGCCGCATCCCGCACCTCCGCTGGTACCGACGCCCACACAGTGATTGACAGCCCACACAGATACCCCCAGCAGTGCCAGCTACACAGATTCCCCCAGCAGTGCCAGCTACACAGATGCCCCCAATAGTGCCAAATACACAGATGCCCCCAGTAGTGTAGTGCAGTGCCCCCAGCAGTTCCAGATACACAGGTACGCCCCCAGCAGTGCCAGATACACAGGCACTGCCCACACAGTAAAAACAAGAAGGAGGCTGTGCTTTGGTACACCGATAAATTAATTAAACAATATTCCAGAGCGATTTAGGTACTATGATTGTACAATTTATTGTTATAAAAAGAAAAATTAAAGATTAATAATAATAAAAATTAATGTACCATAAAACTGCATGCACGTCACTAAGTTTAAAAGTATGAATTAATACACATGTATTTGAGTATTGTTACCCAATAAGTCAGGAGTGTGGATAGCTGAAGGAGTCCGTTCCAATAGTATTACCCTGAGTACTTGTCCAAGCAACAAATTCTCTAAATATGGATAGAATATACAGATATTTGCAATAAGGAGGACTGCCTATACCGTAACGCATGAGGAGCTCATCTTTAAGATACTGGAGCATACCACCCTCTAACGGTGAACTGCCTACCTCCCACTGGATTTTTATCCATATTTAGAGAATCTGTTATAAATACAAATTGGTTTCATAGTGTTCTCAGACATCATGAGTATTTCAGATTAAAAGCTATGAACACATGTTAAAATACACAGGTGAATTTGCATGAGGGTGAGAGGTACAGTAGGTTGATTTTCTGGTAGTTCCTTAGTTGCAAAGATAGGATGTATGTTTCTATCTGTTTTTGCCCTGTTTAAGTCCTGAATAAGTTCAGAATTTTTGTAATATTACATAACTTTTTTTTTTTAACTCTTAAAATAAATAACTCCTGACCAGCAAACTGCTGAGCAGCCTAGCAGTTCTCCTTAAGAATGGATACCAGCCGGGTGTGTTCAATAGTTCTAATTAAGGCCTGCAATAAAACTCCACTAAAAATATTGAGATAGCGAATTACCAACACTTTTAAAGTTAAAATAAAGAATTATCTTAGTGCAGACTATTAACTGCTGATCTAAATATTGGTTGTGTATTTACCCAAATATAATAAATTTAGACTGCAGGATATACAGTATTCAGCCCAGCACTGCAAGGGTTCAGTATTTTTATCTGCAACGAAAGGACGATAACACAACATATCTCGCAGTACAGTCCTGCAACACCTGGCACAGATATAGCCAATATGTAAGTCCTGAATAAAATCAGGATTTTCGCAATATTACATAACCCATTAAAAAAACCACCTCATAATAAAAACCCCTGACCTGCCCTGCAGTTCTCCTTAAGAATGTCTTTATGTCAAAGCCGACATGTTGCAAGTCAACTTTGTTTATGCTGAGATAATGAACATGTCAATGTATACTCAACATAAACTACTTGTCAACATTGTGGTTTTGACAATATGATAGTCAACATTTTGAATGTTGACAAATCATACTGAAGTACCCTTCCAAAGCTTCAAAACACAATGCTTGCTGGCATTTGTTATTCGTTATTGCTTATTCTTATCTTCCATTTCTTAAACTTTGCATAGTACTTCAGTTTTGATTTGGAGACTTTTGAGACCATGTGATCTTCTAGCTAAAAATCTCATACTTTATTTTTTCTATTTATTCTGCTTGCTATCAATATCCTCATTTGAAAAGTCAAAACTACACCCTGTATACAGATAGTGATACAACTGAAAAATTATTCCAGATCAATCCTGATTTACAGTATGCTGTGCATGAAATAGTACATATGTTAATGTAACCCCCCCCTTTAACCCATAAATAGAATCTAGGTTACCAACCACCCTGTTGTCTGAAGGGTACCCATCTTTAACCTCCCGTTAAAGGGGTAACTTTATTAGTGCTTCCACCCAACTATTGGACAGTATTCATGGGCCTTCTTGGGAAAGCCTCTACAATGACCTGTTACCAAATAAAACCCTGAATGAGGTGCTATGTGAAAGATATTAGCAAGGCTTAATACACTTATGCTGGAATATAGGTCTGCATCTCAATTCCTGCCAGACATCTCTCATTCGACCCTCACGAGTTGTCAGTAACAGTAACAATTTTATTGAGCAATTCAATTAAAGTACATACATTCAAAGGTTTGAACATAGATAACCAGGGGGTTCACCTTCTCTCCACGTTTCACTACTATAGGGTTAACCACAAATTGCATATAGTCACAAAGCTTATGAATAATCTAAATCATACTCTAAATGTTACTTCAGTATAATAGCTGGTCTCTACATGACTAGTCACTGTTGTACTGAAGTGCACTTTTTGGGGCCCTTTCTTTTACAATCTTGTAGCGGGAACGCTTAAGTGGTTTGTGTAAATAAAATAGGATTTTAATACCTACCGGTAAATCCTTCTCTCTTAGTCCGTAGAGGATGCTGGGGACACCATTATAACCATGGGGTATAGACGGGATCTGCAGGAGACATGGGCACTTTAAGACGTTGAAAGGGTGTGAACTGGCTCCTCCCTCTATGCCCCTCCTCCAGACTCCAGTTATAGGAACTGTGCCCAGGGAGATGGACATTTCGAGGAAAGGATTTATTGTTAAACTAAGGTGAGATTCATACCAGCTAACACCTCAAGCATGCCGCACAATGTGGCATTCAACAGAACACAAGCCAACGGCATGAATTGCAGCAATATGCTGACATAAACGTAACACAACATGTGTGTAACCACAACTAATAACTGCAGATACAGTACGCACTGGGACGGGCGCCCAGCATCCTCTACGGACTAAGAGAAAAGGATTTACCGGTAGGTATTAAAATCCTATTTTCTCATACGTCCTAGAGGATGCTGGAGACACCATTAGAACCATGGGGTTATACCAAAGCTCTAGAACGGGCAGGAGAGTGTGGATGACTCTGCAGCACCGATTGACCGAACTTAAGGTCTTCATCGGCCAAGGTGTCAAACTTGTAGAACTTTGCAAATGTGTTTGACCCCGACCAAGCAGCTGCTCGGCAAAGTTGCAATGCCGAGACCCCCCGGGCAGCCGCCCAGGATGAGCCCACCTTTCTAGTAGAATGGGCCTTCGCCGATTCCGGTAACGGCAATCCAGCCATGGAATGAGCATGCTGAATCGTGTTACAGATCCAGTGTGCAATGGTCTGCTTGGAAGCAGGACACCCAACCTTGTTGGGAGCATACAGGACAAACAGGGCCTCTGTTTTCCTAATCTGAGCCGTTCTGGCGATATAAATCTTCAAAGCTCTGACCACATCCAGAGATTTTGACTCAGCGAAGGCGTCAGTAGCCACAGGTATCACAATAGGTTGGGTCATGTGGAAAGAGGAAACCACCTTCTGTAGAAACTGTTGACGTGTCCTCAATTCAGCTCTATCGTCATGGAAGATCAAATAAGGGCTCTTGTGAGACAAGGCCGCCAACTCAGACACCTGCCTTGCAGATGCCAAGGCCAACAGAATGACCACTTTCCAAGTGAGAAATTTCAACTCCACCATCCGTAAAGGTTCAAACCAATGTGATTGAAGGAACTGCAACACCACATTAAGATCCCATGGTGCCACTGGAGGCACAAATGGAGGTTGGATGTGCAACACGCTTTTCACGAAAGTCTGAACTTCTGGAAGGGAGACCAATTGTTTCTGAAAGAAAACCGATAAGGCTGAAATCTGTACCTTAATTGAGCCCAATTTTAGGCCAGCATCCACACCTGCTTGTAGAAAATGGAGAAAACGTCCTAGCCGAAACTCTTCCATAGGAGCCCCCTTGGATTCACACCAAGAAACATATTTTCTCCAAATACGGTGGTAATGTTTAGACGTTACCCCTTTTCTGGCCTGAATAAGTGTGGGAATGACTTCACTGGGAATACCCTTACGGGCTAGGATTCTGCGCTCAACTGCCTTGCCGTCAAACGTAGCCACGGTAAGTCCTGATACACGCACGGCCCCTGTTGTAACAGGTCCTCACACAGAGGAAGAGGCCAGGGATTTCCTATGAGAAATTCCTGAAGATCTGGAAACCAAGCCCTCCTTGGCCAGTCTGGGACAATGAAGATCGCCAGGATCCTTGTTCTTCTTATGATCTTTAGAACTTTTGGAATGAGAGGAAGTGGAGGGAATACATACACTGACTGAAAAACCCACGGGGTCACCAAAGCATCCACTGCAATTGCTTGAGGTTCCCTTGACCTGGAACAATATCTTTGAAGCTTCTTGTTGAGACGAGATGCCATCATGTCTACTTGAGGAACTCCCCAACGACCTGTCACCTCTGCGAAGACTTCTTGGTGGAGGCCCCACTCTCCAGGATGGAGATCGTGTCTGCTGAGGAAGTCTGCTTCCCAGTTGTCCACTCCTGGAATGAAGATTGCTGACAGAGCGCTTGTATGCTTTTCCGCCCAATGGAAAATTCTTGTGGCTTCTGCCATTGCCGCTCTGCTTTTCGTTCCACCCTGACGGTTTATGTACGCTACTGCTGTTACATTGTCCGACAGGATCAGTACAGGCAGATCTCAAAGAAGATGTTCCGCCTGCAGAAGGCCATTGTAAATTACCCTTAACTCCAGAACATTTATGTGGAGACAAGTTTGCTGACTTGACCATCTTCCTTAGAAGTTTTCTCCCTTTGTGACTGCCCCCCAGCCTCTGAGGCTTGCATCCGTGGTCACTAGGATCCAGTCCTGTATCCCGAACCTGTGCCCCTCTATGAGGTGAGAGCTGTGCAGCCACCACAGGAGTGATACCCTGGTCTTGGAAGACAGGATTATCCTCCGGTGCATGTGTAGATGGGACCCGGACCACTTGTCCAACTGGTCCCACTGGAACACTCTGGCATGGAATGTGCCAAACTGAATGGCCTCGTAGGCCGCCACCATCCTCCCCAGCAACCGAATGCATTGATGGATTGACACTCTCTGTCGTTCTGTGTCCAATATCATTCCCAAAAACGACAACCGTGTTGTTGGAATTAACTGTGATTTTGGCAAGTTTAGGAGCCAACCATGTTGCTGAAGAACTGTCAGGGAGAGTGCAACGTTTTGCACCAACTGGTCCCTTGATCTCGCTTTTATCAGGAGATCGTCCAAGTACAGGATATTCGTGACTCCTTGCTTGCGCAGGAGAACCATCATCTCCGCCATCACTTTGGTGAAAATCCTCGGAGCCGTGGACAGACCAAACGGCAACGTTTGAAATTGGTAATAACAATCCTGTATTGCAAACCTCAGGTAAGCCTGATGCGGAGGATAAATGGGAACATGTAAATAGGCATCCTTTATGTCCACCGAGACCATAAAATCCCCTTCCTCCAGACTGGAGATCACTGCTCGGAGAGACTCCATCTTGAATTTGAATTTCTTTAGGAAGATATTTAGGGATTGCAGGTTGAGGATTAGTCTGACTGAGCCGTCCGGCTTCGGGACCACAAACAGGCTCGAATAAAAATCTTCTCCCTGTTGTGACTGGGGAACCCTGACGATAACTTGATTTTGACACAACTTTTGTATTGCGTCGCAAACTATCTCCCTGTCTGTAAGAGAAGTTGGTAAGGCCGATTTGAAAAACCGGCAAGGGGGAACATCTTGAAACTCCAGCTTGTACCCTTGGGAAACTATTTGTAAAACCCATGGGTCTAGGTCCGAACGAACCCAAAACTGACTGAAGAGTTTGAGACGTGCCCCCACCGGTGCTGACTCCCGCATAGGAGCTCCAACGTCATGCGGTGCAATTGGCAGAAGCCTGGGAGGACTTCTGCTCCTGTGAGCCTGACAAGGCTGGTGATCGTTTACCTCTTCCTCTTCCTCTAGTAGCAAGGAAGGAAGAACCTCGGCTCTTTCTATATTTATTGGGCCGAAAGGACTGCATCTGATAGTGGTGCGTTTTCTTTTGTTGTGGAGGAACATAAGGTAAAAAGGATGACTTACCTGCGGTAGCTGTTGATACCAAATCATCAAGGCCATCGCCAAATAAGGCCTTAACTTTATATGGTAGAGATTCCATACTTTTCTTGGAATCAGCATCAGCATTCCATTGGTGAATCCACAACGCTCGTCTAGCTGAGACTGCCATGGCATTGGCCTTTGATCCCAAAAGACCAATATCTCTCGCAGCTTCCTTAAGGTATGCTGCAGCATCCTTGATATAATCCAGCGTCAAGAGGATGCTATCCCTATCTAGGCTATCTATTTCAGAAGACAAGTTGTCTGCCCACTTCGATAGCACTACTTACCCACGCAGACGCAATGACAGGTCTGAGTAGCATACACAAGAAAAAAAACTTTGAGATAGTTACAGCGCCATTCTCAATAAAACTTGCTTGTATTCACAAATGAATGTCCTTATTTATCTCTTATTTCAATAATTGGAAATTCTTATTCACATGACTTTCTTCCGTAGAAAAAAAGAGAGAAAACAAGCACTATTTCTAAAAGTGAGTTATAACTCATAAAATAGAAATGGCTATTACTTTAAATCACTCTCCGTAGTACTTGCAAATATCGTTCTTATTCAGTTCTCCACTATAAGACAATAAGGTTATGACCGTGTAGATATTTATCCGTGTATCCTTATTCCATATAGAAACAGTTCTCAACTCCAGGTTTTATGCACACAAAAAACGCTTAAAATTTATTATTAAAATTTTTTCTTAAAAAACATGTAGTACCAATACCAGTTATTAGCAGGCTGAAAAATACTTTGTACAGTTCGGTATTAAGCAGGGTTATCCTCACCCGACCTCTAGGACGCCAGAATGATGTTTTCCCGTTTGTCCGGACTTAGCTACCAGACTTATTTCACTGCTGGGCTACTTCTCCCACTGGCCGTCCCCTTTTGATTCCGTCTCGGTGTTCGACACACCTTAACCGCTGTACTGCCGCTGTATTATCAGTGCTGTGCACTATTTCAGCTCTTGCTCCCGGCTTACTTTTCCTTAGGTTTAGTAACCGAAACCACCTGAACTGCCGATGCGTTTCAACCCGTCCCGGGTCTTTGTCAAGGTATAGGTGGTTCTGGTCCGGTCACTATTTATGTCATGTCCTAGAGATCCGGTGTGGACAATTCTAAATACAATTATACATGTTCTGGGGTCCTTCATCCATATTCCTGGGCCCCTTAAAGTCATATTCTACTCAAATATAATCCACATGAACTGTTTCTAAAATATATGCATTTTCTAAAACTTACACTTTATATTAACCAACGTCTTAACCTTATTACCATGCTTTATAAAGATAGTTGCTCTCACAATTTCCTCATATTATTTCTAAGGATGAAAAATAAACTATTGTGACTTCAGAGAAACCACTTCATCTCGAAGTCCCTGTTCAAACCTGTTGGCTGTAGGGTTTTTAGCTTTTAAATCCATCGCATCTCCGCTCTTGCCAGAGATGCAGCTAAATCATTTTTTCTCCAACTCCCCTTGACCTGTTCTTTAGCTTTAAAATTAATAATGCTATTGATGGAACATTTGTGTTCTTGCTTACAATGTGCCGATAGGCAGTGATTGTCAAAGCCTTTCTTAATATTATTCATATGTTCTCTCATCCTAATTTTGAGAGATCTACTTGTTCTTCCCACATACTGTTTCATACAGACACATTGTATCAAATACACTACATTTTGTGTTTCACAGGTCATGAAGTGCTAGATCTTATAGGTTTTATTGGTTACAAATTATTTAAACGTTTCTATTTTACCGCCCTCTATCCCCTTAATATTCTTACAAGCTATACACATTCCACATCTAAAAAAACTCTTAGTTCTTATTCTTGTTGTCATTGTGGGTACAGGTGCCATAGCACTTTTCACTAACATATTTTTTTATATTTGGAGCTCTCTTATATATGACTCTGGGTTTTTCTGGGAGTATCTTTCTCAAAATATCATCACTTTTCAATACTTCCCAGTGTTTTTTTAAAACACCTTCTATAATTTTGTAATTTGAATTATAAGTAGTGACAAATGAGACAGAAAAATCTCCTCCTATTTTTTCTATTATTGGGCTGTAAAAGAATCTCTCTATCCACCTCGTCTATCCTTTCCAGTGTATTCTGTAATGAATTAGCATCATACCCTTTATGTAAAAATTGCTCTTTCATCATCTCAGCTTGCTGTTTGTAAATTATGCCATCTGTACAGTTTCGTTTCAAACGTCGGAACTGACTACCTGGTATCCCCTTCAACAAGCTAGGATGGTGACTACTATCTATTCCTATAAAAGAATTGCTATCGGTGGGTTTATTGTAATTTCGAGTACAAATAGTCATATCATTTATGTATATTGTGAGATCTAGATAATTAATACTTGACTCACTCTGCATATACGTCAACACAACTCCAAAATCATTTTCGTTTAGTTTTTCTTGAAATTTAACCAACGATTCTTCTCCACCCCTCCACACAAAAATAATGTTGTCTATGTATCGCTGATAGAGTACGAGACCCGCCCCCAGCTCGCTCCACACATGTTGTTCCTCCCATGAATCCATAAATATATTCGCGAAGCTGGGAGCGAATCTCGTACCCATCGCGGTCCCAAGGCGCTGTAAGTAATGCATATCCTTAAAGAAAAAATGGTTATTCATCAAAATGAACCTAATGCTTTCCAAAATAAATTCTTTTAATTGATCTTCTGTTTTTTCTTTATTAAGAGAATTCTCCACAGCTTTTATTCCTTGTTCGTGTTTTATTATTGAGTAAAGTGACCCCACATCTGCTGTTACAAGGATGTCTCCAGCTTGCCACTGTACTTCTTTTAATTTATTAATGATATCTGTGGTATCCTTAAGATATGCATTCCCCTTACATGCCAAAGGTTGCAGAAAATAATCTACCAATTGTGACAGATTTGCTGTCACTGAACCAACCTCTGCCACAATTGGTCTTAATGGTGGGTCATCTTTATCCTTATGAATTTTAGGTAATCCATAAATAACCGGCAGAGTCAGATCATCGGTCAGCAGGAATTCTCTTTCCTGGTCCGTAATAACTTCCATCTTACAATACTTATCTACCAAAACACACAAATCATTTTTAATTATCTCCATGGGGTTCTTCTTAATGGGTAAATATGTATCTTTATCTGATAACATTAATTTCACTTTCTCCTCATATTTAACCGTATCCATCACCACCACCCCGCCCCCCTTATCGGCGGGTTTGATGGTGATGGATCTGTTCTCCTGGAGGCTTTTTAAAGCCTCTCTTTCTCTCCTGGAGAGATTATTATCATATGTTGCTGATTTTCCTTTATTCTTAGTTTTATTGCAAACTTTTTCTAGGTCTGCAATCACCATCTTACCAAATGTATTGACAGCTGCACCTCTACTATGTACCGGGTTAAAATGTGACTTTTTCTTAAATTTAGACCGTTTTAACTCCTTCTCTCCTAAATGAACCTCCTTATTACTCTCCCCTTCGGAGAAAAAACGTTTAAGGGAGAGTTTTCTCAAAAATCTCTGTACATCAACAAATAGGTCAAACCCCCTAGCTGTGTTAGTAGGTGCGAACTTTAAACCCTTTTTCAGTATATTTTCTTCTAGGGCCGTCAGTGTATATGAGCTAATATTGTATATTCTAGTGTCTTTGATACTATTATTTTCTGAACAGACCTTTCCTCCCTTTTTTCGTTTTTTAAATTTCTCTTTTTGTCTTTCTTTTCTTCTTCTGTAACCCCCTCTTTTCCACCTTTTTCTATACATCCTCTCATTCCTTATCTCCACCTTTCTCTGTATAAACTGCGTTCTAGTCTTTCTGATTCTAGATCCCGTACGTCTGAGTAGCGTACCTGTGGTCGCATAAATGGACTTTAACGTAGTTTCTTTTTTACGATCCGCAGGATCCATAAGGGCTGCCGTGTCAGGTGACGGGAGAGCCACCTTATTAGACAAACGTGACAGGGCCTTGTCCACAGTGGGGGGTGACTCCCACTTTTCCCTATCCGCCGAGGGAAACGGATAAGCTACCATAATTCATTTGGGAATCTGAAACTTTCTGTCAGGACCTTTCCAGACTTTTTCAAATAGCGTGTTCAGTTCATGAGAGGAAGGAAACGTTATCTCAGGTTTCCTTTCCTTATACATACAGACCCTTTTATCAGGGACAGTCGGGTCCTCAGTGATATGTAATACCTCTTTAACCATCACAATCATGTACTGAATGCTTTTTGCCAATTTTGGATCTAATCTGGAATCGCTGTAGTCGACACTGGAATCAGAGTCCGTGTCGGTAGCAGTGTCAGCCAACTGGGCCAACGTACGTTTTTGTGACCCTGAGGGAACCTGACTTTGCAATAACATATCTTCCACAGATTTCTTCCATGCCTGGGTCTGAGACTCAGACTTATCCAGCCTTTTACTAATAAGAGCCACATTAGCATTCAAGGCGTTCAACACATTTACCCAATCAGGCGTCAGCGGTGCCGACATGGTCACCCCCACTTCCTTTTGTGTCCCTAATACAGCCTCCTCCTGGGAAGAGCCTTCAGCCTCAGACATGTCGACACACATGCACCAAACACCCACAGACACACCGGGCATATAGGGAACAGACCCACAGTAAAGCCTGTCAGAGAGACACAGAGGGGATTTGCCTGCTCACACCCCAGCACTCAATGAGCGGTTCCGAAGCACCCATTAAATGCCCCAGACCTGCAGCGCTTTTAATATAAAGTATATTGCACCAAATTAGCCAGTGACCCCCCCCCCCCCCCGTTTTGCACCCTGATACTTGTCAGTGTGAAGGAAGGACCAGCGTCTCTTCAGCCTGATGGAGAGGAAATGGCACCGAGTGAGTTGTGAGGACAAAGCTCCACCCCCCTAATGGCGCACTTCTGTCCCGCTTCTTTTACTATATGATTATACTGGCGGGGGTTTGGACAGTGCCCTCGGCACTAATGTCCCCTCTTGCCAGTGTCGACTGAGGATTTATTAGCTGCCCAGGGCGCCCTCCCCCCCCCACGCCCTGCACCCTGTAGTGCTGTGTGTATGTGGGAGCTTGGCGCACAGCGTCCGCGCGCTGTGCGGTACCTCAGAGAATGCCGTCACTGAAGTCTTCTTTTCTTCAGCTACTCACCTGTCTTCTGACTTCTGGCTCTGTAAGGGGGGTGACGGCCGGCTGCGGGAGTGAGCATCTAGGCGTACCCAGCGATCAGCACCCTCAGGAGCTAATGGTGTCCTGTAGCCAGAAGCAGAGCCCTTGAACTCACTGGAAGTCCCACGAAGCAGGGAGACTGTTGCCAGCAGCCTCTCTGAACATAAAAAACCTAACAAAAGTATTTTTCAGAGAACTCAGTAGAGCTCCCTGTAGTGCGTCCAGTCTCACTGGGCACAATTCTAAAACTGGAGTCTGGAGGAGGGGCATAGAGGGAGGAGCCAGTTCACACCCTTTCAAAGTCTTAAAGTGCCCATGTCTCCTGCCGATCCCGTCTATACCCCATGGTTTTAATGGTGTCCCCAGCATCCTCTAGGACGTATGAGAAATAGAAGTTATCCCCATAGGGAAAGATTCAATTGATCACATCAGCAGTGTTAAACTTTACTCCAGACTGGTCTCTGTTGGCAAGTTTAAACAGATGCTCCAGATGGATTAAATTGCTCAGATAAATGTACTTAGTCTGTAAACTGTTATTCCATAAAAGTCAATCTGTAACTAGGCCATCGTCCAGTCCCCTTGGAATAATATGGCAGCGCAGTAACAATAAATAGGCTTTCCAATTATATATAAAGCAGTGGCGTGCAGTGAGGTCAGTGGCTAGTGAGGCACTGCAGCTGGGGAAGCTCAGTTGCTGGTGCGGTGAGATAGGGGAGTGGGGATATGGTCCCACATGTCTGCTGTAAATACACAATGTCCTCCTAAAGTTGTTATGCCAAATGTTATAGCAAATGCACATCCCACTTATATTTGGGGTAAATCAGTCATTGACGTTAGTAAATAGAACTGCTGGTATGTAAAATTAAAGTAGAGAGGAGGAATAGCGGGAGACAGGAGAGCAGGAGAGAGGAGGAATAGTGGAGATGGGAGAGGTAGAGAGGTGGAATAGTGGGAGATGGGAGAGGTAGAGAGGAGGAATAGTGGGAGATGGGAGAGGTAGAGAGGAAGAATAGTGGAGATGGGAGAGGTAGAGAGGCGGAATAGTGGAGCTGGGAGAGGTAGAGAGGAGGAATAGTGGGAGATGGGAGAGGTAGAGAGGAGGAATAGTGGGAGATGGGAGAGGTAGACAGGAGGAATAGTGGGAGATGGGAGAGGTAGAGAGGAGGAATAGTGGGAGATGGGAGAGGTAGAGAGTGAATAGTGGGAAATGGGAGAGGTAGAGAGGAGGACTAGTGGGAGATGGGAGAGGTAGAGAGGAGGAATATTGGTAGAGGTAGAGAGGAGGAATAGTGGGAGACAGGAGAGCAGGAGAAGGCAGCACCAGGAGAGCTGTAATGCCGCTCACAACTCCTCAGCTCCTCGTCCCAGTGTGTCACCAAATATGTTGCTATGCAAACAGGGCCGGCTCCACGGTTTGCAGCGCCCCGGGTGGGCAATAGGGGCGTGGCTGAAAGTGCGGTGCGTGATGACGTCATCGCGCACCGCACAACAAAGGTCCTCTCCACGAAGGGAAACTAGACGCTACACGTCTAATTCCCTTCGTGGAGAGGACCTTTGCTGTGCGGTGCGCGATGACGTCATCGCGCACCGCACAGTAAAGGTCCTCTGCACGAAGAGAAACTAGACGCTAGGCGTCTAGTTCCCTTCTTGGCGGGGGACAGCGGCAGCGGGGGGCACAGCACTGGGCACAGCACTGACAGCAGCAGCGGATCTTGCCATGGTGCAGCGCCCTCCGGATGGCGTCGGCGCCCTCCGGAAGGCGGCGCCCCGGGCAAAAGTCCTGCTTGCCCGTGGCAAGATCCGCTACTGTATGCAAAGTGACGTCATGACACAGCCAAATTATACAAAACCTGCACCCACAGAGCTCATTGCCAGGAGGTGTATCTGCTGCTTGACTGGACCAGACTGTCAGATGACCAGTGTGGCCCTGCTGGTAGACATAGGTGATAGGGCAATGGGCGCAGGGCAATTTTGCCCACTCTGCAGAACACTATTTGGGTATATAGGACTGGCCCTGCTGTAGCAGCTGGGATGGGGGCTGCGGGATACATGGATTGCCGGCACTCTCAGGCACCACCACTGCTGCCTCTCCATCTATGGGCTGCTGATGCTCAGTGACAAATTGCTAAGGGTGGGCTGCCTGATCACAGAGTCAACACTGTAAGCTACATGCACCATGGAGGACCCTGTGGCACCCAGGCCGCTGTCGCAGATGGTGTCCTCACTGCGGGTGATCAGGCTGCCGCCCTCAGGGTCCCTATCATATTCTGTCTACGGCTCCCTGGAGTTATGGTCTAGTTTAATGACACAGAAGTGGGAAGCACGGAAATAAACATGGCAGGCATGATTTGCGGGGTACATGGGGCAGTGGGACAAGGGAGGGTGGCCTCTGTGAAGCCATGTGACATCTTGAAGTGCCAGGGTGCCAGGCCAGCTGGAGCAGCCCATCACAGCCGCTGTCATTGTAACAGGCAGGGCAGGGCAAAGTGTGCACACACAGTAACAACTTACACAAACACACTGTACAGGGCCAGAAGCTAGTGCCTTACCTGTCAGTGCCCCCGGTTGTGATGTGGAGGATCATGCCCTCAGCCACCATCTTCTTTCTGCCGGAGCTGCAGTCAGCCAGCAGCCTGGGCTGGGCTAGAAGAGTATGGAGCAGAGCCCCCAGACATGGGAGTAGAGTGCCGAGCACATTCATCCCCACACAACCTGCTTTAAATCCGGCACTGGTGCTGTGGCTGAAGTCTGAAGCTAAGAGCCGGAGGGCGCCTGCCTACCCGCTGTCTCTGATCCCCAGCTGCCTGCTGCAGACTGGGGGAGCTGGGATCTCAGAGCCGGGGGAACATCTGACCCAGGGAGGCTGAGAGGCTGCTGCTGCTTCTGTGCTCCTGGTCACTGGGGGAGTACAGCGCAGACATCCCGGCACCCAGTGTGGTCCTCTTCTGTCACTGCAGCTCAGGTACGGCAGTTGCATGTGAGAGGAGAGGGAATCGCGGCCGTTCTTCCCCCTCAGATCGGACTTCACTTGGTAGCCGCTATGCGTAAATGGGGGACGGGCAGGCGCATAATAAAATAATGTTAATAATAATAATTAGTGCTCCCCCCGCCCCGCTGCCCCCGGAATCGGCCAATCACATCAGATCAGAGACAGGGGCGTGCTTGCATCATAAGGGCTGTCAGTACGCCCCTGTCAAAGCGGCACTTCTAGAGGTGCCGCTTACAGGTTTTTTTTCAATGGGCCATGACTGTCCGATGCTTGGCCCCGCCCCCGCTTCAAGCCCTTCATCACTGACAGCGGGAGGCTCCGAGACCGGTGCCTCCAATACACATTGACACTGTTTTTTAGTTGGTAAAAAATTATTAACATAATATAAAGGCTAAAGCAGATACTTATGGCACAGAATATGTGTCATAAGTATCTTTTTTCTATTATTTGAATCATTTATGACAGGGGAGGCACTGCCTCCCCTGCCTGCACGTCCCTGATATAAAGGCTGTCTTCATAAATATTTAAAAAAGAGGCAGTGTTTCCCTCACCTTTTATAGCATTTAGTGAGGAGCTACCTGATGGCTAATATGGCTTTTAATAACACCAGCCACTTCCAGTAAATATTGTGAGCCTTCCCAGACTCAAGTCTCTTGTACTTAAGCTGTGTTCAACTATAACCGTGAAGTGCTGCATTGGTATAATAATAAGCTGTGCAGCTGGTACTACTGTATGTAGTGAAGGTATGTTATTATTCACCAGTATTACTTCATCAGTCTACGCCTTTCTCAGTCAGCCTTACAGGGCACATAAGGAAAGTACAAGGCTGACAGTCTTGTATGTGCTTCTTAATAAGCTCTACCTCCCAATTGACACTGCCCCAACTTCTACCCTGGGCTGTGTATGTGCAGGGTGTCATTTGGTTGTATAGCTCTCACCATCCAGCTGCTCCACGGATTGTAGGCTTCTGAGGTCACACACCCCTCACAGTAGCTGACTGCAGTCTCCATCAACGTGATCCTACAACCTCTGGACCCCTGTGCTGCTGCTGTGTCTGAAAAGGTGAGGTATGCAACTGTAGACATCACCCTGCTATCTTCCTCTCTCTTACACAAATCAACTGCCTGAGTCTCCAAGCTGCTGCCCATGCTTACTGCTCTGCCCAACTATACTGTGTGTGTGCATTGGGGTACTTTTCTCACCACAGCCAAGTCCGAGGGTTGTACACCGCCTTCTCAATGGTAGCAGGTCAGGAAGGAGCTCTCTCTCCATCAGCCCTTCAGTGTGAAGTGCTCTGCGCAGCTGTCAATCTCCACTGTAGAGCTGCCACTTTTGGCACTGGCTCTGCCACTTTCGACGTTGGCTTCGCCCACTTTTGCCACACCATTCACCAGCTGTTACAGCTCTGCCTAGAGGTAACCATCTGCAGCATGTAGCAGGACCTGGCTCCCTCTCTGGCGTCAACCCCTTCCCCCCTTGTGCCTGGCATTATGTCTTCAACATAATGTTTACAGCAAGGCCAGCGATGTCACAGAGGGAGAGTGAGCATGGGAGGGAGGGAACACCAGTCTGGCTGCCAGCTCTTTTATACCCTTGAGTGATGTAAGGCCCCACCCACTGGCAATCACCCCATCTCACTCTGGGTGACAGGCCCATCCCAGTGGCAATCACTCCATTGGGTGATTGACAGCTAGGAGAGAGAGGAGTTGCTAGAATGTTCCCTCAGTCTCTGGCCACCATTATGTATATACAGTACATACATTTTAATGGTACGTATCAGTTAAGTGTAAATAAAAAAAGTATTAATATGACATTTAAAAAAAAAAGTATATATATATATATATATATATATATATATTTATAATCCTCTGATGTGTAAATACATTAAATTAACCATTTATAAATATATATTTCACATTTGTTTCTCTCAGTATAGAGTTATTACTTTAATTACAGCAACTTTTACCTCACATAAAGCACTTTAACTCATTAATCAGGATTACATTAATTAAAATATTCTAAGATTTTAACATTGTTGACTACTTGTGCTTGCCACTTGGCACACTAATCTGATTGCCTCTGACTTTTAAAACATGTTCATAGGTACCCCTTTTTTCTTCCATCTAAGAGTAATGAATGTATGGATCTGGCAATAAATTGACTATACCCAATGCTGTATTTTTTTTTAATTTTGGCAGTATTATGGCCTACCACAGATATCATCGTATGTGAATGAGTTTTGATGAAAGACTTCAGAATTGACGGATATATCCTTATACTATGGTATACCATATTGTGGATTTTCAGGAAAAATCTATCACATCAAGTTATAAATAAACTAGTAATCGAATGGCTAATTTAGAAGTGGGAAATGGGACATGATAGCGTGAAATACATTTTAACTGCTTTGTGAACACTGCTGCCACCAGCTGAGACTACAATGTTAGGTCACTTAATAAGAAAAATGTGGTCTATGCCATAGGTGTCACTCTTAGTTATATTTGTTATATTTGTGCCACCCCTCTGAGTTTTGTATGGGGTCCCCTTAACTAAGTTTTTATCATAAGTGCCCATGGTTTTATTTTTACACACACACACACACACACACACACACACACACACACACACACACACACACACACACACACACACACTATTTATGTCAGAACTCTGGTATTTTTTGAACCCAAGTATCTCTTTAGGAATATTTATTGAAAATTTGCATGGAAGAATTATTGCAATTGGATTAAACTTAAAACAGGGAGCCGAAGAAACAACTGGAACAGTAGTCAGAACTTGGAAACAGTTATACTTACATAGAAACATAGAATTTGACGGCAGATAAGAACCACTTGGTCCATCTAGTCTTCGTCTTTTTTTATCCTTTAGGCAATCTCAACCCTTTTTGAACCTTAATTCTCTGTAAGGATATTCATATGCCTATCTCAAGCATGTTTAAATTGCTCTACAGTATTAGTCTCTACCACCTCTGATGGGAGGCTATTCCACATATCCACTACCCTTTCTGTGAAGTAATTTTTTCTTAAATTTCCCCTGAACCTCCCCTCCTTCAGTCTCAGTGTATGTCCTCGAGTTCTAATACTTCTCTTCCTGTGAAGAATGTTTCCCTCCTGAACTTTGTTAAGACCTTTGATATATTTGAAAGTTTCTATAATGTCCCCCCTTTCCCTTCTCTCCTCCAAACTATACATGTTAAGATCTTTTAGCCTTTCCAGGTAAGTTTTGTGATGTAGGCCATGCACCATTTTAGTTGCCCTTCTTTGTACACTTTCTAATGTATTTATATCCTTCTGGAGATATGGTCTCCAGAACTGGACACAGTATTCCAGATGGGCTGTACCAATTACCTATACAGTGGCATTATCACTTCTTTTTTCCTGCTACTGATTCCTCTCCCTATGCAACCAAGCATCTGACTTGCTTTTCTCATTGCTTTGTTGCATTGCTTTCCTGCCTTCAAGTTACTTGAAATAGTGACTCCTAAATCCCTTTCCTCCTCAGTAGTTTCCATTATAGTACCTTTGATACTATATTTAGCCTTTGGGTTTTTGAGACCCAAGTGCATGATTTTGCATTTTTTAGCATTAAACTGTAGTTGCCACATTCTTGACCATTTCTCAAGCCTACCTAGGTCATCAATTAATTGTTTTACCCCTCCCGGTGTGTCTACCCTGTTGCATATATTTGTATCATATGCAAAAAAGCATACTTTCCCTTCAATACCATTTGCAATATCACCAACAAAGATATTAAAGAGAACTGAACCAAGTACAGATCCCTGGGGTACTCCACTGGTAACATTTCCCTCAATAGATTGCACTTCATTTACTACAACTGTCTGTTTCCTATCCTGCAACCAGGTTCTTATCCATTTAATTGTTTTATAATCCACTCCCACGCTTTCAAGTTTATTTAGCAGTCTGCGATGTGGGACAGTGTCAAATGCCTTACTAAAGTCTAGATATGCTACATCTACAGCTCCCCCTTGATCTATTATTTTCATCACAGATTCAAAAAAGTCAATAAGATTTGTTTGGCATGATCTCCCACCAGTAAATCCATGCTGTTTTGGATCCTGCAAGTTGTTCGATTTAAGATATTCCACAACTCCTTCTTTTAATAGTTTTTCCATTACTTTCCCTACTATTGATGTAAGGCTTACTGGTCTGTAGTTACTTGCTTCTTCCTAGCTTCCACTTTTGTGCAGTGGAACTACATTTGCTCTTTTTCAGTCCTCTGGAATGTCACCTGTATTTAGTGACTGGTTAAATAATTCTGATAAAGGTGTAACCAGCACATCTTTTAGCTCTTTGAGTATCCTTGGGTGTATCCCATCTGGTCCCATTGATTTATCCACTTTTAGTTTTTAAAGTTCTGTTAGGACCTTCTCCTCTGTAAATGTACTTTCATATACCTTATTTTTATGAATGTCGTTGCAACATCCCTTCTTCTGTAGTAAATACTGAGCAAAAATAATTATTTAGGTGATCTGCTATTGCCTTGTCTCCCTCCACCAAATGCTCACTCTCTGTCGTAAGTCTCATTATTCCTCCATTTGATTTTTTCCTTTCACTTATATACTTAAAAAAAGTTTTGCCCACTTTATCTACGGACTGGGCCATTTTCTCCTCAGCTTCTGCTTTTGCACGTCTGATCACTTTCTTGGCATCCTTCCATCTGCCAAGATGCACCTCTTTGTCGTTATTATTTTGAGTCTGTTTGCATTTCCTAAAAGCCATCTTTTTTGTTTTCACACTAGTTGATACTTATTTTGTGAATCACACTGGCTTCCTTTTCCTGGTGCTTTTCCTAACCCTTTTGATACAAAGGTCTGTGGCACTTAGTATTGCACTTTTCAGTTTTCCCTACCTCTCCTGCACTCCTTCCAAGTTCCTCCAGTCCGCAAATGAATCACTTAAACATCTCCCCATTTTTGCAAAGTCAGTATTTCTAAAATCCAGCACCTTTGTTTTTGTGTGACAGGAGTTGGATCCTGTCTTTATACTAAACCATACTGCTTGATGATCACTGGATCCCAGGTGCTCAACCACATATATGTCGGATATCCTATCACCAATTGTAAGAATTAAATCTAATATTGAGTCTTTGTGAGTGGGCTCCCTCACCAATTGCTTGGCTCTGTGGACTTGTCTCTTCCAAGTGCTGCTTGGACTTCTAAGTGTGAGTTTTAAACAGCAAAAAGGTGAGTTAGAATACAGAAAAAGGTGAGTTTTATAATACACAATCAGGAACACACATTTGCAGTACCATTAAATTTCTGGTGAGGCTGCAAGGGGCTGACCTTGTGAGTGAGTGAGTGAGTGAGTGAGTGAGAGGGTCTCTTACTTGGAGTAGCAGAGGGGCTGTGATTGTGCGTGTGTGAGGGGCTTTTTTTTTTTCTCTCTTTTTTTATTAGCAGGAGCTGGAAGACGAGTGAAAAGGAGGTGCAGTGAGCTGGAACAACTGCAACTGCTAAGTGGAGTATAGGTGCCGCAGGAGAGAGTACTACGGCTGCATAAAAGTGAAGGACCAAGAACCGCACAAAGATAGATAAGTATAAGCCAGCTTAATTTATTGTATAAGTGAGATTGCTTGTCTTCTACTTTTTATTTTTGCTGCTTTTTCTGTGAGAGTAACAGGGAGTTAGACCTTACAAACAATATGGGAGGGGCTGTGATTGAGGACCTCACTCAGTGCATGTCGTGCAAGATGTATGCACACCTGGAGCTACTGGCCCAGTGTGATTACATCTGCACGAGGTGTGTGCGAACTGTTGCCCTGGAAGCCCAGGTAACTGATCTAGAGCAAACCGTTACGCGACTGAGGGGGATTCACAATCTCGAGCGTAGTTTAGACAGAATGGTGGAGGAGTTGCGGGAGGGGTCACTGGTAGAAGGGGATAATGATCAGGTAGCCAGTTGGGTCACAGTTAGAAGGAAGAAAAAGAGGGGGAGGCACGACATCTCCGAACTATCAAACCCGAACAAATTTGCCCGATTGGACGAGGAATCGGAGGATGATAGTGAAGAAATGACGGTGCCGGAGGAGACTGCTCCCTCTAGCATCCAGAGGTGCGGTCCCTCTGGTGCGGTTGGGATAAAAGATAGAGAGGTACCTAGTCAGATGATGGTGGTAGGGGATTCTATCATCAGGAAGGCAGATAGGGCAATCTGCTACCGGGACCGTGATCGCCGTACAGTCTGTTGTCTCCCGGGTGCTCGGGTACGGAACATCGCGGACCGGGTAGATAGATTGTTGGGAGGGGCTGGCAAAGACCCGGCGGTCTTAGTGCACGTTGGCACCAATAACAAAGTTAGCGGAAGGTGGGATGTCCTTAAGAAAGACTATAGGGACTTAGGAAAGAAACTGAAGGCAAGGACATCTAAGGTAATATTCTCAGAATTATTACCTGTGCCACGTGCTAGTCCAGGGAGGCAGAGGGAGGTTAGGGAGGTAAATGTGTGGCTTAGAGATTGGTGCAGGAAAGAGGGGTTTGTGTTCCTGGAACACTGGGCGGACTTCTCAGTCAGGCGCCATCTCTTTTGTCGTGACGGATTGCACCTGACTGAGGAGGGGGCAGCGGTGCTGGGGGGAAGGATGGTTAGAAGGTTGGAGGAGATTTTAAACTAGGAGCCTGGGGGGAGGGTTTAGCTAGAAACGACGGGTCATGCAGTGAGAATAGTGGGGATGGCGGTAGTAAACAAAATGGGGGAGAAGTTGGGGGGAGGGTAAGAGCAGGCGGTAAGGTTACTAACATGGGTACTAAAAGGGATTTTACCAAAGCACTAACCAATGACGATTACAAGTCATCCTTGCTACATAAGGTGAAAGATGTCCCTAACGCAAGGGAAAATACTTATCTTAGTTGTATATATGTAAACGCCAGAAGCATTACTGGTAAAAAGGGTGAACTAGAAATACTAGCAGCAAGCAAACAGTATGATATTATAGGCATTACTGAAACTTGGTGGGATGAATCTCATGATTGGACAGTCAATCTAGTGGGCTATACACTGTTTAGGAGAGACAGACTAAATAAAAAGGGTGGAGGGGTGTGTCTTTACGTAAAGCCGTTTTTAAAACCTAATATATGGGAAGATATTCAGGAGGGGACTGTAGACACTGTCGAGACATTATGGGTAGAAATTGCATGCGGGGAAAAAGGAACAAAAAAGTTAGTATTGGGTGTATGCTATAGGCCGCCTGGTATCAACGCATCTGATGATGAATTGTTACTAAAGCAAATTGAAAGAGCAGCAGGAGTAGGAGACATAGTAGTGATGGGAGATTTTAACTATCCAGAGATAAACTGGAAAAACGATTCATGTGATACTGCTAGGGGCAATATGTTTTTAAACACACTTAATGATAACTACTTAGTCCAACTAATTGAGGAACCAACTAGGTACAATGCAATCTTAGACCTGGTATTAACAAACAATGGGAATTTGGTATCTGGTATTATAGTAGGGGAACCCATAGGAAACAGCGACCACAATATGGTCACATTCAATATCAGTTTCTATAAACAGCCCTATACTGGCTCAACTAGGACTTTAAACTTTAGCAAAGCAAATTTTGAAAAGATGAGGGTATTTTTCAGGGATATTGAATGGGAAGGTTTGTTTTTAAGAAAAAATACTACGGAGAAATGGGAGGTACTAAAATTCCTGCTAGCTAAAAATACACTCAAATGTATTCCTATGAGTAGCAAAAAAAGGAATAAAAATCATAAACCGATGTGGCTTAACAAAAAGATTAAGGAACTTATGGACAAGAAAAGGCGAGCATTTAAAAAATATAAATCTGACGGGGAAGCAGAGTCATTTCAGCACTATTAGGAATGTAACAAAATTTGCAAAAAGGAAATAAGAGCGGCTAAAGTAGAAACTGAAAAACTAGTAGCAAAGGAAAGCAACGCGAATCCCAAAAAATTCTTTAAATACATTAATAGCAAGAGATTAAAGAAGGAGAGTATAAGCCCTTTAAAAGACAAGTTGGAGTCTTAAGCAAAAATGATAATGACATAGCGGACACACTAAATGAGTTTTTTTCAACAGTATTCACTCGTGAGGACCCAATTCAGGGACTAACGCACAATCTCAATAATGAGAATATCACACTGATAGGTACTTATTTAAGCGAGGAAGTAGTCTGTGACCGATTAAAACATTTAAAGATTAATAGATCACCAGGGCCCGATGGTATTCATCCAAGGGTTCTAATGGAGCTTCACTCTGAACTGGCAAAACCGCTATCTTTGATCTTTAAGGATTCAGTTATATCAGGTATGGTTCCCAAAGACTGGCGTATAGCGGAAGTAGTGCCTATATTCAAAAAGGGAAGTAAAGCTGAACCAGGTAATTATAGACCAGTTAGTCTTACATCTATAGTGGGGAAAGTATTGGAAGGTATTCTAAGAGATAGTATTCAGAAGTTCCTTGAAACCAATAAGGTCATTAAAAGGAATCAACATGGGTTTATGAAGGACAGATCCTGTCAAACCAACTTACTTAGCTTTTATGAAACAGTAAGCGCAAACCTAGATCAGGGTAAAGACGTGGATGTAATCTTTTTAGACTTTGCCAAAGCATTCGATACTGTACCACACATGAGACTTATCTACAAGCTACAAGAATCAGGGCTAGGAAGCACAATATGCACTTGGGTCAAAAACTGGTTAGATAATAGGAAGCAGCGCGTTGTGGTTAATGGATCTTTTTCAACTTGGACTGAAGTGCTAAGTGGTGTGCCGCAAGGCTCAGTATTAGGACTGCTATTGTTCAATATTTTCATTAACGACCTAACAGAAGGTCTAGAGAGCATGGTGTCAATTTTTGCAGATGATACCAAATTGTGTAAGGCTATAAATACAGAGGAGGATGCCAAGTCTCTTCAGAACGACTTAGTTAAATTAGAAGCATGGGCAGCCAAATAGAGAATGCGCTTCAACACAGACAAGTGTAAGGTAATGCACTGTGGTAACAAGAACATAAATTACACCTACCTACTAAATGGGGTAAAATTAGGGGATTCTGTACTGGAAAAGGACTTAGGTGTCCTCATAGATAGCAAGCTAAGCAGTAGTACCCAAAGTAGGACTGCAGCAAAGAAGGCTAATAAGATATTAGCATGCATAAAACGGGGTATTGATGCTAGGGACGAGAGTATTATACTCCCGTTATATAAATCACTAGTGAGGCCACACCTTGAATACTGTGTACAATTCTGGGCACCGTACTACAAAAAGGATATCCTGGAGCTTGAAAAGGTACAGAAGAGGGCGACCAAACTAATTAAGGGCATGGAGACGATGGAATACAAGGAAAGGCTTGAAAGACTAGGCATGTTTACATTGGAAAAGCGGAGACTAAGAGGGGATATGATCAACATCTACAAATATATAAGGGGACAATACACAGAGCTTGCGCGGGACCTGTTTTTGGTTAGATCAACACAGAGGACTCGTGGACACTCGCTCAGGTTAGAGGAGAGGAGATTCCGCACAATACGGTGTAAAGGCCTTTTCACGGTAAGGACAATACGTGTTTGGAATTCCCTGCCCGAGGGAGTTGTAATGGCGGAATCTGTCAACACCTTTAAGAATGGGTTAGTTAAATTCCTAATGGATAAGGATATCCAGGGGTATGGTGCATAGTCATGCATTATAGTTACTATAAATAGGGATAAAATGTAATGGCTGACAGCAGCATCAGTCAGAAATTTTAGTCAAATCATCATGCATAGGAGACCACAAATAGGTTGAACTCGATGGACAATTGTCTTTTTTCAACCTCAGATACTATGTAGATGCTCCCTGTAAGGAATGTAGAAATTTGCCACTTATAGCTGAACTTGCAAAAGACCCCTCCCAATTGACATCAGGTAAATTAAAGTCTCCCATGATTATGACTTCTCCCTTTACTTTAAAGCCATTTTAGTGATGTCCAACAATAGGTTCCTGTCCAAATCCTGCCCATGGCCTGGTGGTCTATAGATCACCCCAATGCGAATAATGTCCTTCTCTCCAGTTTCTATGGTGACCCAAAGGGCCTCAGTTTTGTCTTCAATATTTTGTATTAAAGTAGCATTTATGCTTTTTTTCACGTACATTGCTACACCTCCTCCTATTCCTCCTATTCTATCCTTCCTAAATAAATTGTATCCTGGTATAGCTACAGTATGTCCCAGTCATGATTCTCGTTGCACCATGACTCTGTAATTGCCACAAAATCCAGGTTATCCCTTATCATTATCGCAATTAGCGCTGCAATTTTGTCTCCTAAGCTCCTAGCATTTGCACACATAGCTTTAAGAATTTTGTCTGTGCATCTGTTATTAGTAGCCATGTCCAGACCGTACAAAATAAATGACAAGTTTAAAGTTGAAATTACCTGTTTGGTGATGTTGCTCAGTGTTCCATTTTTTTTTTCAGGAATCACACTCTGTCCTTTACACCATGACTACACCTCCATAAATGTAAAGATATAGGGCCTAATTCTGAGTTGATCGCAGCAGCAAATATGTTAGCAATTTGGCAAAACCATGTGCACTGCAGGAGGGACAGATATAACATGTGCAGAGAGAGTTAGATTTGGGTGGGGTGTATTCAAACTGAAATCTAACTTGCAGTGTAAAAATAAAGCAGCCAGTATTTACCCTGCACAGAAACAAAATAACCCACCCAAATCTAACTCTCTCTGCAAATGTTATATCTGCTCCCCCTGCAGTGCACATGGTTTTGCCCAATTGCTAACAAACTTGCTGCTGCGATCAACTCAGAATTACCCCCATAGTACACCTGTCCACAAATGGCCAAATGATCAAAGGAGGTAAACACCAGAGAGCATGCAATAATAAACTATGTTTCACTGTGCAACTTCCCCACACATGCAATGCCAATTACAAACCAATCATTACATCAAAAAACATACATGAGTTTGTATAAGAGAGAAGATTGGGGATGTCTTTTCATAGTTTAAAAAGACAGATAACATTGGTACAGGTGAGAGTTCAGATGTTTTTGGTAAGCTATAGACATAAATTTGAGTAGTTGCAGATTAAGTGGAACAGTCTTGCAGCATTCCTAACACAGATTTAAGTTATAAGTATATGGGTTACTCAGGCTTGAGTAGTTTGATGTGTAGAGGAATTGGACTCACATTTGTTTGAAAGCTGTCCTTCAGTGGTCCAGATTGTGGATTGATTGATTGATTGATTGATTGATTGTTGTCCTTCTGTTTTCCTTTGGTTTAAAGTTGGTGAAACGCTGAAATTATGTTTAAACTTGTAGTTATCCTTTGAATAATGTCCTTTGAATGAATGGCCACAAGCCTACGGCACAAGCCTTCCTGATGCTCTTTAAGTACTTGAACTGGACTGGAACTGAAGAGACAGCTGGAACTGAAGTCAGCCTGGGAGATGATGTACTTGAACCAGGCTGGAACTGGAGAGACAGATGGAACTGGAGACAGCCTGCAAGCTGATATACAGTACTTTAACCAGACTGGAACCGGTGAGATAGCTGGAACTGCAGTTTACATAAGTAGACACTGGATGGATTGCTCTGGGACTGGAATAGCAACACACTCTAGGAGAGAAAACGTAGCTCATGGAATCACAGTACATGTGCAAGTACTTAGTGCTGGAAACATTGAGCTGGCACTGCTGCTGGAATCACAATACAGGTGCATGTACTTAGTGCTGGAAACACAGTGCTGGCAATGCTGCTGGAGTCTTAGTGCAGATTAAATAGTTGGAGCTGAATCACAGTGCTGGTTATACTGCTGGAACTTGGAAATGTTGGTAATAAACAGGACAACAGGAACATGAGATGAACACTGGAGATCTGAGCCTGACTGCAGCTGAGATAGTGACGTTGTTCTGGGAAATTTGCTAGAGCTCTGTATTGCCCTTTCATCCCCCTTGCTGGTTGGACAGCTGAGGCTTGTGACTAACCAATGCTTGTGGTTGGAGGACTTGCGATCAGCTGATCCCCAACAACATGGCAGCGCCCATGGCAATGGGTGGCCAGACCAAGGTTTAGGGGTACCGGAACAAGTGCAGCAAGAGGCAGAATGAAGGGCACACTGGTATGGCATGAGATGCTAAGTCCCAGTTTCTGACAATTTATATATATTAATGCATATACAGTATACAGTACAGTTGATAGTTGACAATATGAATTAACATATTCAAACATTGATCAAACCTTTGTCCAACTATATATATATATATATATATACAGATGGGTCCACAGTTTTCTTGGCTAGTTTGCTGCACCTAGGCACAACATGGTTTATTAACATAAACCTTTCATCTGTTGTTCTCAGCTGCAGTACAATACTGTTATGATTCCAGCACTCTGGTCTGAGGTGGTCCTATTGCAAGGACCGGAGCACTGGAACGGAATGCTGGGGAAGGGAGCAGAATAGAAAGTAGCCCCTGGCGCCCTAACTCCGTTGTCTCGCCCGTGTGGTCAGAAATCCCCTGCGAGACTATGGTTGCTTGAGCCCATGGCAGCCGCGTTTGAAGGGCGGATTATGTCTGCCCAACTCCGATGCCCCCTCAGGTCTTAATGGGAGACAAAGGGAAATCCGAGACAGGGTGATAACAAGGGGCCCTCTGACTAAACAACCAGGCCAGGGGCTACAAGCTAACTGACTAAACCTGAGGTATGTGCGGTAACCCGCCAGGGAAAAGGACAACCAAAATCAACTAGTCCGTACTCCTACCCAGCACCGCTGGATACCAGAGTGGATCTGTGGGAGCGGAATCCTCCGCAAAAGCTCCGGAACACAAATAATAAATGATAAATAATTAAGCGGCCCAAGCCGCAACACACGGCTACGCCGTGACTCACGAACACCACTGGATGTTCAAAGGTGCTCAGTCAGGACTCCAGGAACAGATGACGACTTCCGAGTACAGGACAACTGAGAACAGGAACGACCGGATACAGCAGGACTGGAAACACTTTCAGCAAACAGATTCAGCATTCAGGAAGCTATTACCGGCGTCTGTGAGAAGCCCAGGAAGTGTATTTAACAGGAAGTCCTCCAATCAGCTGTTTGGAGGCTGATTGGATTAAATGCCATACAGCTGCCAAGCTGCATGGCCAGGAAAACAGACATCTCATTATTTAAATTGAACCCAGCAACGGGGAGCGCAGTCCGTAAGTGGCGTCCCCGTTGCTAGGGTCCGTGCGGCTCCGTGCGCCCGGCGTCTAGCGTTTCCAGGGAGCCGGCGGCTGTACGCGCACGGCGTCCCTGGTTGCTAGGCGCCGGGCCGCAGCGACGAGCGGACCCCGGCGCCTAACAAATACAGAGAACAATACAGCAGGGGATTAAGTCATTACAGCAGGGATTAAATCCGACTGCCCAGTCTCAGTTAATCCTATTAAAGGTCAAGATAAACATGCACCCATCTGTATATATATATATATATATATATATACCAAATAAATACTCTGCCTCTGCGCTAACTGGTATACTTAGTAAGGACTGTCACCTTAAATAAAACCAAGGGAAATTTAATGAAGGCAGCCTGATTCAACTAAGTCCCCTGTTAGACGGAACTAGAAATAGAAATATACAACAATAGGAGAATCGGCGCCAGGGGGTCGTATCAACTCCCAATTTTTTAACCCTTGAATGGTTAACGATGTTTAAAACAAAGTAATAACATGTTCCAACATATAAAATTTATTAAAAGACATAATAACTTCAAAATCAATATTGATACATAGGAGATGTGTTATTCCACACTTTAAGCAGTATGACTCTTAGCATTGAATACAATTGTAGGTGATTGACAACAGTCACCTCCTTCTCCTTATAGTTGGTTCAGAGATAACATCACAATACAGATAATCCAACGCATTTCGTCTTATACAAAAGACTTCATCAGGGGTACATCTATAATTGCAGAAGAATTTATCAAAACTAAATACAATAAAAGATCTAGACTAGAATAATACATTCCATTAAAACATGAAAGGAACATGTAATTATACAAAATATGTCCGAGCAGACAGAGGGCAACAACAAAAAAAGGAAGAAAGAACATAATGATGGTGTCTTGGGTCATACCTCGAATGACTGGAACGTACAGTTGTTTATACGAACAGTAAAATACGATAAGACTCGTTCATACGTGCTTGGTGGGAAATCCCATATATCACCGGGGCTTTCTGGTATACAACCAGTTTGGCCTAATTAAGAAATATTGATCTGATCAAGTATGCTGGGCTATAACATTATACATTAAATAGGAAAATATCAAAAATATCAAAGTGTCACCTCACGTACCTTATAGTGAGAAAACTTGTAATAGAAAAATTCGGATACCCAGGTACAGAAAAATCATTTAGATAGGGAACCTGATGAATTCATATTAGGGCAAATAATTAATGAATGCATATCGTTATATAATTGATTAATTAATGATGTTAATTCAAATAGCAGATGGTTAACACATCTTTTTGTGGAACCTCATCAAATTACAAGGCTGTCCCTATAACAGGGGTATTCCACATGAACAGAAAATTAGTGCCCCATCAGTATCTATATTGCTGCTAGGGGATACTATTATTACTAATGACCACTTTATATCAGGAATAAACAACTCTAACAAATCATACAAACAGAGCTGTGCTCTCAATTGTCAAAGTAAAAGTGCAAATCTGCAAAACCAGACACTAAGAGTACTGGGATAAAATGTCACAGATAAACCTATGTGCACATGAGCACACATCAATAAGCTCTTCGTTATCATATTTTAGGGAAGAAATATAAATCAGTGAATCTAGACACTGAGAACACTAGAATACAAAGTTCTGTTTAAAGTGTTATTATACATTTTATATGTTTTTTTGTAACCTTTTTTGCTTAAGTCCATGGAGTGCCGCCTTATTTCCTTCGCTGCTAACACCTGAGCCACAGGTGGGGAAGGATATCTCCTCTGCATTACTATTAGGAGGGCACCCTGGCATTTATCTATTATTGTTTTTGGAGTGCCGGAAGTTCTTTGCTTCATATATATATATATATATATATATATATATATATATATATATATATATTGAAATCTTATGCATCCTACGTGCTTGAGAGTCTTTTCTTACCTACAGTATAAGGCAGTTTCTCTTCAATGGTTGCTTGAGCCCATGGCAGCTGCGTTTGAAGGGCGGATTATGTCTGCCCAACTCCGATGCCCCCTCAGGTCTTAATGGGAGACAAAGGGAAATCCGAGACAGGGTGATAACAAGGGGCCCTCTGACTAAACAACCAGGCCAGGGGCTACAAGCTAACTATAGAAACAAAAAAGTGGAAGGACAGCGCTTACCGCTGACTGATGGACCAAGCTGCTAGAGAAATAAAAGGGGGAATCCACTTATTCCCTATATTTATTATGAAACCAAGAGAAAAAAATCTCCAAGCGCTCTGGTATCAGATATTGACACTTCTAGTAAATTGATAAACAAAGCATATGTATAGTGGATATTTTATTAAAATTTAAGCAATCAAAAAGGTACACATTAATTCCTTTCTATAAAGAATGAATAAAAAATATGAATAAAAATATATTGTGTGAGTCCTAATACCGGTATACTAACATTTAAACAATACAACATGCAACATTTAGCATATAATTGGATTGGGTGTCTCCACAGAGTTTTCCACTTAAAGGGTAATTAATCCTTTAGTATATGCTCAATAGTGGATCATAAGCTGTTTAAATGTCCTTATTTTAGAATCTGGTTATCACTAAGGCAATTCTCTTCAGATGTTCATTTATGTGGGCAGAAAGTCACTTTATTCAAGTTGAATATCGCCTCCACTTACTTGTATTTCCATATGTGTCAGGGAGCACAAAGCATGTGATGTCTGCCGGCAGACGCAGTGAGGTGCTCTAGTATCGACTAGTTTCGCCTGTCTTGCAGGCTTCATCAGGATAACCGAGTGCATCCTCTATCCTGCTTTTAATGCTCCCTCTGACAGCCGTTCCCATGGAGACAGATAGATACTTCCGCCCCTCTGATTCCGGTTTCCATGGGGACGGATAAACATTTCCGCCCCTCACTTTGCGGTTCCCATGGAGACGGATTAGCACTTCCGTTCCTCGTCTGGTCGGACTCTTGGCTTCCGCCCTTCGTTGTCTTCACTGTAACAGCTATGGTGGTTCGTAGGGCACTTCCGCCCTTCTCCTGGCGGTTTCCATGGAGACTGATCAGCACTTCTCCTGGCGGTTTCCATGGAGACGGATCGACACTTCCGTTTCTTCGTCTCACTTATAACCTCAATATAGCCGTTTCTGCAGAGATTTGAAGCACATTTGTCCTCCATCAGTGATTCCCATGGAGACGGATCAACACTTACATTCTTGTTCTCTATTGTATTTTGGTTACCGCCCATTGTTTTGATCTTCCAAAGCGTTTTCACTTTTCACTTTTTGTTATTATTATCCGCCTTTATTTCAGTTTGGTATATAAACGCAGCTTCGATCCTTCTTTTCCCGGCAGTTAATCCTCTCTTAGTTAGGAAATACATTTACCCCTTATTTTTAATATATACACACAGACAAAACATACAACATTAATGACAGTGACTTAATTTTATTTAAGAATAAATTAAAAATAATATTAATACGACCAATTCATTCTTATTTCTCTTTCAAGAATGGATGGAGGTCCCAATCAGCATTGAGGCCTCCCGGTATTAATGTTTCTAGATTAAAAATCATTCTTGCTTCTTCCTTTAATAGCAAATCATTCCAGTTGCCACCTCTCCAGGGTTTCTTAATCATCTTAATACCTATAAACGTTATACCTGAGGGGTCACTATTATGTTTCTTAGTAAAATGTTCTGGAATACTATGGTGTTCCATGTTCTTCCTTATATTGTTTAAATGCTCGTTAATTCTAACATAAAATTAAGTCACTGTCATTAATGTTGTATGTTTTGTCTGTGTGTATATATTAAAAATAAGGGGTAAATGTATTTCCTAACTAAGAGGAAACTATATCAGAAACGGCTATATTGAGGTTATAAGTGAGACGAAGAAACGGAAGTGTCGATCCGTCTCCATGGAAACCGCCAGGAGAAGTGCTGATCAGTCTCCATGGAAACCGCCAGGAGAAGGGCGGAAGTGCCCTACGAACCACCATAGCTGTTACAGTGAAGACAACGAAGGGCGGAAGCCAAGAGTCCGACCAGACGAGGAACGGAAGTGCTAATCCGTCTCCATGGGAACCGCAAAGTGAGGGGCGGAAATGTTTATCCGTCCCCATGGAAACCGGAATCAGAGGGGCGGAAGTATCTATCTGTCTCCATGGGAACGGCTGTCAGAGGGAGCATTAAAAGCAGGATAGAGGATGCACTCGGTTATCCTGATGAAGCCTGCAAGACAGGCGAAACTAGTCGATACTAGAGCACCTCACTGCGTCTGCCGGCAGACATCACATGCTTTGTGCTCCCTGACACATATGGAAATACAAGTAAGTGGAGGCGATATTCAACTTGAATAAAGTGACTTTCTGCCCACATAAATGAACATCTGAAGAGAATTGCCTTAGTGATAACCAGATTCTAAAATAAGGACATTTAAACAGCTTATGATCCACTATTGAGCATATACTAAAGGATTAATTACCCTTTAAGTGGAAAACTCTGTGGAGACACCCAATCCAATTATATGCTAAATGTTGCATGTTGTATTGTTTAAATGTTAGTATACCGGTATTAGGACTCACACAATATATTTTTATTCATATTTTTTATTCATTCTTTATAGAAAGGAATTAATGTGTACCTTTTTGATTGCTTAAATTTTAATAAAATATCCACTATACATATGCTTTGTTTATCAATTTACTAGAAGTGTCAATATCTGATACCAGAGCGCTTGGAGATTTTTTTCTCTTGGCTACAAGCTAACTGACTAAACCTGAGGTATGTGCGGTAACCCGCCAGGGAAAAGGACAACCAAAATCCACTAGTCCGTACTCCTACCCAGCACCGCTGGATACCAGAGTGGATCTGTGGGAGCGGAATCCTCCGCAAAAGCTCCGGAACACAAATAATAAATGATAAATAATTAAGCGGCCCAAGCCGCAACACACGGCTACGCCGTGACTCACGAACACCACTGGATGTTCAAAGGTGCTCAGTCAGGACTCCAGGAACAGATGACGACTTCCGAGTACAGGACAACTGAGAACAGGAACGACCGGATACAGCAGGACTGGAAACACTTTCAGCAAACAGATTCAGCATTCAGGAAGCTATTACCGGCGTCTGTGAGAAGCCCAGGAAGTGTATTTAACAGGGAGTCCTCCAATCAGCTGTTTGGAGGCTGATTGGATTAAATGCCATACAGCTGCCAAGCTGCATGGCCAGGAAAACAGACATCTCATTATTTAAATTGAACCCAGCAACGGGGAACGCAGTCCGTAAGTGGCGTCCCCGTTGCTAGGGTCCGTGCGGCTCCGTGCGCCCGGCGTCTAGCGTTGCCAGGGAGCCGGCGGCTGTACGCGCACGCCGTCCCTGGTTGCTAGGCGCCGGGCCGCAGCGACGAGCGGACCCCGGCGCCTAACAGTACCCCCCCCTTGAGGAGGGGTCAAGGAACCCCTAAAGCCAGGTTTCCGAGGAAATTCCCGAAAAAATGCCCTCTTGAGCCTCGGGGCATGGAGATCCTTATCCAGGACCCAAGACCTTTCTTCTGGACGATAGCCTCTCCAGTGCACCAGAAAATAAAGCCGACCCCGGGACAATTTGGAATCGAGAACCTTCTCTACCAAGAACTCCTGATGACCCTGTACATCTACTGGTGATTTCCCCTGAGAGATCTTCCGAGGAAATCTACTGGATGAAACGTATGGTTTCAACAGGGAGCAATGGAACGTATTTCCGATCCGGAGAGCTCTTGGTAAACGTAACCGGAAAGCAACTGGATTGATTTTTTTAATAATATGAAATGGTCCAATAAATTTGGGGCCCAATCTAGCTGAGGTTTGTCGAAGTTTAATGTTACGAGTCGACAACCATACCCTATCTCCCACCTTAAAAGTGCAAGGCTGCCGGAGCCTGTCAGAAAAATTTTTCTCTCGAAATGCCGCTTTTCTGAGAGCAAGGTGCACTTTTCTCCAAATGAGTCTGAGATGAGAGGTTAAGGTTAGCGAGGAGACAGAGGAATGTTGAAAAAAAGAATTAGCTCTGGGGTGAAAACCAAAAACTGAAAAGAATGGAGACACATTAGTGGAGGAATGACAAGAATTGTTGTACGCAAACTCCGCCAAAGGAAGAAACTCGGACCAATCATTCAGGAGTTTGGCTGAGTACAAACGCAAATACTGTTTTAATGATTGATTAACTCGCTCGGTCTGCCCGTTGGATTGGGGATGGTAGCCGGACGTTAAAGACAATTTCATCTTTAATGAGGCACAAAAAGACTTCCAAAATTGTGCAATGAATTGTGGACCCCGATCAGAAACAATATCAGTGGGTAACCCATGAAGTCTGAAAACATGGCGGAGAAACAAAACTGCCAATCCCTGGGCAGATGGCAGTCGGGGAAGAGCAATGAAATGGGCCATCTTGCTAAAACGGTCCACTACCACCCATATGACTCGGAATCCGGCTGACAGAGGGAGGTCTACCACAAAATCCATGGAAATATGAGACCATGGCCTGAGAGGAACATTTAAGGGCATAAGTTGCCCGATAGGCAAGGAACGGGGAACTTTATGCTGTGCACAGACCTGACAAGAAAAAACAAACTCCTTAATGTCTTTAGAAAGACCAGGCCACCATACTGAGCGGGAGACTAATTCCAAAGTCTTAGAGATCCCCGGATGCCCGGCAACTTTGCTATCGTGAAACTCAGTCAAAACAGTAGCTCTCAAAAACTCAGGGACATAAAGACGACCAGCAGGAGTATTCCCAGGAGCTTGATGTTGAAGCTGCTTTAACTGGGTAAATAAATCTTGTGTGAGGCCTGCCCAAATGGCTGAAGACGGAAGTATGGGAGTAACAGGACTGTTATTATGAACTGGAAGAAAACTGCGTGACAGGGCATCCGCCTTGGTATTCTTGGAACCAGGCCTGAAGGTGATAATAAACTTGAAACGAGTAAAAAATAAAGCCCAACGAGCCTGCCGGGCATTCAGCCGCTTAGCTGATTCGATGTACTGAAGATTTTTGTGGTCAGTCAATACTGAAATGGTATGTGTTGCTCCCTCAAGCCAATGCCTCCACTCCTCGAAAGCCCATTTAATAGCCAGTAACTCCCGGTTACCAACATCGTAGTTGGATTCAGCGGATGAGAATTTCCTGGACATAAAGGCACAAGGATGTAATTCTAGAGAGTCTGGATCCTTCTGGGATAGGATAGCCCCCACTCCAACCTCCGAGGCATCAACCTCAACAATGAAGGGCAATTCTGGGTTGGGATGTCTGAGGACTGGGGCTGAGACGAAAGCTTGTTTCAAGGCCTGAAAGGATAACTCAGCTTCACGTGACCAGTTGGTAGGATCCGGTCCCTTCTTAGTCAGTGCCACAATGGGAGCAACCAGGTCGGAAAAAGAATGAATAAATCTTCTATAATAATTTGCAAACCCTAAAAAGCGCTGAATTGCTTTTAAGTTGGTGGGTTGCGCCCAACTAAGGATGGCTTGGAGCTTCTTTGGTTCCATACAGAATCCCCGAGGGGAAATAATGTACCCTAAAAAGGATACCTCCGTGACATGAAACTCACACTTCTCCAGCTTGGCATATAGGTGATTTTCACGTAATTTTTGAAGAACCTGACGCACCTGGGTAACATGTTGTTCAATAGAGTCAGAATAGATCAGGATATCGTCTAAGTAAACGACCACGAATCTTCCAAGAAAATCACGGAGCACATCGTTAATGAGATCCTGGAAAACTGCCGGAGCGTTAGACAAGCCGAACGGCATCACCAGATACTCGTAGTGACCCGACTGAGTACTGAACGCCGTTTTCCACTCATCTCCCGACTTGATTCGGATGAGGTTATACGCTCCTCTCAGGTCAATCTTAGAAAAGATCACAGCCGAACGCAGCTGATCAAAGAGGACAGAAATCAGCGGCAGAGGGTAAGTATTTTTAACTGAGATCTTATTCAGGGCTCTAAAGTCGATGCAAGGTCTGAGTGATCCATCTTTCTTCTCCACAAAGAAGAAGCCTGCACTTAAAGGGGATTTAGATGGCCTAATAAATCCTTTCCCTAGGCTCTCCTTAACATACTCATTCATGGCCGCAGTTTCTGGTCCGGACAATGCATATAACCTTCCCTTTGGCAATGTGGCACCAGGAATTAGCTCAATAGCACAATCATAAGGCCGATGGGGAGGCAGAATGTCCGCATTGCCCTTGGAAAATACATCAACAAAGTCCTGGTATTCCACGGGAATGGGTTCGGGAATGGCAGCAGCTATTCTGACGGGAAACGTAATACATTCCTTATTACAGATGGTACCCCATTGTGAGATCTCCCCCGACTGCCAATCAATGATGGGATTATGAAAGGCCAGCCAAGGGTGACCCAGAACCACTGGAACTGCTGGGCAATGGGTAAGGAAAAACTCAATCTTTTCGGAATGAAGAACTCCTACCGTAAGTAGTACAGGGGGTGTACAGAGGGAAATAACCCCATTGGACAAGGGACTCCCGTCTAAACCATGCATGGTGACACACCTACCCAAGTTTAACTGAGGAATACCTAAGGCCTTGGCCCACGTTAAGTCCATAAAGTTCCCTGCAGCTCCACTGTCAACAAAAGCCGACACCGAAGAACTGAGGCTGCCAAAGGAAACTTTAGCTGGGACTAACAGGGAGTTATTCGAGGAGATAAGCTGCAGACCAAAGTGAACCCCCTCACAATTCACTTGGTCGAGGCGTTTCCCGACTTGTTCGGACAATTACGGGCAAAATGTACCTTACCCCCACAGTACAAACAAAGACCAGAGTTTTGCCTTCTAGCTCTTTCTTCTTGAGACAGCCTGGAGAGACCCATCTGCATGGGCTCCTCTATGTCCTCAGGAATGGAAAATACACACGGAGTAGATCTGACAGGTGCTCCTTTTTCAGCCCTCCGCTCTCTGAGACGACGATCAATCTTAATAGAAAGCTCCATGAGTTTATCGAGAGTCTCAGGAGCGGGATACTGAAGGAGACTGTCTTTTATAGACTCAGATAAGCCGAGGCGAAACTGACTGCGCAGGGCAGGGTCATTCCAGCCACAGTCGTTCGACCAACGGCGAAACTCTGTACAATAAACCTCTGCAGGAATTCTACCTTGTCTGAGAGCGCGTAACTGACTCTCGGCGGATGCCTCTCTATCAGGGTCATCATACAAAAGCCCTAAAGACCCCAGAAAGGCGTCTACAGACAACAATGCCGGATCCTCTGCCTTTAAACCAAAAGCCCAGGTCTGGGGATCCCCCTGGAGCAAAGAAATAATAATTCCGACCCGCTGAGATTCAGTACCTGAGGAGATAGGTCTTAAACGAAAATAAAGTTTACAGGACTCTTTAAAATTAAAAAACTGCTTCCTATCACCAGAAAAACGGTCAGGCAAGTGCATTTTCGGTTCAGGAACTACCCTCGGGGAAGTTCGTAAAAGATCTTCCTGCGACTTCACCCGAAGGGAAAGATCCTGAACCATTTGAGTAAGTTCTTGAATCTGGCTAACTAGAAGCTGGCCAGGATTTGGCCCTAAACCAGTGGGATTCATGAGGCCGACAAACCTTACAAAACTGAATAAGGGAAAAAATCAAACCCTGTTTAATTTTAAGTTTTGGTGTGGCCGGTAATAATGTTATGATTCCAGCACTCTGGTCTGAGGTGGTCCTATTGCAAGGACCGGAGCACTGGAACGGAATGCTGGGGAAGGGAGCGGGAATAGAAAGTAGCCCCTGGCGCCCTAACTCCGTTGTCTCGCCCGTGTGGTCAGAAATCCCCTGCGAGACTGTGGTTGCTTGAGCCCATGGCAGCCGCGTTTGAAGGGCGGATTATGTCTGCCCAACTCCGATGCCCCCTCAGGTCTTAATGGGAGACAAAGGGAAATCCGAGACAGGGTGATAACAATGGGCCCTCTGACTAAACAACCAGGCCAGGGGCTACAAGCTAACTGACTAAACCTGAGGTATGTGCGGTAACCCGCCAGGGAAAAGGACAACCAAAATCCACTAGTCCGTACTCCTACCCAGCACCGCTGGATACCAGAGTGGATCTGTGGGAGCGGAATCCTCCGCAAAAGCTCCGGAACACAAATAATAAATGATAAATAATTAAGCGGCCCAAGCCGCAACACACGGCTACGCCGTGACTCACGAACACCACTGGATGTTCAAAGGTGCTCAGTCAGGACTCCAGGAACAGATGACGACTTCCGAGTACAGGACAACTGAGAACAGGAACGACCGGATACAGCAGGACTGGAAACACTTTCAGCAAACAGATTCAGCATTCAGGAAGCTATTACCGGCGTCTGTGAGAAGCCCAGGAAGTGTATTTAACAGGGAGTCCTCCAATCAGCTGTTTGGAGGCTGATTGGATTAAATGCCATACAGCTGCCAAGCTGCATGGCCAGGAAAACAGACATCTCATTATTTAAATTGAACCCAGCAACGGGGAACGCAGTCCGTAAGTGGCGTCCCCGTTGCTAGGGTCCGTGCGGCTCCGTGCGCCCGGCGTCTAGCGTTTCCAGGGAGCCGGCGGCTGTACGCGCACGGCGTCCCTGGTTGCTAGGCGCCGGGCCGCAGCGACGAGCGGACCCCGGCGCCTAACAAATACAGAGAACAATACAGCAGGGGATTAAGTCATTACAGCAGGGATTAAGTCCGACTGCCCAGTCTCAGTTAATCCTATTAAAGGTCAAGATAAACATGCACCCATCTGTATATATATATATACCAAATAAATACTCTGCCTCTGCGCTAACTGGTATACTTAGTAAGGACTGTCACCTTAAATAAAACCAAGGGAAATTTAATGAAGGCAGCCTGATTCAACTAAGTCCCCTGTTAGACGGAACTAGAAATAGAAATATACAACAATAGGAGAATCGGCGCCAGGGGGTCGTATCAACTCCCAATTTTTTAACCCTTGAATGGTTAACGATGTTTAAAACAAAGTAATAACATGTTCCAACATATAAAATTTATTAAAAGACATAATAACTTCAAAATCAATATTGATACATAGGAGATGTGTTATTCCACACTTTAAGCAGTATGACTCTTAGCATTGAATACAATTGTAGGTGATTGACAACAGTCACCTCCTTCTCCTTATAGTTGGTTCAGAGATAACATCACAATACAGATAATCCAACGCATTTCGTCTTATACAAAAGACTTCATCAGGGGTACATCTATAATTGCAGAAGAATTTATCAAAACTAAATACAATAAAAGATCTAGACTAGAATAATACATTCCATTAAAACATGAAAGGAACATGTAATTATACAAAATATGTCCGAGCAGACAGAGGGCAACAACAAAAAAAGGAAGAAAGAACATAATGATGGTGTCTTGGGTCATACCTCGAATGACTGGAACGTACAGTTGTTTATACGAACAGTAAAATACGATAAGACTCGTTCATACGTGCTTGGTGGGAAATCCCATATATCACCGGGGCTTTCTGGTATACAACCAGTTTGGCCTAATTAAGAAATATTGATCTGATCAAGTATGCTGGGCTATAACATTATACATTAAATAGGAAAATATCAAAAATATCAAAGTGTCACCTCACGTACCTTATAGTGAGAAAACTTGTAATAGAAAAATTCGGATACCCAGGTACAGAAAAATCATTTAGATAGGGAACCTGATGAATTCATATTAGGGCAAATAATTAATGAATGCATATCGTTATATAATTGATTAATTAATGATGTTAATTCAAATAGCAGATAGATGGTTAACACATCTTTTTGTGGAACCTCATCAAATTACAAGGCTGTCCCTATAACAGGGGTATTCCACATGAACAGAAAATTAGTGCCCCATCAGTATCTATATTGCTGCTAGGGGATACTATTATTACTAATGACCACTTTATATCAGGAATAAACAACTCTAACAAATCATACAAACAGAGCTGTGCTCTCAATTGTCAAAGTAAAAGTGCAAATCTGCAAAACCAGACACTAAGAGTACTGGGATAAAATGTCACAGATAAACCTATGTGCACATGAGCACACATCAATAAGCTCTTCGTTATCATATTTTAGGGAAGAAATATAAATCAGTGAATCTAGACACTGAGAACACTAGAATACAAAGTTCTGTTTAAAGTGTTATTATACATTTTATATGTTTTTTTGTAACCTTTTTTGCTTAAGTCCATGGAGTGCCGCCTTATTTCCTTCGCTGCTAACACCTGAGCCACAGGTGGGGAAGGATATCTCCTCTGCATTACTATTAGGAGGGCACCCTGGCATTTATCTATTATTGTTTTTGGAGTGCCGGAAGTTCTTTGCTTTATATATATATATATATATATATATATATACTGCTCCAATTCAGCCGGCACTCCTCGCTGCAATGTCAACTGGTCCTGGTGCCTTTAGCAGGGACATCCATATATCAATACAAAAGCAGCAAGGCACTCAAAGGACTCTTATGCAAACACCTTTAATGATGGTGTGTTAGCTCAACATGTTTCAGGGCATCAGCCCTTTCGTCAGGATACACCAAATACAGCAGACAGACAAACACAAAACATTTAAATACCTGTTAGACGAGTCCTGTCTCCCGCCGGCGTCCGCGTCCCCAGCTGCAGCCGCTGATGCACCGCCGAAGTCTCGCTTCCGGGTTCACGCAGGTCGCGGTTGCCTAGCAACCGCCAGCTTGCGCTCCAGTGAAGCAAGCCCAGACAAAGTGTTCACCGTAGGCGTCATCTGTGGGGGACTGCCGGGGACAAGACCATTACATAAGTAAACTATATACATTAAAAACCAATAACAAACATTGGAAATATATAAATGCGGCAACCAGTGAATGAAGGGATTAATAAACAAGCAGATTAGTGAAAAAACAAATGACAAATTCAATACTAGCTGTTGGGATATAAAGACACATCACACCCACCCATCATAGAGTATATTTCTATACAATTCTATATAGTGGAGCTTAATTACTAACACTAATCTTCCATCTATAATCCAATTAACGTAAGCTGTTCCAATTAATTTTATCGTTCAATCCGCCAGGTACCGTGGTACCCAAACGGATGATCCATCTAGCTTCAAGCACACACAGTGCTTTGATCCGATCACCTCCGCGGGGAGACTCCCGCACATGATCAATCATAAAATACTTGAGATCAGACAGTGTGTGGCCCATCATCTTGAAGTGACGGGCCACAGGCTGATCAATGACTCGGCCCTCAGTGGACAAATGTATCGCCGACCTGTGTAAGGCCATACGTTCCCGGAACTTCCGCGAAGTTTGGCCAACATAATATAACCCACATGGGCACGTGACCACATACACCACAAATGATGAGGTGCATGTGAGTACATATCGGATGTCATATGTGATTTGATGATGGGGATGTTTGAAGGATTTGCAGGCTATCATAAATCTGCATGTGGTACAGCCGTGACAGCTGTAGCACCCTGCAGGTTTAACATATATGTTTGGTAATCGAGGGGTACCTCTGCCTGTGATGTCAGTAATCATTAGTCTGTCCTTGAGGTTGCGGCCTCTCCTGAATGCTGCTAGTGGGCGAGTGGATTTAAAGCATGGGAGGTCCTTATCTGAGGTTATGATAGGCCATAGTGCCTTCGTTGCCCGATTGATCACTGGGCTAGCGGTAGTGAAAGTACTGACCCAAGGAAATACCTTCTCCGGTGTTCTACTATGCGACTGCATTAATTGAGCTCTAGGTATGCTCAACACTTGCACTTTATTCTGCTCTAGCATCTTACGGTCATATCCTCGTATAGTGAATTTAGAGATTAATTCATCTATGGCCTCAGCTGCCTTTGCAAGATTGCTGGAGATTCTAGCCACTCTCATCATCTGTGAGCGGGGCAAACCCCGCTTTAAGGATGACGGGTGATGGCTAGACGCCAGCAAAAAGGTGTTTCTATCCACATCTTTATGAAATACTTCAGTAATAATTTTACCCTCGCAAACATTGATTTGTACATCTAAGAAATGTACTTGAACTTCACTATAAACAGACGTAAACTTAATAGGGGAGTTACTGCCGTTAATTTCTTCTAATATAGTCATCAAGGATTCTATCCTACCTTCCCATAACAAAAACACATCATCTATGTATCTGGTATACAACTTAATGCCCCCAGATACATCAGGATGATGCAACAGTAACCTCTCTTCTTGTTCGAACATATAAACGTTGGCGTACGACGGGGCCACAGGGGACCCCATCGCACACCCTCGCTGTTGCAAGTAATAATGACCGTCATAAAGAAAATAATTCCTATAGAGAGTTAGCTCTAGTAATTTCAGAAAGAGGTCATGATTAAATACTGTCGGGTCGAGGTATAATAACAAAAAGTTCTTCATGGCGGCTAATCCACCCTCATGGGGGATAGAGGTGTACAGACTGCAGACATCCAAACAACACAGCCAGGTCCCCGTCGGTACTTCAATCACTCGGTCCAGAAGTTTCAGAAACTCCGTTGTGTCTTTAAGAAAAGACTCCTTCTTACTCAACAGAGGTTGTAGAAGATAATCCAGTAACTGTGCAACAGGATAATAGATGGAATCACGGGCCGATATGATCGGACGGCCTGGAGGATTATTACTGTCCTTGTGCATTTTAGGAAGGGTGTATAATATCGGGACTTTCGGGTGTTCAACTACTAAAGCCTTATAGACTTTAGCTGTAATCAGTTGTTGTTGCATCGCTGTTTTCAACACATCCATTAGTTCCTTCCGGAACCTGTCAGTAGGATTCCCTGCTAGCCGTTTATACACTCCTTCTTCAGACAATTGACGTGTAATCTCTCGGCGATAGTCTGTGATATCCTGTATCACAATGGCCCCGCCTTTGTCGGCGGGCCTAATAATGATGTCATCATAGGAGCCCAGCTGTTTCAAAGCTATAGACTCCTCCCTGGATAAATTCATACGAATTTTGCCCGGTGCCAACCTAAATTTAGTGACAGACTCATGCAGTAGACGGTCAAATGTTTTCAATGACGGGTTGCCAGAAACTGGGTCAAATTTTGATTTTGTTTTCCCCGCTGCAAATGCTTCAAGAGATGAGCACTCCTTTGATGTATTGTGGGATTGAAAATGTTCTTTAAGACGTAAATTTCTGGAGAAATTGTGGTGGTCCAGTCTCCATGTGTACTCATCATGCATATTCGTGGGTACAAACGAAAGACCCTTCTGCAATACTTGAATCTCTACTTGTGAGAGATTTCTCCTAGAAAGATTATAAATCAAACTATCTTTTTGCGAGGAGGATTTCTTCTGACTTCTTGCGATTCTTTGGTTCTGGCCGCCCCTGCGGACGCCGGCGGGAGACAGGACTCGTCTAACAGGTATTTAAATGTTTTGTGTTTGTCTGTCTGCTGTATTTGGTGTATCCTGACGAAAGGGCTGATGCCCTGAAACATGTTGAGCTAACACACCATCATTAAAGGTGTTTGCATAAGAGTCCTTTGAGTGCCTTGCTGCTTTTGTATTGATATATATATATATATATATATTGAAATCTTATGCATCCTACGTGCTTGAGAGTCTTTTCTTACCTACAGTATAAGGCAGTTTCTCTTCAATGGGGGACCATTGAAGAATTTAAGCCCTCCAGGGTACACAGCGTCTAGATGCAGCATTCATTATGCATACAGGAGATCATGTGGTATGGATGCAACCTGTTTGAGAAGGAATAATATTTAATCTTTATATACGAGAGGTTCAACCAAATAATACATAGTATTAGCAGTTTGGTGGCTGCGTAATTTGTGAACTTCCCTGAGTAAGCATCCTTTTGAAAGCCATCCTCATACATCTCTCCTGTGCTGTCCCTCTACGTCTCTCCAGTAACATCCCCTATGCATCTCTACAGCACCATCCACTGTGTCTCTACAACGTCATACCTCTTGCTTCTCTACAGTGCCACCCCATGCAATTTTCAAACAGTATTTCCCCAGCATGTTATCATCACCATCCTCCTGCATATCACAGCATCATCCTTCCGCATCTCACTAGCTCAGCCCCCACCAATTCTCCAGCTCAGATACCTGTGTGCTCTCATTCAACTCCCCCTGCTTGTCTCCAGCTTATGTTCTCTACATCTCTACAGCGCCATCCCCATGGAGTATACTATACAGAGCAATATATGAGAATCACAGTATTAATTTGAACAAACTCATCATCTCTGTTGTTAATATATCATCACTTAATATTACTTCCTCCCCCATTATTCCATTAATTGTTGGTAACTCTTTTAGAATTCAGGGCATCTATTTGAGATGATGATTTGCACAATAGCATTAAAGTAATCCTCTCCAATTCTACTAAAGTGCATCAAATTGAGACATGGTGAATGTGTCACTATTCAGTATGTGGTCATTTCTTTGAAGTCTGACCAGATATACCAAAAATAGAGAGGAAAGAAGACTCTTTGTTAGGAGCACTCTACATTGCCCCTAACAAAGAGTCTTCTTTACTCTCTATTTTTGGTATATCTAATACCTGACTCCAGTGAGCACCACCAACGCACAAAAAATTAATTTAATTGGATTTTATGAATTTATGTTGGCTTCCTGTTGATTTTATACCTCCTTTTTTCTCTCAATAAAACTTTATTTGTATTGTATAAGCATAACATAGATCTCCAGAATCAGTTACTTTGTACTTCATCATATTCTGCTTCAAATTCTCTTTCTGCTTTACAAGTAGTTTGATCAGTGGCATAACTTGTTTGAGGCTACCAGTGTCTAAGCTCACTACATTTCAAATGATTTGAGTATCTTGCATATAAAACCAAAAGTATTCTCCATGTGCTGTGGTAAGGTAACATGTCCTCCCTCTCCATATCTCATGGCTTGATGTGTAGGTATTGATGGCTTGTTCCTTTCCCTCACGTCACTGAAGTATTTACAGTGTGGAATTTTTCTACCTCTTGCATCAGTTGGTGGCATGGCAAACTTAATTTTTTTGCCACCTCTGCAATGTTCTATAAGCAGCAGTGTGCTGTCAGTATGAGGATGATGGTGATGATGCTTCTGCTGCTGAAGTTGATACACCTAGTAAGCGTCTACAATTATGAGGACTTCTGTTTGGCCAGTACTGTTTGTCCACATATCCAAAGTTAAGTGCATAGTTGGTACAACTGACATAATTCAAAGATGTACGTTATTGCACAGCCACAAGGAAGTGGCCATGTAATAACTTACAACTAGTATACTAATGATGCAGGAGGTCCCTGTAGGAAAAATATGCCTCCTGCATGCATTGCAGATCTGAGTGCTACAGTATCGGGTCACCATCACAACCATTGGTATGCAGCCCTTGGCCATCTGAGTAAGCTGAAGTATACTCAGTCTGGCCACCGGAGCTCCTCTGCCACGGCCAGGAAGTCTGCATCCGTAGATGCAGACCCTGGGCTCGGCACACTTACAAAATGGGGGTGACACAAACATGCTTCAGCTAAGGGGGACAGTAAGCAATCATGCAGGACTCATTTTGCACATGCACCGATTGGGTCCTGCATATTTGCAGAACAGGTATTTCACATGTGTAGTCCTACAAACATCGGAGATGTACTGTACATAAAACCATTGGATTTACTTACATCTCTGAATAAGACCCAACGTGCAGAAAAGCCAAGAAACTTCTTTTCGGTGGCACTTGTTTATGAAAAATGAATTCATTAAAATGTTGCTTTTATGTATTATTGTTATTTATAAAATAAGTTTGTCGCAGCTTACACAATTTCTAGTTAAGAAGAAATTGTTCCTTAAAAGTTGCAGTAGTATCAAATATAAGGAGATTTTGAATTCCTGAAATCAAATGAACAGTCTCTGTCCAGGATAATTGGTGCTTTGACTTTATCAGTGGGTGTTCAGGCAGGTGGATGTGGTGGTTCAGACACTCCCAATAGGTGGCTTCTGATGTGTTTTTATAAAGTAATATAGCTTTTGTACCTGTTAGAAGATCTCTGCACAGTTTCAACTTTATCTAAATCAACAGGGTTCTGGATGCGTACTGTGTACCCAGGATACAACTGGAATCTCAGTGGCCACTGGCAAACATATAATACAGAGTATATCACAGTGACCACCAAATATTACAGAGAGCATCACAGTGAATGCTATAAAATGCAGAGAACATTGCAGTGAAAATCATATTGTAAACACAGTAGTTGTAACCACCATATAATTCAGATACCATAAGTGTTTGCAATATAACACAGACAGCTTAAGTAATCACCATGTTATACAAAGAGCATCAGAGTCTGCTCTATAAAACAAAGATTATCAGTGTTCACCATTCAATACAGAGGGCATCACAGTGACCGCCATACAGTGCAGAAAGCATGGTACACATATTATACAGAAAACATCAGTAACTGCAATGTAACAAATATAATATTAATACACCCGCAACACACACACACACCATTAATATACCACCTACGTCCACAGACAATATTAATGCACTCCCACACACAGAACATTAATACACCACCCCTTCAACAAACAATATCAATACTTCCCTATATACACACACACACACACACACACACACACACACAAAAACACACACACACACAAAATTAAAAACACATACTCATCCATAGACAGTATTAATACACCCCCCAAAAGGTTAAACAAATACATCTCTTCCCATAACATAAATACACAACCTCTCTTGATAACTTTAAAATGCGCCCTGTCTGCCAATCCACTCCCCCCTCCACACACTAACCCGCTGCACCCCTGTATACTATGCAATTACAAGAATTACAGTAAGTTGTAACACGTTAATTGTTAATTTAACCCTTGCTACACCTGTCACTACAGTATCATTGAATGAACTGGGAGTTTTGGTAAAAAGTACTATGTAGTATAAGCCCTATTAGTCTGATTCCTATTGTACAGTTGGTGTTCAATGAGGATAAAACTATTCCAGAAGAGATAGAAGGATCATGGCAGTCTTTGCATCTTAGATCAGTGCAATGATTTATTTATGACAGGCCAGTATGAAACTAGCAATAAACTTTCAAATGACAGCAAAGTTAAGAAATTCATCCCTTCCACAGCCATTCCACTTGCATGGATGGTTTATTAAGGACAGATGTAACTTTAGTAGAGGTTTTATTCAGCATTATCAAAAATAAATCATTGTACTGATCTCAGAGGGCCACAATCTTTCTACCTATCCAAATACAGAAGTGACTGTGGTTTAAAATATTTTAATAAATTTTATGGGGGATATCCAATTAGCCCCGGTAAATTTAATTTACCGGGGCTAATTTTCCCGCCGGAGGCTAGCTAATTAGCCCCGATAAGCCGCGGCATGTGCCGGTTTATCTGGGATTTTGTTTCACCTGTCTCCAGCAGGCAAAGCAGAATCCCCGGAAACAGCACTGTTTTTGTCCGAAAACGGGGCTGTTTCACAAGAAAACACACAGGTTTTACTGAACCTGTGTGTTTTCGGGAGAAGGTTTTTTTTTTTTACAGGCGATCCATCTGGATAGCCTGTAAAAAATAAAATTGGTGAAACATCGGAAAAAAAACAGAAAAACTGCCGTTTTTCGGACCCCGATGTTTTACCAGGGATAATTGGCTATCCCCCTATATGGCTTTTCAAATCAGTCACACATAATTGTTCATTTCTACTTGCTACTCTGCTTTGTTTTCTAATGTTATACCTAAACCTGGATCCTGTCCAATAGACCCCAGTTATTGTTGTGAGTACCCATCATAGATGCTAATTTTTCCTTTCTTCCAAATATTGATGTACAGTAACTATTTATCCTAAATAATCTTGAGAATTTCTAGGTGTTGTGAGGACTATATGACTTTGACTTGTCAGCGGTCTTGCCTCTAGAAGGGTCAAGGCTCATCTACTTTATCTTACTTTAGGCCTTACAATAGACCAGTGATTTTCAACCTTTCCAAACTCGTGGCACACTAAACAAGATTTTAAAATCAGTTTTTTTTAATCAAATATAATATATAATAACAAATATCAACATATATTGGCCTCTACTGTAATAAAACAAATGCTTTCACGCTCACAATAATGAAACACATTGTTCCACACTGTAATAAAGCACATTTGCCCCCGCAGTAATAAAACACATTGGCCGAGGGAAGTAAAAAAAAGCACATTGGCCCCCATAGTAATGCCACCACACTGCACCCACAGTAATTCCACTCATTGGCCTCCCCCCAGTAATTCCACAAACTGTCCCCCCATATTAAGTCCACACATAGCCTGCCCCCCCCCCCCAGTAATTCCACACATAGCCTGCTTCCTCCCCCGCCAGTAAATCCACATATACATAAAAATATAATTATTTTTATTTAACCTGTGGCAATCAGTGGCGGGAGCAGTGAGGAGCGCTGAGAAGGCATAGAGATTTGGAGACTCAGGCATCACAGAGCAGCAGTGGGAGGGCGGCCAGATTACATAGCGTGCGTGACCTATGAGTCACGCCACATCACCATAGGTCATGGGCCGTTCGGCGGAAGAGCACTCAGCACAGCGCTGCCCGAGACGAATAGTGGTGGTGATGGCGGCAGCCAGGTAGTTATCTCTGGTGGGTGGCAGGCATCTTTGGCGGGTTGCAGTGGCAGCGGGCATCTTTAAAGGGCGACGGCAGCGGGCATCTCTGGCGGGCAGTGGCACACCTGCCAGTGTGCTGCGGCACAGCGGTTGAAAAAGGATGCAATAGACAATTACATGGCCCAAAGTGGGTACTGTTATCATGCAGTGTAGGGACCGCTGGTATCAGAGAAGCTGTGGCGTGGCCCGGTGGCTCACCATGTATTTGCAAATGCATGCAACAAATGCCATATCGTTTTTAAAGTATTGTTGCAAGTACTATTTAGTGTGCTGGGGGAAATATAGTTACATAGTTACATAGTTGTTGAGGTTGAAAAAGACAAATGTCCACCGAGTTCAACCTATATTAAATTTTTTATATACATTTTTTTTTTTTATATATATTAATTAAATGCTGTATCCCTGGATATTTTTTTCCTGGATATTTGAGTCCACCATTACTACCTTCTCTGGGTGAGAATTCCAAATCCTTACTGCTCTTACTGTGAAGAATCCTTTCTCCGTTGAGTATGGTATTTTTTCTCTTCTAACCTCAGGGGGTGTCCTCGTGTCCTATGTAGTGTTTTTTTGGTAAACAAATCATTTGATAAATCCTTATATTGTCCCTTAATGTATTTATAAATATTAATAATGTCCCTTCTCAGTCACCTCTTTTCCAGTGTGAACATATCAAGCCTTTTAAGTCTTTCCTCATAATCCAGTGCCTCTAACCCCTTAACCAGTTTAGTGGCTCGCCTCTGAACCCTTTCGAGTCCCAAGATAGCTTTTTTATAGTATGGTGCCCAAAACTGAACACAATATTCCAGGTGTGGCCGCACCAATGATTTATACAGAAGCAGGATTACACTCTCATCCCTTGCCTCCATACCCCGTTTTATGCATGATAGCACCTTATTAGCCTTTGCTGCTGCGTTTTGACATTGCGTACTGCTACCAAGTTTATAATCGATGAGCACTCCCAAATCTTTTTCAACTACCGTTATCCCTACATTTTCCCCATTTTGTTTATAGGCTGCCTGATTGTTCTTAGTCCCAAAGTGTATAACTTTACATTTGTCTATATTGAACCTCATTCTCCATTTATCCGCCCAGTCCTCAAGTCTAGATAAGTCATTCTGTAGAGACTCAACATCCTTGTCTGAATTAATTATTCTACATATTTTAGTATCATCTGCGAAAATTGACACTGTGCTTTCCAGTCCCTCTCCTAGGTCATTAATGAATATGTTAAACAGCAATGGCCCAAGTACTGAGCCCTGCAGTATTCCACTGAGTACCGAAGCCCATTCAAAGTACATCCCATTAATTCCCACTCGCTGTTCCCTATTAAACAGCCAATTACTCACCCAAGTACAAATATTGTTTCCTACCGCAAGCTCTCTTAGTTTGAGAATTAGTCTCCTGTGTGGATCTTTATCAAAGGCCTTAGCGACGTCTAAAAAGATCACATCCACTGCTTGACCCTGATCAATATTATCACTCACTTTCTCGTAGAAGCTTATTAAGTTAGTTTGACATGACCTGTCCTTCACAAATTCATGCTGATTCCTAGTAATAACCTTGGAGGTATCCAAGTACTCTAGTATGCTATCCCTTACTATACCTTTTAGTATTTTCCCCACTATAGATGTCAAGCTTACTGGTCTATAGTTCCCGGAGAGCATTTTAATACCCTTTTTAAATATTGGGACTACCTCTGCTATACGCCAGTCCTTTGGTATCATTCCTGATCTAATTGACTCGCTGAAGGATCAAATATAGAGGTTTCGATATCTCTACGTAAAGTTCCATAAGAACCCTGGGGTGGAGTCCATCCGGCCCAGGAGATTTATTTATCTTAATTTTACTTAGTCTCTCCCGGACTACTCCCTCAGTTAATCAAGTACCAAGCAACGGGTCATTATTATTTTTTATGTTATGCTCTACTCTCGTCAACATGTCCTCTTTCGTGAATACTGATGAAAAGAATTTATTAAATAAATACGCTTTTTCCCTATCATCATTAATCAAGACATCCAACGTGCCCTTCAAGGGCCCAATATTCTCTCTTTTAAACCTTTTACCGTGTATATACTTAAAGAACTTTTTGGGGTTTGTTTTACTCTTCTTTGTGATTTGTTTTTCGTTTTCTATTTTAGCTGCTCTTATTGATTTTTTGCATTTTTTGTTAAATTCCTTGTAGAACTGGAATGATTCCACTGTTCCGTCAGACTTAAATGCTTTAAAAGCACGCCTCTTTTTATACATTTGTTCCTTGACCTTCTTATTAAGCCAAATCGGTTTGAATTTTCTACTTCTGTTTTTGTTGACTTTGGGAATATATAAATTAGTGTACTAATTGAGCGCAGTTGTAAAAAGTCACACATTTCAGCAGTATTCTTACCATGAAATACAATTTCCCAATTGATCTCTTTCATTGCTTGTTTCAGCAATGTGAAATTTGCTTTCCTAAAGTTAAAAATCTTAGTTAAACCCTTATATTGTTGTTTTTTGAAAGCTGATATCGAATGTGATCATATTGTGATCACTATTTCCTAGGGTCTCCCCTACTTTAGTATTCGTTATTATTTCCTCATTATTAGTTAGTACTAGGTCCAGTATAGCCCCTTGCCTAGTTGGTTCCTCAATTACCTGGGACAAGTAATGATCTTTTAGACAGTTTAAGAACCTGTTACCCCTACCTGTATTTACTGTTTCAATGTTCCAGTTTATGTCAGGGTAATTATAGTCCCCAACAATAATGACGTCCCCCATACCTGCAGCTTTTTGGATTTGCTGCAAGAGTTGTAATTTGTCAGCCACACTAATATCTGGCGGTTTATAGCATGTCCCTATTAAAAGTTTTTTGTATCTTTACCCCCACTCGAAATCTCAACCCATAATGACTTTACGTTATCTCCAGTCCTCTAGTAAATGACCTCCTTTAAATATGGTTTTAAGAATGGTTTAACATAAAGACAAACACCCCCTCCCTTTTTATTAGTCCTATCTCTCCTGAAGAGAGTGTATCCCTCAATGTTTGCCGCCCAGTTGTGAGAATCATTCCACCATGTCTTAGTAATGCCTATTATGTCATAATGGTCATTAAGTGCACTTGCCTCTAATTCCCCCACTTTACTTGTTAGGCTTCTCGCATTTCCAATCATATACTTAAGTTTATTAATTCCCTGATCCGCAAGTTTTGTTGTACATAACATTTCTTTAGGAACCTGGGTTTCCTTTAAATTACATTTGCTGACTATTTTTCTCCTTCCCCTCTCTCCACCCCCATTATACTTTATCCATCCTACTATTCTTCACTCTCTAGTTGTCCCACTAATTCTTTCTAATCCCTCCCCCAAGGCACCTAGTTTAAAATTTCCTCCACCTTTCTAACCATCCTTCCCCCCAGCACCGCTGCCCCCTCATCATTCAGGTGCAATCCATCGCGACCAAAAAGATGGCGCCTGACTGAGAATTCCGTCCAGTGTTCTAAGAACACAAACCCCTCCTTCCTACACCAGTCTCTAAGCCACACATTTACCTCCCTAATCTCCCTCTGCCTTCCTGGACTAGTGCGTGGCACAGGTAATATTTCAGAGAATATTACCTTAGATGTCCTTACCTTTAATTTTTGTCCTAGGTCCCTATAATCTTTCTTAAGGACATCCCAAACCTGGGGGCAGGCCCGGTGCTACCCGCTCAGCAAAAGGATGCAAAGCAGGTAGGCGCCAGGGTTGGAGGGGCGCCTACCTGCTTTGCATCCCCGCTACTGCGACTGGGCCCCTACTGCTGCTGCCGGCTGCTGTGCCTGTCACACTGTTTGACAGGCAGCGGCGCCGGCAGCATGATGCTTCCCCCTACCCCCCCTGACAGTAGGTGTGTGTCGCAAACCTTGTCAGCCCTCCCGCTACAAGTCCGGAGAGGCCGGGGGGCGGGGCCTTCATGGGAGACTTCAGGGCAGCCTCCGGAGCATTGTGTGCAGCAGCAGCTGTCCTGCTGTGCACACTGAGATGCTGTCTGAAGCAGGGCTTTGCTTCCCTGTTGCTGGCCCCTCCCACCACACTCAGCAGTGTGTATCATCAGCCCAGCAGCAGCAGCTCCTCGGCTCTCTCTGGGTGTTCCCTCCCACACTGTCCTCAGGTCAGCTCTATGTACCGTGGCACTGGGTGTATATGCACTGGGTGTAATATGGAAGGGGGGGGGGCTGTGTATAATAATATGTAAGCTGGTACAGAGTGTAATATAGGGGAGGGGGGTATGTGTGCTGTGTATAGTGTCATGTGTAGGGTGTAATATGGGAGGGGGTGCTGTGTCTAATGCCATGTGCTGGGTGTAATATGGGGGGGCTGTGTATAATGTCATGTGCTGGATGTAATATGGGGGGCTGTGTATAATGTCGTGCTGGGTGTAATGTCATGCGCTGGGTGTAATGTGGGGGGCACTGTGTATATGTGTGTAAGCATCACTGCTACAGGGGGCGTTACATGTGCAAGCATCACTGGTACAAGGGGCGTTGCGTGTGTAAGCGTCACTGCTACAGGGCGCATTACTTGTGTAAGCGTCACTGGTACAGGGGGCGTTGCGTGTGTAAGCGTCACTGCTACAGGGGGCGTTACATGTGCAAGCGTCACTGGTACAGGGGGCGTTGCGTGTGTAAGCGTCACTGCTACAGGGTGCGTTACGTGTGTAAGCGTCACTGCTACAGGGGGCATTGCATGTGCAAGCGTCACTGGTATAGGGGGCGCTGCCTGTGTAAGCGCCACTGCTACAGGGTGCGTTACGTGTGTAAGCGTCACTGGTACAGGGGGCGTTGCATGTGTAAGCGGCACTGCTGTAGGGAGTGTTGCGAGTGTAAGCGTCACTGGTACAGGGGGCATTATGTGTGTAAGCGTCACTGGTACAGGGGATGTTACGTGTGTAAGCAGCACTGGTACAGTGGGCGTTACGTGTGTAAGCGTCACTGGTACAGGGGGCGTTACGTGTGAAAGTTGCACTGGTACAGGGGGCGTTACGTGTGAAAGCTGCACTGGTACAGGGAGCGTTACGTGTGTAAGCGGCACTGGTATAGGGGGCGTTACGTGTGTAAGCGGCACTGGCACAGGGGGCGTTACGTGTGTAAGCGGCACTGGTACACGGGGCATTACGTGTGTAAGCGGCACTGGTACAGGGGGCGTTACGTGTGTAAGCAGCACTGGTACAAGGGGCGTTGCATGTGTAAGTATCACTGCTGCAGGGGGCGTTACGTATGCAAGCGTCACTGTTGCAGGGGGTGTTACGTGTGTAAGCGTCACTGCTGTAGGGGAAGTTACGTGTGTAAGCATCACTGCTGTAGGGGGAGTTTCGTGTGTAAGTGCCACTACTACAGTGGACGTTGTGTATAAGTGGAACTACCACAGGGGGCGTTACGTGTGTAAGCGGCACTACTACAGGGAGAATTATGTGTAAAAGCATTGTGTGCGCTGTCCCTTTGTAAAGTGTGGGAGGGCGCAAATTTATAGTTTGCAGGGGGTCGCCGAACACTCTAGCACCGGCCCTGCCTGGAGGGACAACCCCCCTTTCTGTTTTCTGTTTACTTTTGGAAACCTCAACTTTGCCTGACAATTCCATTTACTATTTTGCAGAACATTACAATAATAAACATTTTAAAAAATGAAATCAAATTTCTTACATTTCTAATAGAACCGTTATATTAAAGCTAGTTTATCATCTAAAAAAAGCCTCAGAGGGTTAATATACGCAACTATTTGTCTCAGTCTCTGTAGCACAGAACTGTAAAATAGATAGCAATCACCATAATTAAATCTTGGCAGAGCGAAGGTGCAGATGAAAGACCTGATCACAAGTAAAACTATTCCCCTCCCTTTATTGGTCAAAGGCTTTTACAGAAATGTAGGAGCCCCTTGAAAAATGACTGCATGGAGTATCTACCCAGAGCCCTTGTATTGATATGACAATATTGTGTAAAGCAACTTTAAAACATATTTTACTTTTTTGATGATGGGTTTTATGTAAACAACCATTTTCATTGTTCCATGCACAGCAATGTGAAACTATTGCACCTATGAAAGGATCACAGTAGACAACAAAAACAAAGTAATAGTACAAACTATCCATCACATGATGATATATTGCTGATACAGAAGTTTTTCTACTGATTTTAATCAAAAGTATGTCTGATTCCTCATTTTCATGGAGGCATTTCATTTAGATCACTGTGCAAGTGAATTAAATAAGTATTAACCTTGTCTGTGAAAATGAAGCTTCAGAAAGGTAAATGTACCTTTCTGACATGTATGAAAATTAAATGATAAATTGATATATACAAACCGCAGGGTAGACCAAGCTTCTCTAATGAGTAATTACCTGCAGTGTAACTATATTGATTATGTTTGTAGACTGTCAAGTGGGTTGGTGGTATGTGAACTGAGTGAAATCAATCTTTGAACAATATCTGCAGAAATTCAGCTTAGAATTCACACACGGGAGCTCACTTAGGGAATTTAGAAAGAAACAAAGCTGTAATTTAACAATAGATGATGCCTGAATGTTACATTCGGTGACCTGCAGTGCAATTCTTTTCTTTTGGGGAGGTCATGGTGCTATGAATCAGTGTCAGAGTACTGCAGTAATTGTGTAAAATGTATTTAAAAATATTTAATTTGTTACATTTTAAATGGATTGTCAAAACTAAAGTTACACTATTTAAAGTACACAGTATTAATTACGTAAGCAGGCTAATGACAGGAGACAACTGCAAGAGCTGCACAGTCACAAAGAGTCTGCATTACTTGTAAAGCACTGAATAAATACTGCAGGTAAGCACTGAATAAATATTGCAGGTAAATAATACCAGTGTACACACAGTACTTGTTCATGCACCAAAGCGCCCAGTTTTCTTATACTACTATAAGTCTACATGAAAGTACACCACTGAAGAAACGTGCACATAGGTTGTGGGTTGGCTAATGCTGACTCCGATTTTGGAGCAAAGAAAAAAAGGAGCAACTTGACATCTTGGTTAAACCAAGCAACGCTACTGGTGGGGCAGAATGAAAATGTTCACAAAGACTTAAGGCCTCCATACATCTGCATACAAAGCTTAAAGGGGTGCGGGACACAACCGGGACATTTGCCTGCCTTTGTAAGGGTGGGAGGGGGGGGGGAGGGACACCCGATTTTCAAGAGCCTCCGGGAGGGTAGGCAAGTCTGATGATGACTTTCTGAGGCATTCCAGCCCTGGACTGACCAGGGCTGGTTAATGAGATGGCAGGGGAACCCCATGTTGTGTGTCCCCCTGTATGGCATTATCCCACAGCTGGTTCATCCTGGCATAGATGCCTTAAAAAAGACACCAATAGGTGTTGAAACATGTTGGACAAGGAGAGAGATTGGGGGACCAGGACCTTCACCAGGCTGACAGTATTGAAACGAAGAGACGCCTGACTGTTGTACCATCTACGCACATATTGTCTACTTTGTTTGTAGGCATAACCAGTGGGAAACAACGTACTCAAGCTATTAACGAGAGAAGGTGTATGAGGATCAGATTGCCCACCTTTACATCATTGAATGCTCCATTGTCTATTTTATTGTAGACCATCACACTTGGTAAGAGTCCACTCAAAGAAACTGCTGATATTGTCTAATAAACTTCTTTACAGAGTTATGTTATGATACAGTATCTTTTTCTCTGAGTTTCTAGAACTGAAATGGAAGGGGTGATCAATCCTCTGTAAAAAGAGAAATTATTCAGCACATGATGACTTGCTGAAATTCTATTGTATTTTGATCTTCTACTGTGCCTAGTGTCTATATCAAGTTACAACATCTATTCAAGTACTCGGTGCATTCCCTGATTACTGCCTGTGCCTTGGGATGGTCTCAAGTAACACCATTCAACTACAGTAACTACATTGTGCATCTGTTTAGTCCTTTGGACTATTCCCTGTGTTCTGTGGACTTTCATGCTATTATCACTGTAAGATTTCATGTTATTTCAGCTGTTTATGTTGCAAAATTCTATCAATAGTTTTTACTTGGACATGGACACTGTAAAGTCTCTGTGTACTTCATCTTTGCTGTGGATGGTCATTACTTATAGCGCGGGAATACGGAATATAACTTCTGGATTACATCCAAGCTCTAATACACATATGCAGGGCCGGCGCCCCCCTGCAAACTATAAATTTGCGCCCTCCCTCCCATACTTAATAAAGGGACAGTGCGCGCCGAAGTTCGGCAACCCTCCCTCTCCCAATGGGGCTTGAACTTAACACTGCAGACTGGATTCCTGTGCAAACTCCCCAGTCAGTGACAGCCTCGCACTGTTTACATGCATGGTGTCCCGGCCGGCTTCTCACTGTGCAACACGATCCCTCGGGTCTCCAGCACTGTACAGATGGAATGCATTGGCAGCAAGGAAGGGTAATTGCCTCACACAGGCACTTCAGCGGCACCCAGAGTGTGGAGGGAGGGAGAGATGCGGCCACAGCATGGAGAAAGCAGGAACCCAGATGCCGACAGCCAGGAGAAGGGACGCCAGCTCAGTGCAGGCTGTGTGTACAGCCTCCGGACCCTGGACTACTCAGCCAGGCAGTGCCTATGTATAAGGGACATTGATGTGTTCCGGGTGCTTTCTGGTTTAGCCATGACCCCCTTACATCGCTGGCTCCTCACTCTGGGTTGCTGTCGGATGTCACGTGATGTCTGCAGCCCAGAGCACTGCAGAGAGAGCACCGAGACAGTCACAGAGGAGGAGCAACAGCTGATGATGATGATAGACCCTGCGCTCAGTGGCTCCTCTACTACAGCAGCTGCAGAATGGGTACAAATGTAACGGGGGACAACGGAGGAAGTGCCCCCTTCTGGGTTGGAACCCGGTGGCAACAGACTCCATTGTCTCCGGCTGTTCTGCCCCTGGACAGACACATAGATAGATAGATAGATAGATAGATAGATAGATAGATAGATAGATAGATAGATAGATAGATAGATAGACAGACAAACACATAGTTAGATAGATAGATAGATAGATAGATAGATAGATAGATAGATAGATAGATAGATAGATAGATAGATAGATAGATAATAGACAATAGACAGACACATAGATAATAGACAGACAGACAGATAGATAATAGACAGACACATAGATAGATAGATAGAGATAGATAGATAGATAGATAGATAGATAGATAGATAGATAGATAGATACATGATACATAGACAGACACATAGCTAGATAGATAGATAGATAGATAGATAGATAGATAGACAATCACACATAAAAGGAAAACTCAGTTCCTCGATAGATAGATAGATAGATAGATAGATAGATAGATACTGTAGATAGAGAGACAGACACATAAATAGATAGATAGATAGATAGATAGACACATATAGATAGATAGATAGATAGATAGATAGATAGATACATAGATGATAGACATATAGATAGATAGATAGATCGATAGATAGATAGATAGACAATCACACATAAAAGGAAAACTCACTTAGTTCCTCTGTACTGGTCCCAGGCAGTCTCTCTGTTGAGTCCTGGCAGGTGATGGGATGGCTCCGTCCATGGAGATGGGGGCATCTAGTGGCTCCTGGCAGTACTGCAGTCAGCTGTATCTGCAGCTCTCTGCTCCCAAAGTGAGTCTCGCCCCCACACCTCCCCCTGTGAGCATCACTGCGCTGCCACAGGAGGGAGGAGATGACACCAGCGGCGTGGCTTGAGTGGGGAGTAGAAGAGCCGGTTATCCAGGCTGTCGGCTGCTGCTGCTTGTACAGTGATGAGCGCAGCAGCAGCTGGCAGCGCACAGCACAGGGATGCAGAGAAGGCAGAGCGCCTCTTCTGCCTGGTGCCTACCTCTGCTTTGCAGCGCTTTGCTGATTGGGTTCCGCCGGCTCTGCACACATGGATATTCACTCATTAGCTGTATTAACCTGTGTTTAGTATGATACTGCATTATAGAACTCTCAATGCTTCTTTGGTTTAAACATCATTCAAAGTTTGCACACCATTACAAAAATTGATTCCAGCTGCTCCCTGCTCCAGAGTTCTGAACACATCCAGTATTCTGTGATATCCTGGTTAACTACTTCAGTGTAAAATTATACTAAGTTGTGTACAGTGCCAGATTGGGACTAAACACCGGCAGTTAAAGTACACAGATCCACCTCTTTGGTCTCCATGAAGTCTGTAAATCTAGCTGAAAGCCATGCAGCCCCATGTGCCTCACAGAAACAGCATGCTCTTCTGGGTCACCATTTCTACTTATTCCCAGTTAGTTGTGGGGACAGTGATGTCACTGCCTCCTCGCATTGTGAGCTGCTCCAGAATTATGCTGACACTCCATGCAGCAGCACATTTTGCACCCAAATAATTCTACATGTGGTAAATAGCATGGCAGCAGTTCAATATAGTACTGACTGGGCATGGTAGAACTCAAACCTATTTGCAAGATAAAGTTTGTTGTCCCCCTCATACTACACTACCTCAATCACCCTACTTAACCCTCACCAAAAACATCACCCATTAAAATAACAACTTTTCCCCATTGATCGATGCATTCTACAGTACTTTTTATCAACACTTACAAATACAATCTGTCAAACCCTCACTCACCACTGCTCACTGACATCATACTTCACTCACAGAAACACACCTCAGTCACAATCACTCTTTTACCCCAAGCCTGTGCAATGATGCTGCCAGAGAGCAGAGCACTGGAAAAGCTGTTATTGGCTGACATTGACAGTGGTGGTAACTCCCAAAGTCTTAATTTGGCAGCATATTCATGATGTTGGGGCAATGAAGGAGGTGCCCCTCCTTTGAAATCCTTTAGCGCCACCCCTGTGACTGGACTGGCTGTGCAGGCTTTAGCTCGACCTGGCATTTGCAAAAAGTGTCAGATGGTCAGTTGGGCCCTGGTTATGCATATGTATATCTGTCTGATTTTAGGTTGTTCTGTTGCACCAAGGATACCATAATACTGGAGGAAGTACACTCTGGTTAAACCTTAGGGAAAGGGCAGTGTGAATGCATAGATTCAAACAAGTGGATTTCCACAAATGCATGTGAAAGTTTGGCCAATATTGTATGATTGCTGCTCTGAATCAACCCCTAATTATGTAATTTAGACCAGTAGAATCCATACCCACTATTGTGAAACTACTGTTCATGTTCCATAATACTCAATGGCTGACAACGGCTTGCTGGTGCTTATTCTATTATATGCTTTTTCTATTACTATTAATTTTACAATCCCCACCCCAGATTAACAGAAAAAGCTTCAGTGCTTTGTTGCAGTCATTGGTTCCCCTCGTACATACCCCACTAGAGACACCAGCTTCAAATGGCTGGGATGGGTTCCCACTATGATAGTCCAGTCTTTAATAATGATTGCTGTTTTAGCAGGAGGACACCATAAAAAAAATCTATAGTATGAGTGCTAATTATCTGAGTATTAAATACGTGTGGCCATTGAAACTTTCTGGATGATTTTCTCAATGACATGGTTTTCAAAATAAGTACATAAGGCTTGTGCACACCATCATCCATAAACCACTGTTGTAGTCAACAAACCACCATCCCGATGCACTTAAGAGTAATTTGTTTCTGTATTCCACAGGATCATTAGAGATAACTCTAAAAGTAGACTTTGCTGAGGAGCAGATTATGGAAACGAAAACATATGTTCTTGAATGCTGATATAGGGGGTTATTCAGAGTTGTTAGCAAACCACAAAAGTTAGCAATTGGGCAAAACCATGTTTCACTGCAGATGAGGCAGATGTAACACGTGTAGAGAGATTTAGATTTGTTTTTTCTTTTGATTTGCTAGCAACTCTAAATAACCCCCATAATACTTAATTGCAAAGATTGATCCAACTTTTACAGATCTAAGTCAAAAACCACCCCTACAGAGGACCAAATTTAAAGGATCTGTTATTAAGCCCTCATATGCGGGTTAAGGCTGCACAACCTCTAAATAGGCTGGTAATTCAGAAGGGATGACATAAATAACTAGGGCAAACAACAACGTATGGCATTCATAATAGGCAAAGTCATTTTGAATCCACACAGTAGACAGAAGTTTTCCTGTTCATCTTGTCAATTAGACAATGTCATTTTTTTTTCTTCAAAACTACCCATGTCGGCTTGTTGACATGTGAAAGACAGCCCGGATGTTCTGTGAGCACATGACAAAGTCAGTCATCTAAATGGTTAGCCTATACTAATGGTGAATCCAAGAAACTGATGGTAGCATACATTATTTCCTGAGAGATGATCATTACTGGGTCCCCCAATATGGAAGGGAAGCAATTGAGATTGCATCCTGCTCGAATAAGAAGCGAAAGGAATCCACCTTTTGGATACCGTAGCCCTGAAAGGACTAAATTAATACAATCGTCTTAACATCTTATTTCAAGAACTTTAACATACAGATGATAATATCAACAAACTGTTGCCATTCTTTCCATTGAAATACATCTAATATCTGCTTGGTGCTATAATACTAAGTCATTACTTGATTATGATAATGTCCGGTTGATTTATTAAATTTTCCTTCTATTTTGGGTGGAGATGCAGATGTGTCTTCATACATCTTGCCACAATATGCCACACAGCGGGAGATGCCTGGCATAAGTGAGCTAACAGACTATAAATAGCAGCATGTGATGCAGCCCTAGCAGTGGTCTGCCCCATAGGATTTTTAGTCTCACTTTCTAAAACATAATCTCACTGATATCATTGTAAGGATTTATAACGTAATAATGTGCTAAGACAAGACATTAGACTTGAGCAGGTTCGGTTCTCAGAGAACCGAACCCTACCGGACTTCACCACCCGAGCCCAGGTCCGAGTCAGGCTCAGGTTTTCCAGCCTGACTCGGAAACCAGAACGAGGCAAAACGTCATCATCCCCCTGTCAGATTCTCGCAGGATTTGGATTCCATATAATGAGCCGTGTGTCGCCGCCATTTTCACTCCGGCATTGGAGAGTGTAGAGAGAGGACATGTCTCCGTCCTCAGTGTCCGTGTCTTGTGCTGCATCTTACCAGTCACAGTGGTTGTCTCCTCTGCTGCCATATGTCCAGTGCTGCTGTATAAGTCCAGTCCAATGGTGCTGTGTTGTGCTGCATCAGTCCAGTGGTGGTGTCTTGTGCTGCATCAGTCCAGTCACAGTGGTGGTGTCCTTTGCTACCATATGTCCAGTGCTGCTGTATAAGTCCAGTCCAGTGGTACTATGTTGTGCTGCATCAGTCCAGTGGTGGTGTGTTGTGCTGCATCAGTTCAGTCACAGTGGTGGTGTCCTCTGCTGCCATATGTCCAGTGCTGCTGTATAAATCCAGTCCATTGCAGTGGTGATGTGTTGTCCTGCATCAGTCCAGTGGTGGTGTCCCTGTGCTGCCGTACATGTCCAGTGGTACTGCCGTATATGTCCAGTGATCCTGCCGTATATGTCCAACGGTACTGCCGTATAAATCCAGTGATCCTGCCGTATAAATCCAGTGATACTGCTGTATAATTCCAGTGATCCTGCAATATAATTCCAGTGGTACCGGCGTATAAATCCAGTGATCCTGCCGTATAATTCCAGTGATCCTGCCGTATAATTCCAGTGGTACTGGCATATAAATCCAGTGATCCTGCCGTATATGTCCATTGATACTGCCGTATAATTCCAGTGGTACTGGTGTATAAATCCAGTGATCCTGCCATATAATTCCAGTCATCCTGTCGTATAATTCCAGTGATCCTGCCTTCTTCACCAAAACCAGCCAAATCTCATCCTAACCTTCTGTTCTATGCTCTCTATGTACCGCATCTGTGTCACCCCTGTCTGTCTACCCCTCCCCTTTAGAATGTAAGCTCTCACGAGCAGGGCCCTCTTCCCTCATGTGCTTATCCTTTCTTACTTTAATAATCTTCAACTGCACCAAATCCAGCAGTCTTCTGCCACCTGATACTTATTCCAGTGTCATCTGCTGATGTAACTATGTTTATTTACCCTGTACTTGTCCTATACTGTCATCCACTGTAAATTGCTGTTTTCCTGTTTGATTATTTGTTTATGTACTCTGTAATTGGGCACTGCAGAACCCTTTTGGCACCATATAAATAAAGGATAATAATAATAATAATAATAATAATATAATTCCAGTGATCCTGCCGTATAATTCCAGTGGTACTGGCGTATAAATCCAGTGATCCTGCCGTATAATTCCAGTGATCCTGCTATATAATTGCAGTGATCCTACCGTGTAAGTCCAGTGATCCTGCCGTATAATTCCAGTGATCCTGCCGTATAATTCTAGTGGTACTGGCATATCACTCCAGTGATCCTGCCATATAATTCAAGTAATCCTGCTGTATAATTGCTGTGATCCTGCCGTATATGTCCAGTGATCCTGCCGTATAATTCCAGTGATCCTACCATATAATTCCAGTGATCCTGCTGTATAATTGCAGTGATCTTGCCGTATAAATCCAGTGATCCTGCCGTATAATTCCAGTGATCCTGCCGTATAATTCCAGTGGTACTGGCATATAAATCCAGTGATCCTGCCGTATAATTGCAGTGATCCTGCCGTATAAGTCCAGTGATCCTGCCATATAATTCCAGTGATCCTGCAGTATAATTCCAGTGGTACTGGCGTATAAATCCAGTGAACCTGCCGTGTAATTCCAGTGATCCTGCCGTATAATTCCAGTGGTACTGGCATATAAATCCAGTGATCCTGCCATATATTTCCAGTGATACTGCCGTATAATTGCAGTGATCCTGCTGTATAAATCCAGTAATCCTGACGTATAATTCCAGTGGTACTGGCATATAAGGCCAGTGATCCTGCTGTATAATTACAGTGGTACTGGTGTATAAATCCAGTCCAGTGATACTGCCATATATGTCCAGTGATACTGCCGTATATGTCCATTGATACTGCCGTATATGTCCAGCTGTACTGCCATATAAATCCAGGGATCCTGGCGTATAATTCCAGTGGTACTGCCATAAAAGTCCAGTGATCCTGCCGTATATGTCCATTGATACTGCCGTATATGTCCAGCGGTACTGCTGTATAAATCCAGTGAACCTGCCATATAATTCCAGTGGTACTGCATATAAGTCCAGTGATCCTGCCGTATAAGTCTAGTGATTCTACCATATATGTCCATTGATACTGCCGTATATGTTCAGCGGTACTGCCATATAAATCCAGTGATCCTGCTGTATAAGTCCAGTGATCCTGCCATATATGTCAATTGATACTGCCGTATATGTCCAGCGGTACTGCCGTATAAATCCAGTGATCCTGCCGTATAAGTCCAGTGTTCCTGCAGTATAATTCCAATGATCCTGCTGTATAATTCCATAAAAAAACATATAATTCTGTACAAGTCCATTCCAGTGGTGCTGCCATATAAGTTCAGTGGTGCTGTCCTGTGCTGTATAGTATTTACTCCAAATAAAGGGGTTATTAATATTTAATCCAAATAATTTTCACAGGGTTTGCCCTGTGTGGTGTAGAGGTATGCTCTCCTGTACCGCATATTGTTATATAACTCCAGAAAAATAATAGAGAACAAAAGTTTGGAGGATAAAATAGGGAAAGATCAAGAACCACTTCCTCCTAGTGCTGAAGCTGCTGCCACTAGTCATGACATAGACAATGAAATCCCATAAACGTCATCTGCCAAGGCCGATGCCCAATGGGATAGTAGAGGGCATGTAAAATCCAAAAATCCAAAGTTCAGTAAAAAAAAATGCCCCAAAAAATAAATTTAAATGGTCTGAGGAGAAACGTAAACTTGCAAATATGCCATTTATGACATGGAGTGGCAAGGAACGGCTAAGGCCCAGGCCTATGTTCATGACTAGTGGTTCCGCTTCACATGACGATGGAAGCCCTCATCCTCCTGCTAGAAAAATGAGAAGAGTTAAGCTGGAAAAAGCACAGAAAAGAACTGTGTGTTCTAAGATGGGGGGTAATTCTGAGTTGATCGCAGCAGCAAGTTTGTTAGCAATTGGGAAAAACCATGTGCACTGCAGGGGGGGGGCAGATATAACATTTGAGATAGTTAGATTTGGGTGGGTTTTATTGTTTCTGTGCAGGGTAAATACTGGCTGCTTTATTTTTACACTGCAATTTAGATTTCAGTTTGAATACACCCCACCCAAATCTAACTCTCTCTGCACATGTTATTTCTGCCCCCCCCTGCAGTGCAACATGGTTTTGCCCAACTGCTAACAAATGTGCTGCTGCGATCAACTCAGAATTAAGCCCAAGGTATCACAAATACCCAAGGAGAGTCCAAGTGTGTCGGCGGTTGCAATGCCTGACCTTCCTAACACTGGATGGGAAGAGGTGACTCCTTCCACCATTTGCACACCCCCTGCAAGTGCTGGAAAGAGCACCCACAGTCCAGTTTCTGATATTCAAATTGAAGTTGTCACTGTTGAAGTACACCAGGATGAGGATATGGGTGTTGCTGGCACTGAGGAAGAAGTTGAAGATGAGGATTCTGATGGTGATGTTGTTTGTTTAAATAAGGCACCGGGGGAGACACCTGTTGTCCGTGGGATGAAGAAGCCCATTGTGCTGCAGGGCAAAATACAAAAAAAGCCACCTCTTCAGTGTTGAATTATTTTTACACAAATCCGGACAACAGGTGTCCAGCCATGTGTTGCCTCTGTCAATCTGTAATAAGTAGTGGTAAGTATGTTAACCACCTAGGAACATCCTCCCTTATATGTCACCTGCTGCGCATTCATCAGAAGTCAGTGTTAAGTTGTGAAACTGTGGGTAAGAGTGTAAGCAGTCCACTGACACCTAAATCCCTTCTTCCTCTTGTACCGAAGCTCCTGCAAGCCACACCATCAACTCCTTCAATGTCAACTTCCTCCTCAGTCAGGAACATCAGTAGTCCTGCAGGCCATGTCACTTGCAAGACTGAGAAGTCCTCTCCTAACCTGGATTCCTCTGGAGGATCCTTGAGTGGTACGCCTGCTGTTGCTGCCGCTGCTGTTGTTGCTGCTGGTAGTCGATCGTCATCCCAGAGGGGAAGTCGGAGGACCACTTGTACTACTTCAACTAAGCAACTGACTGTCCAACAGTCCTTTGTGAGGAAGATGAAATATGACAGCAGTCATCATTTTGCAAAGCGGATAACTGAGGCCTTGACAGCTATGTTGGTGTTAGACGTGCATCCGGTATCTGCCATTAGTACAGTGGGACTTAGAGAATTGTTTGAGGTACTGTGTCCCCGGTATCAAATCCCATCTAGGTTCCACTTCACTAGGCAGGCGATACCGTGAATGTACAGAGACGTCAGAAAAAGTGTCCTCAGTGTCCTAAAAAATGCAGTTGTACCCACTGTCCACTTAATCACAGACATGTGGACAAGTGGAAAAGGGCATACTAAGGACCATATGACTGTGATAGTACACTGGGTAGATGTATGGCCTCCTGCAGCAGCAACAACAGCAGCGGCACCAGTAGCAGCATCTCACAAATGCCAACTTCATCCTATGCAGGCTACGCTATGTATCACCGCTTTCCATAAGAGGCACACCACTGACAACCTCTTACGGAAACTGATATAAATATTGTGCGTGCATTATATCTGGGCAAATTCCAGCATGTCCCATGTTTTGCACCTACAGTTAATTTGGTGGTGCAGAATTTTTTTTTCAATTACAGGGGAGTGCAGGAGATGCTGTCGGTGGCCCCAAAAATTTTGGGTTACTTTCAAGATTCAGCCACCGCGTGCCGAAGACTGGAGCGCCATCAAACACTCTTGAACCTGCCCTGCCATCACCTGAAGCAAGAGGTGGTATCAAGGTGGAATTCAACACTCTATATCAGATGTGGCCAACCAGTCAGAGACAAAGAGCCAAGAAATCTTGTTCGGTACATCAAAGAGCCGACTTCGAGAAGAAGGCGCACTTGCAAAAATGGGGTGTGACCTTGTGCCTGCTAGGCCATGCCCCTGGTATAAAATACATTAAAAAAGCCAGATCCAACATAAAATACAATGAAAAAGCCACTTCTACATCAAATATTTGAAAAAGCCAGATTAGCATAAAATATATTGAAAAGCCAGATTCACATAATACACTTCAGTTCCCCCATGTGTCACTCCAGCCAGCACCCGCCTGTATCACTCCAGCCAGCTCCCCCATGTGTATTTGGCTCCCTCAGTTCTCAGTTTACGTAGTGCTGCTGCATGTCTGGCTGGAGTGCAGCGGTTTGCAGATCTCTTGTGGTCACGTGACTTTGAGTGTTGGGAGCCACATTTGACTAAAGAAAGAGCCACATGTGGCTCTAGAGCCACGCGTTGGCCACCACTGCTCTATATGCTTCAGAGGATGGAGGAGCAGCAAAAGGCCATTCAAGCCTATACATCCACCTACAATATAGGCAAAGGAGGGGGAATGCACCTAACTCAAGCACAGTGGAGAATGATTTCCGTCTTGTGCAAGGTACTCCAACCCTTCAAACTTGCCACATGTGAACTCAGTTCAGACACTGCCAGCTTGAGTCAGGTCATTCCCCTCATCAGGCTTTTGCAGAAGCAGCTGGAGAAATTGAAGGAGATAAGATAAAGAGATTCCGCAAAGTATGTGGGACTTGTGGATGGAGCCCTTCATTCTATTTGCCAGGATTCAAGGGTGGTCAATCTGTTAAAATCAGAGCACTACATTTTGGCCACCATGCTCAATCCTAGGTTTAAAGCCCACGTTGTATCTCTTTTGTTGGAAAACATAAGTCTGCAGAGGTTCAAAGACCTGCTGGTGAGAAAATTGTCAACTCAAGCGGAACGTGACCCGTCAACAGCTCCTCCTTCCCTTTCTCCCGCAACTGGGGCTGCGAGGAAAAGGATAAGATTTCCTAGCCCACCCACTGGCAGTGATGCAGGGCAGTCAGGAGCAAGTGCTGACATCTGGTCTGGACTGTAGGACCTGCCAACGATTACTAACATGTCTACTGTCACTGCATATGATTCTGTCACCATTGAAAGAATGGTGGAGGATTATATGAGTGTCAGCATCCAAGTAGGCATGTCAGGCAGTCCGTACATAAACTGGCAGGAAAAAGAGGAAATTTGGATGCCCATGCACAAACTGGCTTTATTTTACCTAAGTTGCCTCCCCCTCCAGTGTGTACTCTGAAAGAGTGTTTAGTGCAGCCGGTAACCTTGTCAGCGATTGGCATAGGAGGTTACTTCCACAAAATGTAGAGAAGATGATGTTCATCAAAATGAATTATAAATTCCTCCGGAAAGACCATGACCAGCAATTGCCTCCAGAAAGTACACTGGGACCTGTGATGGTGGATTCCAGTGGGGATGAATTAATACTCTGTGAGGAGGATTTACACAGTGAAAGGGGTGAGGAATTGGAGGATGAGGTGGACATCTTGCCTCTGTAGAGCCGGTTTGTGCAAGGAGAGATTGATTGCTTCTTTTTTTGGTGGGGGCCCAAACAAACCAGTCATTTCAGCCAGAGTTGTGTGGCAGACCCTGTCGCTGAAATGATTAGTTTGTTAAAGTGTGCATGTCCTGTTTATACAACATAACGGTGGGTGGGAGGGCCAAGAACAATTCCATCTTGCACCTCTTTTTCTTCTTTGCATCATGTGCTGTTTGGGGCCTAGTTTTTTTAAGTGCCATCCTGTCTGCAACTGCAGTGCCACTCCTAGATGGGCCAGGTGTTTGTGCTGCACACTTGTGTCACTTAGCTTAGTCATATAGCCACCTCGGTGCAACCTTTTGTCCTAAAAACAATATTGTGAGGTGTTCAGAATAGACTGGAAATGAATTGAAATGAATGTTATTCAGGTTAATAATACTGTAGGAGCAAAATTACCCCCAAATTCTGTGATTCTAGATGTTTTTATGTTTTTTCAAACATCATCCAGATCCAAAACCAAAACCGAAACACGAAAGGGTGGTTTTGGCAAAACCAATCCAAAACCAAAACACCAGCGGGGTATTAGAACCAGAACCAAAACACGAAAAGTGCCCGCCGCACATCTCTACGAGACATACATACAGACTGTCATGAATTGATTTCTATGAGCTGGCTATTAGAGATGAGCGCCGGAAATTTTTCGGGTTTTGTGTTTTGGTTTTGGGTTCGGTTCCGCGGCCGTGTTTTGGGTTCGACCGCGTTTTGGCAAAACCTCACCGAATTTTTTTTGTCGGATTCGGGTGTGTTTTGGATTCGGGTGTTTTTTAAAAAAAAAACTAAAAAACAGCTTAAATCATAGAATTTGGGGGTCATTTTGATCCCAAAGTATTATTAACCTCAAAAACCATAATTTCCACTCATTTTCAGTCTATTCTGAATACCTCACACCTCACAATATTATTTTTAGTCCTAAAATTTGCACCGAGGTCGCTGGATGACTAAGCTAAGCGACCCTAGTGGCCGACACAAACACCTGGCCCATGTAGGAGTGGCACTGCAGTGTCACGCAGGATGGCCCTTCCAAAAAACACTCCCCAAACAGCACATGACGCAAAGAAAAAAAGAGGCGCAATGAGGTAGCTGTGTGAGTAAGATAAGCGACCCTAGTGGCCGACACAAACACCAGGCCCATCTAGGAGTGGCACTGCAGTGTCACGCAGGATGGCCCTTCCAAAAAACACTCCACAAACAGCACATGACGCAAAGAAAAAAAGAGGCGCAATGAGGTAGCTGTGTGAGTAAGATAAGTGACCCTAGTGGCCGACACAAACACCGGGCCCATCTAGGAGTGGCACTGCAGTGTCACGCAGGATGGCCCTTCCAAAAAACACTCCCCAAACAGCACATGACGCAAAGAAAAAAAGAGGCGCAATGAGGTAGCTGTGTGAGTAAGATAAGCGACCCTAGTGGCCGACACAAACACCGGGCCCATCTAGGAGTGGCACTGCAGTGTCACGCAGGATGGCCCTTCCAAAAAACACTCCCCAAACAGCACATGACGCAAAGAAAAAAAGAGGCGCAATGAGGTAGCTGTGTGAGTAAGATAAGCGACCCTAGTGGCTGACACAAACACCGGGCCCATCTAGGAGTGGCACTGCAGTGTCACGCAGGATGGCCCTTCCAAAAAACACTCCCCAAACAGCACATGACGCAAAGAAAAAAAGAGGCGCAATGAGGTAGCTGTGTGAGTAAGATAAGCGACCCTAGTGGCCGACACAAACACCGGGCCCATCTAGGAGTGGCACTGCAGTGTCACGCAGGATGGCCCTTCCAAAAAACACTCCCCAAACAGCACATGACGCAAAGAAAAAAAGAGGCGCAATGAGGTAGCTGTGTGAGTAAGATAAGCGACCCTAGTGGCCGACACAAACACCGGGCCCATCTAGGAGTGGCACTGCAGTGTCACGCAGGATGGCCCTTCCAAAAAACACTCCCCAAACAGCACATGACGCAAAGAAAAAAAGAGGCGCAATGAGGTAGCTGTGTGAGTAAGATAAGCGACCCTAGTGGCCGACACAAACACCGGGCCCATCTAGGAGTGGCACTGCAGTGTCACGCAGGATGGCCCTTCCAAAAAACACTCCACAAACAGCACATGACGCAAAGAAAAATTAAAGAAAAAAGAGGTGCAAGATGGAATTGTCCTTGGGCCCTCCCACCCACCCTTATGTTGTATAAACAGGACATGCACACTTTAACCAACCCATCATTTCAGTGACAGGGTCTGCCACACGACTGTGACTGAAATGACGGGATGGTTTGGACCCCCACCAAAAAAGAAGCAATTAATCTCTCCTTGCACAAACTGGCTCTACAGAGGCAAGATGTCCACCTCATCATCATCCTCCGATATATCACCGTGTACATCCCCCTCCTCACAGATTATCAATTCGTCCCCACTGGAATCCACCATCTCAGCTCCCTGTGTACTTTGTGGAGGCAATTGCTGCTGGTCAATGTCTCCACGGAGGAATTGATTATAATTCATTTTAATGAACATCATCTTCTCCACATTTTCTGGATGTAACCTCGTACGCCGATTGCTGACAAGGTGAGCGGCGGCACTAAACACTCTTTCGGAGTACACACTTGTGGGAGGGCAACTTAGGTAGAATAAAGCCAGTTTGTGCAAGGGGCTCCAAATTGCCTCTTTTTCCTGCCAGTATAAGTACGGACTGTGTGACGTGCCTACTTGGATGCGGTCACTCATATAATCCTCCACCATTCTTTCAATGGGGAGAGAATCATATGCAGTGACAGTAGACGACATGTCCGTAATCGTTGTCAGGTCCTTCAGTCCGGACCAGATGTCAGCATCAGCAGTCGCTCCAGACTGCCCTGCATCACCGCCAGCGGGTGGGCTCGGAATTCTGAGCCTTTTCCTCGCACCCCCAGTTGCGGGAGAATGTGAAGGAGGAGATGTTGACAGGTCGCGTTCCGCTTGACTTGACAATTTTCTCACCAGCAGGTCTTTCAACCCCAGCAGACTTGTGTCTGCCGGAAAGAGAGATCCAAGGTAGGCTTTAAATCTAGGATCGAGCACGGTGGCCAAAATGTAGTGCTCTGATTTCAACAGATTGACCACCCGTGAATCCTTGTTAAGCGAATTAAGGGCTCCATCCACAAGTCCCACATGCCTAGCGGAATCGCTCCGTGTTAGCTCCTCCTTCAATGTCTCCAGCTTCTTCTGCAAAAGCCTGATGAGGGGAATGACCTGACTCAGGCTGGCAGTGTCTGAACTGACTTCACGTGTGGCAAGTTCTAAGGGCAGCAGAACCTTGCACAACGTTGAAATCATTCTCCACTGCGCTTGAGACAGGTGCATTCCACCTCCTATATCGTGCTCAATTGTATAGGCTTGAATGGCCTTTTGCTGCTCCTCCAACCTCTGAAGCATATAGAGGGTTGAATTCCACCTCGTTACCACTTCTTGCTTCAGATGATGGCAGGGCAGGTTCAGTTGTTTTTGGTGGTGCTCCAGTCTTCTGTACATGGTGCCTGTACGCCGAAAGTGTCCCGCAATTCTTCTGGCCACCGACAGCATCTCTTGCACGCCCCTGTCGTTTTTTAAAAAATTCTGCACCACCAAATTCAAGGTATGTGCAAAACATGGGACGTGCTGGAATTTGCCCATATTTAATGCACACACAATATTGCTGGCGTTGTCCGATGCCACAAATCCACTGGAGAGTCCAATTGGGGTAAGCCATTCCGCGATGATCTTCCTCAGTTGCCGTAAGATGTTTTCAGCTGTGTGCGTATTCTGGAAAGCGGTGATACAAAGCGTAGCCTGCCTAGGAAAGAGTTGGCGTTTGCGAGATGCTGCTACTGGTGCCGCCGCTGCTGTTCTTGCGGCGGGAGTCCATACATCTACCCAGTGGGCTGTCACAGTCATATAGTCCTGACCCTGCCCTGCTCCACTTGTCCACATGTCCGTGGTTAAGTGGACATTGGGTACAGCTGCATTTTTTAGGACACTGGTGACTCTTTTTCTGAGGTCTGTGTACATTTTCGGTATCGCCTGCCTAGAGAAATGGAACCTAGATGGTATTTGGTACCAGGGACACAGTACCTCCAACAAGTCTCTAGTTGGCTCTGTAGTAATGATGGATACCGGAACCACGTTTCTCACCACCCAGGATGCCAAGGCCTCAGTTATCCGCTTTGCAGTAGGATGACTGCTGTGATATTTCATCTTCCTCGCAAAGGACTGTTGGACAGTCAATTGCTTGGTGGAAGTAGTAAAAGTGGTCTTACGACTTCCCCTCTGGGATGACCATCGACTCCCAGCAGCAACAACAGCAGCGCCAGCAGCAGTAGGCGTTACACGCAAGGATGCATCGGAGGAATCCCAGGCAGGAGAGGAATCGTCAGAATTGCCAGTGACATGGCCTGCAGGACTATTGGCATTCCTGGGGAAGGAGGAAATTGACACTGAGGGAGTTGGTGGGGTGGTTTGCGTGAGCTTGGTTACAAGAGGAAGGTATTTACTGGTCAGTGGACTGCTTCCGCTGTCACCCAAAGTTTTTGAACTTGTCACTGACTTATTATGAATGCGCTGCAGGTGACGTATAGGGGAGGATGTTCCGAGGTGGTTAACGTCCTTACCCCTACTTATTACAGCTTGACAAAGGCAACACACGGCTTGACACCTGTTGTCCGCATTTCTGTTGAAATACTTCCACACCGAAGAGCTGATTTTTTTGGTATTTTCACCAGGAATGTCAGTGGCCATATTCCTCCCACGGACAACAGGTGTCTCCCCGGGTGCCTGACTTAAACAAACCACCTCACCATCAGAATCCTCCTGGTCAATTTTCTCCCCAGCGCCAGCAACACCCATATCCTCCTCATCCTGGTGTACTTCAACACTGACATCTTCAATCTGACTATCAGGAACTGGACTGCGGGTGCTCCTTCCAGCACTTGCAGGGGGCGTGCAAATGGTGGAAGGCGCATGCTCTTCACGTCCAGTGTTGGGAAGGTCAGGCATCGCAACCGACACAATTGGAGTCGGACTCTCCTTGTGGATTTGGGATTTCGAAGAACGCACAGTTCTTTGCGGTGCTACTGCTTTTGCCAGCTTGAGTCTTTTCATTTTTCTAGCGAGAGGCTGAGTGCTTCCATCCTCATGTGAAGCTGAACCACTAGCCATGAACATAGGCCAGGGCCTCAGCCGTTCCTTGCCACTCCGTGTGGTAAATGGCATATTGGCAAGTTTACGCTTCTCCTCCGACAATTTTATTTTAGGTTTTGGAGTTCTTTTTTTACTGATATTTGGTGTTTTGGATTTGACATGCTCTGTACTATGACATTGGGCATCGGCCTTGGCAGATGACGTTGCTGGCATTTCATCGTCTCGGCCATGACTAGTGGCAGCAGCTTCAGCACGAGGTGGAAGTGGATCTTGATCTTTCCCTAATTTTGGAACCTCAACATTTTTGTTCTCCATATTTTAATAGGCACAACTAAAAGGCACCTCAGGTAAACAATGGAGATGGATGGATACTAGTATACTTATGGATGGACTGCCGAGTGCCGACACAGAGGTAGCTACAGCCGTGGACTACCGTACTGTGTCTGCTGCTAATATAGACTGCTGGACACTGTCAGCTCAGCAGCACCGCAGACTGCTACAGTAAGCTACTATAGTAGTATGTATCAAGAAGAAAGAGAAAAAAAAAAACCACGGGTAGGTGGTATACAATTATGGATGGACTGCCGAGTGCCGACACAGAGGTAGCTACAGCCGTGGACTACCGTACTGTGTCTGCTGCTAATATAGACTGGATGATAATGATATGAAATCAATATATATATTATTTATCTATTTATTTATTAACAGTTTCTTATATAGCGCAGCATATTCCGTTGCGCTTTACAATTAGAACAACAGTAATAAAACAAAACTGGGTAAAAACAGACAGACATAGAGGTAGGAAGGCCCTGCTCGCAAGCTTACAATCTATAGGGAAATAGATATATGTATATGTATATATAATATCACTAGTACTGCAGCCGGACAGGTAGATATATATTTATTAGGTAATGATGACTGATGACGGACCTGCTGGACACTGTCAGCTCAGCAGCACCGCAGACTGCTACAGTAAGCTACTATAGTAGTATGTATCAAGAAGAAAGAAAAAAAAAAAACCACGGGTAGGTGGTATACAATTATGGATGGACTGCCGAGTGCCGACACAGAGGTAGCTACAGCCGTGGACTACCGTACTGTGTCTGCTGCTAATATAGACTGGATGATAATGATATGAAATCAATATATATATGTATATATAATATCACTAGTACTGCAGCCGGACAGGTAGATATATATTTATTAGGTAATGATGACTGATGACGGACCTGCTGGACACTGTCAGCTCAGCAGCACCGCAGACTGCTACAGTAAGCTACTATAGTAGTATGTATCAAGAAGAAAGAAAAGAAAAAAACCACGGGTAGGTGGTATACAATTATGGATGGACTGCCGAGTGCCGACACAGAGGTAGCTACAGCCGTGGACTACCGTACTGTGTCTGCTGCTAATATAGACTGGATGATAATGATATGAAATCAATATATATATGTATATATAATATCACTAGTACTGCAGCCGGACAGGTAGATATATATTTATTAGGTAATGATGACTGATGACGGACCTGCTGGACACTGTCAGCTCAGCAGCACCGCAGACTGCTACAGTAAGCTACTATAGTAGTATGTATCAAGAAGAAAGAAAAAAAAAAACCACGGGTAGGTGGTATACAATTATGGATGGACTGCCGAGTGCCGACACAGAGGTAGCTACAGCCGTGGACTAACGTACTGTGTCTGCTGCTAATAAAGACTGGATGATAATGATATGAAATCAATATATATATGTATATATAATATCACTAGTACTGCAGCCGGACAGGTAGATATATATTTATTAGGTAATGATGACTGATGACGGACCTGCTGGACACTGTCAGCTCAGCAGCACCGCAGACTGCTACAGTAAGCTACTATAGTAGTATGTATCAAGAAGAAAGAAAAAAAAAAAAAACACGGGTAGGTGGTATACAATTATGGATGGACTGCCGAGTGCCAACACAGAGGTAGCTACAGCCGTGGACTACCGTACTGTGTCTGCTGCTAATATAGACTGGATGATAATGATATGAAATCAATATATATATGTATATATAATATCACTAGTACTGCAGCCGGACAGGTAGATATATATTTATTAGGTAATGATGACTGATGACGGACCTGCTGGACACTGTCAGCTCAGCAGCACCGCAGACTGCTACAGTAAGCTACTATAGTAGTATGTATCAAGAAGAAAGAAAAAAAAAAACACGGGTAGGTGGTATACAATTATGGATGGACTGCCGAGTGCCGACACAGAGGTAGCTACAGCCGTGGACTAACGTACTGTGTCTGCTGCTAATAAAGACTGGATGATAATGATATGAAATCAATATATATATGTATATATAATATCACTAGTACTGCAGCCGGACAGGTAGATATATATTTATTAGGTAATGATGACTGATGACGGACCTGCTGGACACTGTCAGCTCAGCAGCACCGCAGACTGCTACAGTAAGCTACTATAGTAGTATGTATCAAGAAGAAAGAAAAAAAAAAAACACGGGTAGGTGGTATACAATTATGGATGGACTGCCGAGTGCCAACACAGAGGTAGCTACAGCCGTGGACTACCGTACTGTGTCTGCTGCTAATATAGACTGGATGATAATGATATGAAATCAATATATATATGTATATATAATATCACTAGTACTGCAGCCGGACAGGTAGATATATATTTATTAGGTAATGATGACTGATGACGGACCTGCTGACTACCGTACTGTGTCTGCTGCTAATATAGACTGGATGATAATGATATGAAATCAATATATATATGTATATATAATATCACTAGTACTGCAGCCGGACAGGTAGATATATATTTATTAGGTAATGATGACTGATGACGGACCTGCTGGACACTGTCAGCTCAGCAGCACCGCAGACTGCTACAGTAAGCTACTATAGTAGTATGTATCAAGAAGAAAGAAAAAAAAAAACACGGGTAGGTGGTATACAATTATGGATGGACTGCCGAGTGCCGACACAGAGGTAGCTACAGCCGTGGACTAACGTACTGTGTCTGCTGCTAATAAAGACTGGATGATAATGATATGAAATCAATATATATATGTATATATAATATCACTAGTACTGCAGCCGGACAGGTAGATATATATTTATTAGGTAATGATGACTGATGACGGACCTGCTGGACACTGTCAGCTCAGCAGCACCGCAGACTGCTACAGTAAGCTACTATAGTAGTATGTATCAAGAAGAAAGAAAAAAAAAACCACGGGTAGGTGGTATACAATTATGGATGGACTGCCGAGTGCCGACACAGAGGTAGCTACAGCCGTGGACTAACGTACTGTGTCTGCTGCTAATAAAGACTGGATGATAATGATATGAAATCAATATATATATGTATATATAATATCACTAGTACTGCAGCCGGACAGGTAGATATATATTTATTAGGTAATGATGACTGATGACGGACCTGCTGGACACTGTCAGCTCAGCAGCACCGCAGACTGCTACAGTAAGCTACTATAGTAGTATGTATCAAGAAGAAAGAAAAAAAAAAAACACGGGTAGGTGGTATACAATTATGGATGGACTGCCGAGTGCCAACACAGAGGTAGCTACAGCCGTGGACTACCGTACTGTGTCTGCTGCTAATATAGACTGGATGATAATGATATGAAATCAATATATATATGTATATATAATATCACTAGTACTGCAGCCGGACAGGTAGATATATATTTATTAGGTAATGATGACTGATGACGGACCTGCTGGACACTGTCAGCTCAGCAGCACCGCAGACTGCTACAGTAAGCTACTACAGTAGTATGTATCAAGAAGAAAGAAAAAAAAAACACGGGTAGGTGGTATACAATTATGGATGGACTGCCGAGTGCCGACACAGAGGTAGCTACAGCCGTGGACTAACGTACTGTGTCTGCTGCTAATAAAGACTGGATGATAATGATATGAAATCAATATATATATGTATATATAATATCACTAGTACTGCAGCCGGACAGGTAGATATATATTTATTAGGTAATGATGACTGATGACGGACCTGCTGGACACTGTCAGCTCAGCAGCACCGCAGACTGCTACAGTAAGCTACTATAGTAGTATGTATCAAGAAGAAAGAAAAAAAAAAAAACACGGGTAGGTGGTATACAATTATGGATGGACTGCCGAGTGCCAACACAGAGGTAGCTACAGCCGTGGACTACCGTACTGTGTCTGCTGCTAATATAGACTGGATGATAATGATATGAAATCAATATATATATGTATATATAATATCACTAGTACTGCAGCCGGACAGGTAGATATATATTTATTAGGTAATGATGACTGATGACGGACCTGCTGGACACTGTCAGCTCAGCAGCACCGCAGACTGCTACAGTAAGCTACTATAGTAGTATGTATCAAGAAGAAAGAAAAAAAAAAACACGGGTAGGTGGTATACAATTATAATATTATATATATATTAATTATATACAATTATATATATATATATATATATATTAATTAAACTGGTGGTGATTATTAAACTGGTGGTCAGGTCACTGGTCACACTATCAGCAACTTGCAAGTAGTACTCCTAAGCATACAATCACAATATATATTATACTGGTGTGGCACTCTGGCAGCAAAAGTGTGCACTGTACGTTATATGTACTATGTACTCCTGAGTCCTAAGTCCTGCTCTCAGACTCTAACTGCTCCCCACTGTCAGTGTCTCCCCCACAAGTCAGATAATACAATACAGTCACACTATCTATCACTTCACTTCAGCAAGTACTAGTAGTAGTAGTCCTCCTCCTAATGCTCCCCAAAATTACTACTGTGTCTCTCTCTAGTGAGACTGTCTCACTCTCTTCTCGAATCTCTATAAACGGAGAGGACGCCAGCCACGTCCTCTCCCTATGAATCTCAATGCACGTGTGAAAAATGGCGGCGACGCGCTGCTCCTTATATAGAATCCGAGCCTCGCGAGAATCCGACAGCGTGATGATGACGTTCGGGCGCGCTCGGGTTAACCGAGCAAGGCGGGAGGATCCGAGCCTGCTCGGCCCCGTGTAAAAAACCCTGAAGTTCGGGCGGGTTCGGATTCCGAGGAACCGAACCCGCTCATCTCTACTGGCTATTAGTTGTAATGGTTTTTGTTGTCCGTTTAGTACAAACTCCCCAGTTTGCAGCCACTTACTGTATCTTTTATAACATCATGAGATCAGTCAAAGGGTCTGAATCAGAGTCACACACAATCCACGTGCAAGGTCAAGGTTTATGCAGTTGAGCGTTTTTTTGGCACTAACTCTAAAGGCCTGTATGGTGCATGCATTACAGAGTGTGTGCACAAAGACAATGTCACCATCAAGACAGACAGTATTGGGAATGTTGTGGAAAAGTGATGGGCGTTCCTTGGAAGTGGTTAGAAATCCATGCAAAAATGCTCTGTTCAGTAGGCAGGTCATGAGAGCATTGCAGGCATGTCAATGCATGCAGCTGCATTAACAGACACAGAGCTACAAGTATAGAAAGCCATAGTCAGATGGAGAAAATGCACCTGCCATAGGGCTTGTGCAATTTCTAATGGTGTTACCAATGGTGACATATAAGGATGCACCAATCGAAATTACAGTGCACACAGATGCTATAAGTGGGCATGTCAGTCCTTGCACATTTAGCCAAATAGATGTACAAAAAGGAAAGCGTTTGCAGTGCAATTGCGTAAAATTGCAGACGGGTGACTGCCAATAGGGTCATGCTGCATGCACTTCTGCACGTGACTCAGAATCTGTCCAATATAATGAACAACAATTTTAAATTTTTTACATTTTATAAATGCCTAAGAACAGTCTTACATCTAGGTGATATTGTCATGATGATTTTGATACATAAGCCTATGTTTTTTTAATAACAATCACAGACACATGTCATTGCCTTGCATCACTTTCTTATTTTGCCCTTACATTATTACTCTATACAGTTGCTCCTGATTGGGTGACCTATCTTGCTTAACTATTTAGTCTCCTGATGAATGTTGGATTCTTCCCATAATTTCTAGAATAAAATTCTTTCTTGCCATCCTCTGATCAATTGTGTACTAATGGTTTCCAGATGAAATATAGAATTCCTAGGCACACATTAACTGCACCATAAAGTCTGTGTACCATGTTTTGCCTTTCCTTGGGGAAAATGTGTATAAAAAATATGAAAAGGTATAATATTTTAACTTAGTTAACTTAATTGGTTAATATCTATGCCTATTGGAAAAATGTTTAATACACTCAGCGTTAAGTAAAACATAGATTTAGTATGAATTTATTGTCAGGTCTGCACTACAGACACTTGTTAAGTTATGTTGACATGTGAAATCTACAGTACTTGTAGGAAACTTATTCAATTCTTATACATAATCAAAAGCAAACATCTAACTTCCATTTAGCCCAAAGGCCCACATCTTTCAATTTGATCACTCTTTAGGGTATATAAATTATGTGCTGCCTTAAAGTCAAGCACAAAACAAAGTATTAAATTTTTGAAATGCTTTTTTTTTAAATTGCAAGTTTCTGTTCAAAACCAACTGGCAGAGGCTGTTCTATCCAATTACTTTGCACAAATGGTCAGAGCAAAAATGTTCGAGAGGTAATTGAGGAAAATACAACAAGGTATTTATTCACATAAAGATCTATATTAATATTTTAGGTAATTTGTTTGCATCTTATAATTTCACTGATGTGGGTGGTTAGTACTGCATTTTCTGCTAGAATCGGAAATATAGTAGAGCACATTCAATCAGAAGATGCCAAAAATGGACATGATAAAATAGCTGATTAGAGAAACAGTATAGGTAAATGTAATAAATATAGATGGTTTGCACTTGTAAATAACAACATTTGAAAGCATGATTAGGATTTGTGGATACAAAATATGAATAATCTTTGGTAGGCATGCAGTTTAAACAATTATAGCATTCAATATATAATGTACTGTACGTGTGTATGCATAAATTTAATGTTCTTTATTAAAGCTTAGTATGCATATTAACTTTTAAAGTGTGTCCAAACATTTTTTTTAGCATTTTAGATGTGGTAAAACAAAAATATTAGCAAGCTCCACATATCCGCTCTTGGGAAACTGTGACTTTCATTAACATCAATCTGCTCCTTTGTGGACACTTCCCCTACTGTCTTACTTTCCATTTGTCTGCCACTACTACATACAAGATATGAATGCATCTTCATTGATCATACCCAAAACAGTATGATATTTTAGTCCATATATTGTACTTAATATCTTTGAATTATCTATCTATATGCTTGTTGTGTAGGTTTATTACAGACTTTTGGTGTTTTATGTATTTGACTTAACCAAAAATATACACAATACCATAATGATCTTGGTTAACACTCTTAGTATGTATGCGCGAGGCAAAACAGCAAAAAAATCCAGCAACTTTTTTTTATCGCTAGCCGTACGCAAGTTGATTGACAGGAAGCTGCCGTTTGGAGGTGTTAACTGTTTGTTTTCTGGGAGTGTCAGGAATACGCAGGCGTGGACAAGTGTTTTCAGGGAGGGTGTGCAGGGCCGGCTCTACCATTAGGCAGCTTTAGGCGGCTGCCTAGGGGCGCCGGACACTGGAGGGCACCACTGAATTTATCTAGCAAAAAACTGGATGTCTCTGTATGAGGGTCAGTAATGAACTTACAGATGGGGTATGGAAGACAATAAGGAGCTTACAAATATATGTATGTCTGTGCGTATATATGTACGTATACACATACAATTAATGGGATGCAGTTGGCATCCTGGCAGATGGATTCCTGGAATACAGGTGCCAGAATCCCGACACCTGTCAGAATGCTGATGCCAGAATCCCGACAGCTGGCATCCTAAATGTTAGTATGTCGGGGAGGGTTATGGTTAGACTCGTGGGAGGGTAGGGCTAGGGTAAGGTTAATTAATTTTGTACAAAATGTTGATTTTGTGGTGGTTGGGATGCCACTGTCTGTATTCTGACTGGCGGCATCCCGTACCCAACTACAATTAAATATCCCCACAAGACCCCATATACAGTATTATACAGTATATAAAAAATAGATGGCACTCAATGACTTGCAAAGTGAAAGTATATTGTGAACAAAGTCCCAAAATTTTGTGACTTTGTTTACAATATACCTTATCACTTTAAAAGTCCTTGAGTGTTGTCCCTTTTCTCTGTGTATATATATAATGATGCAATTCACCCCAGCCCACTTAGTGGCCACCTGCATCTCCTCTCCAGGAGGTGATGGTGGTAGTGGGGGCTCTGGAGGTTAGCGGGCGCTAGCCTGAAGCTTTGCCTAGGGTGCAGAGAGACCTTGCACCGGCCCTGAGGGTGTGTGATGTCAGCTACGGCCCCAATCAGCCTGATTCTATTGTACTGTAGGAGTATGTCCTGGGCTACGCACAGACATCACAGACTGTACGGCATGGGTATTCACTCTGACTGGGCGGCGGCTATCTGATCGCAGACCTCTTCAAATTTGCAGAGGAGTTATCTAGTCTGAATAACCCCACATTCTTTTAAAAGTGCCTACATATTTTGCAACACTTTACAGAAAATGTTTTATCATTCATATCAAACACTGCAGTTGAGGTCACTTTACATATTCAGAAATGAAAGCAGATCATCTGTATATAGAATTGGCTGCAGCTATTTGACTACACCTCCCACATTCAGCCAATGGTAAAAACAATCATTATCATCGACATGTATTTGCACCAGCCTTATCCTTGGTGAAAGAGATCCATCTGAAATCAGATGGATCTCTATATATGGTGCCACATTTCCATCAACATGCTCATGAGATGCCCACAGAACACCCACTCAGTCAGATCTGATATGGGGATGACTCTGTGCAAGATGTGTACTCAGACCAAATTATGGGCCTGATGAAGATACAGATGTGTCCACATACATCTTTGCTATATCCCGCCATGTATGGCACAGTTTTGCATGCCATAGACTCAGAGATTTAGCCATGCCTTGTCATTTTTCTTAATTTGCTTCTTTAATATGTTACTTTATACATGTTCTATTATGGCAAACAAAAATTTTAAAATTCATCCACTCACTACTTGTGAAAAACAGCTTAGCCGTGTTTTGCATGTTGTGCCAAATTTGTAAAAAAGCAAAGATGTAAGTGGACACATCTGTATGTACATAAAACTGATATACATACTGTTCTTGGGTCCATGCAATCTGCACATGTGCAGAATGAGTCCTGCGTGATCAATCCCAGTCCCCCTTAGCTTCAGCGTGCTGGACATGCTGTAGCATTTGGGGGGGTGGCACGGGGACAGTAACAGGGATTATTCTACAAAATGGAGGGGGTGTCACCACCATTTTGTAAGAGTGCCAAGGCCAGGCCCTGAATCTTTGTATGCAGATTTCCTGGCCCTGCAGATGAGTTCCGGGGTGACAATCTGAATAAGCTTAGGCTTACTCAAATGTCAGATGTTTGCAATGGTTGTGATGCTGATCCAATGCTGGGTCTTTGGATGCAGCACTTAGATCAGCATTGCATGCAGGAGGCATATTTTTCCTACAGGCGCCTCCTGTAGCAGACGTTGAAGCACTTTATACCAATATTCCACATGAGGCTGTTAAACATTTTCTGGACCAGACTGACTATTCAGAGGATAACAATGAGTTATTATTACAAGGGATCGAGCTCATATTGAAGAATAACTATTTTTACTTTAATGGTTCATATTACAATCAACTAGTAGGAACAGCCATGGGCACTAAATTTGCGCCAAGTTTCGCGAATCTTTTCATGTCATATTGGGAGGAGAAATATGTAAAAACAAATGCCATCTTCAAAAAGAATTTAACTATATGGTATTGCTACATAGACAACATCATTTTTTTATGGAAAGGAACAAGCGAAGAACTGGACGAGTTTTGTAAAATCCTCAATACTAATGATTCAAATATAACATTAAGTATCACTGTTAGTCAAAGTGAAATCCATTTTCTTGACAACTCAATATATTGAGGATGGCCAACTTGAAACTAAGTGCTACAAGAAACCAACAGATGATAATAATTGCATAGCGACCGCCAAGTGAATATCATTCCAGTTGGCTTACCAGTGTCCCAAAGAGCCAGTTTTTTAAGGCTTAGAAGGAATTGTAATAAGAAACAAATGTGTGAAGATCAGATTGATAGAATGAAGAATTGTTTTGTAAGAAAAGGTTTTGACGGGAAGAAATTAGATGAACTGAAGGAAGTTCTGAATAAATATAGAGATGAACTTCTCAAAGTCAGTACAAAAAAGAAAGATGGAGATAATTCCTTTCAATATGCCTTTATTACTCAATACAATTACCAACATAAAAAAATGGAATCTATCGTTAAGAAACCCTGGCATCTGCTTTTGAAGAATCCATTACTGAAAGAGAATATCCCTAAAAAACCAAGATTTATTTATAGGAAAGCCCCCAGTCTGAAAAATAAGCTAACTACAGGTGCATTACCATTGCAAGATTTTCACCCTATCAGGAATAAGAGGTGGGATCTGCCAAGCATGCAGAGCATTTAAAACAGAATTCTAAATATGATTTCTGCATTAATGGAAATACATACAAACTCCAACATTTTATGACATGCCTCACCACCAATGTTATCTACCTTATTGAATGTAGTTGTCATATGGTTTATGTGGACAGAACAAGTAGGGCACTTCTGAGTGAGCATTTGCAGAATATAAAAAAGGCTTGATCACACATTCACTCTCCAATCATTTCAAAGAAAAGCATAATTGTTCCACCAAAGATATCATTCGATTTCTAGCCATTGATAATGTTAAGAACACCTGGAAAGTCAGGGATGAGACAACTAGACTTGCAAATAGCGAAATTAAGTGGATTCATAAACTAAAAAGCCTTTTGCTGAACGGACTCAATGCACACTTTGAACTTAAGTGGTTCTTATAGAATTTACTTTGTGTTCCTCCTAAGCTACTCCTTTTTTCCTTTTGTCACTAAAGTATTTTTACTTCCATTTCTTCAAATTTGTTCCACATATATTATGGCTGTATAAATTTACAACTTAATACTATATATTTAAGTCGTTTTATTTTCTCCTATATATATAGCATTCCATTGATGAGGAACAGGAAGCGGTTAACTGGAATTACCATGCGCTCTGTCTTGCGTTCCACGGACAGGAAGTTGATAGCTCTGGTCCGCGGCTTCATTTTTGTTACTCCTACGGATGTTTTTCACTTATATCACCAATGTTTTGAGGTTTGGGGAACCTCACTAACTTCAGACTTCATGTAGTAATCTTCTAAATGACTTTTTTTGATAGCGTTACCGGAAAAGTAGAAACGACCATTTCCAGTATTATTAAACTATTTATTATTGCAAAAAATTGGGGGTTTTTTAAAGCTTTTCTGTGGTTTTCATATAGTACTATATTTCTGGATTATATATTATGTATATGTTATGCTATATTGTGTTAATGGGAACCTTTTGACCTTGAAGCTATTATCTGTAATTGTTTAAATAGCACCCTAGTCCACATTCCTGTCACACTGTCTTGAGGAAGGGAGAGGTCCAAAAACACGACAACGGCAGTTGGCAGGAGTGTTATCCCAGCACTAATGGTGAGGCGCCGACCAGACTGAAGTGAGCTTTGGACCCAGGAGACAGGTTCCAGAGCCGGTTCTCCCAATTTTGAGGCCCTGATTACATAGAATTCTGGTAAACCTCCACCTTTACTCTGGTTTTACACCTATTTTTATTGAGTTACTGTGTTTTATGAACGTCATCTCGTTTGTGTGGAAAACAGGATTTATGTGCAATTAGTATCTATTTTGAACATACTGCACTATATTACTATTCTTTTATATTTTTTCATGTATGGAGTTAACTACTGATGCTGTGAAGTCCGATCAAAATAACCCTTAAGGGCAGTACCTTGTTTTAATAATTAGTGCACCTATCTGACCTATCATTCTTCAAGTTTGTAGTCTTTTTTTGGTATTGGGGAATACCACTGGTCTGAGGGGTGCTGCTTATTTCTTTGGGCACCCAGTTACTCCTATAAACCCTGTTAAGATGTGTACTCAGACCAAATTTTGGGCCTGATTCAGATATGTACATAAACCTGATATACGTATTGTTCTTTGGTCCATGCGTTCTGCACATGTGCAGAATGTGTCCTGCATGATCAATCACAGTCCCCCCTTAACTTCAGTGTGCTGGACATTTTGTGGCCTTTGGGGGTGTGGCACGGGGACAGTGACAGGGATTCTACAAAATGGAGGGGGTGACACCCCCATTTTGCAAGTGTGTCAAGTCCAGGCTCTGTATGCAGATTTCTTGGCCCAGCAGATGAGTTCTGAGGTGACCATTTGAATAAGCTTAGGCTTACTCAAATGTCCAATTTATGCAATGGTCGCAATGCTGATCCAATGCTGTGTCTTTGGGTGCAGCACTCAGTTCAGCATTGCATGCAGGAGGCATATTTTTCCTACAGGCACCTCCTGTTGCATTATAAAATTTCAGCATCACTACTGCGTCCAAAGACACGGCAGCAATGCTCACTGCATCCATCTGTAAATCAGGTCCTGTGCACAGTTCTGAATTGGTCCAAAAAACTTTACACACATAAGACCTTGGTCAAAGTCTAACCTATGACCTCAGTGCTGTGAAGGAACAATGCTAACCACTGTGTAATTGTCAATTTTATTTACTATGTTACTAATGAATCCGTTCATGGTAAATAAATATAAATATACGGTATACTGTAAGTATATGTTTCTTTACATTTATTCTTTAGATTCACTGCAATATGTTTTTGTAACCTATATTTAATTATACGTATTGTAAAATATGTTATGCTTGAACATTGCAATATGCCTTACATTGTATTCAGTAACTGTGAATATTAATGTTTCTTTACTGAGAGCCAGAGCGAAGGAGCAGTGAGTTACTGCTGCATGCAATGAAAACTTTAAATGGCTATGGGACCAGTGGGTTCTGCTTAGTAAAGTATTCATGAAGTAGTTGCATTGCCTGCTTTTGTGATATGGCTTTTTCTGCCTGAAGCTTTTTTTCTGCATCTGGCCTCTGTAACTGCTGAAATTGATCTATACTTGTGATCTCAGCTCTAGGCACTAAGTTTGAATCCAAAGTTGATGACTAGACTGGAGGTAACAACGATGTCTGTCTCTCAAACTGATGAGTTCTACGTTTGATTTAAAAATGTGAGTGGCAATGGTTACATTTGCACAAATTATGCAGTTAATATTTATGATAAGGATAGACTCAGCAAAATCACAAATTAAATGCATGCATTAGTGTAAACAATAGACAACGGGCTCAAAAATAAAAAAGGTAAGAAAATGTTGTAACAATAGTCTTAAAACACAAACTATAGAACAGCTAAGCACTGGGCAGTTTCAGTGGGAAATTTAGCATTTAGCAGTCCTTGATATTGGTTCATCCACTACTGTATGTTCTGCTGAAAAAATCAGATAAAATATAATTCACTTTTCCACTCCTTATGGGGTTTGCTAGACCCCGTACTGTGCTTAATTTCCATTTCTCTTTCCAGACTACTTACTTCCATGTTGTTGTCTTTCGTTGCTCTTTTTATTATTTTCTGCAGGGTACATTACACTTATTTTTGTGCTTGATAGGAATGTTCTTCAGTCTCTGAGTGTCTCTCTGGCCATTTACAATGATTAGCGGTTTCTAGGCATTAATGAGTTTCTCACCGCTATGTTTTTTTCCTTTGGAATACAGCATATAGGATTTTTTTTTTTTTACTCAGCACAGTACATCACTCTAACAAAACTATTCTCTATTCATTTTACATAAACATTCTACATAATTATGTACTGAATGCCAGCCCAAAAGTATAATTGAATCTACCAACTGAGGAGGAGGAAGAAAGGATTATAATTATGCGAGCATCTTCTTTCAGCGAGCATACCTGCATTATATTTTAACTTCTACAGATGAACAATAGATTTTTAGGAAGCGGTGAGGAAATAAGTGAATTTAAACATGCAATTGCTGCAGAGAATTGTCTTCTTAGCATAGACATATGCTGCAAACCAATGAATGCATCTGTTTAAATTACTTGAAGCAACAGCCTTTTATGTGTAATTATTGTTTATTAAAAAATGTCCTTCATATGTGAAGGTCAGCGGGGGATTTTAGTTAAAGCCTTCTGCGGAAGACATACATGCATTTTAATTCTTGATTCTATTTCAGTTTTTCCATATTTTTTAAACACCTTTGAACTATAGCAATATTGTATATTTCATTTCAAAGACTATTGTATGCAAGGAAGAAGTTCATGTTTACATTTATTTAATAAGTACATATTTAATAAGCACATCCAAACACCAATGGCTATTACATTTTTCTAAGAAGCTTATTATAGTTTTGTTGTGGGTATTTAATTTATCAAAAAAAAAAATGTATTGTTTGATACATAAAATAAACAAAAAAAAGATAAAGCACCTTAGTTCTGACTGTGCTATGGGGTAGGAGGGGAAATACTCTGTTCATGATTGGTTTACTATAGCTGAGATAGTTCTGTAAGTGTAATAATATATATGTTTAGTGTTTATTCCAATCACAAATCAAAGCTGAATCACCAGTTAATGACTGATTCACTATTACTTTATGGGCTTTCTAACTGTTGCAACTACTGTACCATTTTCTAATATTCCTTTTAAGTCAAACATGATTTAAGTTTATTTATTATTAATAATAATAATTTATTATTATAGCGCTTTTCTCCAGCAGTAAAGTCGCTTTACAAGCATCAAAAACATAGCACAGAGGTTTAGTATTGAAGCAGGAAGAAAACACACTGAAAAATAGTGAACATGTGTCAGAGACTGGGTGAGTGTCAGAGATTTTTTGCAGAATCTGGAATTTGGGATCAATGTCAGGGACCGGTTGAATGTCAGAGACTTGGTACAGAATCTGGAACGTGGGGTCAGGTACCAAGTAGTTGACGTTACCCAGAACAGAGGCGCGGAGTCTAACACGCCGGGAGGTTTTCACCAGGGAACCCCGCAAGGGGATATGGGCTTCGCGGCTCCCGACGTGCAGGTCGCGGCCCCCTGTCTGGGTCACTTGATACCTGAACTGGACTAGAATTATGTCAGAGTTGTTGTATGATAGTCCAGATGTATGTGACAAACCGCAGCGGTACGCAGGAAGAAGCAGGAACTGGAGATGGTGGCAGGGTGCACACAGCCAGATGGTTTACTGTGGCCGTGGAGATGGGACAACAGCAGGAACTCTAGGAGAGACACAGGAGGTAGCGGTACACGGACAGACTGGGTTGCAGACACTTGGAGACAGGGTAATGGTAGTCGGCAGACTAAGTTCGTCAGCAAGATGGTGAAGCTGGAATTCAATGCAGGAACAAGGCAAACCCCATTGGACAGATAGCTGGAACCAGAGACATGAACCATGGAGCTGAACACAGGAAGTATGAGCTGTAACTGGCAATTCATCTTGGGATTGAGAGGCTTAAAAGAACAAGCTGGACCAATTAGCTGAGAGCACCAGACAGGCCCCCCAGTAATTGATATATCATGCAGCTGCAGTGCACACTGAGCAGGCTGACAGACTGAATAGTAGGATTCAGGTAACCAGCTGTAATTACAGAATGCAGACACCTGTGGAGTCAGTTGCTGAATGCAGGAGGCAGTGGGAGAGAACTATGCAGGACCTAGCTGTGACCTGTAGTTCCACAAACTGAAGCAGAGGTAAGTCATAAGAATAACCAGCAAAACATAAGTAATATTAGTTAATGAGTTACTCCACATAAGCTGTGCAGCTAGTATCCTAATTACCAGGAACAACCTGAAATACAAAGAAGAGAGAGCAGCAGCTGCATCCAGGTGCTTGATCAATGCTGAAAGCTGAACTGACAGATTTGCTGATGCTGCACATGACAACATGACAGGCACAATGAGGTTAATGCATAGTTAGTGCAGCCATTTTTGTTAATAAATTCCAAAGGTTACCTAACCCACCTACCTACGAAAGGTACATGGCAGCCATTTTGGGTGTGCTACAGAGTTCACCCTGGTGGAATAGGCAATACCTAGAAGATATTACACAGAGTGAGGAAGCAGCATATATTTTTTTATCTACTAAAAAAAATTATGTAAACAATGCAACGTGGTTTGTACAACACATCTTGCTTGAATTATTGAATTAACATACTGGTGCCTTCATTCCCTATGGCACCCCAACCTGCCCCATCTTAGCTTTGACTCTACTAGCCTGATTATTGCTGCTGTCAAACCATGAATACTAATGGACATCTACTGTATGGCTGCTTGTATGCTACCTGCTTTACAAAAGTGCTTCATGGTCCAGAATTTAGGGGGTAATTCAGACCTGATCGTTGCAGCAAATTTGTTAGCAGTTGGGCAAAACCATGTGCACTGCAGGTGTGGCAGATATGACATGTGAAGAGAGAGTTAGATTTTTGGTGGGTTATTTTGTTTCTGTGCAGAGTAAATACTGTCTGCTTTATTTTTACACTGCAATTTAGATTTCAATTTTGAACACACCCCACCCAAATCTAACTCTATCTGCACATGTTATATTTGCCCCCCTGCAGTGCACATGGTTTTGCCCAACTGCTAACAATTTTGCTGCTACGATCAGGTCTGAATTACCCCCTTTGACTGCAAATAAATTTAAGAATTTATGCTTCTTATCTGTTGGAGTGACGTTCCTCAATCTTTGAATCTTATTGGTTCACTGGCACCTTACTGCAACAAATGTTTGCTTTGGAGTGCCCAATTTCCAGCCTTTCTTAAACATACAGTTGTGCTCATAAGTTTACATACCCTAGCAGAATTTGTGATTTTCTGGTCATTTGTCAGAGAATATGAATGATAACTCACAAACTTTTCTTTCACTCATGGTTAGTGGTTGGGTAAAGCCATTTATTGTCAAACAACTGTGTTTACTCTTTTTAAATCATAATGACAACAGAAACTACACAAATGACCCTGATCAAAAGTTTACATACCCTGGAGATTTTGGCCTGATAACATGCACACAAGTTGACACAAACGGGTTTGAATAGCTACTAAAGGTAATCATCCTCTCCTGTGATCTGTTTGCTTGTAATCAGTGTGTGTGTATAAAAGGTCAGTGAGTTTCTGGACTCCTGAAAGACCCTTGCATCTTTCATCCAGTGCTGCACTGACGTGTCTGGATTCTGAATCATGGGGAAAGCAAAAGAATTTTCAAAGGATCTGTGGGAAAAGGTAATTGAACTGTATAAAACAGGAAAGGAATATAAAAAGATATCCAAGCAATTGAGAATGTTAATCAGCAGTGTTCAAACTCTAATTAAGAAGTGGAAAATGAGGGATTCTGTGGAAACCAAATCAGAGTCAGGTAGACCAACAAAAATTTCAACCACAACTGCCAGAAAAATTGTTCGGGATGCAAAGAAAAATCTACAAATAACTTCAGCTGAAATACAGGACTATCTGAAAAAAAGTTGTGTGGTTGTTTCAAGATGCCCAATAAGGAGGCATTTGAAGAAAAATTAGCTGCATGGTCGAGTCGCCAGAAGAAAGCCATTACTACGCAAATGCCACAAATCATCCCGCTTACAATACTCCAAACCGCACAGAGACGAGCCTTAAAACTTCTGCAACAAAGTCATTTGGAGTGATGAGACCAAAATTGAACTTTTTGGCCACAACCATAAACGTTACAGTAGGAGAGTGTCACAACTGAGGGCCTGAGCTGACGGGAGGCAGCCTCAGTTGTAGGGGCTGAGATGTACCGGAACCTGGGAGGTTGTATCAGACCCCTGGACATGTAAGTAACATGAATAATAACTGCCCGAAGGCGTGACCACGACAACTTGGATAAAAGTCAATGATGTTTATTATGACAACTCCGCAACACAGCAGCAGTAAAAGAAAACGTAAAAGTCAGCAAAGAATAAATACAGTTCCTGGGTACTACAGGATGGCAGGAGCCACAGGGCACTGGTAGTGTGAGATAGTTCTTATGATCTTCTAGATGGAAAGTCCTTACCAGGCCCGACTGTAGCAATGGAGATAACCCAGGATTGTGCCAGCTGGTGTTCCAGGAAAAGCTGGGTTGCTGAAGATAAAACAGCTGCTGTGGATACTGGCTGGAACCAGACTGTTGTTAGCACGGAGTGGATACTGGCTGGAACCAGTTAAATAATAAATGAACTTGGGAGCGATGAAATATGAACTGAAATGTAGAACTTGAGAGCGGAGAAATAATAATACCGGTGGAGAGTGGTAAAGTGTAGAAAGGACACCGGCCCTTTAAGGGAAGCTGTACTCTGCTGGAAGCTGAGCTGGAAGCAGGTAATGTTGTAGCTGGAAACAGATGAATCCACAATGGATTGGAGAGTCAGGCTACACCGCAGGTGGAATGCTGGTGCGGGTCTCTATGGTGGAAGTCTTGAGACAGGAGCTGGAACCTGGAAGACAATCACAAGAGAGAGACAAACAGGAACTAGGTTTGACAACCAAAGCACTGACGCCTTCCTTGCTCAGGCACAGTGTATTTATACCTGCAGCAAGGAAGGGATTGGCTAGGCAATTATGCAGATTATCAATACTGAGAATAGATTGGTGGAAATGATCAGCTGACAGAATCCAAGATGGCTGCGCCCATGCAGACACTTGGAGGGAAGTTTGGTTTGTAATCCATGTGGTAATGAAAACAGTAATGGCGGCGCCGGCCACCGGAGACAGGAGGCGCCAGGCTGACAGATGCACATCCAACCACGCGGACACAGCGGAGGCCGCGGCTGACGTAATCGCCACTCAGACACTCTGCATGCAGAAGTTCAGGGACGGCGGCGGAGGCCGCGGGAGACGCCATGCCAGGTGTAATATGGCGTTTACTGTGACAGCGTCCCAGAGTGACAGGAGAGGATACAGGAATGTACACATCAGGATAACAGATGGGATCCGGTCCTGGAGCGCTGAGCCAGCCTTAGGAGGCATCTGATGGGTAAGAAATGGCGTCCAGATACCCGGATCGTGACAGCACCCCCCCCTTTAGGAGTGGCCCCAGGACACTTCTTTGGCTTTTGAGGAAACTTGGAATGGAATCTCCGGACCAAGGCAGGAGCATGGACATCAGAAGCATTGGTCCATGAACGTTCCTCAGGACCATAACCCTTCCAGTCAATAAGATATTGTAGTTGACCGTAACGGTGACGTGAGTCCAGGATCTTGGCCACTTCATACTCAAAGCCTCGTTGAGTTTGGACTTTCGGAGTTGGAGGAAGTGAGGAATGAAACCGATTCAAGATCAGCGGTTTCAACAGGGAAACATGGTATGTCCTGGGTATTTTTAAGAAGGGAGGCAACTGGAGTCTGTAAGCAACAGGATTGATGACTTGTTCAATCTTGAAAGGACCAATATAGCGAGGTGCAAACTTCATACTGGGAACTCTTAACCTCAAATTCTTCGTGGATAACCATACCCGATCACCCACCTTGAGAGCAGGAACTGCTCGACGCTTCTTATCCGCAAACTTCTTGTACCTGAACGATGCCTTGAGCAGAGCTGATCGTACGCTCTTCCAGATATTGGCAAACTGATGCAAGGTGATATCCACTGCGGGAACAGAAGTTGCTGGAAGCGGTTGGAACTCAGGGACTTTAGGGTGGAATCCAAAGTTAGTGAAGAATGGTGTTGAAGCAGATGAAGAATGATACTGGTTGTTATGACAGAACTCGGCCCAGGGAAGTAATTGAACCCAGTCATCTTGAGAGGAGGACACATAGATGCGGAGGAAGGCCTCCAAGTCCTGATTCACCCTCTCGGTTTGACCATTGGTCTGAGGATGGTAAGCCGTGGAAAACTTTAGCTTGACTTGGAGGACTTGACATAAACTTCGCCAGAATTTGGCTGTGAATTGAACTCCTCGATCTGAGATAATTTCTTCAGGAAGACCGTGGAGTCGGAAGATCTCTTGTATGAATACTTGAGCCAACTTGGAAGCTGACGGAAGACCGGTGAGAGGAATAAAGTGTGCCATCTTGGTGAACCGGTCAACTACCACCCAGATGGTATTGAACTTGTTGCACATGGGTAAGTCTGTAATGAAATCCATCGACAAGTGGGTCCATGGTCGACGGGGAACGGATAGTGGAACCAGTTGCCCCGCAGGCGACTGGCGGGATACTTTATGTTGGGCACACTTTGGGCAAGATGCAATAAACTCCAAGACGTCCTTTTTCAGAGTTGGCCACCAATAGGACCTAGAGATAAACTCCAGGGTTTTTTGGATACCTGTATGTCCGGCAAAACGGGAAGCATGGGCCCAATGCATGAGCTTCTTCCTTAGCATCGGCTTCACAAAACTTTTCCCTGATGGGGGCGTAGAGTCCATCCCTACCGTGGAGAATGCCAACGGATTTATAATAGGATGCTTGTCTGAAGACTCTGACTCATTTTCTTGCTCCCATGAGCGGGAAAGGGCATCGGCCTTGCAATTCTGAGAGCCCGGACAGAACTGGAGTTTAAAGTCGAACCTGGAAAAGAAAAGTGCCCATCTGGCCTGACGAGGGTTGAGACATTGTGCGCCCTTCAGGTATAAAAGGTTCTTGTGGTCTGTAAGTATGGTGATTGAATGAGAAGCTCCCTCCAACAGATACCTCCACTCTTCTAGAGCGAGCTTGATGGCTAGCAACTCCTGGTCGCCAATGGCATAGTTGCGCTCAGCTTGGGAGAACTTCCGGGAGAAGAAACTGCAAGGGTGTAAATGGCCATCTTTAGCCCTCTGAGATAACACCGCTCCTACTCCAACGGAGGAGGCATCCACCTCTAAGATGAAAGGAGAGTCGATGTCAGGCTGTTTCAGAACAGGCGCAGAGATGAACCTTTGTTTTAAAAGATGAAATGCTTGCATGGCTTCTTCAGACCACTTGGACGGGTTAGCACCCTTCTTAGTGAAAGCAGTAATAGGCGCCACAATGGTGGAAAAGTCTCGTATAAACTTTCGGTAATAGTTGGCGAACCCTAAGAACCTCTGGACCCCTTTGAGGGTTAAGGGTACCGGCCAATTTTGGATTGCTTGTAGTTTCTCAGGATCCATCTCTAGTCCGGAACCGGACACAATGTACCCTAGAAACGGAATGGACTTGACTTCAAAGACGCATTTTTCTAATTTGCAATAGAGATGATTGACACGGAGACGGGACAGAACCTCTTTAACCCAAAAACGATGTTCCTCTAAATCGTTGGCAAAAATGAGGATATCGTCTAGATAGACCACGACATGACGGTATAGAATGTCTCTGAAGATCTCATTGACAAAATGCTGGAAGACAGCTGGAGCATTGCTCAATCCGAAGGGCATGACGAGGTACTCATAATGTCCGTCACGGGTGTTAAAGGCGGTCTTCCACCCGTCACCCTCACGGATCCGGATGAGATTGTATGCACCTCGCAAGTCCAGCTTTGTAAAGATGGTAGCTCCGCTAACTCTGTCAAAGAGCTCAGTAATCAGGGGTAAAGGATAACGGTTCTTGATGGTAATGTCGTTCAAACCTCTGTAGTCGATGCACGGCCGCAGACCACCATCTTTCTTTTTTACAAAAAAGAAGCCTGCGCCGGCTGGAGAAGAAGAAGGTCGAATGAACCCCTTTGCTAGGTTCTCTTTAATATATTCCTCCATAGAATGCGTCTCAGGCAGAGACAGCGGATAAGTTCGGCCTCGAGGTGGAACCTTCCCTGGAACGAGATCAATCGGACAGTCCCATTCTCTATGAGGAGGAAGGATATCAGCAGAAGCTTTACTGAACACATCCGTGAAATCTTGATATGGAGGAGGTGGAACATCAGACGACCTGGGGGAGGAAGAACAGACAGGCAATACTTTAAACAAACATGTCTCAGCACAGGAGGAACCCCATGCCAGGATTTGCGTAGTTGTCCAATCAATTGTAGGATTGTGAAGACGGAGCCATGGAAGGCCCAGGACCACAGGATGTGTGGCTCTTGGAATCACTAAAAAAGAAATAAGTTCGGAATGAAGAACTCCCACTCTCAGACGAACTGGTAGAGTCCTTAAAGAAATAACTGCATCAAAAATTTTGCTGCCATCCACGGCAGTTAAAGAAATGGACGAAGGAAGTCTCTCGGTGGGTAGGGACCACCGTTTAACATAGGCTTCGGTAATAAAGTTCCCAGCTGCTCCGGAATCAAGGAGGGCAATGACGTTCCGATAACGTTGAGCAACTTGAAGCGAGACTGGGAGATTACAATCTTGAGGAGATGGAGAGGAGATCATTACTCCTAGCCGGCCCTCTCCTTAGCGAGCTAGGATTTGGAGTTTCCCGGACGTTTGGGACAGGCATTAATGGTGTGAGACGGAGCTGCACAATAGAGACAGAGAAACTCGGAGAGACGTCTTCGGCGCTCAGCAGGAGTTAAACGGGAACGGCCAAGTTGCATGGGCTCATCTTTAGATGGTGACAGTTGACGAGGAGGAGGAGCAGAAGATTTTGGAGCAGATGATCTTCCACGCTCAGTTGCTCTCTCTCTGAAACGTAAATCAACTTTCGTGCAGAGTGAGATTAGCTCATCTAACTTAGAAGGTAAGTCTCTGGTAGCTAACTCATCTTTAATACGCTCAGATAAGCCATGCCAGAATGCAGCATACAGGGCCTCGTCGTTCCATGCCAGTTCGGATGCCAGGATCTGGAACTGTATCAGATATTGTCCTACAGTACGTGACCCCTGGCGTAAACGGAGAATCTCGGATGAAGCTGAGGTTACCCGGCCTGGCTCGTCGAAGATGCGCCTGAATGTTGACACGAAGGCAGTGTAGGAAGATAGCAGGGTGTCGGACCTCTCCCATAACGGTGATGCCCAATCAAGGGCTGAGCCACTGAGAAGAGAAATAATGTAGGCAATTTTTGTACGGTCACTGGGAAAATTGCCAGGTTGTAGCTCAAACTGAATCTCACACTGGTTGAGAAATCCCCTGCAGAATCTTGGAGATCTGTCAAATTTTGCTGGCGTTGGAAGATGAAGACGTGGAGCAGAAATGGGTAAGGTGGGTGGGGTTATAGCTGGAGTCACTGTGGTTGACGCACCAGACGCGCCTGATCCACGGAGAGTTGTCTGAATCCCATCCAGCCGAGTAGAGAGATCCTGGAGACAGCGGATGATGTGGCCCTGTGCAGCCTCCTGATGTTCTAGTCGGGCTGCCAGTTCTTGCATCGGCCTGGCCGCTTGATCCTGGTCTCCGGCTGGATTCATTAGGTCAGTGCTTACTGTCACAACTGAGGGCCTGAGCTGACGGGAGGCAGCCTCAGTTGTAGGGGCTGAGATGTACCGGAACCTGGGAGGTTGTATCAGACCCCTGGACATGTAAGTAACATGAATAATAACTGCCCGAAGGCGTGACCACGACAACTTGGATAAAAGTCAATGATGTTTATTATGACAACTCCGCAACACAGCAGCAGTAAAAGAAAACGTAAAAGTCAGCAAAGAATAAATACAGTTCCTGGGTACTACAGGATGGCAGGAGCCACAGGGCACTGGTAGTGTGAGATAGTTCTTATGATCTTCTAGATGGAAAGTCCTTACCAGGCCCGACTGTAGCAATGGAGATAACCCAGGATTGTGCCAGCTGGTGTTCCAGGAAAAGCTGGGTTGCTGAAGATAAAACAGCTGCTGTGGATACTGGCTGGAACCAGACTGTTGTTAGCACGGAGTGGATACTGGCTGGAACCAGTTAAATAATAAATGAACTTGGGAGCGATGAAATATGAACTGAAATGTAGAACTTGAGAGCGGAGAAATAATAATACCGGTGGAGAGTGGTAAAGTGTAGAAAGGACACCGGCCCTTTAAGGGAAGCTGTACTCTGCTGGAAGCTGAGCTGGAAGCAGGTAATGTTGTAGCTGGAAACAGATGAATCCACAATGGATTGGAGAGTCAGGCTACACCGCAGGTGGAATGCTGGTGCGGGTCTCTATGGTGGAAGTCTTGAGACAGGAGCTGGAACCTGGAAGACAATCACAAGAGAGAGACAAACAGGAACTAGGTTTGACAACCAAAGCACTGACGCCTTCCTTGCTCAGGCACAGTGTATTTATACCTGCAGCAAGGAAGGGATTGGCTAGGCAATTATGCAGATTATCAATACTGAGAATAGATTGGTGGAAATGATCAGCTGACAGAATCCAAGATGGCTGCGCCCATGCAGACACTTGGAGGGAAGTTTGGTTTGTAATCCATGTGGTAATGAAAACAGTAATGGCGGCGCCGGCCACCGGAGACAGGAGGCGCCAGGCTGACAGATGCACATCCAACCACGCGGACACAGCGGAGGCCGCGGCTGACGTAATCGCCACTCAGACACTCTGCATGCAGAAGTTCAGGGACGGCGGCGGAGGCCGCGGGAGACGCCATGCCAGGTGTAATATGGCGTTTACTGTGACAGCGTCCCAGAGTGACAGGAGAGGATACAGGAATGTACACATCTGGATAACAGATGGGATCCGGTCCTGGAGCGCTGAGCCAGCCTTAGGAGGCATCTGATGGGTAAGAAATGACGTCCAGATACCCGGATCGTGACAGAGAGGAGTCAACAAGGCATATGATGAAAGGTACACCATTCCTACTGTGAAACACGGAGGTGGATCGCTGATGTTTTCGGGATCTGTGAGCTACAAAGGCACTGGAAACTTGGTCAAAATTGATGGCAAGATGAATGCAGCATGTTATCAGAAAATACTGGAGGAAAATTTGCACTCATCAGCCCGGAAGCTGCACATGGGACGTACTTGGACGTTCCAACATGACAATGATCCAAAACACAAGGCCAAGTCGACCTGTCATTGGCTACAGCAGAATAAAGTGAAGGTTCTGGAGTGGCCATCTCAGTCTCCTGACCTCAATATCATTGAACCACTCTGGGGAGATCTCAAATGTGCAGTTCATGCAAGAAAGCCCAAGAATTTACAGGAACTGGAGGCTTTTTGCAAAGAAGAATGGGCAGCTTTACCATCTGAGAAAATAAAGAGCCTCGTCCACAGCTACCACAAAAGACTTCAAGATGTCATTGATGTTAAAGGGGGCAATACACGGTATTAAGAACTGGGGTATGTAAACTTTTGGTCAGGGTCATTTGGGTAGTTTCTGTTGTCATTATGATTTAAAAAGCGTAAACACAGTATTTTGACAATAAATGGCTTCACCCAATCACTAATCATGAGTGACTGATAATTTTGTGAGTTATCATTTATATTCTCTGACAAATGGCCAGAAAATCACAAATTCTGCTAGGGTATGTAAACTTATGAGCACAACTGTATACTGCATGTCGGCACACTGATAGCAAAAAGTAGCTTAACACTGCTAGTCACCAAGGAGATTCGTTTTTTTTATTTTCTTTATTAATACCATATTTCCCTTTATCAAACTATAGCCTCTTATTTGGCATAACCTAGTTATATATGTTTATGTATTGCACAATGTAAGCTATTCAATATTTCAATAAATTCAATTTTTCTCTATTGCCTAGTATGCTTTGTTCAGACAAATGAAATGTTTCCTTTATCATTACATTTCACATTTCTGTTAACCATTAAATGGTGAGCAAAATCTATAATTCCCTTTACTAACTTCACCATGACTATACATAATTTTCAGCATTAAAACCATTTCCCATAGAGCTTATTGTGCTCACCAACAATTGTTTGTCTTTAAGTTGAGAATATATAATTACAGTTTCTGACCAATATACTGTAAGTACCGGTTAGACAAACATCGCCAGAATTATATGCATAGCCATATTGGTACTGTGTGAGACTGTGTATAGTGACATCGCAGGATGCAGAAATCTCCTGCTTAGCTCCGATAAGATGAGACCTGCGATTACCTGCATATAAAGCTGTTCCAGCATCCCTGCATCCACTTAAGCTCAGCTCCATGATTCAATAAATCAACAACACTGGTAAAGTAACTGCGCGGTTCACAGTCTGAGTCACCTGCTGGTATGTGCCTATATAAGAGCAATGCCAACACCGCCACGCACATACAATCCAAGTCAATAGTAGAAATATAGCAAGTATAAACAATGAGTAACACAAGGTTACAACACACCCAGGTCAAGAACATTAAACCTGTAATGTGTGCTTAAAGGTGGTCATGCACTGTCAGATAAAACTCGCTATCAGACAGACAGACAGACAGACAGATTGACAATTGCAGTATCTGACATGCTGAAAAAATACAATAACCTTGTCATACATTGTCAAGTAATTTGTCTTGCTGATGGTGATCAGGCCGATAATTGTACAGTGTATTGCCACCATTAGTGATGTCAGGACAAAACTTATATGAGTGTTGAGGGGCTAATTAAGGAGTACTTAACAGGATGCATGCATGCTTTTCATACATTTTAAAAAATAACGTACCCTTGCCAAGTAAGAGTATAACAGTAACATGTCAGGACTCTCATTCATATGATTGTAAATATGAGTGTGCTGGAGAAAGATGGCAGCGAGCACAGTCGCAGTGGTCCAGAGCTCCACAAAATGCATGGGTGGGCTGTTTCCGGTTCTGCTGGTGTCTGTGGCGGCGGGACGTTTTCAATATGCCTGGCTGGAGATACTTGCCATCTGTGATTGGTCGGTGAGCGGCCGGTGAGAGCCTGTCGGTGGCAGGAATCCGGGAAGTGATGCCTGGCCCCGCGGTGTCCCAGTCAGTGCCCCCAGAGCCATGCCTGTGAGCAGATGAAAGCCAGAAAGCATTGCTTGGCCCAGTAGCATCCCAGACAGGCCCAGTAGCATCCCAGACAGTATACCATGTAGATGATGATATCACCTGCGGGCGCAGTTGTGTAGAGAGCCGGCGGGGCAGAGAGAGCAAGCACCAGGAATATGAAGATGAGGACCTGCGGCCAGATGGTGGTGGGGAAGGCTTCATTTGGGTAGTGCTGAGGAGGAAGAGGTGCGCACGTCGGGAACAGAGACAAAAACCGGGTAATAGGGCAGGAGTATTGGAGAGGTGGAAGAACTCCCCTTTTAGCTAGTGATAAGCGGGTTCGGTTTCTCGGAAACCGAACCCCCCCGAACTTCACGCTTTTTACACGGGTCCGAGGCAGACTCGGATCTTCCCGCCTTGCTCGGCTAACCCGAGCGCGCCCGAACGTCATCATCCCGCTGTCGGATTCTCGCGAGGCTCGTATTCTATCGCGAGACTCGGATTCTATATAAGGAGCAGCGCGTCGCCGCCATTTTCACACGTGCATTGAGATTGATAGGGAGAGGACGTGGCTGGCGTCCTCTCCGTTTAGATAGAGAGTGAGACACTTGATTTACTGGAGCATTAGGAGTACTCAGAGAGTGCAGAGTTTTGCTGATAGTTATACTAGTGACCACCAGTTTTATTTATTATTTAATATAATCCGTTCTCTGCCTGAAAAAAAACGATACACAGTCACATACCATATCTGTGCTCAGCCTCAGTGTGCTGCATGATAATATCATCTTTGTATATCTGACTGTGCTGAATAGTGCTCACTGCTCACACAGCTTAATTGTGGGGGAGACTGGGGAGCAGTTATAGCAGGAGTACATATTTAACAGTGCACACTTTTGCTGCCAGAGTGCCAGTGTGACTGACCAGCAGTGACCACCAGTATATTGTCTGCCTGAAAAAGTTAAACACTCGTGTGGTGTTTTTTTTTTTTATTCTATAAACGCATTCTGCTGACAGTGTCCAGCAGGTCCGTCATTCATTATATTTCTATCTTCTTCATACTAGTAGTTTAGGAGTCTGCAGTGCTGACAGTGTCCAGCAGGTCCGTCATTATACAATATATACCTGTCCTGCAGTAGTGATATATATATATTTTTTATATCATTATCATCCAGTCTATACTAGCAGACGCAGTACGGTAGTCCACGGCTGTAGCTACCTCTGTGTCGGCAGTCGCTCGTCCATAATTGTATACCTACCTGTGGTGGGTTTTTTTTTTCTATCTTCTTCATACTAGTAGTTTAGGAGTCTGCAGTGCTGACAGTGTCCAGCAGGTCCGTCATTATACAATATATACCTGTCCTGCAGTAGTGATATATATATATTTTTTATATCATTATCATCCAGTCTATACTAGCAGACGCAGTACGGTAGTCCACGGCTGTAGCTACCTCTGTGTCGGCACTGGCAGTCGCTCGTCCATAATTGTATACCTACCTGTGGTGGGTTTTTTTTTTTCTATCTTCTTCATACTAGTAGTTTAGGAGTCTGCAGTGCTGACAGTGTCCAGCAGGTCCGTCATTATACAATATATACCTGTCCTGCAGTAGTGATATATATATATTTTTTATATCATTATCATCCAGTCTATACTAGCAGACGCAGTACGGTAGTCCACGGCTGTAGCTACCTCTGTGTCGGCACTGGCAGTCGCTCGTCCATAATTGTATACCTACCTGTGGTGGTTTTTTTTTTTCTATCTTCTTCATACTAGTAGTTTAGGAGTCTGCAGTGCTGACAGTGTCCAGCAGGTCCGTCATTATACAATATATACCTGTCCTGCAGTAGTGATATATATATATTTTTTATATTATTATCATCCAGTCTATACTAGCAGACGCAGTACGGTAGTCCACAGCTGTAGCTACCTCTGTGTCGGCAGTCGCTCGTCATCCATAAGTATACTAGTATCCATCCATCTCCATTGTTTACCTGAGGTGCCTTTTAGTTGTGCCTATTAAAATATGGAGAACAAAAATGTTGAGGTTCCAAAAATAGGGAAAGATCAAGATCCACTTCCCCCTCGTGCTGAAGCTGCTGCCACTAGTCATGGCCGAGACGATGAAATGCCATCAACGTCGTCTGCCAAGGCCGATGCCCAATGTCATAGTACAGAGCATGTAAAATCCAAAACACCAAATATCAGTAAAAAAAGGACTCAAAAATCTAAAATAAAATCGTCGGAGGAGATGCGTAAACTTGCCAATATGCCATTTACCACACGGAGTGGCAAGGAACGGCTGAGGCCCTGGCCTATGTTCATGGCTAGTGGTTCAGCTTCACATGAGGATGAAGCACTCAGCCTCTCGCTAGAAAAATGAAAAGACTTAAGCTGGCAAAAGCACAGCAAAGAACTGTGCGTTCTTCGAAATCACAAATCCACAAGGAGAGTCCAATTGTGTCGGTTGCGATGCCTGACCTTCCCAACACTGGACGTGAAGAGCATGCGCCTTCCACCATTTGCACGCCCCCTGCAAGTGCTGGAAGGAGCACCTGCAGTCCAGTTCCTGATAGTCAGATTGAAGATGTCAGTGTTGAAGTACACCAGGATGAGGAAGATATGGGTGTTGCTGGCGCTGGGGAGGAAATTGACCAGAAGGATTCTGATGGTGAGGTGGTTTGTTTAAGTCAGGCACCCGGGGAGACACCTGTTGTCCATGGGAGGAATATGGCCATTGACATGCCTGGTGAAAATACCAAAAAAATCAGCTCTTCAGTGTGGAAGTATTTCAACAGAAATGCGGACAACATTTGTCAAGCCGTGTGTTGCCTTTGTCAAGCTGTAATAAGTAGGGGTAAGGACGTTAACCACCTCGGAACATCCTCCCTTATACGTCACCTGCAGCGCATTCATCATAAGTCAGTGACAAGTTCAAAAACTTTGGGCGACAGCGGAAGCAGTCCACTGACCAGTAAATCCCTTCCTCTTGTAACCAAGCTCACGCAAACCACCCCACCAACTCCCTCAGTGTCAATTTCCTCCTTCCCCAGGAATGCCAATATTCCTGCAGGCCATGTCACTGGCAATTCTGACGAGTCCTCTCCTGCCTGGGATTCCTCCGATGCATCCTTGCGTGTAACGCCTACTGCTGCTGGCGCTGCTGTTGTTGCTGCTGGGAGTCGATGGTCATCCCAGAGGGGAAGTCGTAAGACCACTTTTACTACTTCCACCAAGCAATTGACTGTCCAACAGTCCTTTGCGAGGAAGATGAAATATCACAGCAGTCATCCTGCTGCAAAGCGGATAACTGAGGCCTTGGCATCCTGGGCGGTGAGAAACGTGGTTCCGGTATCCATCATTACTGCAGAGCCAACTAGAGACTTGTTGGAGGTACTGTGTCCCCGGTACCAAATACCATCTAGGTTCCATTTCTCTAGGCAGGCGATACCGAAAATGTACACAGACCTCAGAAAAAGACTCACCAGTGTCCTAAAAAATGCAGTTGTACCCAATGTCCACTTAACCACGGACATGTGGACAAGTGGAGCAGGGCAGACTCAGGACTATATGACTGTGACAGCCCACTGGGTAGATATATTGACTCCCGCCGCAAGAACAGCAGCGGCGGCACCAGTAGCAGCATCTCGCAAATGCCAACTCTTTCCTAGGCAGGCTACGCTTTGTATCACCGCTTTCCAGAATACGCACACAGCTGAAAACCTCTTACGGCAACTGAGGAAGATCATCGCAGAATGGCTTACCCCAATTGGACTCTCCTGTGGATTTGTGGCATCGGACAACGCCAGCAATATTGTGTGTGCATTAAATCTGGGCAAATTCCAGCACGTCCCATGTTTTGCACATACCTTGAATTTGGTGGTGCAGAATTATTTAAAAAACGAGAGGGGCGTGCAAGAGATGCTGTCGGTGGCCAGAAGAATTGCGGCATACTTTCGGCGTACAGGCACCACGTACAGAAGACTGGAGCACCACCAAAAACGCCTGAACCTGCCCTGCCATCATCTGAAGCAAGAAGTGGTAACGAGGTGGAATTCAACCCTCTATATGCTTCAGAGGTTGGAGGAGCAGCAAAAGGCCATTCAAGCCTATACAACTGAGCACGATATAGGAGGTGGAATGCACCTGTCTCAAGCGCAGTGGAGAATGATTTCAACGTTGTGCAAGGTTCTGCAACCTTTTGAACTTGCCACACGTGAAGTCAGTTCAGACACTGCCAGCCTGAGTCAGGTCATTCCCCTCATCAGGCTTTTGCAGAAGAAGCTGGAAACATTGAAGAAGGAGCTAACACAGAGCGATTCCGCTAGGCATGTGGGACTTGTGGATGGAGCCCTTAATTCGCTTAACAAGGATTCACGGGTGGTCAATCTGTTGAAATCAGAGCACTACATTTTGGCCACCGTGCTCGATCCTAGATTTAAAACCTACCTTGGATCTCTCTTTCCGGCAGACACAAGTCTGCTGGGGTTCAAAGAACTGCTGGTGAGAAAATTGTCAAGTCAAGCGGAACGCGACCTGTCAACATCTCCTCCTTCACATTCTCCCGCAACTGGGGGTGCGAGGAAAAGGCTCAGAATTCCGAGCCCACCCGCTGGCGGTGATGCAGGGCAGTCTGGAGCGACTGCTGATGCTGATATCTGGTCCGGACTGAAGGACCTGACAACGATTACGGACATGTTGTCTACTGTCACTGCATATGATTCTCTCCCCATTGAAAGAATGGTGGAGGATTATATGAGTGACCGCATCCAAGTAGGCACGTCAGACAGTCCGTACTTATACTGGCAGGAAAAAGAGGCAATTTGGAGGCCCTTGCACAAACTGGCTTTATTCCACCTAAGTTGCCCTCCCACAAGTGTGTACTCCGAAAGAGTGTTTAGTGCCGCCGCTCACCTTGTCAGCAATCGGCGTACGAGGTTACATCCAGAAAATGTGGAGAAGATGATGTTCATTAAAATGAATTATAATCAATTCCTCCGTGGAGACATTCACCAGCAGCAATTGCCTCCACAAAGTACACAGGGAGCTGAGATGGTGGATTCCAGTGGGGACGAATTGATAATCTGTGAGGAGGGGGATGTACACGGTGATATATCGGAGGATGATGATGAGGTGGACATCTTGCCTCTGTAGAGCCAGTTTGTGCAAGGAGAGATTAATTGCTTCTTTTTTGGTGGGGGTACAAACCAACCCGTCATTTCAGTCACAGTCGTGTGGCAGACCCTGTCACTGAAATGATGGGTTGGTTAAAGTGTGCATGTCCTGTTTATACAACATAAGGGTGGGTGGGAGGGCCCAAGGACAATTCCATCTTGCACCTCTTTTTTCTTTCATTTTTCTTTGCGTCATGTGCTGTTTGGGGAGTAGTTTTTGGAAGGGCCATCCTGCGTGACACTGCAGTGCCACTCCTAGATGGGCCAGGTGTTTGTGTCGGCCACTTGGGTCGCTTATCTTAGTCACACAGCTACCTCATTGCGCCTCTTTTTTTCTTTGCGTCATGTGCTGTTTGGGGGGTGTTTTTTGGAAGGGCCATCCTGCGTGACACTGCAGTGCCACTCCTAGATGGGCCAGGTGTTTGTGTCGGCCACTAGGGTCGCTTAGCTTACTCACACAGCTACCTCATTGCGCCTCTTTTTTTTCTTCTTTGCGTCATGTGCTGTTTGGGGGGTGTTTTTTGGAAGGGCCATCCTGCGTGATACTGCAGTGCCACTCCTAGATGGGCCAGGTGTTTGTGTCGGCCACTTGGGTCGCTGAGCTTAGTCATCCAGCGACCTCGGTGCAAATTTTAGGACTAAAAATAATATTGTGAGGTGTGAGGTGTTCAGAATAGACTGAAAATGAGTGGAAATTATGGTTATTGAGGTTAATAATACTTTGGGATCAAAATGACCCCCAAATTCTATGATTTAAGCTGTTTTTTAGGGTTTTTTGAAAAAAAACACCCGAATCCAAAACACACCCGAATCCGACAAAAAAAATTCGGTGAGGTTTTGCCAAAACGCGTTCGAACCCAAAACACGGCCGCGGAACCGAACCCAAAACCAAAACACAAAACCCTGAAAAATTTCCGGTGCTCATCACTACTTTTAGCCCCCCTTGCCAAGTATTTTCCTGGATAATGTCTGTTTCCTGACCAACAAAGTGGATGAAGTGCTGCTTAGAATCTCTAGCAGCAACATTATGAGCTCATGCTCCTTGGTAGTTTGACTGAGACTTGGCTTACTAACACTATTCCGGATTTGTCCAGCTCCCTGATAGAGCTATGTTCAGAGCGGACAGATTAGTCTCCTCTAGCAAACGGAGAGGACGTGGACTGTGTATTTATAATAACAATAACTGGTGCACAGATACAGTCGTTATTGAAAGTCATTGTTCTCCGGAGCTGGAACTTCTGATGCTGAAGTGCAGGCCTTTTTACTTTACTTACCTCCGCTATAATAGTGACTTCGGTTTATATTCCACCACTGGCTGTTGTTAAGGATACCCTGGAGATTCTTTATAATGCTATTTCTAAAAGGCAGGTCAGCGGTTGACCGAAAGTAACCTCACCGCTGACCGCAAAGTTCCCACCGTTGGCTACAATGGAGCGCATAGGCGCTACATTGTATCTGTGCCGTGTGCTGCCTGACAGACACTACAGGAGCACACAGCCAATCAGGAGAGTGCCACGATGTGGCGCTCCCTGATTGGCAGAAGGGACCCTCTTTGACAGGAGTCAGGGGGGGTCCTGGCAGTCGGGGAAAGGGGTCCCATGTGTAAACATGGGACCCCTTTCAGTGCGTGGCCGGGTTTCCGTTTTATTATTTTGCCAAGTATGTGGATAATACAAAGGTCTGATTCTACACTGGATTATGTGAGTATAATTTTTTTCACAGGTACCCCAAGGATTCTACATGGAGAAGAGGACCGAGCCTCGTGGGAACATAGGTAAGTATGTGTGTATGGAGGTGTGCATGTATGTAATAAACTTATACTTTCACGGTGTGTGTCCTGTTTTTTGGGGGTATATTTTTAGTAGTAGCACTACAGGTACCAGCGGGCCTGGTTTTCCACCGCATGCTGGTACTTGTGGTTCTCCAAGTACCAGCTTGCGGGGGAGGCTTGCTGGGACTTGTAGTACTGCTACTAAAAACAATATTCTAATTTTTTCAAAAGGCTATCAGCCCCCCATCTGCCGCCCTTGGATGGGGGGGACAGCCTCGGGCTTCACCCCTGGCCCTTGGGTGGCTGGAGGTGGGACCCCTTGATTTAAGGGGTTCCCACTCCTCCAGGGTACCCCGGCCAGGGGTGACTTGTTGGGTATGTAATACCAGGGCCGCAGGGACCAGTATAAAAGTGTCCCCCGGCTGTGGCATTATGTACCTGGCTAGTGGAGCCCGGTGCTGGTTTCAAAAATACAGGGGACCCCTACGCTTTTTGTCCCCCGTATTTTTGGAACCAGGACCAGGCGCAGAGCCCGGTGCTGGTTGATTAAATATGGGGAACCCCTGTCATTTTCCTCCCATATTTTTTCAACCAGGACCGGCTCAAAGAGCCCGAGGCTGGTTGTGCTTAGGAGGGGGGACCCCACGCAATTTTTTTCAGATTTTCTAAGACTTTGATCAACTTTTTAAGGTACACAATGAAGCCCTGCACGGATCTCACAGATCTGGCCGGGATTCCTTGTGTTTTGTCAGGCAGTGTTTTACTCATCACTACCGTAAAACACTGCCTGATATTACGAATCACATCGACATCGGAAAAAACGATTGTGTAAAACTCGGCAGCTTAGTGAATGATCGTATCAGGATTCAAAAAGTTGCAGTAAAATGCACCCGATACCATTCGAGTTCAAACACCCTTCAAAACTGCCAAAACACGAATCTTTGTAAATATACCCCAAGGGGTGATAATATTCTAGATCAAGTTTTTAGCAGTGTTAAGCAGGCATATAAAACTATTATGTGTCCCCATGTTGGGTTTCTGACCATACAGTGCATCCGGAAAGTATTCACAGCACGTCACGTTTTCCACATTTTGCTATGTTACAGCCTTATTCCACAATGGAATAAAATAATTTTTGTCCTCAAAATTCTACACACAATACCCCATAATGACAACTTGAAAAAAGTTTTTTGGAGATTTTTACAAAGGTATTTAAAACAAAAAACCAAGAAATCACATGTACATAAGTATTCACAGCCTTTGCCATGAAGCTTAAAATTGAGCTCAGGTGCATCCTGTTTCCACTGATTATCCTTGAGATGTTCCTACAGCTTAATTGGAGTCCACCTGTGGTAAATTCAGTTGATTGGACATGATTTGGAAAGGAACACACCTGTCTACAGTATATAAGGTCCCATACTTGACAGTGCATGTCTGAGCACAAACCAAGCATGAAGTCAAAGGAATTGTCTGTAGACCTCCGAGACAGGATTGTCTCAATGCAAAAATCTGGGGAAGGGTACAGAAAAATATCTGCTGCTGTGAAGGTCCCAAGGAGCACAGTGGCCTCCATCATCCCTAAATGGAAGTAGTTCAGAACCACCAGGACTCTTCCTAGAGCTAGCCAGCTGTCTAAAGTGAGCGATCGGGGGAGAAGGGACCTAGTCAGGGAGGTGACCAAGAACTGCATGGTCACTCTGTCAGAGCTACAGCATTCCTCTGTGGAGCGAGAACCTTCCAGAAGGACAACCATCTCTGCAGCAATCAACCAATCAGGCCTATATGGTAGAGTGGCCAGACGGAATCCACTCCTTAGTAAAAAGCACATGGCAGCCTGCCTGGAGTCTGCCAAAATGCAGCTGAAGGTCTCTCAGACCATGAGAAACAAAATTCTCTGGTCTGATGAGACAAAGATTGAACTCTTTGGAGTGAATGCTAGGCGTTTGGAGGAAACCAGGCTCCGCTCATCATCAGGCCAATACCATCCCTACAGTGAAGCATGGTGGTGGTAGCATCATGCTGTGTGTATGTTTTTCAGCAGCAGGAACTGGGAGACTAGTCAGGATAGAGGGAAAGATAAATGCAGTAATGTACAGAGACATCCTAGATGAAAACCTGCTCCAGAGCACTCTTGACCTTAGACTGGGGCAACGGTTCATCTTTCAGCAGGACAACGACCCTAAGCACACAGCCAAGATATCAAAATGTGGCTTCAGAACAACTTTGTGAATGTCATTGAGTGTCACAGTCAGAGCCCAGACTTGAATCCAATTGACTATCTCTGGAGAGATCTGGAAATGGCTGTGCACCGACCCTTCCCATCCAACCTGATGGAGCTTGAGAGGTGCTTGAAAGAGGAATGGGTGAAACTGCCCAAAGATAGGTGTGCAAAGCTTGTGGAATCATGTTCAAAAGACTTGAGGCTGTAATTGCTGCCAATGGTGCATCAACAAGGTATTGAGCAAAGGCTGTTAATACTTATGTACATGTGATTAATTCGTTTTTTAGTTTTAATAAATTTGCAAAAATCTCAAACTTTTTTTCACATTGTCATTATGGGGTATTGTGTGTAGAAATCTAAGGGAAAAATTAATATATTCCATTTTGGAATAAGGCTGTAACATAACAAAATTTGGAAAAAGTAAAGCGCTGTGAATACTTTCCGGATTCACTGTATGTCTATGTATCTTATTCCTTCGTATATCCCATTGTTGAAATGAAGGAAAGTGGAAAATAGATTTGTTTGTATATGGCCGGATGATGCTATGTCTAGGCTACAGGATTGTTTTGAGACGACAGACTGGGAATTATTTAATTCTCAATCTATTGAAAACTCACTGGTTAATATTTACCATTTAGCTTCAGCAGTACTCTCATATATGTATTGGTGCATTGGGAATGTTACTATCATGAGGAGAATTAAGCAGTTTTCAAACGAGAAGCCGTGGATGAACCAAGCCCTTAAGGCTAATGATCAGGCAGCCAGGCCCGGCGGCAGGGGGGGTCAAAGGGGACAACCCTCCCGGGCCCCGAGCTTCAGGGGGGCCCCATCACTTGCTTGGTCTGGTTGGTCTTCGCTTTGTTGCCTTCATTATGCTTGCGGCATGCCTCTCTGCCGCCCCGTCCCTGTCTGACGATCTGCTGCCGCTGCCGCTGAAGAGCCGGGCAGCAGAGCAGCAAACACAGGCTACACTGACTGTGTGAGTCAGGGCTCCTTATAGCAGTTGCCCGCAGCACTACCTCTGTCCAACCCTGCTCCCTACGTGCCTGGATGGCACCCTCACAGCCTGTCATACTGTATACTATGTCAAGGTACTGCCATATTATTCTATATAAATGTGTGTATATGCAAAAAAATGTCCCTGGCACTCCGGACTTCCGTTCACCTTGCTCCGGTGCCCTCCCCTCAGATCTGCATCTGTGTATATGGTCCTTGTATGCCGCCCATACAAGGACCATATATATATATATATATGTATATGTGTGTGTGTGTGTATATATATATTGTAACACTGTAGGGGTGCAAGGCGCCTTTTCCTGGGGAATATGGCAGCATGCAGCAGCTGAGGAATAACACAAGTCCAGTTTCTGGTACAACTGACCCCGGCCAGTTTTAATGAAACAGAAAATAAAACAAACCCCAAAATAAAAATACCTTGCCTGTCCGGCACTAACTAAACATAAGATGTTCCTAACTGTCACTAAACAAAACACAGAGTTCTTCAGTACATACTGTATAGCTTACTTGCATCAGAAAGCGTGTCTCACACACAGATCCTGCAGCCTTCCCAGGCAGTCTGCCCATACTAATCAGGTTAGAAGCACTATATCACTCTTACACAGCTGAAACCCTGATTAGCCCTCTGTGAGGCCAAAGACCCGAACTGGGCCCAATGTCTAGAACTCGCCTTATCTCTCTCTCAGAGCCTTTACCCAGCTTTTACAGCAAACTGAAAAGGTTCAGACAAAACAAAAAGCATTTTTCCTAGAAGTTAACATTTTCTAAAACATGTAAGACAAGAACCTGGGACAAATATACCTGCCCTCAAACACTATCCCAGTGTTCTTGTCACATATCCCCCTCCCCTGTTTCGACCTAGGGGCCGGAACACTTGTAGCCCCCAAACAGAAGATGCGAGACAATGCATCTGCGTTGGCCAATTGTGTTCCCGGTCTATGTTCGACAGTAAACTTAAAGTCCTGCAACGCTAGAAACCATCTAGTTACACGAGCATTCTTGCCTCTATTTACATACATCCATTTTAAAGGGGCATGGTCTGTCACTAGTCTGAATTGTCTACCCAAGAGGTAATATCTCAAGGTATCTAGTGCCCACTTAATGGCCAAAGCCTCCTTTTCCACAATGGCATACCTTTTTTCATGCTCATTGAGTTTCCTACTCAAATAAATGATAGGGTGTTCGTCCCCATCTCTGGTTTGGGACAGCACAGCACCTATCCCTACCTCTGAGGCATCTGTCTGTACCACAAATTCTTTTGAAAAATCTGGTGTTATCAACACCGGTTGTGAACACAAAGCCACTTTTAACGCTTGGAACGCCTTTTCTGCATCAGGGTTCCATTTCACCACATTTGACTGCTTCCCTTTGGTAAGGTCTGACAACGGCACCGCTGTGGTCGCAAAATTAGGAATAAACCGTCTATAGTACCCAGTAATTCCCAAAAAAGCCCTTACCTGTTTTTTATTCACTGGACGAGGCCAGTTTTGAATAGCATCAACTTTATTCAATTGGGGCCTAATCAGACCTCTGCCTATGGTGAAGCCCAAGTATTTGACCTCCTCCATTGCGAGGCAGCACTTCTTTGGGTTAGCAGTTAACCCTGCCTCTCTGATTGAGTCCAGTACTGCTTGTACTTTAACCAAATGGGACCCCCAGTCTGTACTGTGAATTACCACATCATCCAAATAGGCAGCTGCATATTTTCTATGGGGCCACAAAATTTTATCCATCGCCCGTTGAAAGGTTGCTGGAGCCCCATGCAACCCAAACGGTAACATCTTATACTGGTACAGCCCCTCCGGAACCGAAAAGGCTGTTTTTTCTTTGGCGCTATCAGATAAAGGTATTTGCCAGTAACCTTTGGTCAGGTCCAATGTGGTGAGAAACCTGGCTGTTCCCAGCCTTTCTACAAGCTCATCCACACGGGGCATGGGGTATGCGTCAAACTTGGACACCTCATTTAACTTACGAAAGTCATTACAGAAGCGTATGCTACCGTCGGGCTTCGGGATGAGCACTATGGGACTGGACCACTCACTGTTAGACTCCTCTATGACTCCAAGTTCTAACATGGTTTTAACTTCCTTAGAAATAGCTTCTCGCTGAGCTTCAGGAATCCTATATGGCTTTAAATGAACCCTGACCCCTGGTTCTGTGACAATGTCATGTTTTATTATGGTCGTTCGGCCAGGCAGCTCTGAAAATACCTCCCTATTTTGGATGAGAAATTCTTTAACCTGATTGTTCTGATCAGCTGATAATGTCTCTGACACCTTCACTGCGGGAAGCAACCGGGGTGAAGACACCGAAGGGCAAGGCTCCGCTGACAGAGACAACCTATCTTTCCAGGGTTTGATTAAGTTAACATGGTAGATCTGTTCGGGTTTTCTCTTTCCCGGCTGGTATACTTTGTAATTAACCTCATTCACTTTTTCCCTAATCTCAAATGGACCCTGCCATTTAGCTAGGAATTTGCTTTCCACAGTGGGTACCAAAACAAGAACTCTATCTCCAGGAGCAAATTCCCGTATCTTGGCACTCCGGTTATAGACCCTCTGTTGAGCACTTTGGGCCTGTTCCATGTGCTCTCTGACAACAGGTACCACGGCTGCAATCCTATCCTGCATTTGTGTTACATGCTCAATAACGCTTCTATAAGGAGTGGGCTGTCCTTCCCACGTCTCTTTGGCAATATCCAACAGCCCTCTGGGGTGTCTACCATACAACAAATCAAATGGAGAAAACCCCGTAGAGGACTGAGGGACTTCTCTGATGGCCATTAACAAGTAGGGCAACAAACAATCCCAGTTTTTCCCATCTCTCTCAACAACCTTTTTTAACATACTTTTTAATGTTTTATTAAACCTTTCCACCAACCCGTCTGTTTGGGGATGGTAGATGGACGTCCTGAGGTGAGTGACCTTAAATAACTTGCACAATTCTTTCATGATCCTTGACATAAATGGAGTACCTTGGTCAGTCAAAATTTCTTTTGGTATTCCCACTCTACTAAATACCTGCACCAGCTCCCTAGCTATCGCCTTGGTTGTGATAGTGCGTAATGGGACAGCCTCAGGATATCGAGTGGCATAGTCCATAATTACCAGGATATACTGATGGCCCCGAGCAGACTTTAACAAGGGCCCCACGAGATCCATGGCTATTCTGTCAAACGGGACCTCTATAATAGGCATGGGAACTAGTGGGCTCCTGAAATGGGGTCTAGGGGCATGATACTGGCATTCAGGACAGGAAGAACAATATTCAGACACTTCTTTATAAACCCCTGGCCAAAAGAACCTTTGTAAAACTCTTTCAGTGGTTTTTTCTGCCCCTAAATGTCCTGCGGTAACGTGACTATGAGCTAAATCTAGTACCGTTCTCCGATAAGGCTGGGGAACTACCAGCTGTTCCACCACATCCTCACCCCTTTTGACAATGTGGTACAAGAGCTCATTACAGATGGCCATGTGGGGATACGTAACCCTTTCACCTGGTACCACAGGTTCCCCATTAACAATCTTAACATTCTCTCTAGCCTTTATTAAGGTAGGATCCTTTAACTGTTCAGACGCAAACAGATCCTTCTTTACCTCCAGGTCAGGCACGCTTTCAGTTCTAACTACTATGTCTCTGTTCCCGGCAAGAGGGTCCTCACTGGACTCCCCATCTGTCACTTCCCCAGCCAAACTAGCAAAAGGTAAAGGGACAGAAAGTTCCGAAGACCCACGTACATCCATAAAATCACCGGTATTATCAACTGGGTTTTTACTTCTCACATCTGTTGATAACCGTGATTCCCACAGTTTCCAAAAATGAGGAAAATCCCTCCCTATTATGGCCTCATGCACCAAGGTAGGGACCAGTCCCACTTTAACCATTGCTGACCCACAACAAGTTTCTATATTCACCTCAGCAGTGGCATAATGTTGGGTATCCCCATGTATGCAAGTTACCCCAATAGGTATTTGCTGGACCTTTAAGGGGTTCACTAACCCAGCTTTCACGAGGGTAACTAAACTTCCTGAATCTAGCAAGGCCTCTACCCGGTTACCCTCTAAGAACACATCGCACATTTGTTTTTCCAGCTCAGGTGAAGGTACCACAGTACAGGCTAACCTAGCAAAGAAAGACATTCTGCGACATTCAAAGGCAGCATCACATTGCATGGGTTCTTGCGTGACTGGGCAATTGGCAATAACATGACCTGGCATACCACACCTAAAACATTTAACCACACGATTATCAACCCATTTGGGCAGCATAGACCGTTCTAGCCCCATTGGCCTGTTTCCAGGGCCAGTGTTTACAGTCTCTCCAGCCTTGCGTTCTCTTAACCGCCCAGCAACGTTTTCCCACGGAACAGTCTTACCAGTCTTTACTGAAGGGCGCTGTCGAGGATCTATGGGTTGCTGGGTGGTCATCAGTAGTTCCTCTGCTGCCAAATACCTCTCTACCATGTCCACTAATTGGTCAGCAGTACCCGGGTTTCCATGGCTCACCCACTTGCGCAGGACCATGGGCAAAGATCTCAAGTAGCGGTCCATGACGACTCTTTCCACCATCTGGGGACCAGTTAATGTCTCTGGCTGTAGCCATTTTTTTGTTAGCTGAATAAGGTCGTGCATCTGGGAGCGCGGAGGCTTCTCCATGGCGTACAGCCAACGGTGCACCCGTTGTGCTCGTACTGACAGCGTGACTCCCAGGCGGGTCAGGATCTCAGTCTTTAGTTTATCATAGTCCCGAGCCTCAGCAGGGCTTAAATCAAAGTAAGCTTTTTGGGGCTCACCTGACAGGAAAGGTGCCAGCAGACTGGCCCACTGTGCTTTCGGCCAGTTCTCACGCTCGGCAGTCCTTTCAAACGTGGTCAGATAGGCCTCCACATCATCAGCCTCTGTCATTTTCTGCAGGAAGTGACTGGCCCGTATAGAACTAGAGCTGGTTGGAGCACTGACGGCCACATCTCCAACCCGAGCTGCAAGTCTCTGCACCACTTCTGCTAAGGCCTCTCTATCCTGACGCTGTTGCCTGTAAAGTTCATCAACAACTGCCTGCTGTTGTCTCTTATTTTCCTCCATTGCCACCTGCTGCTGTCTTATATTTTCCTCCATTGCCACCTGCTGCTGTCTGTTGGCCTCCTGCTGTAGTCTCCAATTTTCCTCCATTGCCACCTGCTGCTGTCGGTTGGCCTCCTGCTGAGCCGCTGTAGCTTGCAGCAAGGCTTTAAGCAGATCCTCCATGTCGACAGATTTTTCAGGCGGCTTTGCAGCTGCTTTCACCCAGGACATATATCAAACCCTCAGGGGTGAGTCTCAGTAACTTCACACTGGGCTGTATCTGCATAAACCACCGTTTTCTGCAGGCCTCACCAAGCTGCTGCTTTCACTTATGCGCAGAACGGTGTGCTCGCATTCTCCACCAAGTTGTAACACTGTAGGGGTGCAAGGCGCCTTTTCCTGGGGAATATGGCAGCATGCAGCAGCTGAGGAATAACACAAGTCCAGTTTCTGGTACAACTGACCCCGGCCAGTTTTAATGAAACAGAAAATAAAACAAACCCCAAAATAAAAATACCTTGCCTGTCCGGCACTAACTAAACATAAGATGTTCCTAACTGTCACTAAACAAAACACAGAGTTCTTCAGTACATACTGTATAGCTTACTTGCATCAGAAAGCGTGTCTCACACACAGATCCTGCAGCCTTCCCAGGCAGTCTGCCCATACTAATCAGGTTAGAAGCACTATATCACTCTTACACAGCTGAAACCGTGATTAGCCCTCTGTGAGGCCAAAGACCCGAACTGGGCCCAATGTCTAGAACTCGCCTTATCTCTCTCTCAGAGCCTTTACCCAGCTTTTACAGCAAACTGAAAAGGTTCAGACAAAACAAAAAGCATTTTTCCTAGAAGTTAACATTTTCTAAAACATGTAAGACAAGAACCTGGGACAAATATACCTGCCCTCAAACACTATCCCAGTGTTCTTGTCACAATATATATATATATATGTGTGTGTGTGTATATATATATGTATAAATTATAATATATATACTGTATATTTTATATATATATATATATATATATACAGTATATGTGTGTGTGTGTGTGTGTGTGTGTGTGTATATATATATATATATATATATATATATATATAAACGAGCAAAAAGGACTGCGGCACTCAGAGACTTGATGCAAAATTCTTAGTGTATTAAAACAAACATCTGATATCCAACGTTTCGGGGTTGGCACACCCCTTTGTCAAGGAGAAACAGCAATGAGGTGAAAAGAGAGGAAACTTACCTAAATACCCAGGAGAAGCCCGCCATGTGAAAAGCGCCGCCTCTGGCTCCGTTCCCGGAGCCTAGGTCCGGCGCGCACCATGCGCGTCATTGATGACAGGGAGCCGGGTTGTCATGGTAACCATGACGCCCGGCGATCCTGTCAGCTGACGTGAAGTAAATAAAACAGAGTGACGACAATGGCGAAAGCTCAGTCAACTACCTGGACGTCAAAGTTACTTTAAAGAACAGTGGTATAAGTACGGGATTATTCACCAAACCAACTGACAAGAACACGTTCCTAAGGTCCAACAGCCATCACCCTAAGTCCCTCAAGAGAGGGCTACCAAGGTCCCAGATGATCAGAGCCAGCAGAATCATCAGCGACCGATCATCTGTAGAAGCAACACTGGATGTTATGATCCAGAAATTTGTCGCCAGAGGATACAACTTGGATCAGCTAGTCCAACAGAAGAAAGAGGTCTTGTTGATGCCTAGGAGGGACTTATTGTCGAACCGCACAAAAACTGAGGAGGCATTAATCCCGTTTGTAAGCCGACACAATACAGTCAGTACGGTCTTACCTAGGGCAGTAAGAACCCTATGGCCGGTGATCTCCACTGATGAGAGCCTCCAAGGTTTAGCCCATAAACGCCCTCTTATGTGCTTTACCCGGGGCAAGAGCATTAGGGACCAAGTGGTCCATGCCGATATCACGGACTTCCACCCAGAGGTTAAAGAATCCAGTAGCTTTCTAAAGCGGCCACCGGGTTGCTATAAGTGCCCCAAGTGCACTACGTGCTCACATATGATTACTGGCACGTCCTTTAAACACCCCCATTTGGACCGCATGTATAAGATCAACCACGTGCTGACGTGCACATCGACACACATAGTGTACATAATTAGTTGCCCCTGCAACTTAATTTATGTGGGCAAATCGATCAGGTCGCTAAGAGAAAGGATGGCCCTCCATCGGTCGGCCATCAAGCAGGCGACCAGCGGCAAGGGTTACGACCAGCCAGTGGCGAAGCACTTTTTGGAGAAAGGACACACGTTAAACGATCTACGACAGATGGTGATTGATCACATCCCCAAGAGCCGTAGGGGGGGAGACAGGAATGGACTCCTGTTGAAGCTAGAAGCCAGATGGATCTATCGGTTGAACACAATTAACCCCCACGGTCTCAAAGAGATCATGCCGTGGAATGTTTTCCTTTAAGGGTGCTCCTGTCTGGGATCGTTGTCCCTTTGCCATGATGGCGTTTATTGACTTTCCCTAATGGGATATGGTGTATTCCCTTAATTTACAATTTATTATTAGTCTGGTCTTCGACTTTGCATGTCCTATCTATCTGATATTCCACACTATGGGATCTCCTGCCGTCAGAACATTGACCTTCAGCCCCTAACATGGATCATGCTCTGTTAGAGTGGCACCAATCTATTTTATAGTTCTTGTCCGTACCATTTTTTTCTTTAAACACGTTTGTCACCCCCAGTTTCCCCGCATTCAATTAACGCAGGGGAACCCCAGTTGTTATAATTAACATTTTTTCACTGCTATCATTCTTATCAACACACATCAATCACTTATTGCTGACATTCATAGTCGCCTTATGTTACTCCTGACACGGGAGATATGCTCACGTTTTGAATCAGTACACATTTCCATTGCAGGATCACATTTTTTCTCCTTACAGCACTTAAGTTTTAGTCAGGGTTCCGTTATACGGAGACGCGGCCCCTGTACATTTTTCATAGGCAACCCGCTGCTGTTTGCAACATGAAGTGCCTCCAGTTTTATGACTGACGTGCAGGATTTCCCACTGTTTGTTCTCCTGCTTGTTCCCGTCTCTCTGATCCCTCTGATCCCTGGGTCTTTCAGCACGGGTGCCATTGTCGTCACTCTGTTTTATTTACTTCACGTCAGCTGACTGGATCGCCGGGCGTCATGGTTACCATGACAACCCGGCTCCCTGTCATCAATGACGCGCATGGTGCGCGCCGGACCTAGGCTTCGGGAACGGAGCCAGAGGCGGCGCTTTTCACATGGCGGGCTTCTCCTGGGTATTTAGGTAAGTTTCTTCTCTTTTCACCTCATTGCTGTTTCTCCTTGACAAAGGGGTGTGCCAACCCCGAAACGTTGGATATCAGATGCTTTAATACACTAAGAATTGTGCATCAAGTCTCTGAGTGCCGCAGTCCTTTTTGCTCGTTTTATACTACACGTTTTCTGGAGGCACCAGAGCACCTGAACACACTAGGAGGAGTGCCGGTCCGCACATTGTCCATATATATATATATATATAATTTTTTTACAGCGACTTTGTGCTTTATAAGGGGGGGGGCAGTCAAGGCAGGGTGGGGGGCCCCGGAGAAATTGGTGTACCGGGCCCCAAGATTTCTCTTGCCGGCCCTGCAGGCAGCTTACAGAGAAACTAGATCAACCCTGAAAAAAGGGACTGTAAAGGCAAAAAGGGATTATTTAGCAAGGATTGAGTCTAGGTTTGACTCTAGGAGTATTTGGAATGGAATCCGGAGTTTGACTGACTGGGAAGTGAAATCCTCATTTGATGGGCGTGCTGATGCTGATTTATTGGAAGAACTGTATTATTTTTATGCCCATTTTGATAGAGTTAATAAATCTGCAGTCACTAAATTGTCACCGGGTTGTGCGGAAAAAGTGCTAGTCTTTTCTGAGGATGAGGTCAGAAACTGTCTGCTAGGCAGGGCCGGCTCTACCATTAAGCAGCTTTAGGTGGCTGTCTAGGAGGGCACCACTGAAGTCATCTATTAAAAAAATGAAGGATGTTTATGTATGCGGGTCAGTAATGTACTTATAGATGGTGGGATGGAACACAAAGGAGCATACAAATATATGTACAGTATGTCTGTGTAGATATATGTATGTATACACATGCAATTAAAGGGATGTAGTTGGCATCCCAGTGAACTGGTTGCTGGCATTCAGAATACTGGCGCCAGAATACTGACACCTATCAGGATGCTGATGGCGAAATCCCGTCAGCCGGCATTCTGAATGTTAATATGCCGGGGAGGGTTATGGTTAGGCTTGCAGGAGGGAAGGCTAGTGTAAGGGGCAAGGTTAATTCATTTCATTCAAAATGACAGTATTTTGATTGTCGGGATGCTGCTGTCGGTATTCTGACCAGCGGCATCTCGTACCCAACCCAAATTAAATATCCCCACCTGACTCCATATACAGTTTTATACAGTATATAAAGAATAGATGGCACACATTTTTTGACTTTGTTTACATTATACTTTATCACTTTAAAAGTACTTGAGAGTTATCCCTTTTCTCTGTATGTGTATAATGATGCAATTCTCCCCAGCCCACCTAGTGGCCACCTGTATCTTCCATCCAGGAGGTGGTGGTGTGGGGGTTGCAGGTTAGGGGGCGCTAAGCTGAAACTTTGCCTAGAGAGCATAGAAACCTTGCACCGACCCTGCTGCTAGGCGTCAGTGTTCAAAAAGTGCCTGGTCCGGATGGCATACCAGCGAAAGTACTGAAAGGGTGTGCTGATGGGATCTGTCATATTTTTACCTATATTTTAAATTTGTCCCTTTTGCAGTGCATAGTCCCAGAATGTTTTAAGAACATGTTATTTATCCCAGTCCCAAAAACCTCCAGGGTTACTGATTTTAATGACTATAGGCCAATAGCTCGGACCTTTAATCCCTTTAATAATGAAGTGTTTTGAGAGGTTAGTTTTAACACGTATGAAGTTATATTCCCGCTGATTTTAACAGATATCAATTCACATATAGACAAAAGAGGTCATCTGAAGATACATTCACTTCTGTTGTTCACTCCTCTCTATGCGTATGTTAGATTACTTTTTATTGATTATAGTTCAGCATTCAATACCATCCCCCCTAGTGCTTTGATTAGGAAACCGCACAAGCTTGGGTTTCCTGCCATCTTGTGCAATTGGGTTTAAGATTTTTTAGTAAACAGGCCACACGACAAATGAGATTGGGCAACTTAAAATCAACTATTACTAAGATTGGTACTGGTACTCCACAAGGATATGTCTTGAGTCCTTTTTTATTTTCACTTTTCATGTATGATTGTGCCTCCTTGTCTCAATCAAATTTAATTGGAAAGTTTGCTGATGATACGACAGTTGTGGGGCTTATGGGGGTAATTCTGAGTTGATCGCAGCAGGATTTTTGTTAGCAGTTGGGCAAAACCATGTGCACTGCAGGGGAGGCAGATATAATATGTGCAGAGAGAGTTAGATTTGGGTGTGGTGTGTTCAATCTGCAATCTAAATTGCAGTGTAAAAATAAAGCAGCCAGTATTTACCCTGCACAGAAACAAAATAACCCATCCAAATCTAACTCTGTCTGCACATGTTATATCTGCCTCTCCTGCAGTGCACATGGTTTTGCACAACTGCTAACAAAAATCCTGCTGCGATCAACTCAGAATTACCCCCCATAATGGATGGAGATGAGACTATGTACTGTGAAGAGGTGGATAGTTTGGTCAGTTGGGGAAAGGTAAATAGCCTATTGCTAAATAAAAAAAAGACCAAAGAAATTATTATTGACTTCAGAACAACAAATAGATCTAACCTGTTGCCATTATCTATTGCTAATTTGGAGGTTGAAAGGGTGAAATGTTTTAAATTATTGTGCACTATTATTACTGATGATTTGACCTGGCGTTCTAATGTTTTATCTATGGTTAAGAAGACGCAACAGGGCATGTATTTTTTGTGGAAATTAAAGGCGGTTAACCTGTCTAAAAGGCCCTACACATTGGGCGATCCGCCGCCAAGCTGCCCGACGGCGGGGGGGGGGGGGGGCAGTGACGGGGGGGAGTGAAGTTTCTTCACTCCCCCCTCACCCGGCTTCGTAGCAGTGCAGGCAAATATGGACGAGATCGTCCATATTGGCCTGCATGCTCAGCCAACGGGGCACCAGCGATGAACAAGGGTGGGGTCGCGCATCGTTCATCGCTGGTGCCTCCACACTCAAAGGTATGAACGGTATCTCGTTCATTAATGAACGAGATCGTTCATATCTTTGAGTGATGTCGGCCATTGTGTAGGGCCTTTAAAAAACATTTATTGAATTTTGAATGTTGTGTAATTGAAAGTATTTTAACTTATTGCATCTCTGTTTGGTACGGTAATTGTACCATAGTGGACAGTAAGCTGTTGGAATGGGTGGTCAGGACAGATAAGAATATTATTGGCACATAATTGCCCACAGTAGAGGAGGTATATATATTAAGTATAGTATAAGGAAAGGAAATAGCATCCCAAAGGATTGTGAACATTCATATCACAGTCTGTTTGCTCTTCTACCTTCAAAAAGGCATTTTCGCTGCATTAAATCCAGAAATTCACGGATCAGGAACAGTTTTTTTTTCCATCAGTTATATAACTTATAGTAAGGATGAACCTGCTTGGGAAGTTCTAATAATTATTCTGTTTCTGACCAATATGCATACAGTATGTGGTTGCTTTGGAGGAAATTTTGTTGTTCTGTACAATGGGGGTAATTCCAAGTTCCATTGCTGTATCTTGCAGCTCTGTGTCACTGCAAGTATCCATTCCATACCTGTGCTGCATTTTTGTGAGCAGTATATATAGTATTACAGTGCAGCATTTTGGTGACCCAACAGTATATAGGGGGTAATTCCAAGTTGATCGCAGCAGGAAATTTTTTAGCAGTTGGGCAAAACCATGTGCACTGCAGGGGGGGGGGGCAGATATAACATTTGCAGAGAGAGTTAGATTTGTGTGGGTTATTTTGTTTCTGTGCAGGGTAAATACTGGCTGCTTTATTTTTACACTGCAATTTAGATTGCAGATTGAACTCACCACACCCAAATCTATCTCTCTCTGCACATGTTATATCTGCCTCTCCTGCAGTACACATGGTTTTGCCCAACTGCTAAAAAATTTCCTGCTGCGATCAACTTGGAATTACCCCCAATATCTTTATTGTTTGACCAATGACAAATAAAGAATTTATCTTTATCTTATATTTACAATGGAAAATTATTTTTTAACATTTAACATGAACATGTACTGTATGCAGGTACACAACATCTTTCATTGGACTATGATTTTTTTCTAGAGAATAAGATACGGCATGATAGTACAGAATTTTATGGCGATTAAGATCTTTTCTACCTTACAGTATATTCAGGTTTCCATCCATCAAAATTTGTGGAGGTGACAATAACACTGCTGCTGAGGCTTTGTAACATTAAAAACTCAATAAAAATTCTGAATGGAGTAGATAACTGTAGGAAGCATGTAATCGTATTAATTATGCCATAAATTTTGTACAGAAGCTGTCACGGCTTCAGTGATCCGATGTGCAACAGGATGATGGCTATCATACCATATTTCTCTTGCAAATGACTGTCTCGCAGACAGGTGTGAAACTATAGACGTGTCCTTTTATGCTAAGGCTGGGGGAGACAGCATACGATGGCACTGCCGCGATGTGTACACATCCCAGCAGAGTATCTGCACTGAAAGATCGAGGGGTAACGGGAGCATAGCTTCCCACTACCCCCTGATTAACCAGCACCGGCTCCCCCCATTCTATTGTGGGTAGTGGGAGCATCACTCACTGCTACCTTCCCCAGCTTCAGAGTGCTGTGCTGCATGGGTAGCGGAGCCGTTACCATATGCCATGGCAATCATCGGCCCATGGTACAAATGCATCATGGGAAACAAACTAAGGGAACAGATCTGTAGTACTAGTCTTCTTGTCCCATTCTGTGGTGAATATTCACCCCCAGCAACAGTAGCCCTAGCATGCAAAGATTCTTCCTCGGAAACCTGGAAGGGTAGAAGCCAGTTTGCCATTGCAAACTGGATGCGGGACTATCTTTGGTCACTAATGAGGAGTTTGATGATGTCTGTATCTATCCATGCTGCAGGTAGCCATTGCTGGACAGCTTGTTATTATTTTACATGATTTTTCTTTTCCAAATTTTGATAACTAATTTGAATGAACTCAATGCAAGTAATGTAAAAGGGAGGAGGTGCTGAGAAGTCCTTATAGTACCTCTGCTTAATTTGGCTCTTGACAAATGTCAGCATTTGGGTAAAACAATTCCACATTGAAGAGGTGACTTTTTTGGTCTTATGCCCAGTCATGGCAATTCAATTAATCTTATCTCTGGCAAGAACTTTTGTCACTGGTGGCAGACTTACTTCAACACAAACATCATCCTCCTGAATTTTAGCAACTTCTTTTTGTTCAACGCTTTAATTAACAATATCCACATTACCATCAGATACGTAATTATCCTCCCCATCCAGGTTGCACTTCCAAAGTAGCATCCTCAATTTATATATCTAAACCATCATCATTACTTATACCACCGTACTTCTCATCCTCATATTTGCAGATAGTGGAAGGAAGCATGCCATTACAGTGTCAGAATCAGAAATGTCATGGATTTGTGAACACACAGTTTGTTCTTCAGCATTAGTATTCTTCATTGTGCACTGATTTGCCTATCTTAAAGATAACACATCTAGGCTAGACTCATAGCAAGAAAGGGTGCATGCAGTGTTACAGAAGATGCCTGACTGTGTTTGGCCCTGGCTTTCACAATAGGTATGAAATGTTGACAGTCATAATGTTGACATTCACCATGTCGACAAGAGACCCTAACCCCTAACCCGCCCTCTAGTGCCTAACCCTAACTCTGCTGCAGTCTAACCCTAACCTTTCCACCTATAACCCATTCCTAATGTTGACATAAGTATGTCGATATGTTGCCTGCTGACATTTTGATAATTGACCCTCATTCAACTCGTATTGCATGCGCACCATGCGCGGACGTACACAGTGTGATAGCATTCCTGAAGTATGCAGTGGCTCTGTGATTGACAGCAGCAGCCATTGGAGGGAGTCGATGCAGCATTTTTGGGAAGTGGTTTGGACAACGGAGGTGTGTCCAGACCATTTTGAGGCAGCTGCATGCCATCACAGGAAGCCGATTCAAAGAAAAAGATTGTTGCGGTGCACTTGCTGCGTATGCCATGCTGCATATGCAGGGAGTCATCCCTATTTTTTTGTTCTGCCATGCAATTGAATTGCGATCACATCGCTGGGTGGGACTTTGCATGCTGTGCGGCCTTGCTCTGCGCTCTGCGCCAATAGGCTACAGTAGCAGAATCTGCTTTTTAGAAGAATCTGTTACTAAACCTGCATAAGGTCCATTGACATTGTTATTGTCAACATTTTGGCCATATCCTCTTGCAAATAAAACCAATGCTTTCAGCCTTCCCTTGCCACTGTATGTGGCAATCACTTTTCCCTTCATAGTTAGAGGTAATTTCTTTAGAATTGTGAAGTACTGTTTAGAAGGTTCTTTACCACATGCTTTACACATTCTTAACGCTACAACCCCTTTAGTAAATGTTGAATAAGTAATATAGGCTGCCAGCACTAGTACTAGGTTGCTCTTATATTAACTGATCCATCATTGATTTTATTGATTTACCATGTAGTTTGATTCAATTACTGGTGATTTTTGTTGACACCAGCAAAATGATGGTTTTAATCGAATTATAAAATACTATTTTTTTTAAACATCAACATAAAAATCTCTTTGGCACTGCTTATTTTTTGGTGTGATGCTGACAGGGGAACGTCCACACCCACTAACGACAGTATGTTGCCTCTCTGAAGCTAACACCATTTAAAAAATAAGTTTTACATTGAATTATTATTATAAAAGACTTGAAAATATTTTTGGCACAGCTAATTTTGGGGTGCAGCTTAAAGACAGTAAATACACTAAGGGCACTAATATATGCTGCCTCTTCAAGACACACACTGGCCCTCATTCAGATGTGGTTGGAGGGACTATCACTGCTGCTTACATAGTTACAGAGTTAGTGAGGTTGAAAAGAGGCAAAATGCCCATCGGGTTCAACCAGTATTTTGCGATAAGCTGTTCATATTTTAATGCACCTGCTGAAGTAATGGTTTAGTACCACCAATTGACAACATTGATTCTTACCACTCCCAGATTAATGTCACTATGTTAAATGCTATAACCCTGGATTCTTTTTCCAGTCAGAAATTTGTCCAATCGGTTTTTAAGTGCATTTACAGAGTCTGCCATTATTACCTTCTCTGGCAGGGAGTTCAACATTTTTATTGCCCTTACCGTGAAGAACCCTTTCCTATGTTGTGTACGGAATTTTCTCTTCTCTAGCCTCAGTGAGTACCCATGTGTCCTATACAGAGTTCTTTTAATAATCAAATCCCTTGCTAACTCCTTGTAATGACTCTTTACATACTTGAAGATATTAATAATGTCTCCTCTAAGACGCCGCATTTCTAGTGTATACATATTTAACCTAGTAAGCCTTTCCTTGTATTCCAGTGTCTCTAACCCTTTAATCAATTTATTAGCTCGCATTTGAACTCTTTCTAGTACCCTGATATCTTTTTTATAATATGGTGCCCAAAATTGAACACAATAATCCAGGTGCGGGCGTACCAATGATTTGTACAGTGGCAGGATTACATCCTCGTCCCTTGTCCAAATGCCCCATTTTATGCATGCGAGCACTTTACTTGCCTTTTTTGCAGCATTTTGACATTGTGTACTGTTATTAAGCCTATTATCTATGAGCACCCCCAAATCTTTTTCCACCACAGTTAGCCCTATAATTTCCCCATTTAGAGTGTGCGATGCATGTGTGTTTTTTGTCCCAAAATTCATAACTTTGTATTTTTCTATATTGAGCCTCATTCCCCATTTAGACGCCGAGGCTTCAAGCTTAAATAAGTAATTTTGTAGAGACTCCACATTGCTATCTGAATTAATTACCTTACACAGTTTAGTATCATCTGCAATCTGCAATCTGTATCATCAGGCCAATTCCTAGATCGTTGATAAATATATTGAACAGTAGCGGGCCAAGTACGGACCCTTGTGGTATTCCACTGACTACTGGTGCCCAGCTGGAGAACATCCTGTTGTCCACTACTCATTGTACTCTGTTATCCAGCCAATTACCTATCCATGTACAAATAGTATATCCTAGGCCAAGTTCCCTTAAGTTGATGATCAGTCTCCTGTGAGGCACTGTATCGAAGGCTTTTGCAAAATCAAAATACACCACATCCACTGCTTTCCCTGATCAAGAGTCATGCTCACTTCCTCGTAGAAGCTAATTAAGTTAGTTTGACATGATCTGTCCCTTACAAACCCATGCTGACTTATGCTAATAATCTTATTAACCTGCAGATAATCCTCTATGCTATCCCTCAAGATACCTTCCAATATTTTATCCACTATAAGGGTTATAGTTACCAGGATTATTTTTAGTTTCCTTTTTAAATAAAGGCTCTACCTCAGCTATGCGCCAATCCTTAGGTACCCTGCCTGATCTGATTGAACTATGGAAAATCAAGTATAGGGGTTTTGCTAGCTGTGACCTAAGCTCCATAATAACCCACAGATAAAAACCATCTGGGCCTGGTGATTTATTAATCTTTATTTTGCTTAGTCTCTCCAGAACTACTTCCTCACATAAACAAGCATCAAGCCAAGAGTCACTATCGGTATGCACTACTCTCACCGTCTGATCCTCCCTGGTGAATACTGAGGAAAAAAATTGTTCAGTATTTTCGCTTTTATTTTATCATCATTTATCAAAGCTCCCAATTCATCTTTTAATGGCCTACATTCTCCTTCTTTAACCTCTTACTGTTTTTGTATTTAAAAAACTTTTTAGTATTGGTTTTACTCTATAGCGATTTGCTTTTTGTTTACAATTAGCTATCCTACAAGAGCCTTTGGCATGTGTTGCAGTGCCAAATATCACTCTATTGCCTTAGTCATAAGTCTGCGGATCTGCTTGCATCACCCACCTCTGTTAACCCAGTCAAGCCCACAGACACAATGGTCAACTGATTTCAGTCCTTTAGCATTTTAGAGAGTTCTGCCAGCTGTGAACAAACTGCTTTACCTTTAACAAAATGCCATTCATGGAAGTGCTGAGCTTTTCCCGGTTCGGCACTCCTATCTGTGACAAAATCTCAGTTTACAGTTGCTGGTAATTAGAAGCCCAATCATCAGACAAATAAACAGACCTGCTGAGCTTGGAATGTTGGGGGCTTCAACTCCCCAGCAAAGAGACGGAAAATACTCCTCTACCTCTGTAAACAATGTATCGACTTGGCGTTCCTGCAAGAAAAGCACCTGACTCCAGAGAAGAGGGCAAAATTGAATACTCTAAATTGGCAGGTATTGGGTTTTAGCTCCTATAATTCTAAAGCCAGGGGTGTAGTCATATTGATCAAACGTCATATACCCACGGAAATTTTATTTACTGTAACTGACCCTAATGGTCGCTATGTGATTATGGGCTAGATGCATCATTGCTTGGAAAGTGATAAAATGGAGAGTGAAAAAGTACCAGCCAATCAAGTCCCACCTGCCATGTAACAGGCTGTGTTTGAAAAATGGCAGTTACGAGCTGATTGGCTGGTACTTTTTCACTCTCCATTTTATCACTTTCTAAGCGATGATGCATCTGGCCCTATGTCTGAAAAAATCTATGGTAGAACTTATTCATTATGTAATGCATATGCTCCTAATGTTTATTCCTTACTTGCCAAGCTGACCCCTTTCCTCACTGACCCCTTGGTTATCTGTGGTGATTTAAATCTTATCTCATCCTATTTAGATAGCTCTCACGTACCAGTGAGACCTCTCACATTACCTAAATTCGGGTTCCCTCTCCTGGCAGAAAGACTGCAGGTAGTAGATATTTGGAGAGCCTTACATCCCACAGAGAAAGAATACACATGCCTCTCAGCAGCCCACCATTCACTCTCCAGGATAATCTTTTTGTCTCATTCGCTATTACCACAGGTATCAGACTCCCAAATTGAGGCGATAGCCCTCTCAGATCATGCCTTAGTTACAGTGACCCTTCACTTTCCAAACACCTCCTCCTCCCCTAAGCTGTGGAGATTTCCGTCGTATCTTGCAAACTCATTTAAATTCCAACAAAGGCTGGAGTCTTCTTGGAAATCTTTTAAAGTCACTAATGCATCCCATCTGGATGAGGATCCCATATTATTTTGGATGACCGTAGAAATCGGTTCTTTGGGGTGAACCGATTTTATCGGCCACTTTGGGGTGAACCGATTGTATCGGCCACTAATAAGAAATATGCCTCTCAATATTTGGAATTTCAAAGACCCCTGTCTGCAGCCTATCAGCAATACAAATCTTGTCCCACTCTTCACAAACGTCTTTTATACATTGAAGCTAAAACGCACTTTGATGAATTCATGTGTCACGATTCGGGTACTGAGACACCATTTCCTACCCGTTAGGTGTCTCCTGAGGTTAGCTCAGCGGGCCAGGGCTGGGCTTTAGCTATGGTTATTGCTCGCAGAGCTGGATTTAGCGGCCGCCTTGGTATATGTACTCACGGAGGTGCAGCGCTCTCAGCCCCATCGCTGCCGTCACCACCGCGCCTGTGGTCCTCTCCTGGATGGGCGTTCTCCATGTGTCTCTGCTGTTGCTTCTGTCCCCATGGCCGCTGTGCGCCTCTGGGCACGTGGAGTTCTGCTGCTGCGGCCTCCGCCGCCATTGTTACACATGCTTCACAGTACTTAATTCCCCTTCAGTTCCTGTCTACGGGCGCAGCCATGATGGACTTTAGTCACATGTCATTATTCCACCTATCCTCACTGCTGCTGGAGCCCAGGTATTATGGTCAGCCAATCCCAGCTGTTCATCTGGTATAAATATCCTGTCTCCACACCCAGAAGGTTGTCAGTGCTTCCATTGTCTACCCTGTGAGTACAGTGTGTGGTTCACTGTGGACTTCTCCTGCATTTCAGCCTGACTCTCTGGTGGTTTCCTCTTGTGGTGTTGTTCCAGCTCTCCAGCGTTTAAGCCCTGTGGTGCAGCCTGCCATCTTCACTCCCACACCCAGTGCTAACTAAGGGTTATGCTCCGGCTTTCCAGTAGCCACTCTCTAGTTACCCTCTGTGTTCCTGCGAACTCTAGCTTCTTCTACAACTCTCCTGTGAACCCCAGCTTCGCCTACAGATTTCCTGTGAACCCCAGCTTCGCCTACACTTTTTCCATGAACCCCAGCTTCATTTATTATTTACCTGAGCACCTCAGTATTATTTACAGTTCACCTGCTTCTCCCACCTTCATGTTATACCTCATCTGGGCTCCCAAGTGTTATATTGAACTTTTACACTCATTTCGGATTACTGGTCCTAACCAGCTGTATTATACGCACCTGTGACTTTTGTTTATTTCATTGCACCTTATATGACTTTTTATTTAATAAATATTCTTAAAGATATTCCAGTTGTCGTGGTCACACCTTCGGGCACTTACTGCTACTGTCTGACGCATGTCTAGGAGTCCACTCACTCCTCCTAAATTCTGATACCCGTCAGCCCCTATAACTGAGGTTTTCAGCTACCTTCACCAGCCCTCAGTTGTGACATCATGTCTTCCATGGGCAATAGATATTCTTTTTCAGTGAATTATAGATATTATAAATTTGGTAAAAGAAGTGGGAAATTATTAACGAACTTGCTTAACGGTTCACGTCCTCCTATGGTCACCCGCCCATTGCATACCTCCTCCGGCACCTTAACTACTAGCAATCTAGAGTTCTCCGATGTAATGAGATCCTTCTACCAAACTTTATATTCCACAACCTCACACTCCTCATCTTCCACTGCCCCCGCCTCTTCACCCTGGCCCAATATTTTCTTGGATGACCTTCCCACTCAACTTCATTCCTCCATGATCCAAACACTGCTTGACCCTATCTCGCTGGAGGAAGATCAAGGCATCATTGGTCAATTTGGCAGGGATAAGGTGCCTGGCCCAGATGTCTTTTGTGCCGATTTTTATAAATTACTCCTCCCACGATTAGGGGACACTCTGGTACGCGTCTTGAATGCAATTTTGGTCTCTGACACCCTCCCCATACACTTCAACACTGCTATTCTCAAAGTCCTTCCCAAACCTGATAGAGACCTTTTCCTCCCGGGATCGTACCATCCAATTTCACTTTTAAACCTTGACTATAAATTGCTCATTAAAATATTGGCGGAACACATAAAATTATTGCTCCTCCATATAATACACAGAGATCAGACTGGATTCATCTGGGGACGACACTCAGAGATTAATGTGCGATGGGTACTAACTGCTATATATACTTCCACTTCTCTATCTCCCTCCTCTCTCCCTGTCACTCTATCCCTTGATGCTGAAAAAGCGTTCAACATGGTGGAATGGGACCATCTCTTTTCTACTCTCTTACATTTTGGTTTCCCTGCTAACTTTGTAAACCTTCTAAAACTCCTCTACTCGAGCCCCCAAACCCAGGTATCCTGTAATGGGGTTCTCTCATCTCCCTTTACGATTCAACGTGGAACTAGCCCCTTATCACATTTAGTCTTCGCCATAGCATTAGAGCCCCTGGCAATAGACTTAAGACAATCGGTAATATTTAAAGGGATCAGAGTTGGTGACATTGAACTCTGTCTTGCTCTCTTTGCCGATGATATGCTCTTATTTATTTCAGACCCATTGATTTCTATCCCGAAGATTCTTGGGCTAATCCAAGCATTTGGGGATAGAGCAGGATACAGGATCAATACAGCCAAGTCGGAGCTTCTACCCTTAGGCTGCTCTTCTCAGACTATCCCCAGACTCCTCCCATCTCTTTCCTTTAAAATTGCCCATACAAAAATCACTTACTTAGAGATACAGATCCTTGCCAATCTTTCTAGACTGTATGAGGAAAATTACACACCCATTCTGACATGCATAACGTTGTTATTGGACAATTGGAAATTGTTACCCTTATCCCTTTTGGGAAGAGTGGCAGTACTACAAAGCATAGTCTTCCCAAAATGATTCTATTTAATGCAGATACTTTCAGTTCACCTTACCAACCGTGATATTAAGTATTTGCGTAAGATTATGTCAACATTCTTGTGGAGAGGAAAGAAAGCATTCATAGCTTTAGACAAACTGATGGCTCCTAAATCAGCAGGTGGATTGGGTGTCCCAGATTATGCGTCCTACTCTTTGGCTTCCTTATTTCGATGTGCTTCTGATTGGCTGTATGACAGGGAGCTCTTCACAGACTCGGCTCTGGATGAGGCCCTATTTACACCCTTTTCTCCAGGAGCGCTCTTACTATACAAACCCTCCTTGATTCCAACCCACATACTCTCCAACGCCCTTTTTCATGATATATATTATACATGGCGCTCCTTGCATAAGAAATTTAAATGTAACCCCACGGTTTCAGCATGTATTCCACTATGGGGTATTCCTGCCTACCCTCCGTCTCTCATTAATCCTCATTATTATCTCTGGAAAGAGAAGGGCCTGTCTAACGCCTCCAAAGTGTTTGACCCAGGAGGCTCCATACTTCCATTCTCATTTCTTCGAGAGAAGTTTGGCCTGCCACATTCTCATTTTTTCATGTATTTGCTGACCTGACATTATCTGGACTTAGTCACTCACTTGCGCACTACACCACAGGACACCTCCCTTTCTCCTAACCCATTACTAGTCTCCCTCAACATTCATAAAACTGTCCCAACACACATCAGACAGATTTACTCTATTCTGACGTTTGCTTCGACAGAGGACAGATGGGATAGACTACTCATTCAGTGTCATAAAGATCTACCTCGCCTAGCCAGTCATCATCAACTTAGTGACCACTATGTCTCCACACTAAAAGTACTGGCCTCCCCCTACTTACAGGAGGTCCACCTCTGCACTCTACAGAGAGCCTATATCTCCCCAATACATCATGCTAGATTTAACCCCACAGAATCAGGGGAATGCCCTAAATGTCATATCAGTATAGCTTTCTCCTATCATATGTTTTGGGAATGTGGTCTGATCCGGCGATTCTTGCATAAAGTGGTGGCTTACATTAATCAACTACTTCATATACGAGTGATAGCGACACCCTTATCTTGCCTATGTGCAAATTTTTTGGAATGGGACCTGGGTACTGGGAAACGACGGAACCTACCGTTTCTCACTATTCTAGTGACAGTCTCCAAAAAAATTATTTTGTCCCACTGGCTCTCATTGTCCTCCCCCGCTCTGGTGGAAGTTCATGGCAAACTTTTACAGATACTATATTATGACAGTAAATTAGCCCAGGTTAATATAGAAACTGGTGTCAAATAATTTTATTAAAAAATGTGGCCTCGACATTGATTCGCGGGATCAGTGAACACAAACTCAGATTTTCAAAGTATTTGAACATACTGAATGGTTCCTCCATAAGATCTTGGAAGACTCTATGTTATGATACTCTTCCCTCTTGCATTCCGATACTCTATTGTATTTACTATACTCTCTGAACGTATAATGACGTACCAATTACAATCTTTTGATGATAGGACATCCTCAACCTCCCTCCCCATTTCCCCTCATGTGTGTCCCTATCCCCCCTTTTTTCCAACACTTTTCTTTCTCCCCTTTTCTTCCCTTTTTCTGTCTTGTCTCTTCTAATAATATGTTCCAGGTAGTGATATTATATGTTTTGCATTGTTTACTTGTCAAAGATTTACAACATGTTTGCATACATCATCTTACGCTATCACTCATGTGAAGCCTTGACGGATGTCTCTGGTCATGCCAACTCCATGGTTCCTGGTCACATACTTGACCACTCGTTTAATCCCTATACTATTGATGGATTTATGGCTTTGATATGTAGTGCAATTTACTGGTATACCACTTATGCCTATAGATTCCTACTTTACTGGCCTCCAGCCTCTTGGTATTGATAGGTGTATGTTTCTATGCTGTTATTCCTTATTACTCACTACCTGCTTGCATTTGTTTGTATTCTGTACTTTATTATATGGAAACTATAATAAACAGATTTAAAAAAAAAAAATTTTATCCAGGAAGAGATAGTAGAGAGACAGTTGGATACACGAGTGAGGAGAGCAGGAGAGAGGTCAGGGGAGGAAAGGTAGATTTGAGTATCATCAGCATAGAGATGATACTGTAAGTCAAAAGAGCTAATGAGAGCTCTTAAGGAGGATGTATAGAGAGAGAAAATGAGAGGACCAAGAACAGAGCCTTGGGGGACACCTACAGTTAGTGGAAGTGGGGGGGAGCTGGAGCCATGAGAGGAGACAGAGAAGGAACGATCATAAAGGTAGGAGGACAGCCATGAGAAGGCAGTATCACACAGACCAAAGGAGTGAATAATGTGCAGAAGGAGAGGGTGGTCCACAGTGTCAAAAGCAGCAGAGAGGTCAAGAAGAATAAGAAAAGAGTAGTGACTCTTGGATTTAGCAGATAGGATGTCATTGCAGACTTTTGTGAGGACAGTTTCAGTGGAGTTGAGAGGATGGAAGCCAGACTGGAATGGGTCAAGCAGTGAGTGGGAGGAAAGAAAGGCAGTCAGGTGGTTATAGACAATATGCTCAAGAAGTTTGGAGGCAGAAGGAAGGAGAGAGATGGGTCGATAGTTGGATAGAGTCTGAGGATCAAGGGTAGGTTTTTTAAGAATAGTGGATATGAGTGCATGCTTGAAGGAAGAGGGGACAGTGCCTGATGATAGGGAGAGATTGAGGAGTTGGGCAAGATGGGAACAGGCAGAGAGAGAGGTAGCAGAGAGGGCAGGAGAGGATAGGGTCAAGTGGGGAGGTGGAAGGGGGTGCGGAACAAATACGGGAATTCACAGTGATACTGACATTGTCTAGGTGCTGTAGTCACCTCACTAGTCACTGGCCACTAACTGGCATCAGTTGCCCCACACCCAACACAAGACAATCAACAGTACTTATACCTCCTTCCAGGCATTCACTAGCTAATTAATCCCACACATGTGATCCTCCTGTGTAGCTGTGCTGTGTGTGCAGTGATATGTGAGGAATCAAGCCAGTCATTAACATAAGTCTGTAGACTGCCACAGAAAGTGTTAGTCTCTTTCATAAGAGACTGGGACAAACTACCCTGTTTGTTGACCTGTAACAGATTACACTATATCTTGTTAAAACAAAATGGCTACTTCCATGTGCTTCCCCCTTTCCCCTCTTTGTACCATGTGCCTGGGGGCATAGGATTATGCATATGTGATCTAAGACTGTGATAATTTATATAGCATAGGCAGTATACATTATATGCTGTTTGTTGAGGTAATGTGGATATATTGGGATGGTATTGGGATCCCGCGCTTGGGATGCCAGCAATCAGAATACTGAGTGACATCCCGATGCACAGGATCCCGACACCTACTTGGTAAGTATATTACCCCTTATTCCTAACCTTTCTATCCCTCCTTTCCCACAGCCTGACCCTATCCCTCACCCCTGCAGCCTAACCTTAACCCTCCCTAGTGGTGCATAACTCTAACCCCCCTCTCCCTTTAAGCATAAACCTAAGCCTCCCTCCCCTGCAGCCTAACCCTAACCCCCACCTGGGAATCTTAACAATAACCCTCCCTCAAAACAGTCTAACCCTTACCCTCTCCTCCCCACAGTCTAACCGTAACCCTGCCACCAGAGCCTAAACTTAACCTTCCCACCACTCCCACAGCTTACCAGTCTGTGGTCCCAGTGTTCGGGATCCAGGTGCCAGCATTTTGATCCATGATGTTATCCTGGCGTCTGTATTCTGAGCAGTGTCAGGATTCTTGCGTCGGCATTCCAACTCCTTACAGGATCCCAATATATTTGATTGAGATGTAAGAGTGAAATGTAAAGGGAATAATGGAATCTGCTCACATGTATTACACATTGTTTTGTAGTTTGTACATTCTGGAATACTATATAATGGAGTCTCTGTCTGAAATATATAAGTAGGTTGTAGAATGTATATATTTCAGGCTAATATCAGATGTTAATCATTTTTAGATGGTAATTGTATTAGATGGTAATTATTTTTCAGATGGTAAATATTATTAGAGGGATCTTTATGAAAACAAAATGGCTTTCACAACACTACATAGGAACTCTACATAGGATTGTTACATTATGATAGCATTGTGAAGTTTGTATAATGTAGCATCTTATCATAGCTACTGTATTATCCTAGGCTGAATTCAGTGTTTAAAGGGTTTCAAGTTTCCGAATGTCGGGATCCCGTTGTACAGGATACCGACACCAGAATCCTGAGAGCTGGCAATTCAGGCAGCCGGAATACCGGCCAAACAGGATTACTTCCAATCGTGGGTGTCCACTCGCATTAGCTGGGCTACCTAGTTGCCTCTCACCTTTGCGTATTGAATACAACTTTGCATACCAGACCTTGGATTCTTAATGTAACTCAAATGCAACTCAATCACAGGTAAAAATTGCAATAAATTTAAACTTTAGTTTGCAGGAAAGGGTAAGCAGACATCTCTGCTGGGCAACACCTTGCACAAAAGAAAAGGTAAGTTCATGCAAAATACATTATTATTGCACTACTCCCTGTGCTGAGTACTTATTAACTCTTTCCATGCTGGTGGCAGTATTATAGGAAGATTGCTTTTGTAGTTGCAGTTAATTAGCTGTGCAAAGGTGAGATTCCTTGTATTATTTGTTATGAGTTTGAGTCAGAAGCCCAATTGGTTATTAAGTAAAATCCTAGACAATATATGGTATAGCTCCATGTAATTATAAATGAATTAACATGTCTGAGAGTGAGAACTAAATCTCTAACACAACCTACATATCGTTTCTCAATTTATTTTTCTAACTACTTGAGCAGTTGTTCCCTTTAGTAAAAGCCATATGGTGTTCACCTGTCATTAGGTCTTAATACATGGAGTCCTTGGAATTCAACTAGGTCAAACAAGTGACAAGTGTTTAGGAAGGGGGATGGATGGACAAGACTAAGGTCAGACAGGTCAGAATAGTAAAAGGAAGAGAGAGATACCATACACATTTATTTAGCAAACTGAAAATAATGATCAAATGCAAAGGTCAGTTTCACTTTCAACTGGCAAAAATGTAACCCCTGGATGCTCATGGGGCTGTACATTCAAGGAAGTCCTAGGACTGTGGTTTCTATAATGGGTGCAATGTGTGCAGGGGGCCCCACATTGTACCTATGTTTTATTACATTTATGGAGTCCCACATCGGTGCTGCAGCCACGGCAAACATTTCCATCAAAATGGCCGCTGTGTATGTGCAATACTGATTAGTCTCTGAAACATAGAGCCCGCCATGCTTTCAGAGACCTGCGCATGCGCAGCAGACTGTGTCACAATGCATGAGTCAAATGCACCGTGGAGGGGAGAGGGCCCACCTGGAGTGTGCAAATGGGCCACCTCCTCTGTTCAAATGCTCCTGAGTCCTAGTCTTATATTTGTATATTCTATCTTCCTAATTGGGCAGCAGAATAAAGTAATACTGTAATTAGTCACATTCCTGAAAGTGGTCAGCAAATATAGACAAGGATTCATTAATCATGAAGCAAAGTAGCAAATTGATGAGTGTGATCTGTGAGACCAGGCTTCAGTTCTCTGTGCAGGTATTGATGTTATTGTAAAACCAGTCAGATACATTCTACCATATGATTTTCAATTATTTTACTTTTAATTACCACTTTGGTTTTGAGCCTTGTCAAAACTAACTGAATACGTTCTTTCACTGTGATTTCTGTGAGAATTATCCAGTCTTTACCAAAGTGGTTTATGTTAAGGTGAACATGTGAAGACCAGGAGTATTATACACACTATAATTATCTGGCAGATCTGCCAGATAATTGTACTGTGGATTGTCATGACAAATCAGCGCTGATCCGTTGGTTGTGTATGCTGAAATATTCCAACATGCCCAACTGATTCAATTAGTGGTGAACAGATATCCTGTGTATTGTGCAGTGTGTGGTCTTAACTGACAGACAGGCAGCTGCACACATACACATGCCACAGTAGTAGGCATGTGTATGCAGATGCCCAAGAAGCCTGGCGTTGTTTGTCCTGCAACTTTGGCTCTCACTACAGCACTGATGGCAAGAAGTAAGCATCCCCTGGGCTGCCTTCCCACCTGTCCTAATTTCCACCCTCCTACCTGTCCGACCAATCAGTACCTGCTATTGCCGCTGCTGTGCAAGGACCTGCAGCATTAGACTGGGCCCCCTCCAATCTTCCATCGGTGCAGGTGAGCTGAGAAGGCAAGTTTCGCTTCACACTGCTTTCTCTCTCTTCTCCATCGGTGTCATGTGGAGGCAGCGTGATTTCTTGGCCAGGCAAGCTGTGCGAGTTACAGGTTAGAGCATCTGTATACTGTAAGTGTTTAGTCTGGGAACATTTGGTTTGATAATATATAGGATAGGCTGCGTGGTCAAATCCAGTGTGTGTACAAATCAGATAAGACTCCCCCCCCCCCCCCCCCCCGTATCACTCTTACTATTATTTTGGAGACCCCTGCAGGGCCATAGCAGAGGAACCCAATGGATCTCCCAATGATTTCTGTAAATTGTAGCCCATAGGCTACAGCAGTACAGCGCCAATACTAACTGTGTACTTGTAATGACCTGGCCATTTTGTAAGTTGCAGACGTTGTAGACCTATAATTAGCTGGTTGGGAGAATAAAAACCTGTCAGTATATGGTCTAGATATCTGATGCTTTTTGCATGTTAAAAAATTGGTCTGTCGATCTGAATCTGTATGTCCAGCATTAGTAATACGTGTCTTTTATTTAATATTTGATAAAAAAACAGAGATACAGTGAGTATATGGAAAGTATAGGGACAGCAAAACAGAGATACAGAGAGTATAGGGAGAGCAAAATAGAGATAGAGAGTATAGGGAGAGAATAGGGAGAACAAAACAGAGAAACAGAGAGTATTGGGAGAGTAAAACAGAGATACAGAGAGTATAGGGAGAGAATAGGTAGCTTTAGGATGTCCCAGGATGCATTGGGGCATCCTCTATAAACCCTGCCTCCAGGCACTGGAGCTCAGTTTCGTTAACAGTAAAATGCAGGAGCAGGCAAGAGAGAATGCAGATGTTAGTCACATAGCAATTATATAGACGCACAGGCGCACAGGACCAAACTTATTTGTAGGTCCACCTGCGTCCGTGCGTAAACATAAATTCAGGCGCAAATTAATTTTTTAAAAACAAAAAATTAATTAATTTCTATATAATATCCAATATACTTTACTGATCACCACAACTTAAAATCTAAATGCAGCTCCCATTCAGTATTCTGAAGTATTACCAAAATAAACACCAAACAATCACTTATATGAGAGAGCGCATAAAGACTTTAAACGATTTTTATTTCTTAAAAACTATAAACTTCTATTCTAACATCAATATATGCATATTATCGCTGAAGAGCTTTTGAAACAATGTAATTATTATTGCTACACACAAAGAACCAACATTAGATGGAAACACAAGTCAGTCCATAATAATGGCCCTCATTCCGAGTCGTTTGCTCGGTATTTTTCATCGCATCGCAGTGAAATTCCGTTTAGTACGCATGCGCAATATTCGCACTGCGACTGCGCCAAGTAATTTTACAATGGAGATAGTATTTTTACTCACGGCTTTTTCATCGCTCCGGCGATCGTAGTGTGATTGACAGGAAATGGGTGTTACTGGGCGGAAACAGGCCGTTTTATGGGCGTGCGGGAAAAAACGCTACCGTTTCCGGAAAAAACGCAGGAGTGGCCGGGGAAACGGGGGAGTGTCTGGGCGAACGCTGGGTGTGTTTGTGACGTCAAACCAGGAACGACAAGCACTGAACTGATCGCAGATGCCGAGTAAGTGTGGAGCTACTCTGAAACTGCTAAGTAGTTTGTAATCGCAATATTGCGAATACATCGTTTGCAATTTTAAGATGCTAAGATACACTCCAAGTAGGCGGCGGCTTAGCGTGAGCAACTCTGCTAAAATCGCCTTGCGAGCGATCAACTCGGAATGAGGGCCAATATGTTTATCACCAGCTGCCACTTATTTGCAGATTCGACTTCAAGATTATTATCTTTCCACTTAGTGGCTAGAATATAACTTAATGTCCAGCATCAATAAATTCTAGGTTCTTTATCCACTGGTTATATATATGGGTGCCAATTGGACTTCATAGATTGTGTCTATTATTAAAATAAAAGTGCTGCAGCAAATTTCCCCCTTGTTCCAGTGTTTTATTCAGACTGAGGAACTTTGGATAGATTATATATACCAGGCTTATTTTACCATACAGGGAGAAGACTCTTGTCCAATGACACTTAGATGATAACGTGTCTGGAAACAGAGGATTGATAGTCAGTTTAGAGAACTGTGTCTCACCTCACCGCAGCCCGGGAGTAGATATCTTTCCTCCGAGGACAGCCGTGGCCAGCAGTTGCTGTATCTCCCCTGCTAACACTGAGCTCACAGAGTATGACGTGTCCGTCTGTGAAACACCAAGCCGCGGAAGTGTACCTCAGGAGTCTTCCCTGTTGGAGCCGTCCGGCTTCCCCCTGCCGGATCCTGTATATCCAATGCGTGGTGTGATGCTGTACTGCGGCACCCAGCTGCGGCAGGCGTGCCGCTGGATTTCCCCTGTTGGAGCCGTCCGACTTCTCCTCACCAGCACCCGATCAGGCAGTAATAGGACTATTGCAATAAATGGTAGTCATACTGATCCTCTGGATATAAGGCAGTAATGTCTGTCACACAGTCCGAATGGGGGATGTTCAAAAGCACTTCGCAGAGTATCCTTAACGCGTTTCTCCGTTGTAGAATTTTAACGGTTTCATCAGAAGGTTAGTCACATAGAACCACATTCTCACGTCAGGAGAAGGGACCAGCGGCTCATCTCTTCAGGCAGATCATCAAATTCCAGAACCGCCCACATAACTTTCATAAACCTTCCTATCAAATTGCATCCACTTGCCCACCAAGAACCTTAGCACTCTGGCGGACAACTATGCAATAGATAGCACCTATCCTTGTGTATCTATGCCTATTTCCCTATAGATTGTAAGCTTGCGGGCAGGGCCTTCCTACCTCTATGACTGTTTGTTATCACCCAGTTTGTTATATCATTGTTATTTCCAATTGTAAAGCGCAATGGAATTTGCTGCGCTATATAAGAAACTGTTAATAAATAAATACATTTTATATATATATATATATATATATATATGTGTACAGTAGATAGATAGATAGTCAGTCAGTCAGAGATAGATATACAGTAGGTAGGTACAGTAGGTAGATAGAAACATACTCTTGCCACACATGCCAGGGGCTGCCAACACTACAACCTAGGTATGCCCAGCGATGTTGCCTATCAAGCCAGAGAGCAAGCCTGATCCTGGGGATGCCCCTGACACTGCCATAAAAGGGGGCACAGGTGGCCGGATATGCCAATAACACACGCAGGGAGCATGGCATTAGGGTACACGCACAGTAACCTTGCTGCGGGCGAGGAGTACATGGCGGGCCGGCGGCGGGGGCTCACCTTTCTGCTCGGAGAGGAAGATGCAGAGGCAGAAGGCGAGCAGCGTCAAGAAAGTGCCATTGCGGAGCCTCATCTCCTCCTCCTCCTTCTCAGTCTCAGTGGCGGCTGCATGTCCAGGGGTCGGAAGGTATCTGGTGTACCCGACTCTCTGTGGTGAGTGGCGCACAGCTCCCGGGAGCGGGAACTAATGGAGACATCACCAGTCGCGGCCTTGGGAACCCAGTACCAGGCATGCAGAGAAGCTGGAACAATTTGTGTGCGGACTGCGCACTGAGGTGCACTATGTTACGGGGAGTGCTGCTAGTGTGTAAAAAGTCGGTCCGCAACAAAGGAATTTTGACTCTTTCATCATAGCCATGCGGCTTCAAATGCCGCCTTGATGGTTTATGTATGCCACCGTGGTGGCATTGTCTGACCATACTTGAACTGGCCTGTTCTGTACCAGAGGCAAGGCAAGAGTCAATGCATTGAACACCGCCCGCAACTCCAGAATGTTTATTGGGAGGAATGATTCCTCTTTGATCCATCAACCCTGAAAAGAGTGTTGCTCCAACACTGCACCCCATCCCCTCAGACTGGCATCTGTTGTCAGCAGGACCCAGTCGGGGATCCAGAAGGGACAGCTCCTGCTCAATTGCTGGTCCTGTAGCCACCAGGTCAGCAACAGATGAACCTCCGGAGTCAAAGTGATCATGTGAGATCTGATCCGATGAGGTAGGCTGTCCCACTTGGAAATAATTAATCTCTGCAGAGGGTGGGAATGAAATTGAGAAAACTCTACTATGTCGTATACCAACACCATCAGGCCAAGTACTTGCATCGCCGAGTGTATCGACACTCTGGGGTGACAAAGGAAACATATTACCCTGTCCTGAAGCTTCAGGACTTTTTCTGGAGACAGAAACAGTTGCTGACTGTGTGTGTCTAGGAGTGCCCCCAGGTGCACCATGCTCTGAGCTGAGACCAGCAAGGATTTCTTACAATTGATGATCCACCTGTGGGCTTGTAGGAAGCTTACCGTCAGTTGCAGATGACTGAGGAGGACATCGTTGGAGTTTGCCAGGATCAGCAAGTCGTCCAGATATGGCAGGATCCTGACTCCCTGGCGATGGAGATGGCCCGTCATTACGGCCATGACCTTGGTGAAGATCCGAGGAGCTGTAGCCAGTTCAAATGGCAGAGCCTGGAACTGATAGTGGAGGTCGCCAATAGCAAACTGCAGATACTGTTGATGCAACATGGCAAAAGGTATATGCAGGTACGCATCCTGTATATTCAGGTATACCATATAGTTCCCGGGATCCAGAGACAGTAAAATTAAGAGCAGTGTTTCCATACTGTACTTGGACACTCTCACAAACTTATTCAGTGATTTGAGGTTGAATATAGGCTGGAAAGACCCATTGGGTTTCGGTACTAGAAACAGGGTCGAGTAGTAACCTCTGCCTCTGTGGGACAGAGGTACCGACACTACCGCTCCTGTATTCAGGAGGGAACTTACAACCTTTTGAAGAGCTTTCACCTTTAACGGATCTGAAGGAATAACCTTGGTGCAAAACTGGCGAGGGGGATATCTCTTGAAAGAAACTGCGTACCCGTGAGAAACAACTTCTCGCACCCATGCATCTGAAGTGGTCTTTAACCAGACCTGTGTGAACTGCAGAAGTTGGCCTCCCACCCTGGGGTCCCATTATCCGTATGAAAGCAGGCTGATGGGACGCCCAGGATTGTTTAGCCTTGGGCTTTGTGGTTTTGGGAGCACGAGACTGTTTCGGGTATGCCTGACCTTTTGCTTTCCCTTGAGGCCAAAAGGAATGAAGAGTGGTACCTTTTGCCTTCTGTGCAGAAGGAATAGTATTTGGGAGAAAAGCAGTTTTAGCAGCTGCTAACTCAGACACAATTTTATTAAGGTCTTCTCCAAACAAAATGTCCCCCTTAAAGGGCAGTAGCTCCCATGTCTTTTTTGGAGTCTAGGTCAACCTTCCATGACCTCAACCACAGAATATGGAGAGCCAGAACAGATGTAGTCAACGCCTTGGCTGCCAACAGACCTGACTCAGAGGATGCCTCCTGAATGTAATAGGCGGCGGTGCTAATGTGAGACAGGTATAGTCTGGCATTGTCAGATATATCCTCGGGCAGCTCTTCCCCTAATGCCTGAACCAATGCTTCACTACCTTTTGCAGCCCAAGAGGCTGTAATAGTGGGTCTATGTACAGCACCTGTAAGGGAGTAAATAGATTGCAGGCATCCCTCCCCATGCTTATCTGTCGGTTCCTTCAGTGAAGTGATAGTGGTGACAGGCAGAGTAGATGACACTACTAGGTGGGTGACATGAGAATCCACCGGCGGTGAATTTTCCCACTTGTTACATAACTCTGCAGGGAGAGGACAGTGAGCCAAGGCATGTTTAGACAGAGGGAATTTCTTCCCTGGATAAGACCAGGATTCCTGCCTGATGTCCACCAAATGGTCAGAATGGGGTAATAGATTTTTGACCACCTTCTGCCGTTTAAACATATCAGCTTTCTTAGTCACAGTAGTGGAATCCTCATCATCAGCGATTTGTAGGATCTGCTTAATATCAACAACTAGGGCAGGGACATCAATTTGCAATAGAGAATCCTCATCAGATTCAGTGTCTCACAGGACAGTATGCTCCCCCTCCTCTTCAGATGAAACATCTGAGAAATACTGTACGTGGATTGTGAGGAAGAAGCAGCCCGCTTAGATGACCCAGAGACACGGGAGTGACCTGGAGTAGGTTTTTGTTTGACCATGGATTGATTTAATTGCTGCAACTGGTTAGACAAATTTAGGGACAATTTTGTGGCTGTAGTGGCATTGTTGGTCCCATAGGTGGTGTAAGGCGTTCCACCAGAGTACCTAGTAGGTTTGTGAACGCAGCCCAGGGTGACTCCTGATTGGTTACAGGAGCTGTGGAATGACTTGGAGATACATGACACACAGTACACAGACCATCACACAAAGCTTCCACCTCAGGTAAATCTGCAGGACCATCCACAGACTTACTGCCCTTCTTGTTAGACAGTGTACACAAATGCAACAACAGAGTGGATTAGTACGATAAAGCCAGACAGAGTATGGGTTACATATGTTTTAGGGTACAAAATATAGTGATAGATATATCTGGGAAACACTGAAAGTAAAACTACACAGCAGATACAGGCACACACAGTCACATGCAATGCAGTTAATTATTATGACAATAAAACTGCCCCGGACTAGTATATGTACAGATATATATATATATATATATATATATGAGAATCAAAAAATGGTCAGTGCGCTACTTCCCCTTTATCCACCATCAAAATATATATTAAGTAAGTCTTTCCTGTAGTCTGTCTGTTATAGCACCCGAATTCCACAGGAGAACCTATGGATGGCAGCTCTGTCCTTCGAAAGGCCACTAGGTGATAGTGGAAGGAATCTAGAAAAGGAAAATGAAGAACAGGCGCCTGATGGTGCAGTAATTTCAGATTTTGATTTCTGTCACGACAACACTCATATAGGTATTAAGAGTACCAGATGAGGAAATTTTAGCATGCACATCAAAAAACTGTTGTCTTCTATTGCTCACAGCCTGGGGAGTCGAAAAACTTCCAAGAAGACGACGCGTCACGGTGAGTCTTAAATCATCCAAAGCTCAGAGTGTGGTAGAGTCAGCTCACAGCACAGGAGTTTACAAGCGCCGCTCACAGGTTCAAACAACGTCATTCGGGTTCCCAGATGCTGCTATTGCCCTAGTCGGGCGGGCTGGAGGGCGAGTGAGTGGGCGTACTCTGACTGTACGACTCCCCAGGCTGTGAGCAATAGAAGACAACAGTTTTTTGATGTGCATGCTAAAATTTCCTCATCTGGTACGCGTAATACCTATATGAGTGTTGTCGTGACAGAAATCAAAATCTGAAATTACTGCACCATCAGGCGCCTGTTCTTCATTTTCCTTTTCTATATATATATATATATATATATATATTTCTTCAAAGTCGGTATAACACGGCACTCACAGGGTTTGTAATAGGCAAAACTGCTGGTTTATTAATAGTGACGTTTCGGAGCTATTAGCTCCTTCTTCCAGACCACACCAAGCTAAAAAAACATACAAACACTTACCCCTTGAAGTACCCTCCTGGATCAGCGCCGCACGCCGCGCCCGGCCGCACCTGAGGTTCGGATCCCATCCCGATGACGTACTTCCGGTCGGGTACTTCCGGTCGTTGTCATAGAGACCACCCGGCTTGCGTTCCATCCCGGAAGTCGCCATGGAAACCTGATCTCCAGCGCCCGTCAGCGCGTACTCGCAGTAGCTGAAAATACATTAAAAGCACCAACATTAATCCAGTGACATGATTATTAAAACCAAAACATCAGCCAAGGGAGAAACATGAATCCTGTATATACAGATGTTACTATATAAAACAAATATTATTCAGCATGAGTTAAATATGCTCCAGGGCAAATAGTATACCTAGTGCACCCCTATTCATGGTTTAAATCTACCAAAAATGACTGTAGCATTCCATATAGAATGGATACCTTAAATAAACTGTATGGAATAACACATATCACATTATCCTGTTCCAATTAATTTTTTCATTGAGGCCAAGCGGAGCCATGGTGTTCAACCTGAACATCCACCTGGCTTCACACAGTAACAGTGCTTTACTGCGATCACCCCCTCGTAGGGATTCTGGAACATGATCGATCATGAAGTAACGTTACTCTGATAACAAATGGCCATTCTTCTTAAAGTGCCTAGCAACCGGTTGGTCAATTGATTTACCTGATAATGATAAGTCAATGCTGGAGCGATGGAGAGCCATACGCTCCCTAAAACTACGGGTAGTCTGTCCCACGTAGTATAATCCGCATGGACAGACAACAACATATACCATGTGCGTGCTCTTACACGTCATTACATGACGGATCTCAAAAGTTTTCTCAGTATGAGGATGTTTAAAGCTTTTACAAGGTGACATATATTGACAAGTGACACAGTTAAAACAGCTATAACAACCGGGTTTCTTAAAGTGTACATTAGGGTGTCTAGGGATACCTCTGCCCGAAATATCGGTTTTCACCAACCTGTCTTTTAGATTACGACCGCGTTTAAACGCGGCCATTGGTCTAACATCTTTAAAACATGGCAGATCACTATCAGATTTCACAATCGGCCATAGTGCTTTTGTGGCCCGATCAATGATGGGGCTTGCCACCGTAAAGGTACTCACCCATGGAATTACCTTCTCATCTTTCCTTTTATTTGATTTAAGTAATTCCGACCTCGACATCCCTAGCACCTGTTGCTTTTGTAATTGCAACAGGTCGTGGTCATAGCCACGGGCTCTGAACTTGTCAATCAATATATCAAGATCGTTAGAAATTTTTGATGTGTCACTAGTGATTCTCGCCACCCTCATCATCTGTGACAATGGTAGTCCTCGTTTCAGGGACCCCGGGTGGTGGCTCCCTGCCAGGAGGAACGTGTTGCGATCCACGTCCTTAAAATGGACGCCGGTCTCCATACGACCCTCACTGACCCGGACCACCACATCTAGAAACTGAATCTCCTCAACACTATGGGAATACGTAAATTTAATAGTTGTGTCCATCCTGTTTACTTCCTGCATCAATTGTTCAAACGCTTCAATACCCCCGGTCCATAGAATGAAAATATCATCTATGTACCGGGTGTATCTAAGTATATTGCAACTGACCTCCGGCCTACTCAGAAACATCATATCCTTCATGTCAAACATGTATACATTCGCGTACGCCGGTGCCACTGCCGACCCCATTGCGCAACCGCGCAGCTGTACATAATACCTGCTATCATATAAAAAGTAATTGTTTTTTAGTGTGAGCTCAAGTAGTTTCAAGAACAAGCAATGATTAAATACAGACACATCAAGAAACTGATGTAAAAACCGCCTCATCGACGCCAGCCCCCCAGTATGAGGGATTGACGTGTACAGGCTAGATACATCAAGACAACATAATAACGTCCCCTCTGGTACTACATCAATCTCCATCAATAATTTGATGAAGCTAGTCGTGTCTTTGAGAAAAGATTTCTTTAATAGTAGCAGTGGCTGTAGAATAAAGTCCAGCAGTTGAGCAACCGTTTGCAATAGGGATTCACGGGCAGAAATAATTGGCCGACCTGGGGGGGTTGCCATGTTCTTTTGCAACTTCGGCAATTTATACAGAACTGGAACCCTAGGAAATTCTTTATAAAGAATTTTCTGCAGAGCTGGGGAAATAACACCTTCAGAGACCGCCCCATCCAGAAAGGACAGTTTTTTGTATACATCTGTCTCCTCTAGTTGCCTTTCAATCTCGCGCCGATACTCCTGGATTCCCTGAATCACAATGGCCCCGCCTTTATCGGCGGGCCGAATGATGATGTCTTCATAACTAGCAAGATCTTGTAGCACTGCGGTTTCTGCTCTAGATAAATTTTTCTGCACTTTACCCAGAGCTGATCTGAACCTATTAACGGAGTTATCCAATAGGCGGTTGAAAGTCTTGAGCGAGGGTTTAATTGATGGGGGGTCATAAGTAGACCTGATGGCTGTTTTCATAAACCTTTCAACAGGGGTTCCCTCAGGTTGCACAGGTTTATTTTGAAAGTGTTCCTTCAAGCGTAGTTTACGTGCAAACCTATGATGTTCTCTCGTCCACTCAAACTCATTGTGCATATTCATGGGGACAAAAGAGAGGCCCCGTTGTAGTACCCCAATTTCTACCTCCGTCAATGCTCTTTCTGACAGGTTAATTATAGCAGTTTCTTCGCTGCTTTTCTTGTGGTTGCCCCTTTTGTTTTGTCCACCCCTGCGGGTGGCCGCTCTTTTACAGGTTACCTACTGCATGCCTCTTCCCTTTCGGAATATTACCGAGAGAAAAAAATCCCAAGAGGTTTCCGCTCCAGAAATACCCCTACAATTGGCCGCAACAACCCTGAGTTTGTCAGGAAATGGGTTGGCATACTGAACAGATGTGCCCTGGACCTAATGGTCCTCGTGATCGAAGAGTCCAGACGTGAACTGGATCTAACACGCTCAAAAATTGAGAAATTAAAACAAGATGTTAAAGTGGTGTTGGAAGATCCAGTGAATTCAAGCTGGTTAACGAAATTTGATCAGAAATGTGACCAATATTAACGGGACTTGCTTAAATTTAAGCGCAATAAGAAACACAAGGTGGATAACGACTACGAGGAAAATAGAGTCTATAGATGGCTTTCTGGTGGTGAGACCTCGCGGCGGGGCAGCGATAAGAGCCGCAGGCGCAGGCCATGGCAGAAAGGCACCATGTCCTCGCAATCAAACGGATACTTCTTTAAGTCATAGCGACAGTGACTTTGGAATATCGGAATCGGATGAACCGAGTACCTCTGCGAGGGTCCCTTTAGGGAAACCCCCTGGGGTGGAAAAACCTGTAAAAGAGCGGCCACCCGCAGGGGTGGACAAAACAAAAGGGGCAACCACAAGAAAAGCAGCGAAGAAACTGCTATAATTAACCTGTCAGAAAGAGCATTGACGGAGGTAGAAATTGGGGTACTACAACGGGGCCTCTCTTTTGTCCCCACGAATATGCACGATGAGTTTGAGTGGACGAGAGAACATCATAGGTTTGCACGTAAACTACGCTTGAAGGAACACTTTCAAAATAAACCTGTGCGACCTGAGGGAACCCCTGTTGAAAGGTTTATGAAAACAGCCATCAGGTCTACTTATGACCCCCCATCAATTAACCCCTCGCTCAAGACTTTCAACCGCTTATTGGATAACTCCGTTAATAGGTTCAGATCAGCTCCGGGTAAAGTGCAGAAAAATTTATCTAGAGCAGAAACCGCAGCGCTACAAGATCTTGCTAGTTATGAAGACATCATCATTCGGCCCGCCGATAAAGGCGGGGCCATTGTGATTCAGGGAATCCAGGAGTATCGGCGCGAGATTGAAAGGCAACTAGGGGAGACAGATGTATACAAAAAACTGTCCTTTGACCCGACCAAGAGATTCCAGGCGGAATTGCGTGGGATTCTGGAAGGGGCGGTCTCAGAAGGTGTTATTTCCCCAGCTCTGCAGAAAATTCTTTATAAAGAATTTCCTAGGGTTCCAGTTCTGTATACATTGCCGAAGTTGCATAAGAACATGGCAACCCCCCCAGGTCGGCCAATTATTTCTGCCCGTGAATCCCTATTGCAAACGGTTGCTCAACTGCTGGACTTTATTCTACAGCCGCTGCTACTATTAAAGAAATCTTTTCTCAAAGACACGACTAGCTTCATCAAATTATTGATGGAGATTGATGTAGTACCAGAGGGGACGTTATTATGTTGTCTTGATGAATCTAGCCTGTACACGTCAATCCCTCATACTGGGGGGCTGGCGTCGATGAGGCGGTTTTTACATCAGTTTCTTGATGAGTCTGTATTTAATCATTGCTTGTTCTTGAAACTACTTGAGCTAACACTAAAAAACAATTATTTTTTATATGATAGCAGGTATTATGTACAGCTGCGCGGTTGCGCAATGGGGTCGGCAGTGGCTCCGGCGTACGCGAATGTATACATGTTTGACATGGAGGATATGATGTTTCTGAGTAGGCCGGAGGTCAGTTGCAATATACTTAGATACACCCGGTACATAGATGATATTTTCATTCTATGGACCGGGGGTATTGATGCGTTTGAACAATTGATGCAGGAAGTAAACAGGATGGACACAACTATTAAATTTACGTATTCCCATAGTGTTGAGGAGATTCAGTTTCTAGATGTGGTGGTCCGGGTCAGTGAGGGTCGTGTGGAGACCGGCGTCCATTTTAAGGACGTGGATCGCAACACGTTCCTCCTGGCAGGGAGCCACCACCCGGGGTCCCTGAAACGAGGACTACCATTGTCACAGATGATGAGGGTGGCGAGAATTACTAGTGACACATCAAAAATTTCTGACGATCTTGATATATTGATTGACAAGTTCAGAGCCCGTGGCTATGACCACGACCTGTTGCAATTACAAAAGCAACAGGTGCTAGGGATGTCGAGGTCGGAATTACTTAAATCAAATAAAAGGAAAGATGAGAAGGTAATTCCATGGGTGAGTACCTTTACGGTGGCAAGCCCCATCATTGATCGGGCCACAAAAGCACTATGGCCGATTGTGAAATCTGATAGTGATCTGCCATGTTTTAAAGATGTTAGACCAATGGCCGCGTTTAAACGCGGTCGTAATCTAAAAGACAGGTTGGTGAAAACCGATATTTCGGGCAGAGGTATCCCTAGACACCCTAATGTACACTTTAAGAAACCCGATTGTTATAGCTGTTTTAACTGTGTCACTTGTCAATATATGTCACCTTGTAAAAGCTTTAAACATCCTCATACTGAGAAAACTTTTGAGATCCTTCATGTAATGACGTGTAAGAGCACGCACGTGGTATATGTTGTTGTCTGTCCATGCGGATTATACTACGTGGGACAGACTACCCGTAGTTTTAGGGAGCGTATGGCTCTCCATCGCTCCAGCATTGACTTATCATTATCAGGTAAATCAATTGACCAACCGGTTGCTAGGCACTTTAAGAAGAATGGCCATTTGTTATCAGAGTTACGTTACTTCATGATCGATCATGTTCCAGAATCCCTACGAGGGGGTGATCGCAGTAAAGCACTGCTACTGTGTGAAGCCAGGTGGATGTTCAGGTTGAACACCATGGCTCCGCTTGGCCTCAATGAAAAAATTAATTGGAACAGTATAATGTGATATGTGTTATTCCATACAGTTTATTTAAGGTATCCATTCTATATGGAATGCTACAGTCATTTTTGGTAGATTTAAACCATGAATAGGGGTGCACTAGGTATTACTATTTGCCCTGGAGCATATTTAACTCATGCTGAATAATATTTGTTTTATATAGTAACATCTGTATATACAGGATTCATGTTTCTCCCTTGGCTGATGTTTTGGTTTTAATAATCATGTCACTGGATTAATGTTGGTGCTTTGAATGTATTTTCAGCTGCTGCGAGTACGCGCTGACGGGCGCTGGAGATCGGGTTTCCATGGCGACTTCCGGGATGGAACGCAAGCCGGGTGGTCTCTATGATAACGACCGGAAGTACCCGACCGGAAGTACGTCATCGGGATGGGATCCGAACCTCAGGTGCGGCCGGGCACGGCGTGCGGCGCTGATCCAGGAGGGTACTTCAAGGGGTAAGTGTTTGTATGTTTTTTTAGCTTGGTGTGGTCTGGAAGAAGGAGCTAATAGCTCCGAAACGTCACTATTAATAAACCAGCAGTTTTGCCTATTACAAACCCTGTGAGTGCCGTGTTATACCGACTTTGGAGGACTATACAATAAGGACTCTGGCACCGGGGGACGCTGTATTTCTATTGAGTGCCGACTGAATTGGAGGACTATATATATATATATATATATATATATATATATTGACAGCTAAGTTACCATTTGTACCCCTATGACTATGAAACACACCTTTGGAAATGATATGTAGGCGTTGATACGCCAAGTGATTTGGAGATGATATTTCAAGTTATTTCATGCTGAGCCACCGCGATTTGCTGTTCACTTTTTAATGCCCATGGTGGGGTGATATTAAAAGGATATAATTTTTTTCAAAGCTGTATTGAGTGCCCTTCTCTACAAATTCTTACATTTATCTGGACTGTAATGGAACAGAACTTAAGGAGCACCACATATCTAAATATTAGAGTGTGCAAGTATTTATACATAGGATCTATATATATATATATATATATATATATATATATATACTGCTCAAAAAAATAAAGGGAACACTAAAATAACACATCCCAGATCTGAATGAATGAAATATTCTTATTAAATACTTTGTTCTTTACATACAGTAGTTGAATGTGCTGACAACAAAATCACACAAAAATTATCAATGGAAATCAAATTTATTAACCCATGGAGGTCTGGATTTGGAGTCACACTCAAAATTAAAGTGGAAAAACACACTACAGGCTGATCCAACTTTGATGTAATGTCCTTAAAACAAGTCAAAATGAGGCTCAGCAGTGTGTGTGGCCTCCACGTGCCTGTATGACCTCCCTACAATGCCTGGGCATGCTCCTGATGAGGTGGCGGATGGTCTCCTGAGGGATCTCCTCCCAGACCTGGACTAAAGCATCTGCCAACTCCTGGACAGTGTGTGGTGCAACGTGGCGTTGGTGGATGGAGGGAGACATGTAGTCCCAGATGTACTCAATTGGATTCAGGTCTGGGGAACGGGCGGGCCAGTCCATAGCATCAATGCCTTCATCTTGCAGGAACTGCTGACACACTCCAGCCACATGAGGTCTAGCATTGTCTTGCATTAGGAGGAACCCAGGGCCAACCGCACCAGCATATGGATTCACAAGGGGTCTGAGGATCTCATCTCGGTACCTAATGGCAGTCAGGCTTCCTCGGGCGAGCACATGGAGGGCTGTGCGGCCCCCCAAAGAAATGCCACCCCACACCATTACTGACCCACTGCCAAACCGGTCATGCTGGAGGATGTTGCAGGCAGCAGAACGTTCTCCTTGGCGTCTCCAGAGTCTGTCACATCTGTCACATGTGCTCAGTGAGAACCTGCTTTCATGTGTGACGAGCACAGGGCGCCAGTGGCGAATTTGCCAATCTTGGTGTTCTCTGGCAAATGCCAAACGTCCTGCACGGTGTTGGGCTGTAAGCACAACTCCCACCTGTGGACGTCAGGCCCTCATACCACCCTCATGGAGTCTGTTTTTGGTCATTTGAGTAAACACATGCATATTTGTGGCTTTCTGGAGGTCATTTTGCAGGGGTCTGGCAGTGCTCCTCCTGTTCCTCCTTGCACAAAGGCGGAAGTAACGGTCCTGCTGCTGGGTTGTTTCCCTCCTATGGCCTCCTCCACATCTCCTGATGTACTGGCCTGTCTCCTGGTAGCGCTTCCATGCTCTGGACACTACGCTGACAAACACAGCAAACCTTCTTGCCACAGCTCGCATTGATGTGCCATCCTGGATGAGCTGCACTACCTGAGCCACTTGTGTGGGTTGTAGACTCCGTCTCATGCTACCACTAGAGTGAAAGCACCGCCAGCTTTCAAAAGTGACCAAAACCTCAGCCAGAAAGCATAGGAGCTGAGAAGTGGTCTGTGGTCACCACCTGCAGAACAACTCCTTTATTGGGGGTGTCTTGCTAATTGCCTATAATTTCCACCTGTTGTCTATTTCATTTGCACAACAGCATGAGAAATTGATTGTCAATCAGTGTTGCTTCCTAAGTGGACAGTTTGATTTCACAGAAGTGTGATTTGACTTGGAGTTACATTGTGTTGTTTAAGTGTTCCCTTTATTTTTTTGAGCAGTGTATATATAAAACACAGCGCGGTCTTAGGCCAGAGGTATATATCAGAATACTCGTACAATATATCCTGTAATAGGTATACTCTTTCTTAACTAACACTGTCTGTATAAAAACATGTAGAATACTCAAGTGTCTGTAAAGTCACAGCGCTATGCACAGGCGGCTTTACAAGGGAGACCTTGCCCTGTAGTCCCAGAGACCAGCTGCAGCTATGCTTAGAAGATGGTGCCAGCATCTCAGTCAGGGAGTGAGGGAGAGTGTGAGGAAGCTCCAAGGCGGGAAAATCTGCAGTAGATGGCGCCCTGGGCCGGGGGAGGGGGCTATAGGTCAAGCACCAGCTACCCTATGCTGGTCCTCACCGCCGGGACTATGGAGTCTTATTAAAATGAGTGTTAGTACACCAGACCTGTACTTTCTATGCCCTGGCGATCTAGTGGGGTCCCTGCTCGGTGACAGTATCCACGCCAGCGTCGTGGTATGTCTCCCTAGACCACGACAGGAATGCGATTTAATGGCTGGTCCTGCCTGGGTGACCCTCTTACCTCCTAACCATAGCAGCCACGCAAACCAGGAAAGCATCTGCCTAAAGCCAGAGCGTCTCTGCCGCAAGTACTCGGGAGCAGGCCGCGGGAGTGTGCAACACTGCTTGGGAGGTGATGGAGCCACAGCACAGAATGTCACATTGACATATCAGTGCTGCAGCCCTTGGAGTCTTCTTAGAAATCTTTTCAGTGCTGCCCAGTGCAGCCCACCTTTTAAGTGACCGGCTGCTGCAGGCACCAACTCGAAACTGAGCTCCAGTGCCTGGAAGAGGAGGCCCCAATGCATCCTGGGATAGCCTAAAGCTTTAGCCTGTTGGGGCCTCTGGATCAAGATCCATCCCAATGTTTCCCTGTGGAACACAATGTACTGTACCCTGCTGCAGAAACAGAGATACAGAGAGTATAGGGGGAGAATAGGGAGAGCAAAACAGAGATACAGAGAGTATAGGGAGAGCAAAACAGATACAGAGAGTATAGGGAGAGAATAGGGAGAGCAAAACAGAGATACAGAGAGTATAGGGTGAAAAAAAGTAAGTGTACATATATATATATATTAGTGCTGGGCAACGATTAAAATTTTTAATCCAATTAATCGCAGGATTTCATGCTATTAATAGCGATTAATCGTATTGTTAGCCGACTAAAGTCAATAATGAATTCAAAAGTGGTGTATTGCGCACTTTTAGTACTTCTATATGAACAACAGTGCAATAACATTAAACAACACTGCAATAACATTTGGTTTGCAGTTTTCCCTTAACACAGTAGCATTTAAAAAACGTTAACATTTTAAATTAAAAATAAAATATGTTTTCTGAGAATCTAAATCTGTTTTGTTTCCCAGATTTTTGTTCCCACCATATTGGACAGATATATTTTAGGTGTGTAACCTATTTACTGCTCTGCACCAAGCCAGTTGCTAAGACACACAAGGTCATTTACATTTTCAGATGATAAAGAAACTCTCTTCTTCTGTAAAATATGACCAGCAAGAGAAAACAACCTTTCACAGGGTACTGATGTTGCAGGTGTGGCCAAGTACTTCTGTGCAATGGAGGCCAGCCTGCTGTGTGAGGCTGCATGTTTGGACCACCACTCTAATGTACAGGATTCTGTACTGATGGTGGGCTCCGCTCTGAATCGACGCACACTGTTCTCAACTGAATCTTCCTCCTGTTCAGAATCAGACTCTGATGAAGCAGCCAATAGGGCTAACTTTTTATTTGGTGGCTCTGATGTTGTTGCTTCCACAGGTTTCTCTGCAACAAACCTCTGTTCCTTTAGTAAGTTGGTGACTAAGGCCCACACCTCACCCCTCTCAGCTCTGGGTATACACTTGAGGTCCTTGAATCTAGGGTCCAATGCGGTAGCAATCTTCAGATATGCAATGTTGGCATTTTCTTTGCGTGTCTCCAGGTCTGTTCTGAATGTAGACTTAAATTTGACCACGTAGGCAGGGTCATCATCTGAACTCTCCATGACCCGAGAGAGATGGCAAAAAGCAGGCAGAACCACAGAGCATGAAACATACTTTTCTCCTCCCAGAAGTTCAGTCACATACCTGCAACAGCAAAAAAAAATCAAACCTATTTCTTTGGGTACGGGAGAATGCTGGTGGTCAGAAGACCGACAGCGGCATCCTGGAATCCAGATACCCAAAAGTCCCCGGTAAGTATACTAACCCTCCCTACCCTTAACCCTCCCTGCATAGTGCCTAAACCTAACTCTCCCTCCATGCAGCTAAACCCTAACCCTCCCTGCTCCCTACTAACCCTAACCTTCCCTGCTCCTTACTAACCCTCCCTGCTCCCTACTAACCCTAACCCTCCCTGCTCCCTACCCACCACCAGTAAGTGCCAGGACAGTGAAAAAATGAAATATATGAAGTATGTAAAATATACCTGCAGGGCTCCAGTAGCGTTTCCAACCTCTGCAGTTTGTCCATTTCAGCTGTAGTTGGCATGGCAATCTTGGTGTTGTGTGTGGTGAGGACATCCCTTCATTTCTACAGACACTTTTTATCATGTCCAGAGTCGAATTCCATCTGGTTGGAATATCTTGTATAAGCGACTCCTTCTTTTGTCTATGTTGAATTTGTTGTTTTTGTAATTCTGCAGCACTTGCTGGACTGTGGCCTACAACTTTTCTGCATTTGGCCAGGATATTGTCAAACGCACTGTTCTGCAGAGATACTGTGACAGAACGTTGGAGACTGTGCGCAGTGCAGGGGACATGTTCAAAAGGCAGGTGTCTTGCAGCAGCAATCATATTTCTTGCACTATCTGTGCTAAGTGTGCCGACTTTATCTGAAATGTTCCACTCCTGTGCAACATGAATAAAATGTTCAGCGCACGTTTCAGCAAAATGTCTCTCTCCTGTTTTTATTACAGTCAGAGAATGTGAATGTAGCTCCCACTGTTCATCAATATAATGCACTGTAACTCCGAGGTAATTCTGGTTACCCAGCGATGTCCAGTAATCTCCAGTGAGAGCAACATGTGGTGCACATTGTAACGCCATCGCTTTTGTAGTCCTCTCATTTTCATACAAGTCATGTATTCTTCTTGTGATGGTGCGTCTTGAGGGAGGCTCATATGTGCTGTCATTCGTTGCGATCCTAAGAACGTTCCTCAGACCGACATCTTCGACAATACTAATTGGCCTGCAGTTTGTAGCTATCCACTTCGCTATGTTATTTGTTAGCTTTTCTTGCTTTTGTTTATCTATACTTCTCCCATATGCTGTATCCAATGTAGTCTGCCGAAGCTTCCCTCCACTGTTTGTTTGAGTGGGTGAGTTGCTGGCATCAACGGTGTGTATTGCATTTAAGTGATACTTCAGACTCGAAGTACTCCGGTGATAAGAAAATTCAGCTTTGCAGTGTTTACAAATAACTTTTGGTTTTATCAACTGTGCCATCTGGTAGAGATTTAAAATGAAAATGTCCATGTAAGATTTCGGTTCCTTTCTCCATTTTCTGTGAAAACATTTTTAAATAAATAAACTAAAATTTATAAATAAATAAAAAAAACTGCAGATTAGGCACCCCAGCAATAAAAGGGAGTATAACAGCTCAGCAGGGAGACCTTAATGAATGAAGGAGGCCCAAACTTCCAATACCATCCACTAACTCTTCTGTTAATATAAGCAATATCAGCCCCAATGTACATAAATCTGGCAGACCACTGTCACTGTATTATATTTCCTTTCCTGATAGAACCTCAAGTGCACATACCCATGTGTGTGGGAGATCTCGTGTCCCTAGGCCGAGTGTCCGAGAGGTAGTCTGCCCTGTCTCCCTGAATCACAGCACAATCTGGTGGCTGGCAACTTCCAGGTCCAGCGTCTTCCAACGCTCCTGTGATATGGCTTATAATAATATAAAATCTGGACAGCAGGGGGAGCTATTTCTGTGATAAAGAGACCGCTCCCCCTGTCTTCATATGGGAGGGAGAGGGGGACATGGTTCAGGTTGGCGCCTGAATCGGAATTAAAAATGGCCACTGAACAATCTTGTCATGGGGGGGGATTGTTCACTCTACCACCATCTCCCCAGTAATTTGCACGTCTCACAGAGCCGCTTCTGACTCCCGCCAGCGCGTGCGCTGTGGGACCCGTCACATCCAGTCCCACAGCGGCGTTGATAGAACCAGTGAATAGCCGCCGGCGAGGAGAAGTGCTTCCTGCGCTGTCTCTGATACTTGCGCTCCGGCCAGCGCGCACGCTGCAGGACCATTCTCATCCAGTCCCACAGCGGCGCCCGCCGGAGAAGAGAAGGGCTGCCCTGCGCGCTGCATCCCACGCGACCGAGGTTTCTCCTCAGCCGCGCGTAACTAAGTTACCCAGCTCCGGCCAGCGCACGCTACGGGATCCCACTCACCCAGTCCCCCTGCGGCGCAGCTCCCGCTTGTGTTCTAAGTTAATCGCTACCTATCTAACTAAAAACGAAATGCTAAAGAGCAGCTATAAGGGAATCCTATGCCTTTGCTAGGGCCCTGTATAAAAACCAGTACTCACAGAGATATTGTGAAGATGTCTCAGTCTCAAGAGGTTATGGCGGCTTTCGGCTTCCTCTTCTCCGGCGGCATCCGGTGGCTTCCTCTTCTCCGGCGGCATCCAGCGGCTTCTCCATCAAGGGGGTCAGATGAATTACTGCTTCCGGCGGCTTCTTCCGCTACTGCTTCCGGCGCAGCAACATTAACAATATTATCGCCGTTATTGCCATATGGCGTTAACACGTTAATAACGCGTTATCTTGCCCAGCACTAATATATATATATATATATTACTGTCTTATTCAGCTGTTGTTTACAGAACTGCTCCACCTTCCTAACCTTGAAGATGAAGCAACTCAAGCATCCTCATGAGATTGGACCGTAATCTGTGATGGACGTTGATCGCTGCATACGCAGCCAGACCTACGTCCAACTCCTCACATGTTAGGGGCCGCCCACAGCACAGGGCAGGGCCGCCAGCATATGTGACGGGCCGCCTCCTGATACAATGTAATTGCAGATACATCGAATTAAGGTTGACCCCTGGCAGCGCAGCCAGGCAGTCTGCCACCATTTTTGAAATCAGAGTGGCTGTCCTGAAAACGCTCCCGGCCCACCCCCGTTTGGTTCATCACGGCGGCCAGTGCACGTGCGCAGACCAGATGGATGCGGACGCTTTGTATGGACACACGGCTGCGTCCACCTCTATATGGACACACGGCTGCGTCCATCTCTAAATTACCCCATATCAGCCCTAGATAGGTAGGTAGGTAGGTAGGTAGCTAGGTAGACAGACAGAAATACATTAGCATAGGTAATGTTTTATTTTGTTATGCAGATATAATACAAGTTTGTGAAACAAAATAGATATAAATTGTTTTTTTCAAGAGACCGCTTGATGCCCTAAGCTATAAAGCTTAAAGGACATGTAATTTGTTTCATGACATGCTCTTCTTTTGCTTGGTTTACAGTCATCTTATGCTGCCAAGTGAAATGATAGCTGCTTGTCAGATTTTGAAATAAAACCAATAATATTTTGCAATCACAACTGTTACTGTAAAGTGTAATTTAACTTTGCGCAGTACATAATGACAGATTGTTAAATGTATATTATATGAACTGATCAATTTGTAAAGTTTATATACAAATCTAGAATTAGCTCCTAACTTGGTAAAACAAAGTAGCCTAATACAAAACATAAAGAAATAAAAAACAGACATTAAATTCTAAGGGGTATATTTGTAAAGTGCTGATTTTTTAAGTGGAAATGTTGCCCATAGCAAGCAATTAAATGATCTCTATTATCTTCTAGAATGTGCTAGATAATAATAAAGAACTGTAGAATCTAATTGGTTGTCACTTCTAACATCTCACACTTTAATAAATGTGCCCTCTACAGTCTAGTGCATACAGAGCCGGCCCTAGGCATAGGCAAACTAGGCAAATGCCTCGGGCATTTGGTATGCCTAGGGGCACAAGCAGATTCTGCTGATTAAAATGATATGCGGCATGCCTATATTCTGTGTATTACTGTGGCTGTATCTGCATACAAAATGCTACATTACAGTGTATTCCTGGAAATCACTGTAACGTAGCATTTGATATGCAGATACAGTATATAAATAAAGGCATGCAACATATCATTTTAATCAGCAGAAGCTGCTTGTGCATCCTAGCCACATAGTAATGCAAATAAGACGTATTTTCATTAAAAAAAAGGCACCCGACGTTAGCAGAGCTGCCAGCTGACTCATGCCAGGCATCTGTGTGTTCTAATGTGACTAAAGAGCAATATGGTGTGGTGTAATGTGAATAAGGAGCAATTCCATGTGATGTAATGTGAATAAGGGGCACTACTGTGAGGAGTAACGTATATAAGGTAGAGTGGTACTACTGTGTGATGTAAGGTGAATAATGGACACTCTCACATGATAAACTGTGTACAAAGTTGCAGCACTCTGTGGCGAAATTTTAATTGGAGGTACTATTATGCGGCCATGCCCCATCCCAACAAGAACACACCTCTTTTTGAACTGTGTGCCGAATGTGCGCACTGTTCCTATTTAAAATATAGGTGGTAGGAGCACCAAAATGAGGACTGCTATGGGTGAGGGGTGATGGTGCTGGGAAAGGTATGCAGGGTCAGAGGTGTAACTAGCGGCGGTGCTAGGGGGCACCAGCCAAAATCTTGCCTAGGGCATCATATAGGTTAGGGCCGGTTCTGAGTGCATACCTCCCAACTGTCCCGATTTTCATGGGACAGTCATGTTTTCTTGGGCTGTCACGCTTTCCCATTCGTGAGCCACAGTGTCCCGTAGTGGGGCAAGTCAGTTGGAAGGCCACCTGTCACTTTCTGCTCTGCGGTGAATAGATGCTGTCTGCATGCGCACATATAGAGTGACTGGGGGCAGCAGACTCTAGAGAACTGGGCATGCTCCCACAGTGATGGAAAAGTGGGTGTGGCTCGCATAGCAGCATTCTCATGAAACCACGCCCTCTTTCACAAAGGCCCCTTTTTGGGAATGCGTGCCTTCGACGCCTGGGAATTCACAAGTCTGTGGTTCAAGATGATGGGCGGTATGCTAGTGTGTAAGTAAAACTAATACATTTAATGATGATGACAATTTCAGGCTTATGCTGACTTGAAAGTAAAATGGGAGTTTATTGCTAAACAAAAAGTGTATTGCCGCACATAAGATATTTCACTTGTGGTGAGGAGACCTGGCAAAAATGATCTGCTTGGGGTCCTGAGGACCGTATTTGAGAACCTATGCCCTAAGAGATGTATTTGTGAGTATATGCAGCTCTATAAGGCCAGAATTTGTGTGAATGTGCTTTCACTGAACTTTGCCTAGGCTTGAACACCTATTCCCACTCCAGACAGTGGCATCAATATGGGGGGTGCGGGCCGCACCCGAGTGTCACCCGCTGAGGGGTGACATCAAAATGCCAGATCCTCCTCAGTGACAGGAGTCGGGAGCTGCACTGTGACATTACATGCAGCACTCGGCTCCTGTCATAGTGTAGGAGCTGACAATTCCGACAGGCAGTCTTCAGGGGCAGCCTCGCATCTCTGGGACCCCCAGAGTGATGAAAATGAGGGTTAGGCCACAAGGCCATGTTCCCTTCCCCTGAAGCAATTTCCCTTTTTGATGGTGCCCGTGAGGGTATTTCACAACTGCACCAGGTGTCAGAAAGCAAAGTGATATCCTTGACTCCGAATACCCATATTTGATACTGAGGGTGGATGCATAAAATTTGCATACAACTCCTCACAGCTATAGTTGTGTCCTTTGTTTTCTGAGTAAGTGCATAGGCAGCAAATACAAGATAAGTTTAAAAAAAAATAGGTATAAGTTCAACTTATCACATTTTTAAAAATAAGGGTTACAGCATATTTGTGCACAGCCTTGATCTGAACACTTTCTTTACACATGGAGGGAAGCATAATGCAAGAGTTTCTTCAAGGATTAAAATGTCATCACCTTTCTTAAACAAGTTTATCTGATGAAAGACAGCTTTGTATTAGATTTCCACTAAATACAATTCTGGTAACCAAATGTAGGTTGCAATTTAGAGCCCGATTCAGACCTGCTCGCTGGGCTGCTAATTTTCTTGTCCTACATTCAGATAGTCGCCTCCCAAGGAGAGTGTAAATTTGTTGTGCACGTGTGTGAACAGATGTGTACGCTGTGCTTCAAATGTCAGCGGACAGCTGCAAATCCGTTTACACCTCACTCACCAATGAATGTTTTTACCATTGTGTGCAGTCTGTGCGCAGCCCAGGACTTACTCCTACAGCGTGATGAGAACAGGCTGATCGGGTGCGGAGCTGACATCACACACCCTCCCTGAAAACGCTTGGGAACGCCTGCGTTTTCCTGACACTCCCAGAAAACGGTCAGTTACCACCCATAAATGGCCTCTTCCCATCAATCAGCATGTGAATGGCTGTGCGATTGATATTTTCGCACCAGCCTGTCGCTGTTCGGCGATTCGCATGCGCATTGTGGTGCATATACATGCACAGTCTATCAATAATCGCCCGCCCGAAGACACACAGCAGCGATCAAATCTGAATCGGACCCTTAGTTCCCTATACAGTATATCTGAAAAAAAGGCCTTTTGATATAAAACCTGTCCTTTTTATATTTGTAATATAATGTATTCTACATCTTTATTTTATTATGAGTATTTCTTTCAAATGTTGGTTTTATAGTAAATTTACAGTAATTATTATTTATTTACTTTATTACTTATATAGCGCAGCAAATTTCGTTGCGCTTTACAATTAGAAACACTGATAAAGCAAAACTGGGTAATAACAGTCAGTCATTGAGGTAAGAAGGTCCTGCTCGCAAGCTTACAATCTATAGGGAAATAGGCATTGATACACAGTACAGGTGCTATAATTATAAGAAAATGAGGACAGATGACCTGTCCTTTTTACCTGTAATGTATACAAAACCAGATGGATTAAAACATGCAGTATGAACAGAGTATATTGCAAATATTTAGAAACAATTGGGGATTATATCAATGTTTCCTATATGCAGTGCTCATTTGCATATATAATACACACACAAATATGATTACAAAAATCCAGAATTGTAGTCTCACATTAAAGAAAAACAAAATTAGTATCTTTAAATTTCTGAACACATATTGGCAGCTTACAAATGTATGCAAGCCACATTTTCTGAATGAACCTAACATTTTCCTAGAATATAAATGTTTGGGGGAAGGGAATAGTGAAGTTTATACATTGTGTTACTGCCATCTAGTGTTGTGTCTATGAACTGAACCTTGCTAAGTACAATATATTTTCCAACATTAACATGAGCAATTCTCAGATTGCATTACATTCAGACTGCTGGAAATGCAGAAGGAAAGGAACATGGTCATAATATCAGATTCAGCTAACGAACATCAGAAATTAATTGAACCATCTAACTGTTTAAAATCAAAATAGCTGTCTTATAGACAATCTTTAAGGTGGGTAAAACACAATATATGATATATATATTGGTAGATGCTCAATTAGCTTAGTGATATCATTCAGGTGCTTGAAAGGGAGGGGTTTTTCTAAGCAAGAAAAAAAGGCATTTGTTTCCCCCAGCACCCTGAATGATAACCGTAACCAGATATAAATTCCACATAATAATAGAATTCAGAGATCTTCGTTACACATATTTGTGCAAATGTGTGAATAAGCCCCAAAGCCGCATCAAGGTGTCTCTGTATATTTGGGGACCCTAGCGCTATATCTAGGTGCAGGGTGTGGCACCCCAAAACACCAGCATAAGCCAGAAAGCCCAGTGTAGCATACCAGTGAAAAAACTATAGTGTTAATAAATTAGTATTTAGGAAGCCGAAGCTATAGAGAAAGTGATACAAAAATGAAATGCAATTAAAATAGAGAAATAGTGTTAAAAAATTAATAAGTGGAAAGTGTTAATAGAATGTAAAGGTATGCCACACTAAGGCCATCCAGCTCAGCCAGTCCAGAGGCACCACACCTCACACCTCCATTACCCCAATCTGGGTCTAAGATTAACCAGCAAGGAGCCACATGATAATAGCTCCATACTACAATATGTCTAAGCTAAGAGCTACCTACCTTGGAGCAACCCCATAATGCTCCATGTGGCATGTCAGGGCCTGCACCGCCTCCTAATGCAGGAACCTCTCTGCCTCTCACAACAAACATATATATTGGTAGATGCTCAATTAGCTTAGTGATATCATTCAGGTGCTCGAAAGGGAGGGGTATTTCTAAGCAAGAAAAAAAGGCATTTGTTTCCCCCAGCACCCTGAATGATAACCGTAACCAGATATAAATTCCACATAATAATAGAATTCAGAGATCTTCGTTACACATATTTGCGCAAATGTGTGAATAAGACCCAAAGCCGCATCAAGGCGTCTCTGTATATTTGGGGTCCCTAGCGCTATATCTAGGTGCAGGGTGTGGCACCCCAAAGCACCAGCATAAGCCAGAAAGCCCAGCGTAGCATACCAGTGAAAAAACTATAGTGTTAATAAATTAGTATTTAGGAAGCCAAAGCTATAGAGAAAGTGATACAAAAATGAAATGCAATTAAAATAGAGAAATAGTGTTAAAAAATTAATAAGTGAAAAGTGTTAATAGAATGTAAAGGTATGCCACACTAAGGCCATCCAGCTCAGCCAGTCCAGAGGCACCACACCTCACACCTCCATTACCCCAATCTGGGTCTAAGATTAACCATCAAGGAGCCACATGATAATGGCTCCTTACTACAATATGTCTAAGCTAAGAGCTACCTACCTTGGAGCAACCCCATAATGCTCCATGTGACATGGCAGGGCCTGCACCTCCTCCTAATGCAGGAAACTCTCTGCCTCTCACAACAAACATATATATTGGTAGATGCTCAATTAGCTTAGTGATATCATTCAGGTGCTCGAAAGGGAGGGGTATTTCTAAGCAAGAAAAAAAGGCATTTGTTTCCCCCCGCACCCTGAATGATAACCGTAACCAGATATAAATTCCACATAATAATAGAATTCAGAGATCTTCGTTACACATATTTGCGCAAATGTGTGAATAAGCCCCAAAGTAGCATCAAGGCGTCTCTGTATATTTGGGGTCCCTAGCACTATATCTAGGTGCAGGGTGTGGCACCCCAAAACACCAGCATAAGCCAGAAAGCCCAGCGTAGCATACCAGTGAAAAAACTATAGTGTTAATAAATTAGTATTTAGGAAGCCGAAGCTATAGAGAAAGTGATACAAAAATGAAATGCAATTAAAATAGAGAAATAGTGTTAAAAAATTAATAAGTGAAAAGTGTTAATAGAATGTAAAGATATGCCACACTAAGGCCATCCAGCTCAGCCAGTACAGAGGCACCACACCTCACACCTCCATTACCCCAATCTGGGTCTAAGATTAACCAGCAAGGAGCCACATGATAATGGTTCCTTACTACAATATGTCTAAGCTAAGAGCTACCTACCTTGGAGCAACCCCATAATGCTCCATGTGGCATGTCAGGGCCTGCACCTCCTCCTAATGCAGGAACCTCTCTGCCTCTCACAACAAACATATATATTGGTAGATGCTCAATTAGCTTAGTGATATCATTCAGGTGCTCGAAAGGGAGGGGTATTTCTAAGCACGAAAAAAAGGCATTTGTTTCCCCCAGCACCCTGAATGATAACCGTAACCAGATATAAATTCCACATAATAATAGAATTTAGAGATCTTCGTTACACATATTTACGCAAATGTGTGAATAAGCCCCAAAGCCGCATCAAGGCGTCTCTGTATATTTGGGGTCCCTAGCGCTATATCTAGGTGCAGGGTGTGGCACCCCAAAACACCAGCATAAGCCAGAAAGCCCAGCGTAGCATACCAGTGAAAAAACTATAGTGTTAATAAATTAGTATTTAGGAAGCCAAAGCTATAGAGAAAGTGATACAAAAATGAAATGCAATTAAAATAGAGAAATAGTGTTAAAAAATTAATAAGTGAAAAGTGTTAATAGAATGTAAAGGTATGCCACACTAAGACCATCCAGCTCAGCCAGTCCAGAGGCACCACACCTCACACCTCCATTACCCCAATCTGGGTCTAAGATTAACCATCAAGGAGCCACATGATAATGGCTCCTTACTACAATATGTCTAAGCTAAGAGCTACCTACCTTGGAGCAACCCCATAATGCTCCATGTGGCATGTCAGGGCCTGCATCTCCTCCTAAAGCAGGAACCTCTCTGCCTCTCACAACAAACATATATATTGGTAGATGCTCAATTAGCTTAGTGATATCATTCAGGTGCTCGAAAGGGAGGGGTATTTCTAAGCAAGAAAAAAAGGCATTTGTTTCCCCCAGCACCCTGAATGATAAACGTAACCAGATATAAATTCCACATAATCATAGAATTCAGAGATCTTCGTTACACAATGTGGGGATATAAGGGGGGCTAATACTGTATTTGAGGTGTTTCAATCTTTATAGCGTTTAATGTACTTTTTATTCCTTCTGTTCCCATGGCTCTCTGGCTTGTGTCCCTATTACCCCATGTGTGTGTTCATCCATTAGCCTATATATTCTGAACTATAATCTTACCCAGGTAAATACCGGTGTGCTGTGACCTGGCACCTAGTGCTGTCATGTTATGTTATTGTAGGAGGATGCCAGTCTGGTATGAGGTTATTACAGGTTATCATTGCTATGCCTATTGAGTCCATCCTGTGATCCTTATATGGTCACACAGGAAATACATTTGAGGACCAGGTAATGTCTCTTTGAAGCTTCTCCTCCACAGGGGACAATCAGGACTTAAACCAATTTCCCCGTCATTGTTCCTTCTGTTTACTTTCCTCTGTTCCATCCTGGTCTCTGACAGACATCGCGGAGCCTGACCCAGCATGTGGTCAGCAGGAGAAGGCCAGCTGTGGGAGGGAGTAGGGAAATACCTGAGGTGGGATCCCACCAATCAGGAACCTGTGTCTCCTCCCCAGGTTAGCGCGGCATGATGGGCATTTGGAAGGTTTTAAAAGAGGTTGCGCAGGTCAGCTCTGCATGTTAGTTGCAGGACTCTGGCTAAGGGGTGATTCTCTGCCAGGGTACCTTGTGGAACGCATCAACAGCACTGTGTGGACTTATATGTACTTACTACTGCATGGACTAATCTGTTATCACTGCTGTGTGGACTCAGTGATAGTTCTGCTGTGTGGACCTGTTTATCTGGAACTTCTGTGTGGAATTGCTGTGGACCTAAATCCTCTACTGGGACTTACTATCTGGACTGCTACCTGTATACTGTTTCTGGGCTATATTTACGTCTGTTTCCTGTGATTTATCTATTCCTGAGTGTTGTGAGAAATAAACCATCACTTTGGTTTCATCGGCTCTGTGTCTGAGTGATTAGAAGAACCCCGTATCTTCACATTTGGCGGCAGCAGTGGGATCATTCAGACACCAACCAATGAGCCCAGAAAGCAGCATTGGAGTGAAAATTAACTATCCGCTAAGAAGGCAAGTCTTGCAAGGAGTATGGAAGTTGCCCAAGTTGGGACATATGTAGCAGAGATCCAGGAAGCAAGGAAGTTGGGTGTGGACCAGGAGCAACCCCGTATATTGGTGCTGAGTGATGGGGGCATGCTATTTGCAAAACCATCTGAGGTGGACTTTATTAAGGAAAGTCAGGAGAACTTCCCAGATGTGGTAGGAGAATGGTCCAAGGAAACTGAGGTGAGTTACTATACCACTTCACTGCCTGAGCAGCAGACATTACAGGAACCCTCAGACCTTGCTATACTGTTCCAGGAGCAGCCAATAGGGCTTCCTGAGATTGCAATGACTGTACGGAACACCCACACCGCAGGCCAGGCAGCAGGGCACAGTGTAAGCTATGACTCTGACCCGCTTTGTCAAGAACTGCAGGAAGTCCTTGGTCGGTGGATCCAAAAGAAAGGGCTAGAGCCAGTAAAAGCAAGGATGCTTGAGATTTTACCCAGCCTTCAAGATTGGGTGTCCAAGTGGAAGCCACCACCGCAGAGAAAGCCAGAAAGTGTGCTGAATCAGGGGCCAAGGAGACCCAGCCATCGAGGATCAGATATACCACACTTCAGACAAATCTGGAAGCGGTGCCACCGATGTGGACAAGGGGAGCATCTCCGTCGGGAGTGTCCCAGAAAGAAAGGTCAATCCGACCATTCATCACCCATGGGGGTTGTTGGCAGGAGCCACCCCGGGAAAACAAACACTACCACCCTGATGCGCCAGAGGCGAGGAGGGTATGTGCCAATTGCAATGTTGTAGCCAGTGGAAGGGAGAGCAACAGGCAGAGGAAGGACTTCCACCCCTGCACACCAGCGACAACCAGGTACCAGCAGCCTATTTGTTCTATTTCCGGGCCTCTGAGGGTGAGTAGCCAAAACCATCCTGAGGGTGGGTTAGTCCTGGTGGGGGAAGAAAAGTTTAGACTTCAGGAAGCTCAGTTGCTAGATCCAGAACTAGAAGGCATGCAGCGTTTAGCAGATATGTCAGTTGAGAGAGGGGTGGTAGAGGATTGTGCGTGGGTGGATGGATTACTGTATACAGTGTCCAGCACAAATCATAGGTACAGGCTGGTAGTCCCACCTGAATATCGGGGTCGGTTCCTAGCTCAAGCCCATGGGTCAGGTGGTACCGATCACCGGGGAAAAGCGAGAACACTAGCCCTGCTCAGGCAGCATTTCATGTGGTTAGGATTAGCAAGGGATGTAGACCGCTACATAGCCAACTGTGCAGACTGCCAGAATAAGTTAGGACAGGGATACATCAGCAACAGTCAGACACAAGAAGAAGGTAGGCAGCATAGACAGCAGGACTTGGAGGACTGCGCACTGGTACTGTCAGTAGCCCCGGTAGGGGATAGGGAGCTGCAGGATTCCTGCAAGAAGCCGATCCATAAGTGGATGCAGACCAGGAAAATGATTAACTCCAGAGCAGAAGGGAACTTGGGGAGATGGAGGCAGAGGCAGGTAGGACCCCAGGTAACCATGGAAAAGCAGTGGGGAGGTCACTCAGGCAGTAGGGCTCAGAGTAGCTGCTGGAGAAAGAGACCAGGACTTCCCACAGAGGTTCTGGGAATTGACCGGTGCTGGAGGCTGCGAGAATATAACACAGTGCAACAAGTGAATGCTGGAGGCTGCACACAGCCCAGCAGGAAATTGGTTCAACTTGCGGGGGACTACATAATACCTACCAGAGTGTCTGCAGAAAGAACTGGGGCTCAGGTTTTAAAAGGTGGTCGACGGGCAGCCTTGTACACAGGTGTTCTGGGCCCAAAGACAATTGCTACCAGGAAGCCCTAACTGGGAATCTGGTGGAGTACTCAAAAACTGTGAACTGCTACTCATAATTCCACTAGATCCAAATGGCTGCACTAAACTCTTCCGGTAGCATGGCCCTCAGCACTTGTGATCCAGGTGAGATACTGGCTTTTGGGGGGGGAGCAGTGGCACAGGACCAGCCTGTGCTGTTGACTCCCCTGCAGCCACCAGCTGAATTGTTTCTGATGAAGGGTCCATCCTCAGCACTGGCTATTGAGACCACGTGCTGTACGGAAATTTGCCAGCCCCCTAGTTGGGGTTTGAGGAAGGAAGGACTGGACAGAGTTGCGGAAGTGCCGGGGGAAGAACCCCAACATTGGCCTGCCTTTAGGCAGCTGTTCCTTGTGCAAGGGGGGGAGGTGGAAGGTACTCCCTGCCCCGTTGTGCCAGAGGCACAGGTATTAGTACACCCACTAGGTGTGCCGGGTGTAAAAGTTTGCAATGTTGCGGAGTGGGGATACCCAACATCTGAATTGCTAAATCCCCTGCTGGTGAAAATGAATGTGTCATATTGTAATATTGTCCTTGCTGGTTGTTTAACACTACTGCCTCTTACCACATGGGTCAGGTGTGACATCACCCTGTGGGACTCAGGTGGTACACACATGCATGATATTCTCTCCCCTGCACCCACCGCTCTTGGGTGGTAATGTTTCCTCAACACTTCAGAACAGGAATAAAAAAGTAGAGGAAGGAATGTGGGGATATAAGGGGGGCTAATACTGTATTTGTGGTGTTTCAATCTTTATAGCGTTTAATGTACTTTTTATTCCTTCTGTTCCCATGTCTCTCTGGCTTGTGTCACTATTACCCCATGTGTGTGTTCATCTATTAGCCTATATATTCTGTACTATAATCTTACCCAGGTAAATACCGGTGTGCTGTGACCTGGCACCTAGTGCTGTCATGTTATGTTATTGTAGGAGGATGCCAGTCTGGTATGAGGTTATTACAGGTTACACAGGAAATACATTTGAGGACCAGGTAATGTCTCTTTGAAGCTTCTCCTCCACAGGGGACAATCAGGACTTAAACCAATTTCCCCGTCATTGTTCCTTCTGTTTACTTTCCTCTGTTCCATCCTGGTCTCTGACAGACATCGTGGAGCCTGACCCAGCATGTGGTCAGCAGGAGAAGGCCAGCTGTGGGAGGGAGTAGGGAAATACCTGAGGAGGGCTCCCACCAATCAGGAACCTGCGTCTCCTCCCCAGGTGGGCGCGGCATGATGGGCATTTGGAAGGTTTTAAAAGAGGTTGCGCAGGTCAGCTCTGCATGTTAGTTGCAGTACTCTGGCTAAGGGGTGATTCTCTGCCAGGGTACCTTGTGGAACGCATCAACAGCGCTGTGTGGACTTATATGTACTTACTACTGCATGGACTAATCTGCTATCACTGCTGTGTGGACTCAGTGATAGTTCTGCTGTGTGGACCTGTTTATCTGGAACTTCTGTGTGGAATTGCTGTGGACCTAAATCCTCTACTGGGACTTACTATCTGGACTGCTACCTGTATACTGTTTCTGGGCTATATTTACATCTGTTTCCTGTGATTTATCTATTCCTGAGTGTTGTGAGAAATAAACCATCACTTTGGTTTCATCGGCCCTGTGTCTGAGTGATTAGAAGAACCCCGTATCTTCACACACATGTTTACGCAAATGTGTGAATAAGCCCCAAAGCCGCATCAAGGCGTCTCTGTATATTTGGGGTCCCTAGCGCTATATCTAGGTGCAGGGTGTGGCACCCCAAAACACCAGCATAAGCCAGAAAGCCCAGCGTAGCATACCAGTGAAAAAACTATAGCGTTAATAAATTAGTATTTAGGAAGCCGAAGCTATAGAGAAAGTGATACAAAAATGAAATGCAATTAAAATAGAGAACCCCAATAGGGACCCCAAATATACAGATACGCCTTGATGCGGCTTTGGGGCTTATTCACACATTTGCGCAAATATGTGTATCGAAGATCTCTGAATTCTATTATTATGTGGAATTTATATCTGGTTACGGTTATCATTCAGGGTGCTGGGGGAAACAAATGCCTTTTTTTCTTACAATATATGATATATTGGTTAATCTTGCAATAAGCAACCGATTGTAACAACCATCCTTTAGTGTGTACCCCTAAATCCACCCAATTCATTGGTTGATGAATTGGGTGGTCGCATTGTCTCATCTGATGTGCTGCACATCAGACGGGACTATGGTACTACAGAAGATGCAGTATTTGTTACAATAAACTAGTGACTGTATACTGTATCACATCTTCATATATTGGTTTGTGTAGTGTGTATGGCAATGTCGCATTGCTGTGTCTCAAGGGCTGGCTGGTAACTTTTAGCCTGGGGGGGCAGTCACAAGCAAGTTGCCCGGCTTTTCTACCAGCGCATGCAACACAAAAATGGATATGGTAAAAAGTCTTGAAAATTTAGTTTGCCCTGTATGGGTGTGGGTTAGATAGCTACTTTATTGAAATATATTAAACATTATTATGACATAGGAGGTCATTCCGAGTTGTTCGCTCGCTAGCAGTTTTTAGCAGCCGTGCAAACGCTATGCCGCCGCCCACTGGGAGTGTATTTTAGCTTAGCAGAAGTGCGAATGAAAGGATCGCAGAGCGGCGGAAAACTTTTTTTGTGCAGTTTTAGTGTAGCTCAATACCTACTCAGCGCTTGCGATCACTTCAGACTGCTCAGTTCCTGTTTTGACGTCACAAACACGCCCTGCATTCGCCCAGCCATGCCTGCGTATTTCATGGCATGCCTGCGTTTTTATGAACACTTCCTGAAAATGGTCAGTTGACACCCAGAAATGCCCTCTTCCTGTCAATCACTCTGCGGCCAGCAGTGCGACTGAAAAGCTTCGCTAGACCTTGTGTGAAACTACATCGTTCGTTGTAAGAGTACAACGCGCGTGCGCATTGCGTCGCATGCGCAGAAGTGTTACTTTTTTGCCTTATTGCTGCGCAGCGAACGAAAGCAGCTAGCGATCAACTTGGAATGACCCCATAGAGCTATAAACAAATTCATACTGTACCTAGGCCCATCTGACTAAAGCTGGGCATATCATTTACCTGTGTATTTAATTGCCTTTCCATGCAGCCTCAGTTATGTATGCAAAACAGATCGGAATTTGATGAAGACTATGACTACACATAGATATGCTATTCGCCAGGCCATTGCTACTGGAAATAGCGATCAATCGGTGGCAAGGCATTTTGCCACGGCCGGACACAGACTTCCTACAGCATGTTTAGGTATATTGTGATTGACCACATTCCAGTTTGTATCAGGGGTGGAGATTGATCTCTAAAATTGTTAAAATGTGAGTCTAAATGGTTTCATCAGCTAGGCACACTGGCTTCTAAGGGCCTTAATGAAAATGTAGGTGTACATGATCTGATTATATGATGATACATTGTTTGTTTTCATATACTGTATACTGATACTTTTTGCTACAAGTGTTATAACTGTCTATTTATCAAGATTTATTTTCAGTGTACAGCATAGCATTGTGATATTCTGGAAGCTTGTATTTGTTTTTACTTTGTGATTTTAATATTGCAGCTGTTTGGACTATGGGGGTCATTCCAAGTTGATCGTAGCTGTGCTAAATTTAGCACAGCTACGATCATCCACACTGACATGTGGGGGGACGCCCAGCACAGGGCTATCCCACCCCGCATGTCAGTCCCTGCCCCGTCGCTGAGGTACAAAAGCATCGCACAGCGGCGATGCTTTTGTACTTCAGGAGTAGCTCCTGGCAAGCACAGCTTTTGCGCACTGGCCGGGAGCTACTCGTCGCTGCCCGGCTCGCAGCGGCTGCATATGACATCACGCAGCCGCTGCGGCCCGTCCCCCGCATGTTGGCCGGACCACGCCCACTAAACTGCGGCCAAATGGCAGGTGCCGCCCCCTCCCGCCCAGTGACCGCCTCTGCCTGTCAATCAGGCAGAGGCGATCGCTAGGCAATGACAGCCGCAACACCGGCGCATGTGCAGTTCTGACCTGATCGCTGCACTGCGATAAACTGCAGCGAGTAATCAAGTCAGAATGACCCCCTATGGGCAGAGTAGGATGTTGTTATGTGTGGGCATCAGTCTCCCACATATGAATGCCACTGGATGCACATGGGTGTTTGGGGATGTAGTTATGTGACTGGCGGCTAGGAGACCGCCGGCCACGATACCAACCCCTGTGTCCTGCCAGGGTGAAATTCCGGCAGTCGGCTTGTCGACTAGCAGGGACTATTCCCACTTGTGGGTGTCCACGACACCCATAGAGTGGGAAGCTCGCCACTGAACCCGCAGCGTGGCGAGCTCGGCGAGCCCATATGGAGCTTTGTTTCGCTCGCCCCCCCCCCCCCCCCCCACCGGCATTCTGTTGCCGGGATCCCATGGTCGGTATACTGACCTCTCGGATCCCCAGCGCCAGTAAACCATACCCAGTGTATAGAATATAAGGTGAGCTGTGTTTTATTGTCTGTTATATGCCTGATGATGATGTATTACATATCAAAACATTGTAGTAAGCAGTGTTTATGACTGCTTGATTTTCGAGTGCCACCATCCTGGAATACTGTGTATTTGACTCCTGACTGGGGAGGACCTATGGAAGGCACATGTTGTATTTACACTGTTTACCTGTGAGTGATGCCCAGTGTACCTCACAGAAAGAGATCTAACAATTGTAAGTCTGCCATAAATCTCCTTTTCTGCAGCGGTGTACACTGGTATTCTACAGGGAACAACATCAGGATGTCCTAAAGCAGTTCCTCATGGGAAGGGACGCACTGTAGCAGGCACAGAACCTGATAAACATGTTCAATGAGGACCACGTAGCCACCTTGCACAATTGTTCTGCGGACGCGCCAAGGCGGGCCGCCCAAGAAGGTCTAACCTACCGAGTAGAATGTGCTTTGATAGCAGCAGGAGCAGGGAGCCCAGCCTGCGCAAAGGCTTGTGCAATCACCATTCTAATCCATCTGGCCAAGGTCTGCTTATTCGCATGCAAGCAAACAAAAAGGCAATCTAACCTTCTGATAGAGGTAGTCCTTTCCACATAAATACGGAGAGCCCGTACCACATCCAAAGATCTTTCTTTGGAGCACAATCCATAAGAGATGAAGGCCGGAACCACAATCTCCTGGTTAAGGTGAAAAGATGATACCATCTTATGCAAATAACCTGGGCGAGTTCGAAGAACTGCCCGATCACAGTGAAAATTCAAAAGGGGTGGACGACAGGACAAAGTGCCTAAGTCTGACACCCTTCTAGCAGAGGCAATAGCCAATAGAAATACGACCTTAAGTGTAAGGCATTTAAGGTCCACAGACTCAAGAGATTCAAATGGAGACTCTTGTAGGGCATTCAGAACAACAGACAGATCCCATGGAGCCACAGGAGGGACATACGGAGGTTGAATCCATAGAACACCCTGAGTGAAAGTGTGAACGTCAGGTAGAGATGCAATTTTTATCTGAAACCACACCAACGAGGCAGATATATGGACCTTGAGGGAGGCCAGATGAAGGCCCAAGTCTAGGCCTTGTTGTAGAAAAGCTAGAAGCCTGGAAGTTCTGAAAGTATATGCATCATAATTCTTAGCGGCACACCAGGTGAATTAAGAGTTACAGACCCTGTAATAAATCCGAGCCGAAACTGGTTTACAGCTTTCAACATAGTTTGAATGACCACCTCAGAGAATTCTTTTGCTCTCAGGAGTGAAGTTTCAAGAGCCACGCCGTCAAAGCCAGTGTCAAAGCTCAGAGAGGAAGCACCCAGGTGCAAAACGCGCTAGAGATAATCTGCTGATCATTCTACAAGTGACTATTCCACACCGGGTACCGCTGCTAAAGCTGGGAGCTAAGGACGGCTGACGCGATTACACTTCCGACCGCCGGCTGGGATTCCCTTCATCAAGGACGTGGCCAGCCAGCCGACTGCCACGTCCTTAATGAAGCAGATTACCCCTAACGCGTTTCGCACCTGGGTGCTTCCTCAGAGAGGAAGCACCCAGGTGCAAAACGCGCTAGAGGTAATCTGCTGATCATTCTACAAGTACCTATTCCACACCGGGTACCGCTGCTAAAGCTGGAAGCTAAGGACGGCTGACGCGATTACACTTCCGACCGCCGGCTGGGATTACCTTCATCAAGGACGTGGCCAGCCAGCCGACGGCCTAAGCGGGCAGCAAGGTGTCCGTATACAAGCGTCTCCAGCGTAGCTTGGTATCATCAGGCGTAGCAGACAAGCACAGGTGAGCTGGGAGCTAAGGACAATAGGCGGAACCTTACACAATTGAACCGCCGGCGGGTCTCCTTCAGTGGAGATGCGGGCAGCCAGCTGACGGCAGCAATCCCATGTGCATATGTCCATATACAAGCGGCTCCAGTTCACTGCACCCTGGGACATTCAGACATAGCTGATAAGAAAGGGTGAGAGGAATTTTCAATCACTACTGTGCTTAGTGGAAAGATACAATATTATTGTCCGGATAAATCAAGCTGGGACAGCAACCTACTTATATATGCTAATCAAGTTATTATTAAAATCACGAGACATTGGTTCTGAATATCTATATGTGGTTTCATATAAGAGACTGTGTTGCAACTAATAGAACAGCAATATAGAGTTGATTGATTTTATTGAGTCTAAATCTTGCACTGCATGTTGATATATGAGATTTTTCAATACAGCATTGAGATATATTTTAACAAAGTGGTTTTTCAGGAAATATTTATGTGCACAAAGTGTATATAATTTATAGTTAAAGAATTAAGTGAGCTCACTTGAAAGTTGGATGTAGGTTCTTAATGAATTTTATATGCAGATATTGTTGAAATAAATACTGGATAATTATTATACTAATGAGTGATTTCATTCATATATGCACCTTGGAGTAATATAGCGCAATACAGTCATTTTTTCTTGTTTGGTTCTATATTTGAAGCAGGAGAGTAGCGATCTCTCAGCTTCAAAATGTTTAGCTGTGTGACCACAGTTACAGCTGGACTGTTTTTTTGCAGCTCAAATTACAACTAAGTAGCAACTAAATATAATAGTTATCTATTTTGAAATAAGCGCCTGAATTGGTTTTATATCTGTCACCTGTTGTATTTACACTGTTTACCTGTGAGTGATGTCCGACCTACTGCTTATAAATGAATAAATATATATATATATATATATATATATATATATATATAGATATATATATAGATATATATAGATATGTATATACACACATGTACACACACACACACACACACACACACATATATACACAGTATATATATATATATATATATATATATATATATTAGATGAGCAGGTCTGGTTCTCGGTAAACCGGACCCAGCAGAACTTTGGGATCCAAGTCCGGATCCGAGTCTGTCATAATCTCGCTGTCGGATTCTCGCAGTGTCTTGGATTCTATATAAGGCCTGGTGATCGGCACCATTTTCACTCCAGCTTTGGAGAATGCACTGAACGGATGTGTCCATCTCAGTGCTGTGGTCTGTGGCATGGGCGTGGCGCTGCTGGCTGCACCCAGTGACAACTAGGGTATGCGTTTAACATACCACTCGTCGGGATCCCGGCTGTTTCAATACTACTGCTGGGACGCCAACAGGGGTACTATATCGCCACCGGAATACTGGTGAGGTAGGTGATTCCCCCTCTATGGGTGTCCACGACACCCATAGAGGGAGAATAAAACCTTTGTTGTGCTCGCCCCCTTCCGGCATTCTAGCGCACGGGATACCGATGTCGGTATACTGACATTTGGCTTCCCGAGCGGCAGGATCACATACCGATCCCACAACAAGGATTGATCTTTATTTATTATCAGTCCAGGAGTGCTGGTGTATCTGACAAAGGGTAATCTCATCTCTGCATACATCCAGGGGCTCTGCCTTCCCCAGTATTAAAAAAAAGCCCAGTATACTATGTGTACATCCGGAGGCTGGTGTGTCTCCAGGGGTGCTGTCTGGTGTATTTGACAACAAGAAGTGAACTCATCTGTCCATATACATCCAGGGGCTCTGCCTGCCCCAGTGTTAAAGAACCCAGTATACTGTGTGTGTACATCCAGGCGCTGGTGTGTCGTATATATCAGTATCGGTACAGGGGTGCTGTCGTCTGGTGTATTTGACAAGGGGTGATCTCATTTGTCCATGTACATCCAGGGGCTCTGCCTGCCCCAGTGTTAAAAAAGCCCAGTATACTGTGTGCGTACATCCAGGGGCTGGTGTGTCGTATATATTAGTATCAGTCCAGGGGTACTCTGCTTGCCGTCTGGTAGTGTATCTGTCCACCTAGGAGTGCTCTGTCCGTTCATCCAGGGGCTCCGCCCTAGTGTAAAATTTAAATAATAAAAGCTAAAAAGCCTAAAATCTAATTATAAAATGTATATCTATTGTTTGTTCATGCTGTACCACTGTGACACTACCAGACTGCAGTATATTATTATTTTGTACTCATATATGTATTGTACCACACTGTTGGTTATATTAAACCGCAGTGTTTGATTAGTATTTCTGACTCATACATGTATTGTGCCACACTGAAGGTGTTACATTTTTTGTACAAATTGTGTGTGCTGTACCCCACTTCATTCGTGTTTGTGGATAGATATGGAGGATGAACCATTGAGAGGAGAGCAGGAAGCACATACTAGTGGTGCAGGTGCTGCCAGCAGTCTTAATAATACAAGTCTGTCAACGTCATCTACTAAAGCCGATGCCCAAGTGCATAGACAGCTTAAGTCATGGCATGTAAAATCAAAGAAACAGTATAATTTTAGAGTGGTAAAGAAAAAAATAGGATTTTAATACCTACCGGTAAATCCTTTTCTCGTAGTCCATAAGGGATATTGGAGGAAACTAGTATGATGGGGTATAGACGGGGTCCAAAGGAGCCAGTGCACTTTAAATTTCTTCAACTGTATGTGCTGGCCCCTCCCACAGGCAGTTATATGTAAAAACGTGCCCGAAGGAGAAAGGACATATATGAGAAAAGGAACATGATAACAAAGGGTGGTGAGAATCATACACCAGCACACCACAACATATAACAACCAGCGACAGCTGGTAACAACAAAGGCAACAGCTGAACAGGTAACTATAGAACAAGAACCTGCAGAAAGTCAATGCATTGAAGCGGGCGCCCAATATCCCTTATGGACTACGAGAAAAGGATTTACCGGTAAGTATTATTAAAATCCTATTTTCTCTAGCATCCATAAGGGATATTGGGGAAAACTAGTATGATGGGGACGTCCCAAAGCTTCCAGAATGGGCGGGAATGTGCAGAGACTGCTGCAGCACCGCCTGCCCAAACTGGGTATGCTCTTTGGCCAGGATATCAAATTTGTAGAATTTCACAAAAGTGTTCTTCCCCGACCAAGTAGCAGCTTGGCATAGTTGTAAGGCCGAGACTCCACAGGCAGCCGCTCGGGAAGATCCCACTGATCTAGTAGAGTGGGCCTTTAGAGACTTAGGAACAGGTAAGGCTGCCGACACATAGGCCTGTTGGATAGTAAGCCTAATCCAATGAGCAATGGACTGCATGAAGCAGGGCAACCCTTCTTCTGTGTATCATAGAGCACGAACAAGCAATCTGTCTTTCTGATCCGAGCTGTATGCTTGCCATAGCTCTTCAAGGCGCGCACAGCATCCAATGCCTCTGGAGGAGTAGATGCGTCAGAACTGGACGGAACCACAATAGGTTGATTTAAATGAAATCAATTTCAGAAATTCCTTTGGCATGAATTGCTGTCTAGTCCGGAGCTCCACTCTGTCCTCGTAAAAGACCAAGTATGGACTTTTACACAATAATGCGCCTAATTCTTAAACACAAGCAGAAGCCATGGCCAGTAACATCACCATCTTCCACGTCAGGTACTTGTCTTCTACCATCATCAGAGGTTCAAACCAGGAGGACTGTAGAAATGTCAACACTACATCCAGATCCCAGGGAGCCGTAGGTGGCACAAAGGGAGGTTGTATGTGGAGTACGCCTTGCAAGAAGGTCTGAACTTCTCGCAGCACTGCCAATTTCTTCGGAAAGAAAATGGAGAGAGCTGAAATCTGGACCTTAATGGAACCCAGAAGTAAGCCCTTATCCACACCAGCCTACAGAAAACATAGGAAACGTCCCAAGTGAAACTCTGCAGGCGGATATGTGCATTCCTCTCACCAAGAGACAGATCTCTTCCAGATATGATTATAGTGTTTTGACGTCACAGGTTTGCTGGCCTGAACCATGGTTGCAATAACCTTCATGGAAAGACCCTTGTGAGCTAGGATGTTCTACTCAACCTCCATGTCGTCAAACGAAGATGCCCTAAGTCCGGGTAGACGAACGGTCCTTATTGAAGAAGATCGCTTCTGAGTGGTAGAGGCCAAGGGTCCTGGACGGACATATCCAGAAGATCCACGTACCATGGCCTCCGAGGCCAATCTGGGGCAATTAGAATTGCCTGGACACCTTGACTCCTGATTCGCTTTAGCACTCTTGGGAGCAATGGGATCAGGGGAAACAGGTAGACCAACCGGTACGGCCAAGGCAACGCCAGAGCGTCCACTGCCTTTGCCTGAGGGTCCCTGGTCCACAAGCAATACAGCAAGAAGCCATCATGTCTATTTGTGGGCAACCCCACCGGTCAATGATCTGCTGGAACACCAGATGGTGGAGTCCCCACTCCCCCGGGTGGAGATCGTCATGACTCAGGAAGCCCGCCTCCCAGTTGTCCTCACCCGGAATGAATATTGCCGACATGGCTCTTGCATTTCTTTTCACCCAGAGGAGTATCTTTGACACCTCTCGCATGCAGGCTCTGCTTTTTGTCCCTCCTTGTCGATTGATATATGCTACTAGTGTGGCGTTGTCCGACTGTACCTGGATCGAGTGATCCTTGAGCAGAGGAGAGACTTGAAGCAGAGCATTGTAGATCGCCCAAAGTTACAGAATGTTGATCGGATGGAGGCTTTCGTGGGCTGACCACCTGCCTTGGAACTGTGCCCCTTGGGTGACAGCTCCTCATCCCCTCAAACTCACATCTGTCGTGAGGAGGGTTCATTCCTGAATCCCAAAACTTCGGCATTCCAGGAGATTGGAGTGCTGTAGCCACCACAGGAGGGAAATTCTGGCCTGAGGTGACAGCCGAATCATCCGGTGCATCTGTAGATGTGAGCCGGACCATTTGCTCAGGAGATCCAACTGAAATGTTCTGGCATGGAACCTCCCATACTGGATTGCCTCGTATGAGGTGACCATCTTGCCTAACAATCTTATGCAAAGATGTACGGACACTCGAGTGGGTCGGAGCACCATGCAGACCATCTCCTGAAGTGTTTTTGCCTTGTCCGCTGGTAGAAACAGCTTCTGGGCCACAGTATCCAGCAACATCCCCAGGAACAAGAGCCTCTGAGTTGGCTCCAGGTGGGACTTCTGTAAGTTGAGGATCCACCCATGGTCTGACAGAAGATGGATGGTGCGGTTGATATGGGGCAACAAAAGCTCCCTGGATCGCGCCTTTTTCAAAAGGTCATCCAGATAAGGGACCACTTTGACCCCCTGGACCCGGAGTTGAAGCATCATCTCCGCCATCACTTTCGTGAATACCCTCGGAGCTGTAGACAGGCCGAAGGGCAGTGCCTGGAATTGGAAGTGATCGTCCAGCAGGGCAAACTGTAGGTGGCCAATTTGGAATATGGAGATAGGCGTCCTTGATATCCAAGGAGACCATAAATTCCTGTTTTTCCAGGCCCACAATCACTGCTTGCAGGGATTCCCTTTTGAACTTGAACACCCTGGTAAGCCTGATTTGAAAAATCGTTGAGGGGGAGTACCGTTGAACTCCAGCCTGTAGCCCTGAGAAACAAGTTTTCTGACCCAGGCATCCTGACTGGAAGCCTCCCAGATGCGGCTGAAGTGACGCAGTCGAGCTTCAACTTCAAGATCCCCTCGGGGTGGGTGGGCACCATCATGCTGAGGCCTTAGTGGAAGCAGAACCGGTGGACTGTTCCTGAGAACTGGTGCTTACTGGTTTTCTGGACTTAGCTCTGGTGCCTCTAGCCGCATTGAAGGCACCTCTGGCCTTAGATCGAAACCTGTGAGACCGAAAGGACTGGAGAGACGGCTCCGGATAGGAGCGTCTCAATGGCGGTGTCCCAGAGGGAAGAAACGTGGATTTTCCAGCTGTGACCTTGGAGATCCATGTGTCCAACTCACCCCCAAACAGCTATTCCCCAGAGAAGGGGAGGGATGCCACACTACATCCCCCCCCCTAACTCCCATGGTGCAGGTATGCTGTTGCCCAGACAGCATACCAAAAAAAATAAAAGTTTTAAATGAAATTGAAGAAAACTCTCTGGAGCTGCAGAGATGTGCATCCTCTCCTGAGGGCACTTTTTTCTAAACTACCTGTGGGAGGGGGCATAGAGGGGAGGAGCCAGCACACCCAGTTGAAGAAATTTAAAGTACACTGGCTCCTTTGGACCCCATCTATACCCCATCATACTAGTTTCTCCCAATATCCCTTATGGATGCTAGAGAAAACATAAAAAATAAAGTTAACTACAGACAAAAATTAAATTGCCATTCTCACACGCAGTGGCAAGGAAAGGCTAAGGCCCTGGACTTTATTTATGTCTGGAGGTTCTGCCTCTTATGATGATGTAAGCCCTTCTCTCTGTAGAAGGGTCAAAAAATGGAACTCGTTAAGGCACAGGAACCAACTGTGTGCTCCAAAAAATCACCAATTCCTGAGGAGTGTCCAAGTGTGTCCTCAGGTACCATGTGTGAGCCTGACCTTTCCAATACTGTACTCAAAAAGAAGGCTCCTTCTACCATCTGTGCTCCCTCTGCAAATGTGGTGAGCAGCACAAGTCAACACGCTGACATAGAAATTAAGGGGGTCATTCCGACCTGATCGTACACTAGAATTTTTCGCTGCACTGCAATCAGGTCAGAACTGCACATGCATATGCACCGCAATGCGCAGGCACGTCGTACGGGTACAAAGCGGATCATTGCTGAGCGATGGATTTTACGAAGAATCCATTCGCACAGCCGATTGCAAGGAGATTGACAGGAAGAGGGCATTTGTGGGTGTCAACTGACCATTTTCTGGGAGTGGTTGGAAAAACGCAGGCATGTCGAAGCGTTTCCAGGGTGGGTGTCTGGCGTCAATTTCAGGCAAGAGCAGCTGAATAAGTTCTGAGCTACTCAGAAACTGCACAAAACTTTTTTTTGTAGTGCTCGGCTGCACATGCGATCACACACTTGCAAAGCAAACATACACTCCCCTATAGGCGGCGACTATCTGTTTGCAGCGCTGCAAAAAATAGCTATCGAGCAATCAACTCGGAATGACCCCCTAAGAATGCTTCTGTGGAAGTGCACCAGGATGAGGAGGATGATTGTGTATCTGGCACTAATTAAGATGTTGGTGATAAGGATGTTGATAAGGATGTTATTTGTGTAAATCAGGCAGCAGTAGAAACAGTTGTTGCCCATTATATAAAAAAGCCCATTGTCATGCCTGGGCAAAAGATTTTAAAAAATCCACCTCTTCCGTGTGGAATTATTTCTACCCAAATCCGAACAACAAGTGTCAAGCAGTCTGTAGCCTTTGGAAAGTCATAGTAAGTAGAGGTAAGGACGTTAACCACCTAGGAACATCCTCCCTGTTATGGCACTTGCAGCGTATTCATCAAAAGTTATTGTCAAATTCAGAAGCTTTGGCTAAAAAAACAGACAGCCCAGTGTCACCTAGCTTCTACCTTCTACCTTCTCTCTGTTAGATCCTTGCAATCTCCACCACCAACACCTTCATCATCAACATCCTCAGTCATGATCGGAAGTACTGTAGTCCTGCTTCCAATTTCATAAGCGTGACTGACTCCTCTCCTATCCGGGCTCCATCAGAAGCATCCTTGAGTGCTATGCAGGGCTGTTTCTAGCTAATTTGTCTCCCAGTGCGAGATTTAAAAATGTGTGCCCCCCCCCCCCCAATTTACATTAAAAAATGCACCCTCCCCATAGACATAAACATACAAATTTGCGCATGCTCCTGGCAATGGGGCGTGGCCTCCCTAAAACGGGCATGGTCTTACCTCAAAAGACTATCTTACACCCCAGTTTTTGACCCTGCACCAACAGATCACGGCCACCACAGGAAAAAAAAATGGCCCCATATTAAGCCCCACACAGTAATGCCCTTGATACATTATGCCCTACAGTAAAGCTTCTAATTACTTTTAAATTACCTGCTCATTGCCAAGGGTTTCATGCGCTGGGTGTCAAGCTGGTTGCCAGGGGTTTCATGCTCTGGAATCCATGTTGATTGCCAGGGGTTTCATGCTCTGGGATCCATTATAGAAACATAGAAACATAGAATTTGACGGCAGATAAGAACCACTTGGCCCATCTAGTCTGCCCCCTTTTTTTTTTTTTACATTATTTTTTTCTCTAACCTTGTTTGATCCTTATTTCTTAGTAAGGATATCCTTATGTCTATCCCATGCATGTTTAAATTGCTCCACTGTCTTAGCCTCTACCACCTCTGATGGGAGGCTATTCCACTTATCCACTACCCTTTCTGTGAAGTAATTTTTCCTCAAATTTCCCCTGAACCTCCCCCCTCCAGTCATTCATTTGGAGAATGTTTCCCTCCTGGACTTTGTTAAAACCCTTGATATATTTGAAAGTTTCTATCATGTCTCCCATTTCCCTTCTCTGCTCCAAACTATACTTATTGAGATTTCTTAGTCTTTCTGGGTATGTTTTGTGATGTAGGCCATGCACCATTTTAGTTGCCCTTCTTTGTACAGTTTCTAATGTATTAATATCCTTTTGAAGATATGGCCTCCAGAATTGAACACAGTATTCTAGATGAGGCCGTACCAATGACCTATACCGTTGCATTATTACTTCTTTCTGCTGCTGATTTCTCTCCCAGTGCAGCCAAGCATCTGACTAGCCTTCCTCGTTGCTTTGTTACATTGCTTACCTGCCTTTAAGTCACCTGAAATAGTGACTCCTAGATCCCTTTCCTCCTCAGTAGTTTCCAGTATAGTGCCATCAATACTATATTTAGCCTTTGGATTTTTGAGACCAAAGTGCATGATTTTGAATTTTTTGGCATTAAACTGTGATTGCCACACTCTTGACCATTCCTCTAGTCTACCTAGATCCTCAATCATTTGTTTTACCCCACCTGGTGGGTCTACCCTGTTGCATACCTTTGTGTCATTTGCAAAAAGGCATACTTTCCCTTTAATACCATTTGCAATGTCACCAATGAAGATATTAAAAAGCACTGGTCCAAGTACAGATCCCTGGGGTACTCCACTGGTAAAATTTCCCTCCTGTGAATGAACTCCATTTACCACAACTCTCTGTTTTCTATCCTTCAACCAAGATCTCATCCATTCAATAATCCTAATATCCAATCCCAAACTTTCAAGTTTATTTAGCAGTCTGCGATGTGGAACAGTGTCAAAAGCCTTACTAAAGTCTAGATAAGCTATATCCATGGCTCCACCTTTATCCATCACTTTAGTCACACAGTCAAAAAAGTCAATAAGATTTGTTTGACATGATCTCCCCCCAGTGAATCCATGCTATTTGGGATTCTGTAAATTGCCACACTTGAGATAATCTACAACTCTTTCTTTTAAGAGTGTTTCCATCAAATTCCCTACTACTGATGTAAGACTCACTGGTCTGTAGTTGTTTGCCTCTTTCTTGCTTCCACTTTTGTGCAGTGGGACTACGTTTGCTCTTTTCCAGTCCTCTGGAATTACTCCTGTAGCTAATGACTGGTTGAATAATTCTGTCAGTGGTGCTACCAGCACCTCTTTATGTTCTTTTAGTATCCTTGGATGTATCCCATCTGGCCCCGTAGATTTGTCCACTTTCAGCTTTGAGAGTTCTGTTAGCCCCTTCCCCTCTCTTTCAGTAGTAAATACCGAGCAAAAATAATTATTAATATGATCTGCTATTACATTGTCTCCCTCAACAAGACTCCCAGTCTCTGTCTTTAGTTTTATTATTCCGCCTTTTGTTTTTCTCCTTTCGCTTATATACCTAAAAAAAAGTTTTGGTTGCCAGGGTTTTATGCTTTTAGATGGATGTCATGATCATTCTCAGGGCTGTGTAATGCCAGTTGCCAGGGCTGTATACTGCCAGATGCCAGGGCTGTGTAAATTACACAGCCCTGGCAACTACAGGAAGACTACTTGTAGTTTAACTAAACAATTGACTGTTAAACAATCCTTTGCAAGAGGGAGCAAGTATGACAGCAGTCACCCAGTTGCACAGCAGATTACTGATGCCATAACAACTATGCTGGTGTAACACGTGCATCCAGTATCCGCCATTAATGCATTGGGTTTTAGACAGTTGATTAAGGTCCTGTGTCCCCGGTACCAAATTCCATCTAGATTCCACTTGACTAGGAAAGCAATTCCCAGCCTGTACAAGGTCATTAAAAAAAGTGTTGTTAGTGTCATCAGAAATGCCGTTGTACCCACTAACCACTTAACCATGGATATATGAACAAGCGGAAATGGCCAAACTAAAGACTACATGACTGTAACAGCCCACTGGGTAGATGTATTGCCTTCAACAGCACCAACGTCAGCAGCAGCAGCATCTCTCAAATGTCAACTCATTCAGGGGCAGGTTACTCTGTGTATCACCGATTTCACTAAAAGGCATACCACTGACAACCTCTTAGAAAAACTCAGGGAAATCATTGCAAAATGGTTTCCTCCTTGGACTCTCCCCGGGATTTGTGATATCTGACAATGCCACCAATATTTGAAAGCATTACATCTGGGCCAATTCCAGCACATCCCATGTTTTGCTCACACATTTAACTTGGTGGTGCGATTTTTTTTTTTTTAAATGACAGGGGTGTGCATGAGATGCTGTCTGTGGCCCAGAAAATTTCGGGACATTTTCACCATTCTGCAGGTGCATGTAGAAGATTGCAGCACTTGCAAGAAATGTTGAATTTGTCCTGCCATCAGCTGAAGCAAGAGTTAGTGACTAGGTGGAATTCAACCCTCTATATGCTTCAGTGGATGGAGGAGCAGCAATGACATAGGGAAATGAGAAGGAATGCACCTTAGTCAAGCACAGTAGAGAATAATTTCCATGTTATGCATGGTTCTCAAACCCTATGAAGTTGCCACATGTAAAGTTAGTTTAGACAATGCAAATTTGAGTCAGATCATTCGTCTTATTAGACTCTTAGAAAAGCTGGACAAATTGAACGAGAAGCTGAAAGGAAGCAAGTACGCTAAGCATGTCGGACTTGTAGAACAAGCCCTTCATTGGCTATGCCAGGATCCAAGGGTCAGTAATCTCCTGAAATCAGATAACTATATTTTGGTGATTATACTTAATCCTAGGTTTAAGTTCAACGTTGTATCTTTCTTTCCGATGAACACAAATCTGAAGAGATGCAAGAGCTGTTGGCGAACAAATTGTCAGCTCAAGTGGCATGTGACACAGAAACATTTCCTTCAATTTCTCTGGCAACTTCGGCTGTGTAGAAAAAACTCACTTTTCCTATGCAACCCGCTGGCGGTGTTACCGATCAGTCAGGAACAACTTTTGACATCTTGTCTGGACTGAAGGAGCTACCTACAATTACTGACAAGTCTACTGTCACTGCATATGATACGGCCACCATGCAAAGAAATGAAAGCAGCCAAAAAGGCATGTCAGACAGTCCATTTCAATACTGGCAGAAAAAAAGGCAATTTGGAGGACCTTTCATGAACTGGCTTTGCTTTGCTCAAGTTGCACACACACACACACACACACACACACACACCTCCATTGTGTACTCAAAAAGAGTTTTCAGGACAGCCAGGAACCTTGTCAGCAATCGGCGTAGGAGGTTAATTCCCCAAAATGTGGAAAATATGATGTTCATGTTCATCAAAATGAATTACCAATTCCACGAGGAAGACCTTTACTGACAAAATCCACAAAATAAAGAGGCACCTAATAAAGCGGATTCCAGCGGGGACAAATTAATAATTTGTGAAGAAGAGGATGTACACACTGATGAATCGGACGATGACATCATCTTGCCTATGTAGAATCAGTTTGAGTCTGATCACTGCGGACAATGTTTGCTTCCCATTGCCAGCTTGTTTTGTGGGGGCCCCAAACAAACCAATCACTTCAACCACAACTTAAGTGACAGTCCCTGATGCTGAAATGATTGGTTTGCTAAACTGTGCATGTACTGTTTAATATATAAGGATGGGTGGAGTGCCCATGTACAATTCCATCTTCCACCCATTTTCTTTGCACTATGGGCCTACTTCAGACCTGATCGCTGCTGTGCACAACAGCCGATCAGGTCTGAACTGCGCATGCGCCGGTGCATGCCAGACAGCCGATGGCCATCTCAGCCCTGCAATCGCCTCTGCCTGATTGACAGGCAGAGGCGGTCGCTGTGTGGGAGGGGGCGTTTGGCTGATGTTTTAGGGGCACGGTCCGGGTAACGCAGGCGTGCCCGGACCATGCGACGAGTAGCTCCCTGCCAGCGTGCAGGAGCTGCGCTGGTAGGGAGCTACTCTTCAAGTACAAAAGCATCGCCGCTGTGCGATGCTTTTGTAGTTGTGCGGCGGGGTAGGGACTGACATACGGGGCGGGCGTCCCCCGCATGTCAGGGAAGCTGATCGTAGATGATCAGGTCTGAATTAGGCCCCAAGTGCTGTTTGGAGCATTGCTGACTGACTCCTTGTGTAGACGACAAACATTTGTATCGGTTTTTAAACTGCTTCCCTGTCTGCCACTGCAATGCCATTCTGTTTCCTAGATGTGCCATGTTGGAAGTTTATGTGCCACATGTTTGTGCCGCGTACTGCTGTCTCTTAGCTTTGTCATCCAGCTACCTCAGGGCAACCTTTTGACCTAACTGGATGAAAACAATGTTGTGAGCTGTGAGGTGGCCAAAATTGACTAGAAATTATTGGAAATTAACGTTTTTGAGGTTAATAAAACTGTAGGAACAAAAACAGGCCCAAATACTGTGATTTTAGCTGTTTTTATGATTTAAAAAAAATACAGATTCAAAACAAATACAGATCCAAAACTCGCAAAGGAGTTAGAAGCAAAACAAATACATATCCAAAACATGAAGGCTATACAGATCCAAAACAAGAACCCAAACCCGAGATTTGAGCTGGCTCAAACCTCTAATATATAGGTATTTAACATCTGGGTGTCAGCTACTCATGTCTGTTGAGTGTGGGGTGGGGTTTATGGATTGGATGTGTTGAAGGCTACTGTGCATTGTGATGGGTGTCAGAGGACCCTGCTGTGAGCTCTCTAAACTCTGCCATTGTCTCTCTCTCTCTCTCTCTCTCTCTCTATATATATATATATATATATATATATAAATAATATGTGTGTGTGTGTGTGTGTGTGTGTGTGTGTGTGTGTGTGTGTGTGTGTGTGTGTGTGTGTGTGTCATTCTGTTTGTGTGTCAGTGTGTGTGTGTGTGTCTGCATCAGTGTGTCAGCATCTGTGTCAATGTCAGGGTATCAGCATCTGTGTGCCTGCATCACTGTGTCAGCATCTGTGTGTCAACATCAGTGTGTCAGTTCTGTGTCAATGTCAGTGTGTCAGCATCTGTGTGTCAGTAGCTGTGTGTCAGTTTATGTGTCTCAGTAGTCTGTAATCAAAATTAATGAACAGATTTATGTGAAGAAAACAATACTTAACTCACTTTTTCATTCTTTACAGGAGTATATTTATATATTGCAAAGTTTCTTCTTTTCAGCTGAAGGTAGTCAGTTCAGATCTTCCCTCAGTTTGGAATTTGGATTTTAAATCCAAATTTTGGGTTTTGTAGTACAAAGTTCATAATTTTAGCTGTTTTCATAATTTTTTATAAATGATTATATATTGTTTTATTTATTTTTAATACAACCAAAAACCAACTCCGAACCAAAGCACTTGAGGGTGGTTTGGTAAAACCAGAACATGATGATGAATCCAAATCCAAAAGTAAGTGCACATCTCTACTTGAAGGTAACTTTTCTAAATCCTCAAACACAATAAATGGCTGTTTTATTTTATTGTTGTAGTCAATTACTTGGGATGTGGGATGGTTTTCACAGACATTGCGCAGTAGATTACTGATTAACATTTTTTTTTTTACTGTAAATGTCTTTATTGGTGACATTGCAAATGGTATTGAAGGGAAAGTATGCCTTTTTGCAGATAACACGAAGGAATACAACAGGCATAGGTGGATCCGGGGGGGGAGGCACTTGGGCCCGTGCTGCCCCTGTCGTTTCGGACTACTTTTTTTTTTAAAGGGAGAACAGCAGCACTACTGCTATTTCCGTAAGTCAGATTTGATACAAGAGCTGGCAGGCACTAGGACCCGCCGCTGCTCTAACAGCAAGTCCGTGTGGTAACCAATGGGGAGGCTGGAGCTGCAGCTACAGCCTCCCCCTGCTTACACCGCAAACTACCTCCCCCACTGCCAGCTGGCCAGAGTCCAGCCCAGGCGCGGGGTTCAAATGCCAGCATCGAGTAAGACTATTACTCATGACGGCGCAGAAGGCTTCATTAGCCCTCCCTGCACTGCACACTATCCCAGCACTTCCTCCTCCACTTCCTTTACCACCATGCTAGGTGCAGTCACACTTAGCCTTAGCTTTGAGAAGATGGCCCGTCTGATTGTGACAGGGCTGTCCTGCAAAAGTCTTATGCTGCTTGTTGGAGATCCAGCTGGCTGCTTCTGCTAATCAAAGATGGGCAGTTCGTGTCCTGCAGTCTGAGTCTCAGTGCAGTGCCTAAAACAAGGTATGCTGCACCTGCCACCACCAACTAAAAACTATAATAATTATATTGTGCTGGGGTGCCTTCCAGGCTCCCATAACTAATGGAACAGGTGACCAACATTTCAAGGCCCAATTAGCCTTTTCATCAGGGTGAAACATTGGCAATAAACCAGGATGCGCTCCTACAGGCAATCATTACCTGATGGCATATTCTGTGAGGCCACACCCCCTGTGATACCACACCCATTATCTGGGAGCACACGTGCCTTAGGTGCATGTAAATATAACTTACCGTTCCCCTATCTTGGTCCCCCCCCTTTTATTTTCTTCTGGATCCGCCCCTGACAACAGGGTAAATGCATAGCTACCATAGGTGCAGGCAGTGCAGCTGCTATGGGGCCCAGAGATGAGAGAGGCCCACCTTCCCTGTCAAAGTTACATGTGTTATATACATTTTTCACCATTTGGTGGTACGTAGGGGTCCTGTCAAACTTTTTCCTTGGGGCCTGCAATATTTCTAGGTATGCCACTGGACTCACTCATTGTAGTGTGGTATAAAATGAAGGGCAGGGCATTTTTTTTCATATTATAATATGAACCGGGGCACTGTAATGAGGCACAATATGAATGGGGAGCACTATATATCATAGTGTGAATTGGGGGTACTGTGCACATAATGTTTACTGGCAGCTCTGAAATGTGACTTTCCTAGGATGTTCGGGTCTTTTTTGACCAATATCAAATTTATTTCTTTTAGATCTATTATATTTTTGGGAATTTTTCAAAAATATTTTGTGACTTTGTTTCCATAGTCATAGTAAATATTCAGTTATGTGTAACTTTTTATTTCAAATCCTAGTTTTTGTACAGTAAAAATTATAACACCTTAGGTGTATGCTCCATTGCAACACCCTAGGAAGGTTAAGCACTACTGCGATTCATAAAAGAAACTAGGGCACTACTATGGGGCATAACATTAAATAAGGCACTACTATGGTTCAGAATATGAACTAGGGCACTATTGTGAGGCATAAATTTAACAACTGCTGCAGAGAAGTGTCTCTCTAGAAGCATTGGGATGGGGGCCCCTTCAAAATGTTGCTATGGGGCCCACAAAGTTCTGACTACTTCCCTGCAACAGGGTAGACACACCAGGAGGGGTAAAACAAATTATTGATTATCTACAGTAGGCAGACTAGAAGAGCATGTTCAAGAGCAAGGCAATTACAGTTTAATGCCCCAAAAAATACAAAATGTATATAGTATTAATGATACTATAATGGAAACTACTGAGGAGGGAAGGGATTTACTGTAGGAGTCACTATTTCAGATGACTCCAGGTAAGCAATGTAACAAAGCAATAAGAAAGGCTAGTCAGGTGCTTGGTTGCATATGGAGAGGAATCAGTAACAGAAATAGCAAAGTAATAATGCCACTGTGTAGATAATCGGTAAGATCTAATCTAGAACACTGAGTTCAGTTCTGAGGCCATATCTCCAAAAGGATATAAGTACATTATAGGCTGTTCAAAAGATGGGCAAATAAAATACAGTATGTATAGTTTGGAGCAGAGCAGGGAAAGTGGGGACATGATGGAAACTTTTAAATATATCAAGGATTTTAACAAGGTACCGGAGGACATACACTGAAACTGGAGGGAGGTAAAATCAAAGGAAACTTGAGGAACAATTACTTCACAGAAAGGGTAGTGGATAAGTGGAATAGCCTCCCATCAGAGGTGACAGAGGTTATTACAGAAGAGCAATTTAAACATGCTTGGTATAGACATAAGGATATATGTACAAACAACTAATGATCAAATAGGGTTTGATGTTCCAATAAGGTTTAAAAGGGGGCAGACTAGATGGGCCACACGTTTCCATCAAATTCTGTTTCTGTGTTTCTATGAGCATTGTTACCATAAGTAGTATTAGCATTTAGATTTGTACAAAGTGCACTACACTTAGAGATAGTTGTTTACACAATAGTCCTGTTGTGAGTCATTGCTGTTAATTAGATACTTGCTTGAGTGGCAGGGATGCGTTTAATTTGCCAGCAGTCAGGATCTCGGGGGTCAGGACACAGACACTGGAATTCCGGCAGCTGACAATGCCACCAGCCTGAATGCCGGCGCACCAGAGCTATTCCCACTCGTAGATGTCCATGACATCCATAGAGTGGAAATAGATCCAGTGATGAGCGCAGCGAGCCACCGAGCTCGCAGCGTGGAGAGTACAGCAAGCCCACAAAGGGTCTCTCAGCGTTTGCCACGCTGCCGGCATTCTGGAGGGCGGGATGTGGCTGTGGAGATATTGACAGCCGGCATACCATCCGTCAGTAAAACAAACTGAATCCGAGTGGCACACTAGTTAAGTGTCGATTTAGAGAACTGTATGCTGTGGGCAGGCTATGGGCCAAGGTGACAAGGATAGCAGCAATCACTTTCTGCATTTTGTCTTTCCCTCTCTTATTTCCCATACTTAGGTGTACCTTGCATACCCCTGCAGGGAAATGGTATTACCCAGGTGCAAAAGTGCCATTAGATTAAAATCAGGTTCTGAGGCCAGTGTGCCAGTGATTATCATTTCCCCTTCCAATAAAATGGTGAATAAAATGCTAGGGAAAGTATTCCATTCATACTCTTTTGGGCATTAGTGACCCTTGGAAATTGTGTTACATTGACCTCTGCCATTTTCCATTGCAGACACTATCACCTTGCATGAGTCAGAAGGTACCATGTCACATTTAGAGGGAAGTTCTTGGAAATAACCACCTAAACAGATGTTAGAGGTGAGCACTCCCTGTGGGATTCCTCCTATACCTTACGTGAGCTCATACATGTAGGGCTCACCCACAAGTTGAGTACAGGATAACCGAATACTGGCCCTCATTCCGAGTTGATCGGTCGCAAGGCGAATTTTGCAGAGTTACACACGCTAAGCCACCGCCTACTGGGAGTGTATCTTAGCATCTTAAAATTGCGACCGATGTATTCGCAATATTGCGATCACAAACTACTTAGCAGTTTTAGAGTAGCTCCACACTTACTCTGCCTGTGCGATCAGTTCAGTGCTTGTCGTTCCTGGTTTGACGTCACAAACACACCCAGCGTTCGCCCAACCACTCCCCCGTTTCTCCGGCCACTCCTGCGTTTTTCCCGGAAACGGTAGCGTTTTCAGCCACACGCCCATAAAACGACGTGTTTCCGCCCAGTAACACCCATTTCCTGTCAATCACATTACGATCGCCGGAGCGATGAAAAAGCCGTGAGTAAAAATACTATCTTCATAGCAAAGATACTTGGCGCAGTCGCAGTGCGATTATTGCGCATGCGCACTAAGCGGAATTTCACTGCGATGCGATGAAAAATACCGAGCGAACGACTCGGAATGAGGGCCACTGATTCAGCTTGTCCCTGTATGCTCCTACAAGCATAAGTAAGTTGGCATCCTTGCCCCTAATTTGTCCTACTCAGTCTATGGTGTGATATTAATGTTTGTTACTAACAGTATGCTATGCACATACTGTATGCTATTGTCTGCCATTATGTTTTGCAATTATGTTCTGAAATTGTTACATTGTTTCTGTTTACTTTGCATGTACTCTGTGATGTCTTTTTAGAGATGTGCGGCGGGCACTTTTCGTGTTTTGTGTTTTGGTTTTGGTTCTAATTCCACTTTCGTGTTTTGGTTTTGGCTTGGTTTTGCAACAACCACCCTTTCGTGTTTTCGTTTTGGTTTTGGATATGGATGATTTTTGAAAAAAAACATAAAAACATCTAAAATCACAGAATTTGGTATTATTAACCAACTAACAATCTTTTCCACTAATTTCCAGTCTATTCTGAACACGTCACACCTCACAATATTGTTTTTAGGCCAAAAGGTTGCACCGAGGTTGCTGGATGACTAAGCTAAGCGACACAAGTGGACAACACAAACACCTGGTCCAAATAGGAGTGGCACTGCAGTGTCAGGCAGGAAGGCAGATATTAAAAAAAAGGCCTCAAACAGCACATCATGCAAAGAAGAAAAAGAATTGCAGTGAGGTAGTTGTATGACTAAGCCAAGCGACACAAACAATTGGCCCATTTAGGCGTGGCACTGCAGTGGCAGACAGGGGGGCAGATATAAAAAAAAGGCCCCTAACAGCACATGATGCAAAGAAGAAAAAAAGCTGCACCGAGGTTGCTGTAGGCCTAAGCTAAGCGACACAACCACCTGGCCCATCTAGTTGTGTCACGCAGTGGCTGAATGTCAAGAGTGGGCCGCAATTGTTCGGTCCACTGACAGCATCTCAAGCACGTTCCAGTCACTTTAAAAAAAAATCTGCAATTGGTGGACTTATACGGCAGTACCCCAGGACTAATTCAGCAGTACCCCTGGACTCATACGGCAGTGTCACACAGGATGGCACTTTTCAAAAACTAGGCCCCAAACAGCACCTCATGCAAGATGTCGAAGAGGTGCAATGAGGTAGCTGTATGACAAAGCCAAGCGACAAAAACAATTCCAACAGGAATTATACGTCCAAATCACTGGAATTAAATGGAAAGATCACTGTAATTAATAATTATAAATCACTGAAATTAATTTGCAAAATCACTGTAATTATACGTCCAAATCACTGGAATTAATTGCCAAGATCACTGTAATTAATAATTATAAATCACTAAAAAATTAAATGGCAAAATCTCGCTATTGCTTGCCTAGTGAAGTGGAATCTAGATGGGATTTGTTACCGGGGACACAATACCTCCATCAATTGTCTAAATCCCACTGCACTAATGGCGGATACCGGGCACACGTCTAACACCAACATAAGTGTCAAGGCCTCAGTTATGAGGGCTTCATTCGTCATGTGAAGCTGTACCACTAGTCATGAACATAGCCGTTCCTTGCCACTCCGTCTCGTAAATGGCATTTTGGCAAGTTTACGTTTCTCCAGAGCCAGCCCTAGGCATAGGCAAACTAGGCAATTGCCTAGGGCATCCGGTATGCCTAGGGGCACAAGCAGCTTCTGCTGATTAAAATGATATGCGGCATGCCTATATTCTGTGTGTAACATTTCGTATGCAGATACAGCCACAGTCGCACACAGTATATAGGCGTGCTGCATATCATTTTAATCAGCAGAAGCTGCTTGTGCATCCTAGCCACATAGCAATGCAAATAAGATGCATTTTCATAAAAAATAGGCACCCGACGTTAGCAGAGCTGCCACTTAACTGACGCCAGGAACTATATGTGTCATTATGTGTATAAGGTCATTAACAATGTGCGGCATATGTGTAAGGGAAATTATGTGTATAAGGGCATTAATAAGGGTTGGCACAATGTGTAAGGCGCATTATGTTTATAAGGACATTAATAATGTGTGTCATATGTGTAAGGGGCATAACTGTGTGGTGTTATTTGTATAAATGCATTACCAATGTGTGGCATTATGTGTATAAGGTGCTCTACTGTGTGGCGTAATGTATAGAAAGGGCACATTGTGTAGTCTAATGTGAATAAAGAGCAATATAGTGTGGTCTAATATGAATAAGGAGCAATATGGTGTGGTGTAATGAGAATAAAGAGCAATATGGTGTGGTGTAATGTGAATAAGGAGCAATTCAGTATGATGTTATGTGAATGAGGGGCACTACTGTGAGGAGTAACGTATATAAGGTAAAGTGGTACTATTGTGTGATGTAATGTGAATAAGGGACACTCGCATTATACATTGTGAATAAAGTTGCACTACTGTGAGGCAGAAGTTGAATTGGGGGTACTATTGTGTGGCCATGCCCCTTGCCAGCAAAAACACATACATTTTTGGGCTGTGCCCCGAATGTGCACACTAATCTTATTTAAATTACAGGGGGTAGGAAAACAAAAAAAAAGGGCTGCTATGGGTGGGGGGTGATGGTGCTTGGAAAAGGGTGCAGGGTCAGAGGCGGAACTAGCGGTGGTAATAGGGGGCACCAGCCAAAATCTTGCCTAGGGCATCATATTGGTTAGGGCCGGCTCTGCGTTTCTCCTCAGACCATTTCACTTTCTTTTTTGGGGTCTTTTTACTGAACTTTGGCTTTTTGGATTTTACATGCCCTCTAATATCACATTGGGCATCGGCCTTGGCAGATGACGTTGATGGCATTTGATTGTCTATGTCATGGCTAGTGGCAGCAGCTTCAGCACTAGGAGGAAGTGGTTCTTGATCTTTCCCTATTTTATCCTCCAAATGTTTGTTCTCCATTATTTTTTTGGAGTTATATAACCCAATATGCGGCACAGGAATGACTGATGGCTGATGGCCAAGACACTACCACTGGTCTAATGCAGAACAACACAACAACACTGTAAGAGACTTGTGGTTGTTGTTGTTATAATTATTATAATACTGTAGCAGTGGACATATAGCAGCAGCGTATACCACTGTGACTGCCTCGTCACTGGAATGACTGATGAGACAGGACACTATCACTGGTCTGATGCAGCAAGAACACAGCAACACTGTAAGGGACATGTGGTTGTTGTTATTATTATTATACGGCAGCAGTGGACATATAGCAGCAGCGTATATCGTCACTGGAATGACTGATAAGACAGGACACTATCACTGGTCTGATGCAACACAACACAACAATACTGTAAGAGACTTGTGGTTGTTGTTGTTGTTGTTGTTATTATTATTATACGGCAGCAGTGGATATATAGCAGCAGCGTATATCGTCACTGGAATGACTGATAAGACAGGACACTACCACTGGTCTGATGCAACACAACACAATACTGTAAGAGACTTGTGGTTGTTGTTGTTGTTGTTGTTGTTATTATTATATGGCAGCAGTGGACATATAGCAGCAGCGTATATCATCACTGGAATGACTGATGAGACAGGACACTACCACTGGTCTGATGCAACACAACAATACTGTAAGAGACTTGTGGTTGTTGTTATTATAATTATACGGCAGCAGTGGACATATAGCAGCAGCGTATATTGCCACTGGAATGACTGATAAGACAGGACACTACCACTGGTCTGATGCAGCACAACACAGTCAACAACACTTTATACAGCTACACTGGCAGCAGAGGACACCAACACTGTGACTGCCTGGACTGATGCAGCACAATAAACTGTGACTGCACTGGACAGGACTGAGCAGCACAACACAGCACAAGACTTGCCACCCCACTTTCCTGCCCCCACACAGACACTGGAGGACGGAGACACGTCCTCTCACCACACTCTCTGAGACTGGAGTGAAAATGGCCGCGACGCGCGGCTCGTTATATGGAATCCAAATTCCGCGAGAATCCGACAGCGGGATGATGACATTTTGCCGCGTTCGGGTTTCCGAATCAGGTGGGAAAACCCATGCCTGACTCGGATCCGGGCTCGGAAGGCAAAGTCCGGTAGGGTTCGGTTCTCTGAGTACTGAACCCACTCATCTCTATTATTAATAAATAATAACAACAACAACTAGTCTTTGTTTAATCCCTTTCTATCAAACAAATACCACCAATTGCTCTTAAAATTAAGTAAATATTAAATACAGTTTAAAATCTTTTATATACAGTATTATACAATGAGGATAATTTATCAAGCAGTGACAAGAGTGGAGATTGGACCAGTGAAGAAAGTGCCCATAGCATTTATTAAGTATATTCTATAAAATAATAGGTAGAAGCTGATTGGTTGCTATGGGCAACTTATCCAATAATCCTTTTCTCCACTCTTTTCACTGCCAGAAGGGCTGATGATCTGATGGACCGGTCCAGTGCCAGAGGGGGGACCAGGATAGGCCGCACAGAGCACAGCTTCTGGCTCTCTGGTTTGTCCACACTCCTGCCCAAAGTATATGTCTCCAAGAAAATGGGGGTGTCACACAAGTCCATGCCCACATGTGCCACGCCTGTGCTCCCCCTCTGCCGTTCACGAATGCCAGGGCCCCTGTCCACCCCTGGTCACCATACAATTTGCTAGGCAATAATCCTCGCTGATTTTTGCAATTATGTTATCAAAAATAGAACACACTCATTTTTGCTTACAGTCTATGAGAAAGTAAACCAACTGGACTATAAAAAGTATCTATTGCAGGTTTATTGCAGCAGGTTTGCTGATAAAATTGGCTGCTATAAAAGCCTGTACTGTGTAGATGAGTGTTCACAAAAGGATTTAAGAGTTGACTTTACAATGTGAGGCTGATATTGTACTGAATAATCAATGCCTTATGTGCAAATTGCTGTTTCATGTAAGGAATATTTATGTTTGACTTCACATTAACCATTTACTGACTGTAAACCATGAAGCCATGGTCTATTTATGCTGACCTTTAGTTTTAATACAGCAGAAAAAAATTATGTCTGCAGGCTCAGTGTTCTATGACAGTTATTTCTTGGGAAACCAATCATGTCACACAAGGGGCAGATGTATTAAGTCCGGAGAAGGGATAAAGAACTGATAAAGCAGTGATAAGCGTAAGGTGATAATTAGAGATGAGCGGGTTCGGTTTCTCTGAAACCGAACCCGCACGAACTTCATGTTTTTTTCACGGGTCCGAGCAGACTCGGATCCTCCCGCCTTGCTCGGTTAACCCGAGCGCGCCCGAACGTCATCATGACGCTGTCGGATTCTCGCGAGACTCGGATTCTATATAAGGAGCCGCGCGTCGCCGCCATTTTCACACGTGCATTGAGATTGATAGGGAGAGGACGTGGCTGGCGTCCTCTCCATTAGAAATTAGATTAGAAGAGAGAGAGAGATTGTGCAGAGTCAGACAGAGTTTACCACAGTGACCAGTGCAGTTGTTGTTAGTTAACTTTTATTTATTTTAATATATATCCGTTCTCTGCTATATCCGTTCTCTGCCTGAAAAAAAACGATACACAGCAGCAGCCAGTCACACAGTGTGACTCAGTCTGTGTGCACTCAGCTCAGCCCAGTGTGCTGCACATCAATGTATAAAAGGCAAAGCTTATAATAATTGTGGGGGAGACTGGGGAGCACTGCAGGTTGTTATAGCAGGAGCCCCCAGGAGTACATAATATTATATTAATTTAAAATTAAACAGTGCACACTTTTGCTGCAGGAGTGCCACTGCCAGTGTGACTAGTGGTGACCAGTGCCTGACCACCAGTATAGTAGTATATTCATTGTTGTATGTATTGTATACTATCTCTTTATCAACCAGTCTATATTAGCAGCAGACACAGTACAGTGCGGTAGTTCACGGCTGTGGCTACCTCTGTGTCGGCAGTCGGCACTCGGCAGGCAGTCCGTCCATCCATAATTGTATTACAATATATACCACCTAACCGTGGTATTTTTTTTTCTTTCTTTATACCGTCATAGTGTCATACTAGTTGTTACGAGTATACTACTATCTCTTTATCAACCAGTGTACAGTGCGGTAGTTCACGGCTGTGGCTACCTCTGTGTCGGCAGTCGGCAGGCAGTCCGTCCATCCATAATTGTATTATTATTATAATATATACCACCTAACCGTGGTTTTTTTTCCATTCTTTATACCGTCGTCATAGTGTCATACTAGTTGTTACGAGTATACTACTATCTCTTTATCAACCAGTGTACAGTGCGGTAGTTCACGGCTGTGGCTACCTCTGTGTCGGCAGTCGGCAGGCAGTCCGTCCATCCATAATTGTATTATTATTATAATATATACCACCTAACCGTGGTTTTTTTTCCATTCTTTATACCGTCGTCATAGTGTCATACTAGTTGTTACGAGTATACTACTATCTCTTTATCAACCAGTGTACAGTGCGGTAGTTCACGGCTGTGGCTACCTCTGTGTCGGCAGTCGGCAGGCAGTCCGTCCATCCATAATTGTATTATTATTATAATATATACCACCTAACCGTGGTTTTTTTTCCATTCTTTATACCGTCGTCATAGTGTCATACTAGTTGTTACGAGTATACTACTATCTCTTTATCAACCAGTGTACAGTGCGGTAGTTCACGGCTGTGGCTACCTCTGTGTCGGCAGTCGGCAGGCAGTCCGTCCATCCATAATTGTATTATTATTATAATATATACCACCTAACCGTGGTTTTTTTTCCATTCTTTATACCGTCGTCATAGTGTCATACTAGTTGTTACGAGTATACTACTATCTCTTTATCAACCAGTGTACAGTGCGGTAGTTCACGGCTGTGGCTACCTCTGTGTCGGCAGTCGGCAGGCAGTCCGTCCATCCATAATTGTATTATTATTATAATATATACCACCTAACCGTGGTTTTTTTTCCATTCTTTATACCGTCGTCATAGTGTCATACTAGTTGTTACGAGTATACTACTATCTCTTTATCAACCAGTGTACAGTGCGGTAGTTCACGGCTGTGGCTACCTCTGTGTCGGCAGTCGGCAGGCAGTCCGTCCATCCATAATTGTATTATTATTATAATATATACCACCTAACCGTGGTTTTTTTATACCACCTAACCGTGGCAGTCCGTCCATAATTGTATACTAGTAAACTATCCAATCCATCCATCTCCATTGTTTACCTGAGGTGCCTTTTAGTTCTGCCTATAAAATATGGAGAACAAAAAAGTTGAGGTTCCAAAATTAGGGAAAGATCAAGATCCACTTCCACCTCGTGCTGAAGCTGCTGCCACTAGTCATGGCCGAGACGATGAAATGCCAGCAACGTCGTCTGCCAAGGCCGATGCCCAATGTCATAGTACAGAGCATGTCAAATCCAAAACACCAAATATCAGAAAAAAAAGGACTCCAAAACCTAAAATAAAATTGTCGGAGGAGAAGCGTAAACTTGCCAATATGCCATTTACCACACGGAGTGGCAAGGAACGGCTGAGGCCCTGGCCTATGTTCATGGCTAGTGGTTCAGCTTCACATGAGGATGGAAGCACTCAGCCTCTCGCTAGAAAACTGAAAAGACTCAAGCTGGCAAAAGCACCGCAAAGAACTGTGCGTTCTTTGAAATCCCAAATCCACAAGGAGAGTCCAATTGTGTCGTTTGCGATGCCTGACCTTCCCAACACTGGACGTGAAGAGCATGCGCCTTCCACTATTTGCATGCCCCCTGCAAGTGCTGGAAGGAGCACCCGCAGTCCAGTTCCTGATAGTCAGATTGAAGATGTCAGTGTTGAAGTACACCAGGATGAGGAGGATATGGGTGTTGCTGGCGCTGGGGAGGAAATTGACCAGGAGGATTCTGATGGTGAGGTGGTTTGTTTAAGTCAGGCACCCGGGGAGACACCTGTTGTCCGTGGGAGGAATATGGCCGTTGACATGCCAGGTGAAAATACCCAAAAAATCAGCTCTTCGGTGTGGAGGTATTTCACCAGAAATGCGGACAACAGGTGTCAAGCCGTGTGTTCCCTTTGTCAAGCTGTAATAAGTAGGGGTAAGGACGTTAACCACCTCGGAACATCCTCCCTTATACGTCACCTGCAGCGCATTCATAATAAGTCAGTGACAAGTTCAAAAACTTTGGGTGACAGCGGAAGCAGTCCACTGACCAGTAAATCCCTTCCTCTTGTAACCAAGCTCACGCAAACCACCCCACCAACTCCCTCAGTGTCAATTTCCTCCTTCCCCAGGAATGCCAATAGTCCTGCAGGCCATGTCACTGGCAAGTCTGACGAGTCCTTTCCTGCCTGGGATTCCTCCGATGCATCCTTGCGTGTAACGCCTACTGCTGCTGGCGCTGCTGTTGTTGCCGCTGGGAGTCGATGGTCATCCCAGAGGGGAAGTCGTAAGCCCACTTGTACTACTTCCAGTAAGCAATTGACTGTTCAACAGTCCTTTGCGAGGAAGATGAAATATCACAGCAGTCATCCTACTGCAAAGCGGATAACTGAGTCCTTGACAACTATGTTGGTGTTAGACGTGCGTCCGGTATCCGCCGTTAGTTCACAGGGAACTAGACAATTTATTGAGGCAGTGTGCCCCCGTTACCAAATACCATCTAGGTTCCACTTCTCTAGGCAGGCGATACCGAGAATGTACACGGACGTCAGAAAAAGACTCACCAGTGTCCTAAAAAATGCAGTTGTACCCAATGTCCACTTAACCACGGACATGTGGACAAGTGGAGCAGGGCAGGGTCAGGACTATATGACTGTGACAGCCCACTGGGTAGATGTATGGACTCCCGCCGCAAGAACAGCAGCGGCGGCACCAGTAGCAGCATCTCGCAAACGCCAACTCTTTCCTAGGCAGGCTACGCTTTGTATCACCGCTTTCCAGAATACGCACACAGCTGAAAACCTCTTACGGCAACTGAGGAAGATCATCGCGGAATGGCTTACCCCAATTGGACTCTCCTGTGGATTTGTGGCATCGGACAACGCCAGCAATATTGTGTGTGCATTAAATATGGGCAAATTCCAGCACGTCCCATGTTTTGCACATACCTTGAATTTGGTGGTGCAGAATTTTTTAAAAAACGACAGGGGCGTGCAAGAGATGCTGTCGGTGGCCAGAAAAATTGCGGGACACTTTCGGCGTACAGGCACTACGTACAGAAGACTGGAGCACCACCAAAAACTACTGAACCTGCCCTGCCATCATCTGAAGCAAGAAGTGGTAACGAGGTGGAATTCAACCCTCTATATGCTTCAGAGGTTGGAGGAGCAGCAAAAGGCCATTCAAGCCTATACAATTGAGCACGATATAGGAGATGGAATGCACCTGTCTCAAGTGCAGTGGAGAATGATTTCAACGTTGTGCAAGGTTCTGATGCCCTTTGAACTTGCCACACGTGAAGTCAGTTCAGACACTGCCAGCCTGAGTCAGGTCATTCCCCTCATCAGGCTTTTGCAGAAGAAGCTGGAGGCATTGAAGAAGGAGCTAACACGGAGCGATTCCGCTAGGCATGTGGGACTTGTGGATGCAGCCCTTAATTCGCTTAACAAGGATTCACGGGTGGTCAATCTGTTGAAATCAGAGCACTACATTTTGGCCACCGTGCTCGATCCTAGATTTAAAGCCTACCTTGGATCTCTCTTTCCGGCAGACACAGGTCTGCTGGGGTTGAAAGACCTGCTGGTGACAAAATTGTCAAGTCAAGCGGAACGCGACCTGTCAACATCTCCTCCTTCACATTCTCCCGCAACTGGGGGTGCGAGGAAAAGGCTCAGAATTCCGAGCCCACCCGCTGGCGGTGATGCAGGGCAGTCTGGAGCGACTGCTGATGCTGACATCTGGTCCGGACTGAAGGACCTGCCAACGATTACGGACATGTCGTCTACTGTCACTGCATATGATTCTCTCAACATTGATAGAATGGTGGAGGATTATATGAGTGACCGCATCCAAGTAGGCACGTCACACAGTCCGTACTTATACTGGCAGGAAAAAGAGGCAATTTGGAGGCCCTTGCACAAACTGGCTTTATTCTACCTAAGTTGCCCTCCCACAAGTGTGTACTCCGAAAGAGTGTTTAGTGCCGCCGCTCACCTTGTCAGCAATCGGCGTACGAGGTTACATCCAGAAAATGTGGAGAAGATGATGTTCATTAAAATGAATTATAATCAATTCCTCCGCGGAGACATTGACCAGCAGCAATTGCCTCCACAAAGTACACAGGGAGCTGAGATGGTGGATTCCAGTGGGGACGAATTGATAATCTGTGAGGAGGGGGATGTACACGGTGATATATCGGAGGGTGAAGATGAGGTGGACATCTTGCCTCTGTAGAGCCAGTTTGTGCAAGGAGAGATTAATTGCTTCTTTTTTGGGGGGGGTCCAAACCAACCCGTCATATCAGTCACAGTCGTGTGGCAGACCCTGTCACTGAAATGATGGGTTGGTTAAAGTGTGCATGTCCTGTTTTGTTTATACAACATAAGGGTGGGTGGGAGGGCCCAAGGATAATTCCATCTTGCACCTCTTTTTTCTTTTCTTTTTCTTTTTCTTTGCATCATGTGCTGATTGGGGAGGGTTTTTTGGAAGGGACATCCTGCGTGACACTGCAGTGCCACTCCTAGATGGGCCCGGTGTTTGTGTCGGCCACTAGGGTCGCTAATCTTACTCACACAGCTACCTCATTGCGCCTCTTTTTTTCTTTGCGTCATGTGCTGTTTGGGGAGGGTTTTTTGGAAGGGACATCCTGCGTGACACTGCAGTGCCACTCCTAGATGTGCCCGGTGTTTGTGTCGGCCACTAGGGTCGCTAATCTTACTCACACAGTCAGCTACCTCATTGCGCCTCTTTTTTTCTTTGCGTCATGTGCTGTTTGGGGAGGGTTTTTTGGAAGGGCCATCCTGCGTGACACTGCAGTGCCACTCCTAGATGGGCCCGGTGTTTGTGTCGGCCACTAGGGTCGCTAATCTTACTCACACAGCTACCTCATTGCGCCTCTTTTTTTCTTTGCGTCATGTGCTGTTTGGGGAGGGTTTTTTGGAAGGGCCATCCTGCGTGACACTGCAGTGCCACTCCTAGATGGGCCCGGTGTTTGTGTCGGCCACTAGGGTCGCTAATCTTACTCACACAGCTACCTCATTGCGCCTCTTTTTTTCTTTGCGTCATGTGCTGTTTGGGGAGGGTTTTTTGGAAGGGACATCCTGCGTGACACTGCAGTGCCACTCCTAGATGGGCCCGGTGTTTGTGTCGGCCACTAGGGTCGCTTATCTTACTCACACAGCGACCTCGGTGCAAATTTTAGGACTAAAAATAATATTGTGAGGTGTGATGTGTTCAGAATAGGCTGAAAATGAGTGTAAATTATGTTTTTTGAGGTTAATAATACTTTGGGATCAAAATTACCCCCAAATTCTATGATTTAAGCTGTTTTTTAGGGTTTTTTGAAAAAAACACCCGAATCCAAAACACACCCGAATCCGACAAAAATAATTCGGTGAGGTTTTGCCAAAACGCGTTCGAACCCAAAACACGGCCGCGGAACCGAACCCAAAACCAAAACACAAAACCCGAAAAATTTCAGGCGCTCATCTCTAGTGATAATGCACCAGCTGGTCAGCTCCTAACTGTCATTTTTCAAATCCATAGTGATTGGCTGGTACGTTATCACTTTGCGCTTATCACTGCTTTATCACTTCTTTATCCCTACTCCAGGTTAATAATACATCTGCCCCAGTGTTCCAAGTGAAACCTGTGTCAAGTGTTTCTTCTCCATTAGATCTATGTAGACTCAACTTAAAAATTGCAGCTTTCCCTTAAATGCAGTTTATAGTGATGATGATGATAATGATGATGATTATTACTATTATTATTATTATTATTATTATTATTAGCAGCATACCACATGGACAAAGGAATGTGGACAGGGGCACCAAGGGGGGATATTAATTACCCAGGCCTGGGCTTGTTGGAGGGGTCCACCACCCCTTTACCCCCTTAGCTGTCACTAGGTAACAAGACCGAAGGGCAAATTGCCAGGTGTGCCGTTATGGCCACAGCGAGAGCAAGGCTGGCCGAGCAGTACAGACTCCCTGCTCTCTGCTCGGCCACCCACCATTCAACCCTCCCTCCCCACTCATTGCTAGTATACAGATGTGCTGCAAGGCCAGAGCCCCCTGATTTATGGCACGGCCCAGTGAGCCATGCTAATGCCTCCAGAGCCGGCCCTAACCAATATGATGCCCTAGGCAAGATTTTGGCTGGTGCCCCCTAGCACCGCCGCTAGTTCTGTAGGAGATGCCTGGCGTGAGTCAGCTGGCAGCTCTGCTAACGTTGGGCGCATTTTGTTTATGAAAATGCGTCTTATTTGCATTACTATGTGGCTAGGATGCACAAGCAGCTTCTGTTGATTAGAATGATATGCAGCATGCCTATATTCTGTGTGCGACTCTGACTATATCTGCATATACGAAATACTACATTACAGTGATTTCCAGGAATACACGCAACGTAGCATTTCGTATGCAGATACATCCGCAGTCACACACAAAATATAGGCATGCCGCATATCATTTTAATCAGCAGAAGCTGCTGGTGCCCCTAAGCATACCAAATGCCCTAGGCATTTGCCTATGCCTAAGACCGACTCTGAATGCCCCCTTGATGTGCACAAATAAATCTACACAGTGACATGCCCGTGCACCTTCATGGCCCATGTCCATTCCTGCCTGTCAGTGCCCCAGCAACAGCCTCCCACCCCAGCCCAATCAGCACACAGTGCTATATGCTGGGCTGCAGTGGGTTTAGGGAGACTGATGCCTCTGATCATATGGCCTTGAAGGGAGGGAGGGGGAGCTATCACATTGATGCCCCCCACCCATCTACTTCTGCTTCTTATAGAGAACGCTGCTCCATACCATGTTTTTGTATTTTTTAAAGGAGTGTAGTCATGCCTCCTATATATCTGCAGATATATCTGGTGTTGAGGACATTGGGCAATTAATCTTTCTTCTGTTCACACTGGCAGATCATTGTCATGAAATGTGCCAAATATCCCTGCAATTTACATATTGGGCTGGCTTTCTACAGAGCACACAGTTAAAGGAAAGGCCTTTCTTTTCTGTGTTCTCTCCCCGTATCTCTCTTACTCCTTCCGTCTCCCACTGTATCTCTCCCTCCATCTCCCACTATCTCTCTCGCTCCAACTGTCTCACTCCCTCCGTCTCTCACTATCTCTCTCGCTCCCACTGTCTCATTCCCTCCATCTCCCACTGTCTCCCTCCCTCCGTCTCACTCTCTCCATCTTCCACTGTCTCTCCAGCGCTCCCACTGTTTCTCTCCCTCCATCTCCCACTGTCTCACTCTCACTCTCTCCATCTCCTACTTTCTGAGGAAACAAAGTATAACTAATATGCAATTAGTGCGTGGAACTGACTTGCCTCCACAAATCCCCTCCAGGCACATACTGGCTAAGGCACCCACAGGTGACGGCTCTTACTGGTAGGGCTCCCACAGATCATGGCTCCAGCTGGTAGTGTCTCCCAATGTCAAGGTCTCCCATTGTTGGGGCATCTGCTCACCTCCCCACCCCCGATGGTCACAACACTGGCACCAAGTCCTCTTCCTTCCTCCATGTACAATGTCTGCTGAAAGACATTAATCCTAGGTAGATGATAGATCAAAGTGGGCTAAAGGACCTCTGATGTCACAATGATTCAGCACGCTGGGGGATTCAGCCCACTGGAGGTTGTTAGGGTTAGAATCCAGGGGGATGGTTAGGGTTAGGCTGAAGGAGGAGAGGTTAGAGTTAGGCTGTGGGGAGGGGGGGACAGATGGAGGGGTTAAGGTTAGATTTGGGAAAGGTCATTTACACTGTGAGAAATAGGTGGCTCACTTGTTGACTCCTGAAATGTGAACATAGTTAATATATCTATCTTTATAGTAAAAAAAATAAAAAAAATGTTACATATATATTTTAAATGCGCTAATAGTCGAGACTTCCGGTTCCGGTGTTGCATGGAGTGACACGCAGCTTGTGTAGCTCCGGTGCCTGCCGCCACTAACAGCCTCATACCGCCCGTTCTGGGCGTCCATTGAGCGGCTTGCCATACCCGCTCACCCCCTGCAGCTCCGGCCACCCTGTATGGACCGTTTCCTGGCCCCCGTGATGCAGGGAAAGAACTCCCGCGCCAGGTCTGAGGTCCGCGGCTCAGCTTCTAAAATGGCCGCAGCGGCCTCCATAGACGCCGGAGCCCGCTCAGCGGCTGCACACGCTGCTCCTGCAGCCCTTCCCCCCTCCAACTCTCCTGCCCTGGTGGGCTCCACGGCTGTGGGCCCATTGCCCTTAGATGTACCCGGCACCCGTTATCCTATGCTGATATTGTCAGGGCGGTAAAAGAAACAGTCCAGCCTTTATTCCAGGAACAAACACAGTTGCATGCTGCTGCATTACAGCAGGCTGTCCTGGATATCAAAAGCCAATACAAACAGCTGTCTAAACGTGTTCTGCAAGTGGAACATACTGCTGGTGAGAATTTCCAACAAATCGCCGAACTTTCTGATATCTCTGCTAAAGTGCAGAAATCTGAAAACCTGGTATGGACAAAGATTGACGACCTGGAAAATAGGTTGTTTCACAATAACCTTCGGCTTATCGGACTTCCAGAGTCGGTTAAGGGACAGGCTTTTTATCATTTCCTCCTACATACTCTTCCTGATCTTCTTGGAATACCAGATGTTTGCTCGGACCTAGTGGTGGAACGTGCACATAGAACGGGCCCCACCTGCACCTCCTCCACTTCAACACGACCGCGTGCTGTATTGTTCCGGTGTCTCAACTTTCTCCATAAAGAGGCACTTTGGTCGGCTTCTCATCGTGTACGGGATCTTGTTTGGGAAGATGCCAAATTGTTACTCTTCCAGGATTTTTCTCCGGAGCTCCCCAGACTACGCAAGGCATTCTCACCTGTATGCTCTAAATTGGTCCAGGAGGGCCGAAAATTCGCACTGCTCTACCCTGCGCGCCTGAGGATCTTTGACTGCACATCCTTTAAGGACTTTCATACCCCGGAGGATGCTGCTGCTTATCTTTCAGAAGCCGCCACCTCTGACGCATCGATGGAATAGCTGTGCTCTCCTGAATCTGATCTTGAACTCTCCTCTCCCCTGGTTGCTCTGTTGCCGCATATTTTTCATTCCCTAAACTTGTGGACTATGTGATCGTCTGTTGGTTTATTTGGACTTGTTCACCACATCCACGCTGGTCCTATAGGTGATGTATATGTACCTCTGGAGTAACATAAGTGCATTCTCTGTTATACGTTCCCAGGTGTACATGTTTGTTCTTGTGAAGTTATATGTCCATGCTACCTGTTTTGGGTTCAACCTCCACCTGTTTGATATTATCTGGGCCCTCACCTCCATGCCCTCATCTCCCCCTCCCTTCTCCTCCCATCCCCTCCCCCCCCCCCTCCCCTATGCTGCTCGATATAGTGGTATTGGCTAGGAGCAATGTCCTTCTCGCTGTATACGGTTACTGCCCCAGTTGACTTACAGTGAAGTCACATTCTCATTGTTATTGCGGGACCCCCCGGTGGGTCTTGTTTCTTTTTCTCGTTTCTATGTCTATATTGTCTTTTTGTCTACCCCTTCCCTCCCTCCCTCCTGTGTCTTTCTCTCCTCTCCGTTACCTGTGGGATTGTAGTATGTTTTCATTTGTGATTGCCCCCAGTCATATGTCTTATGTCTGCCATTAAAGTGGGTACGTGGAACGTGGGGGGTATTCACTCTCCCATCAAACGGAAGAAAATACTGCTTTATTTAAATAAAATGCATATGGATCTAATGTTTTTGCAGGAAATGCACCTTCTTTCCCCGGAGGACCAAAAGCTGGGTGTCCTCGGTTGGCAGGTGCTTTCTGATGCTCCTTACTTCTCTAAGACGAAGGGTGTACTTATCCTTGCTAAACGCAACCTGCATATAGAGTAGTGATGAGCGGGTTCGGTTTCCGAGAAACCGAACCCCCCCGAACTTTACCCTTTTTACACGGGTCCGAGCCATACTCGGATTCTCCCGTATGGCTCGGCTAACCCGAGCGCGCCCGAACGTCATCATCCCGCTGTCGGATTCTCGCGAGATTCGAATTCTATATAAGCAGCCGAGCGTCGCCGCCATTTTCACTCGTGCATTGGAGATGATAGGGAGAGGACGTGGCTGGCGTCCTCTCCGTTTATTGTAGAAGATAGTTGATTCTTGTTTGTTTTTATTGCTTAATTGTGGGGAGGATTGGGGAGCAGCTGTTAGGAGTACAGTGCAGAGTTTTGCTGATAAGTGACCACCAGTTTTTTTATCCGTTCTCTGCCTGAAAAAAACGCTCCATACCATATCTGTGCTCAGTGTGCTGCATGATATATCTGTGCTGAGTGCTCACACTGCTTAATTGTGGGGACTGGGGAGCAGCTATAGCAGGAGTACAGTGCAGAGTTTTGCTGACAGTGACCACCAGTATACGTTGTCTGCCTGAAAAACACTCCATATCTGTGCTCACAGTGTGCTGCTTTATTGTGGGGACTGGGGACCACCAGTATAATTAATATTATATAGGAGTAGTACAGTGCAGAGTGCACTGCTGTACCTACCTCTGTGTCGTCACTCATCATCCATTAAGTATACTATCCATCTACATTGTATACCTGTGGTGCATTTTAGACTAGTTTAGCAGTTTGCTGACAGTGTCCATCAGTATACTTTATATAGCAGTACAGTAGGCCACTGCTGTACCTACCTCTGTGTCGTCACTCGTCATCCATTAAGTATACTATCCATCTACATTGTATACCTGTGGTGCATTTTTTTAGACTAGTTTAGCAGTTTGCTGACAGTGTCCACCAGTATACTATATATAGCAGTACGGTAGGCCACTGCTGTACCTACCTCTGTGTCGTCACTCGTCATCCATTAAGTATACTATCCATCTACATTGTATACCTGTGGTGCATTTTTTTAGACTAGTTTAGCAGTTTGCTGACAGTGTCCACCAGTATACTATATATAGCAGTACGGTAGGCCACTGCTGTGTACCTACCTCTGTGTCGTCACTCGTCATCCATTAAGTATACTATCATCTACATTCTATACCTGTGGTGCATTTTAGACAGTTTTGCAGTTTGCTGACAGTGTCCACCAGTATACTATATATATACTTATAGCAGTACGGTAGGCCACTGCTGTACCTAACTCTGTGTCGTCACTCGTCATCCATTAAGTATACTATCCATCTACATTCTATACCTGTGGTGCATTTTAGAAGGTTTTGCAGTTTGCTGACAGTGTCCACCAGTATACTATATATAGCAGTACGGTAGGCCACTGCTATACCTACCTCTGTGTCGTCACTCATCATCCATTAAGTATACTATCCATCTACATTGTATACCTGTGGTGCATTTTTTTAGACTAGTTTAGCAGTTTGCTGACAGTGTCCACCAGTATACTATATATAGCAGTACGGTAGGCCACTGCTGTACCTACCTCTGTGTCGTCACTCGTCATCCATTAAGTATACTATCCATCTACATTGTATACCTGTGGTGCATTTTTTTAGACTAGTTTAGCAGTTTGCTGACAGTGTCCACCAGTATACTATATATAGCAGTACGGTAGGCCACTGCTGTGTACCTACCTCTGTGTCGTCACTCGTCATCCATTAAGTATACTATCCATCTACATTCTATACCTGTGGTGCATTTTAGACAGTTTTGCAGTTTGCTGACAGTGTCCACCAGTATACTATATATAAACTTATAGCAGTACTGTAGGCCACTGCTGTACCTACCTCTGTGTCGTCACTCGTCATCCATTAAGTATACTATCCATCTACATTCTATACCTGTGGTGCATTTTTTTAGACTAGTTTAGCAGTTTGCTGACAGTGTCCACCAGTATACTATATATAGCAGTACGGTAGGCCACTGCTGTGTACCTACCTCTGTGTCGTCACTCGTCATCCATTAAGTATACTATCCATTTACATTCTATACCTGTGGTGCATTTTAGACAGTTTTGCAGTTTGCTGACAGTGTCCACCAGTATACTATATATAGCAGTATGGTAGGCCACTGCTGTGTACCTACCTCTGTGTCGTCACTCGTCATCCATTAAGTATACTATCCATCTACATTCTATACCTGTGGTGCATTTTAGTTTTGCGCAGTAAATATAGTAGTAGGCCATTGCTATTGATACTGGCATATAATTCCACACATTAAAAAATGGAGAACAAAAATGTGGAGGTTAAAGGGAAAGATCAAGATCCACTTACACCTCGTGCTGAAGCTGCTGCCACTAGTCATGGCCGAGACGATGAAATGCCATCAACGTCGTCTGCCAAGGCCGATGCCCAATGTCATAGTAGAGAGCATGTAAAATCCAAAAAAATAAAGCTCAGTAAAATGACCCAAATATCTAAATCAAAATCGTCTGAGGAGAAGCGTAAACTTGCCAATGTGCCATTTACGACACGGAGTGGCAAGGAATGGCTGAGGCCCTGGCCTATGTTCAAGGCTAGTGGTTCAGCTTTACCTGAGGATGGAAGCACTCATCCTCCTGCTAGAAAACTTAAAAGAGTTAAGATGTCAAAAGCACAGCAAAGAACTGTGCCACTCCTAGATGGGCCAGGTGTTTGTGTCGCTTAGATAAGTCACACAGCGACCTTGGTGCGCCTCTTTTTTTCTTTGCATCATGTGCTGTTTGGGGACAATTTTTTTGAAGTTCCATCCTGCCTGACACTGCAGTGCCACTCCTAGATGGGCCAGGTGTTTGTGTCGGCCACTTGTGTCGCTTAGCTTAGTCACACAGCGACCTTGGTGCGCCTCTTTTTTTCTTTGCATCATGTGCTGTTTGGGGACTATTTTTTTGAAGGGCCATCCTGTCTGACACTGCAGTGCCACTCCTAGATGGGCCAGGTGTTTGTGTCGGCCACTTGTGTCGCTTAGCTTAGTCACACAGCCACCTTGGTGCGCCTCTTTTTTTCTTTGCATCATGTGCTGTTTGGGGAGTATTTTTTTGAAGGGCCATCCTGTCTGACACTGCAGTGCCACTCCTAGATGGGCCAGGTGTTTGTGTCGGCCACTTGTGTCGCTTAGCTTACAAAAACCACCGTTTTTACAGATTTGGCAATAAAACAGGCCGTCTCCTTTCTAATCTTCTGCGGGGATCTGTGCCTTCCTCGGTGATCCAGTCGCTTAAACGCGGTAATGGCTCGTTGGCTACTAAGTCTGCAGACATGGCGCAACTCCTCTCAGAATTTTACATGGACATTTATGCCCATTCCCCTGTTGATGTCCCCACTAAAACTTCTTTCTGGCATTCTGTCTCCCTACCCCAAATCCCGCCTTCGGTTGCTGAGAGCTTCTGCTCCCCAATTACTGCTCGGGAGGTGGAGGCTGCTATCAAACATTTAAAACCCTTAAAAGCCCCTGGACCTGATGGGTTCTCTGGCGAATTCTATAAAATGCTCCAGCCTAAACTGCTGGATATTTTGGTTCTGGTGTTTAATGCAATCCTAACCTCTCACTCCCTCCCTTTATACTTTAATGATGCTCTGGTCCCCATCTCCCCGGCTCCTACCGCCCCATATCTCTCCTCAATGTTGACTATAAACTTTTTACAAAAATTATTGCTGACAGATTAAAGGGAGTGCTTCCCTCAATTATTCATCCAGATCAAACCGGTTTCATCTCGGGTAGGCATTCCACTAATAATATTCGTAAAGTTCTTGCAGCGGCTAGCTGGTTGCATTCCAGCGGAGACCCAGACCCCCAATACGTGCTTTCATTGGACGTGGAGAAGGCGTTTGACCTTGTTACTTGGGATCACCTGCATACCACGCTGGAGAGGTTTGGGTTTCCGCTGGAACTGATCAACATGCTCCGAAATCTATATTCCCCCTCCTCTTCCCGTATTATGTGTAATGGATACTTATCTGCACCCATTCCCCTTCACAGGGGCACCAGACAGGGCTGCCCCCTCTCCCCACTCTTATTTGCCATCGACATAGAACCCCTGGCTATTAAGTTGCGCCACCTTCCCGGATACTCTGGAGTTCTGGTCCGTGACCATGAGCTTCGTGTGAGTTTATTCACGGATGATATGCTCCTCTTTATTTAAAATCCTGAAACTTCTATCCCACCAATTATGCAAGTCATTACTGAGTTTGGTACCTTTGCAGGGTATCGTGTTAATGCTTCCAAGTCTGAACTCTTCCCCCTCACTCCGGCTGCTTGTACGCGCACCTCCTCACCTGTCCTTGCTCAATTCCAGATGAATACTACGAAACTTAAATATTTGGGTATATATTTTCCAGTGAATATCTCAGATTTATATTCAGCCAACTATACAGAGGTTTTTAACAGGGTGTCACAGTTGCTGTCCACCTGGTACTCTCTACCTGTCTCTTTATTAGGAAGAGTAGCCATCCTGAAGAGCATTGTGTTCCCTAAAATCTCTTATCTCCTCCAGATGATCCCTATCCAGCCCCCTAGCAAAGATTTATTGTTATATGATAAAATGTTTTCTAAATTCCTTTGGAACCATAAGAGATCTCGGATCTCCCTTCCTAAGCTTAAGCTCCCTCGCGCTAAGGGTGGGCTGGCTGTCCCTGACCTCTTAGCATTCTTCCGGGCTGTGAATTTTAGATATATCTCAGATTGGCTATTAGGCACCTCCTCATATGTTAATTATGATGTAGAGCAAGATCTTGTATATCCCTACGATCTCAAAGCGCTGCTACACACCCCAAAACCCCTCCTCCCATCTCTGGCGCGTTCTAATATTCTTTTTTGGGATACTTACCGCTCTTGGGGAGCCATAAACAAAGCTCTACACCGAAACCCAGAATATTCCCCTTTTATTCCTTTCTGCAGAAACCCCTGTTTCACTCCACCTTTTGACAATACCAAATTCCTTGCGTGGAAGTCTAGGGGCATTGCCTTTATTCGTGACGTATTTGACCCGGGTGGACTTGTGCTGTCATTCGCGGAATTAGCCGAGAGACACGGTGTGCCCTCATCTGATTTCTTTATGTTTCTTCAGGTTCGTCATTTTGTACAATCTCTCCCCATCCCTTCTGTGCACGAGCGGAGGATGGACCCTCTGTTCCACTTATTGGTCATGTTACCGACTCTTTCATACAAAGGCAGCTGGTTGTACCAGGATTTGTTACCTAGCAAGCCTGATGTTCTCTGTCCCCCTATGTTATCTAAATGGTCAAGTGAGTGGTCCTGGGATCCGGAGGTGAACTGCTTCCTTTACCCCCTCCCCTCTATCCTGAAATTCTGCTCAGCTTCATGGCCCTGTCAATCAAGACAGGGCCATCCTGTCTTGATTGACACTGCAGTGCCACTCCTAGATGGGCCAGGTGTTTGTGTCGGCCACTTGTGTCGCTTAGCTTAGTCACACAGCCACCTTGGTGCGCCTCTTTTTTTTTTGCATCATGTGCTGTTTGGGGACAATTTTTTGGAAGGGCCATCCTGTCTTGATTGACACTGCAGTGCCACTCCTAGATGGGCCAGGTGTATGTGTCGGCCACTTGTGTCGCTTAGCTTAGTCACACAGCCACCTTGGTGCGCCTCTTTTTTTCTTTGCATCATGTGCTGATTGGGGAGTATTTTTTGGAAGGGCCATCCTGTCTGACACTGCAGTGCCACTCCTAGATGGGCCAGGTGTTTGTGTCGGCCACTTGTGTCGCTTAGCTTAGTCACACAGCCACCTTGGTGCGCCTCTTTTTTTCTTTGCATCATGTGCTGTTTGGGGACAATTTTTTGGAAGGGCCATCCTGTCTTGATTGACACTGCAGTGCCACTCCTAGATGGGCCAGGTGTTTGTGTCGGCCACTTGTGTCGCTTAGCTTAGTCACACAGCCACCTTGGTGCGCCTCTTTTTTTCTTTGCATCATGTGCTGTTTGGGGACAATTTTTTGGAAGGGCCATCCTGTCTTGATTGACACTGCAGTGCCACTCCTAGATGGGCCAGGTGTATGTGTCGGCTACTTGTGTCGCTTAGCTTAGTCACACAGCCACCTTGGTGCGCCTCTTTTTTTCTTTGCATCATGTGCTGTTTGGGGAGTATTTTTTGGAAGGGCCATCCTGTCTGACGCTGCAGTGCCACTCCTAGATGGGCCAGGTGTTTGTGTCGGCCACTTGTATCGCTTAGCTTAGTCACACAGCCACCTTGGTGCGCCTCTTTTTTTCTTTGCATCATGTGCTGTTTGGGGACTATTTTTTTGAAGGGCCATCCTGCCTGACACTGCAGTGCCACTCCTACATGGGCCAGGTGTTTGTGTCGGCCACTTGTGTCGCTTAGCTTAGCCATCCAGCGACCTCTGTGCAAATTTTAGGACTAAAAATAATATTGTGAGGTGGGAGGTGTTCAGAATAGACTGGAAATGAGTGGAAATTATGGTTATTGAGGTTAATAATACTATGGGATCAAAATGACCCCCAAATTATATGATTTAAGCTGTTTTGTAGGGTTTTTTGAAAAAAAGCACCCGAATCCAAAACACACCCGAATCCGACAAAAAATTTTCGGTGAGGTTTTGCCAAAACGCGTCCGAATCCAAAACACGGCCGCGGAACCGAACCCAAAACCAAAACACAAAACGCGAAAAATTGCCGGTGCACATCACTAATATAGAGGTTCTCACCTCTTTGTGTGATCCTGCTGGTAGATTCCTTATTCTTGAGATTTTACTTCATAACACCAAATATGTTTTATGTACTGTTTATGCCCCAAATTCTTATTCGAAGGTATTTTTCAAGAGTCTCATTACTAAATTGTGCCCATTTATGTCTCTCCCAATGATTGTGGGCGGAGACTTCAATGTTGTGGTCTCCGCTTATATGGACTCGAATTCCTCCGCTCCTGCATGCCCTCCCCCTGCCCTAGGAGTCCCCTTCTTTGCTCAGCAATTACATTTGACTGACGCTTGGAGATTCCTTCACCCTACTGATAGGGAGTACTCGTGTCTCTCGGCTGCCCATGGCACCTTGTCCAGAATTGATTTTTTATTGCTGTCGGATTCCCTGATCCCTCAAAGTAGTGAGGCTCAGATGGAAACGATATCCCTTTCTGACCATGCATTGGTCTGGGTTTGCTTAACTACTTCGCTAGATCGCGGCTCTTTTAAGTGTTGGCGTTTCCCGACTTCCTTCACCTCCTCATTGCAGTTTCGAAATAGGTTGGAGGCGTTTTGGGAGGAGTTCAGACTGGATAATGCAAGCACTTTTGAGACTGATCCTTTACTGTTTTGGCAGACCGCCAAGGCGGTTCTCCGGGGTAGGCTTGTGGAATATGTTTCCTCAAGAAAGAAGCAGTTTCTTTCTGAATTTAAAACATCTCAACGATGCTTAACGGATGCTTACCAACAATTTAAACAGTCCCCCTCTCCTGCCTCAAAGAAAACATACTTAGAATGTAAATCCCAATTTAACACTGTATTAGCACTAATGGGAGATCGCCATACCTTTCACAAAAACCACCGTTTTTACAGATTTGGCAATAAAACAGGCCGTCTCCTTTCTAATCTTCTGCGGGGATCTGTGCCTTCCTCGGTGATCCAGTCGCTTAAACGCGGTAATGGCTCGTTGGCTACTAAGTCTGCAGACATGGCGCAACTCCTCTCAGAATTTTACATGGACATTTATGCCCATTCCCCTGTTGATGTCCCCACTAAAACTTCTTTCTGGCATTCTGTCTCCCTACCCCAAATCCCGCCTTCGGTTGCTGAGGGCTTCTGCTCCCCAATTACTGCTCGGGAGGTGGAGGCTGCTATCAAACATTTAAAACCCTTAAAAGCCCCTGGACCTGATGGGTTCTCTGGCGAATTCTATAAAATGCTCCAGCCTAAACTGCTGGATATTTTGGTTCTGGTGTTTAATGCAATCCTAACCTCTCACTCCCTCCCTTTATACTTTAATGATGCTCTGGTCCTCATCTCCCCGGCTCCTACCGCCCCATATCTCTCCTCAATGTTGACTATAAACTTTTTACAAAAATTATTGCTGACAGATTAAAGGGAGTGCTTCCCTCAATTATTCATCCGGATCAAATCGGTTTCATCTCGGGTAGGCATTCCACTAATAATATTCGTAAAGTTCTTGCAGCGGCTAGCTGGTTGCACTCCAGCGGAGACCCAGACCCCCAATACGTGCTTTCATTGGACGCGGAGAAGGCGTTTGACCTTGTTACTTGGGATCACCTGCATACCACGCTGGAGAGGTTTGGGTTTCCGCTGGAACTGATCAACATGCTCCGAAATCTATATTCCCCCTCCTCTTCCCGTATTATGTGTAATGGATACTTATCTGCACCCATTCCCCTTCACAGGGGCACCAGACAGGGCTGCCCCCTCTCCCCACTCTTATTTGCCATCGACATAGAACCCCTGGCTATTAAGTTGCGCCACCTTCCCGGATACTCTGGAGTTCTGGTCCGTGACCATGAGCTTCGTGTGAGTTTATTCGCGGATGATATGCTCCTCTTTATTTAAAATCCTGAAACTTCTATCCCACCAATTATGCAAGTCATTACTGAGTTTGGTACCTTTGCAGGGTATCGTGTTAATGCTTCCAAGTCTGAACTCTTCCCCCTCACTCCGGTGTGCCCTCATCTGATTTCTTTATGTTTCTCCAGGTTCGTCATTTTGTACAATCTCTCCCCATCCCTTCTGTGCACGAGCGGAGGATGGACCCTCTGTTCCACTTATTGGTCATGTTACCGACTCTTTCATACAAAGTCAGCTGGTTGTACCAGGATTTGTTACCTAGCAAGCCTGATGTTCTCTGTCCCCCTATGTTATCTAAATGGTCAAGTGAGTGGTCCTGGGATCCGGAGGTGAATTGCTTCCTTTACCCCCTCCCCTCTATCCTGAAATTCTGCTCAGCTTCAGGGAATCCACTTTAAATTCTTACATTGGGCTTATATTGCCCCAGGACAGCATAAATATATGGTCTCTACAGACTCTGGACACTGTATCAAGTAGAGATGAGCGGGTTCGGTTTCTTTGAATCCGAACCCGCACGAACTTCACTTTTTTTTTCACGGGTCCGAGCGACTCGGATCTTCCCGCCTTGCTCGGTTAACCCGAGCGCGCCCGAACGTCATCATGACGCTGTCGGATTCTCGCGAGACTCGGATTCTATATAAGGAGCCGCGCGTCGCCGCCATTTTCACACGTGCATTGAGATTGATAGGGAGAGGACGTGGCTGGCGTCCTCTCCATTAGAATAGATTAGAAGAGAGAGAGAGAGAGAGAGATTGTGCAGACAGAGTTTACCACAGTGACCAGTGCAGTTGTTGTTAAGTTAACTTTTATTTAATATATCCGTTCTCTGCTATATCCGTTCTCTGCCTGAAAAAAACGATACACAGCAGTCACACAGTGTGACTCAGTCTGTGTGCACTCAGCTCAGCCCAGTGTGCTGCACATCAATGTATAAAAGCTTATAATAATTGTGGGGGAGACTGGGGAGCACTGCAGGTTGTTATAGCAGGAGCCAGGAGTACATAATATTATATTAATTTAAAATTAAACAGTGCACACTTTTGCTGCAGGAGTGCCACTGCCAGTGTGACTAGTGGTGACCAGTGCCTGACCACCAGTATAGTAGTATATTGTTGTATACTATCTCTTTATCAACCAGTCTATATTAGCAGCAGACACAGTACAGTGCGGTAGTTCACGGCTGTGGCTACCTCTGTGTCGGCAGTCGGCACTCGGCAGGCAGTCCGTCCATCCATAATTGTATAATTATATACCACCTAACCGTGGTATTTTTTTTTCTTTCTTTATACCGTCGTCATAGTCATACTAGTTGTTACGAGTATACTACTATCTCTTTATCAACCAGTGTACAGTGCGGTAGTTCACGGCTGTGGCTACCTCTGTGTCGGCAGTCGGCAGGCAGTCCGTCCATCCATAATTGTATTATTATAATATATACCACCTAACCGTGGTTTTTTTTTCATTCTTTATACCGTCATAGTGTCATACTAGTTGTTACGAGTATACTACTATCTCTTTATCAACCAGTGTACAGTGCGGTAGTTCACGGCTGTGGCTACCTCTGTGTCGGCAGTCGGCAGGCAGTCCGTCCATCCATAATTGTATTATAATATATACCACCTAACCGTGGTTTTTTTTTCATTCTTTATACCGTCATAGTGTCATACTAGTTGTTACGAGTATACTACTATCTCTTTATCAACCAGTGTACAGTGCGGTAGTTCACGGCTGTGGCTACCTCTGTGTCGGCAGTCGGCAGGCAGTCCGTCCATCCATAATTGTATTATAATATATACCACCTAACCGTGGTTTTTTTTTCATTCTTTATACCGTCATAGTCAGTCATACTAGTTGTTACGAGTATACTACTATCTCTTTATCAACCAGTGTACAGTGCGGTAGTTCACGGCTGTGGCTACCTCTGTGTCGGAACTCGGCAGGCAGTCCGTCCATCCATAATTGTATTACAATATATACCACCTAACCGTGGTTTTTTTTTCATTCTTTATACCGTCATAGTCAGTCATACTAGTTGTTACGAGTATACTACTATCTCTTTATCAACCAGTGTACAGTGCGGTAGTTCACGGCTGTGGCTACCTCTGTGTCGGCACTCGGCAGGCAGTCCGTCCATCCATAATTGTATTACAATATATACCACCTAACCGTGGTTTTTTTATACCACCTAACCGTGGCAGTCCGTCCATAATTGTATACTAGTATCCAATCCATCCATCTCCATTGTTTACCTGAGGTGCCTTTTAGTTCTGCCTATAAAATATGGAGAACAAAAAAGTTGAGGTTCCAAAATTAGGGAAAGATCAAGATCCACTTCCACCTCGTGCTGAAGCTGCTGCCACTAGTCATGGCCGAGACGATGAAATGCCAGCAACGTCGTCTGCCAAGGCCGATGCCCAATGTCATAGTACAGAGCATGTCAAATCCAAAACACCAAATATCAGAAAAAAAAGGACTCCAAAACCTAAAATAAAATTGTCGGAGGAGAAGCGTAAACTTGCCAATATGCCATTTACCACACGGAGTGGCAAGGAACGGCTGAGGCCCTGGCCTATGTTCATGGCTAGTGGTTCAGCTTCACATGAGGATGGAAGCACTCAGCCTCTCGCTAGAAAACTGAAAAGACTCAAGCTGGCAAAAGCACCGCAAAGAACTGTGCGTTCTTTGAAATCCCAAATCCACAAGGAGAGTCCAATTGTGTCGGTTGCGATGCCTGACCTTCCCAACACTGGACGTGAAGAGCATGCGCCTTCCACTATTTGCATGCCCCCTGCAAGTGCTGGAAGGAGCACCCGCAGTCCAGTTCCTGATAGTCAGATTGAAGATGTCAGTGTTGAAGTACACCAGGATGAGGAGGATATGGGTGTTGCTGGCGCTGGGGAGGAAATTGACCAGAAGGATTCTGATGGTGAGGTGGTTTGTTTAAGTCAGGCACCCGGGGAGACACCTGTTGTCCGTGGGAGGAATATGGCCGTTGACATGCCAGGTGAAAATACCAAAAAAATCAGCTCTTCGGTGTGGAGGTATTTCACCAGAAATGCGGACAACAGGTGTCAAGCCGTGTGTTCCCTTTGTCAAGCTGTAATAAGTAGGGGTAAGGACGTTAACCACCTCGGAACATCCTCCCTTATACGTCACCTGCAGCGCATTCATAATAAGTCAGTGACAAGTTCAAAAACTTTGGGTGACAGCGGAAGCAGTCCACTGACCAGTAAATCCCTTCCTCTTGTAACCAAGCTCACGCAAACCACCCCACCAACTCCCTCAGTGTCAATTTCCTCCTTCCCCAGGAATGCCAATAGTCCTGCAGGCCATGTCACTGGCAAGTCTGACGAGTCCTCTCCTGCCTGGGATTCCTCCGATGCATCCTTGCGTGTAACGCCTACTGCTGCTGGCGCTGCTGTTGTTGCCGCTGGGAGTCGATGGTCATCCCAGAGGGGAAGTCGTAAGCCCACTTGTACTACTTCCAGTAAGCAATTGACTGTTCAACAGTCCTTTGCGAGGAAGATGAAATATCACAGCAGTCATCCTACTGCAAAGCGGATAACTGAGTCCTTGACAACTATGTTGGTGTTAGACGTGCGTCCGGTATCCGCCGTTAGTTCACAGGGAACTAGACAATTTATTGAGGCAGTGTGCCCCCGTTACCAAATACCATCTAGGTTCCACTTCTCTAGGCAGGCGATACCGAGAATGTACACGGACGTCAGAAAAAGACTCACCAGTGTCCTAAAAAATGCAGTTGTACCCAATGTCCACTTAACCACGGACATGTGGACAAGTGGAGCAGGGCAGGGTCAGGACTATATGACTGTGACAGCCCACTGGGTAGATGTATGGACTCCCGCCGCAAGAACAGCAGCGGCGGCACCAGTAGCAGCATCTCGCAAACGCCAACTCTTTCCTAGGCAGGCTACGCTTTGTATCACCGCTTTCCAGAATACGCACACAGCTGAAAACCTCTTACGGCAACTGAGGAAGATCATCGCGGAATGGCTTACCCCAATTGGACTCTCCTGTGGATTTGTGGCATCGGACAACGCCAGCAATATTGTGTGTGCATTAAATATGGGCAAATTCCAGCACGTCCCATGTTTTGCACATACCTTGAATTTGGTGGTGCAGAATTTTTTAAAAAACGACAGGGGCGTGCAAGAGATGCTGTCGGTGGCCAGAAAAATTGCGGGACACTTTCGGCGTACAGGCACCACGTACAGAAGACTGGAGCACCACCAAAAACTACTGAACCTGCCCTGCCATCATCTGAAGCAAGAAGTGGTAACGAGGTGGAATTCAACCCTCTATATGCTTCAGAGGTTGGAGGAGCAGCAAAAGGCCATTCAAGCCTATACAATTGAGCACGATATAGGAGATGGAATGCACCTGTCTCAAGTGCAGTGGAGAATGATTTCAACGTTGTGCAAGGTTCTGATGCCCTTTGAACTTGCCACACGTGAAGTCAGTTCAGACACTGCCAGCCTGAGTCAGGTCATTCCCCTCATCAGGCTTTTGCAGAAGAAGCTGGAGGCATTGAAGAAGGAGCTAACACGGAGCGATTCCGCTAGGCATGTGGGACTTGTGGATGCAGCCCTTAATTCGCTTAACAAGGATTCACGGGTGGTCAATCTGTTAAAATCAGAGCACTACATTTTGGCCACCGTGCTCGATCCTAGATTTAAAGCCTACCTTGGATCTCTCTTTCCGGCAGACACAGGTCTGCTGGGGTTGAAAGACCTGCTGGTGACAAAATTGTCAAGTCAAGCGGAACGCGACCTGTCAACATCTCCTCCTTCACATTCTCCCGCAACTGGGGGTGCGAGGAAAAGGCTCAGAATTCCGAGCCCACCCGCTGGCGGTGATGCAGGGCAGTCTGGAGCGACTGCTGATGCTGACATCTGGTCCGGACTGAAGGACCTGCCAACGATTACGGACATGTCGTCTACTGTCACTGCATATGATTCTCTCAACATTGATAGAATGGTGGAGGATTATATGAGTGACCGCATCCAAGTAGGCACGTCACACAGTCCGTACTTATACTGGCAGGAAAAAGAGGCAATTTGGAGGCCCTTGCACAAACTGGCTTTATTCTACCTAAGTTGCCCTCCCACAAGTGTGTACTCCGAAAGAGTGTTTAGTGCCGCCGCTCACCTTGTCAGCAATCGGCGTACGAGGTTACATCCAGAAAATGTGGAGAAGATGATGTTCATTAAAATGAATTATAATCAATTCCTCCGCGGAGACATTGACCAGCAGCAATTGCCTCCACAAAGTACACAGGGAGCTGAGATGGTGGATTCCAGTGGGGACGAATTGATAATCTGTGAGGAGGGGGATGTACACGGTGATATATCGGAGAATGAAGATGAGGTGGACATCTTGCCTCTGTAGAGCCAGTTTGTGCAAGGAGAGATTAATTGCTTCTTTTTTGGGGGGGGTCCAAACCAACCCGTCATATCAGTCACAGTCGTGTGGCAGACCCTGTCACTGAAATGATGGGTTGGTTAAAGTGTGCATGTCCTGTTTTGTTTATACAACATAAGGGTGGGTGGGAGGGCCCAAGGATAATTCCATCTTGCACCTCTTTTTTCTTTTCTTTTTCTTTGCATCATGTGCTGATTGGGGAGGGTTTTTTGGAAGGGACATCCTGCGTGACACTGCAGTGCCACTCCTAGATGGGCCCGGTGTTTGTGTCGGCCACTAGGGTCGCTAATCTTACTCACACAGCTACCTCATTGCGCCTCTTTTTTTCTTTGCGTCATGTGCTGTTTGGGGAGGGTTTTTTGGAAGGGACATCCTGCGTGACACTGCAGTGCCACTCCTAGATGGGCCCGGTGTTTGTGTCGGCCACTAGGGTCGCTAATCTTACTCACACAGTCAGCTACCTCATTGCGCCTCTTTTTTTCTTTGCGTCATGTGCTGTTTGGGGAGGGTTTTTTGGAAGGGCCATCCTGCGTGACACTGCAGTGCCACTCCTAGATGGGCCCGGTGTTTGTGTCGGCCACTAGGGTCGCTAATCTTACTCACACAGCTACCTCATTGCGCCTCTTTTTTTCTTTGCATCATGTGCTGTTTGGGGAGGGTTTTTTGGAAGGGCCATCCTGCGTGACACTGCAGTGCCACTCCTAGATGGGCCCGGTGTTTGTGTCGGCCACTAGGGTCGCTAATCTTACTCACACAGCTACCTCATTGCGCCTCTTTTTTTCTTTGCGTCATGTGCTGTTTGGGGAGGGTTTTTTGGAAGGGACATCCTGCGTGACACTGCAGTGCCACTCCTAGATGGGCCCGGTGTTTGTGTCGGCCACTAGGGTCGCTTATCTTACTCACACAGCGACCTCGGTGCAAATTTTAGGACTAAAAATAATATTGTGAGGTGTGAGGTATTCAGAATAGACTGAAAATGAGTGTAAATTATGGTTTTTGAGGTTAATAATACTTTGGGATCAAAATGACCCCCAAATTCTATGATTTAAGCTGTTTTTTAGTGTTTTTGGAAAAAAACACCCGAATCCAAAACACACCCGAATCCGACAAAAATAATTCGGTGAGGTTTTGCCAAAACGCGTTCGAACCCAAAACACGGCCGCGGAACCGAACCCAAAACCAAAACACAAAACCCGAAAAATTTCAGGCGCTCATCTCTAGTATCAAGTGTAAAGCACCGAATGCCCTTTTTATGCACAATTTCTGGCACTGTCCAAAGACTAAAAGGTTCTGGAATAAGATACTGTGGTATGTAAGATCTACTTTCCAGATTGTGCTCCCTCTGGACCCAGCAGCACTCCTTGGCCTTAACACTACAGCCTGGTGTTTACCCCCCTCTCAAGCTCGTTATGTCCCGTTTCTGTATGTTTTGCTGACTTTGGGAAAGAAATTGATTTTAAACCATTGGATATATAGAACTTCCCCCTCTCTTGCTCACCTCATGTCCCTTCTTACTACTACGTTATATTTTGAGCGTCAATCTACTCTCCCAGACCTTGACCGTAATGCTCTGCGTTTCTACAAGAAGTGGGGACCGTATATTGACTCTCTGCCATCTCCCCAACAACTCCACGTTCTAAAAATATTTGACTCACTTAGTTGGGATTCTTATCGCAAATTATGTATTCCTATTGGTGATAATCCCCTTCTGGCCCCTAGGTGACACTCGTTCCCTTCCCATTGGCACGGAGCGGGATGGTCCCTTCGCTACTTATGTGTGTGCCGTGCTTCACAGGCTTTAGCATCTACAACCCCCCCCCTCCTCCCCCCTATTAATTCATATCCATGTCTCTGTTGTTCTGTTCATTTTCTTTCTTTCTCTGTTGCTGTATTATTAATTTCGTTAGTATGTATTAATGTATTAGTGTGCAGATTTTATACTGTATAGTGCACTTTGGGTCTGGACTTTTGACAATATGTACTACTGATGGTGTGAAGCTGCATTGACACGGTTTCCCACGCTGTTTAAATTTACCCACGGCGTCAGTGGTGGCTCTCAATGCTTAGTCTTACCCTCTGTTGCCTATCTGTACCAGGCATATATTTCATCTGCACTTTGTATTGTACTGCACTGCATTGTTTTTCTATGTCTTTTGTGGAAAAAACCCAATAAATATATTTTTAAAAAAAACATGCGCTAATAGTCACAGCTCCAGCATTCACACACTCCTGCAATCACATACCGCTGGCCGAGGCTCACATGACCCGAAATCCCGCAGCCCTGAGCAAGACACAGCTCCGTTTGGGAACTGCATCTCCTCTTAGCATGACAATTACTAGCATGACAACATAGACTCTGTTCCTACTTTGATGGTCCAGGCTTCACCAAACACCCTTCATTCTCATCCCCTCTTCCAGATATGGACATTCATGTGCAGAGAACTGCCATAAATAGCACCTGGCTGCTTTCTGCAGCTAACACACAGACAGAACAGTGTCTGACTGACAACCTGTCACACCTCACTGCCCCTCCTGCACAGTTCACAGCTCACAGCTCCACCTGACTCTGCATCCCCCCCATCCCCACATAGGTCAAAGATTCAGCTGACACCCCTGCCCGCACAGTAGATACTAGATTCAAGTGAGCTAAAGGACTTTTGATGTCAGGGGGAGGAGCCATTACACAAGGGGGAGGAGCTAGGCCAGCAGGATAGTTCTTCTACCATCCATGCCACCAACTACTACCTTTAGTAACCCGGTGGCGAGCGGAATGGGGGGGGGGGGTGCCGAGTCAGCCAGAGCAGTGCAGGCAAGGTTGGTTCTAAATCCAAGTTGGGGAAGGGACCTCTGATGTCACCATGGGGAGGAGCCATGTCACTAGAGGGAGGAGCCACGGATTAACAGAGTACCCGAAAAGTACGCTCGCCACGCTTCGGGCTCGGTGGCTCGCTTTGCTCGCCACCGGGTTACTGCAGTTAGTAGTTGGTGGTGTGGATAATAGACAAACTATCCCACTGGACTAGCCCTTCCCATTGTGTCGTGGCTCCTCCCACTGACGTCAAAGGTCCTTTAGCCCATTTAAATCTAGCATCTACCGTGACCGTGACCGGTTGGTTCTAAATCCAAGTTGGGGATGTGACCTCTGATGTCACCAGGGGGAGGAGCCACGTCACCAGGGGGAGGAGCCATGGAACGAACAGAGTACCTGAAAAGTACCCTCGAGGGCTCGCTTCGCTCACCACGCTTTGGGCTCAGTGGCTCGCTCCTCTCGCCACCGGGTAACTAAAGGTAGTAGGTGGTGTGGATAGTAGAACAACTATCCTGCTGGCCTAGCTCCTCCCCTTTGTGTCATGGCTCCTACCACTGATGTCAAAAGTCCTTTAGCCCACTTGAATCTAGCGTCTACCCACAGGTCACGGGTCCGGCTTGCATCCGCACATCCCCCCCACCTTCCCTCACGCAGGTCACAGATCACTCCGGCTGACAACCATACCCCCAGTGCAGGTGATTGCTCCAGCTGCAGCGCAGTAGTCTCATGCGAGTATATATTTGCATGGCTCAGCCTGCATACATAATGGACGAGCTGGCCATTACACACATCCAAACACACAACACGATGCACCAATATATCTACAGATAAATTGGTCATCGGCTGTGTTGCAGGCCCGACGCTATATGGCGTTCACAGACATATCGCTGGTACACACTGGCTGACTGGCCTGCAATTTATCATCCATTCAATGGATCGGCTGATATATCGGCCAGTGTGTACCCAGCATAAGTCAAAAAGAAAAAAAGAAAAAGAAAAAATAGGTAAAAATAATAAAAATTCAAATATACTGCTAATATTTCCTTCAATATTTCTTGTTCAGCTTTCACACAGGGGGCAATGGAGGCTTATGCCAGTGAGGTATAGATGGGTGGATAAGTGGAGCTGGCACTTTATATTTATAAGTGTGACTGGCTCCTCCCCTTTTATGCCCCCTCCCCCTCCAGACCAGTTAGAGAAACTGAGCCCGAGGAGTGATGTAGAGAAAAGAACTTTAGAGAAAGAGGTTAAACATATGAAATAGAATATGAAGATTGCATTACAATCTGCACAACTGATGCACTCACAACCAAACATACAATGGCAGGAAAACATATTGCAGTGGAATCGGAGAAATGGATTTACTGGTAAGTACGAAAATCCTGTTTTCTCCTTCATCCACTAGGGGACACTGGAGGCTTATTACAGTCCCAGAGCACAATTCAAGGGCAGGAGAGCCATTATACAACTGCAACACAGAGCGGTCAAATTGAGAATCAGGGGCCACAAAGGTATCAAATCGGTAAAATCTGAGAAAAGTTTTTTGTCCAGCCCAGGTAGCAGCACAACACAGTTGCATGGCTGAAATCCCTCATGTAGCCATCAATGAAGGTCCTACCGAATGTATGGAGTGTGCAGAAATGGACGCTGGTGGAGTTCAAGAAAAAGTCAGATAGGCTTGTCAAATAGTGAGCCACCCCAGCTTAGCTGGATCGTCCTGCTCACATAGATGTACAAGGCTCTTACCACATCCAAAGAGTGAGAGGATGGAGAGTCCTCTGAATAAACAGGGACCACAATAGGCTGGTCAATGTGGAAATGAAGAAGCTACTTTGGTCAGAAAATCCTGCTTTGTGCAGAGTTTCAATCTATCCTCATGGAAGACTAGATATGGAGAGCGATGCGACAAGGCTCCAAATTCTGAAACCTTTCTAGCCGAAGCCAAAGCTCTAAGGACTACAATATTCCAGGAGAGAAACTTTGAGTAGGCCATTTCCAAAGGCTCGAAACAGAATGACTGGAGGAAAGAGAGTACCAGGTTTAGGTCCCAAGCTGCAGTGGTAGGAATGAAGGGAGGCTGAAGTCTAACTATGCCTGGAGGGAACTGATGATTTTCCCTGGATACTATGAGGTCTATTTAAGGCTTGCCCCAATGACAGGTCAGCTGCGTGAAGACCTGTGGATATAAGACCATTCTTCTGGATGAAGATCCTGAAGATTTAGGTAATCCACTTCCCAATTGTCTACTATGGGGATGAAGATTGCTGAAATCACTGTGGAATACAGCCCAGAGGAGAATGTGACTTTCTTCCCACATGGCTCCATTGCTTAGAGGTCCGCCCTGTCTGTTTATGTATACCACTACCGTGGCATTGTCTGACTTGACTCGAATTGCCTCACCTCTGAGTAGAGGAAAAGACAGATAAAGGGCATTGTATACCATCCAGAGCTCCAGAATTTTGATTGGCTAGGATGATTCATGAGGAGACCACCCCCCATGGAAGTGACTATCCATTGTAACAGCACCCAAACCTCGGAGACTGGCATCCATCATGGGAAGAATCTAGTTCCACATACCAAAGCGATGCCCTACCAGGAGATGAGAGGTCTGCAACCACCAGAGGAGCAACATCCGCATTCTGGGTGTTAAGCAAACTAGGCGATGTAGCTGTAAGTGTGACCCCATCCACTGGGAGAAGAGATTCAGTTGAAAGGGCCATGAATGAAAACAAATGTACTGGAAAGCTTTGAATGTAGCCACCATCTTGCCCAGCAGGCAGATGCAAAGGTGTACAGAGACTTGCTGATGTTGGAGAACTAGCCAGAACAGCCCCTGTATCACCAGAATATTTCACCTTCTGAATCACCGAATCGAAGATCATCTCTAGGAGCAGTAACCTCTTAGTTGGTTCCAGGTGTTATTTTGGGAAATTGATGATCCATTCATGCTCTATCAGGACCTGATGGGTTAAGGAAATGTCCTGTGATAGCCTTTTCCTCAGCTGAGCCTTTATGAGGAGATCATACAGGTAAGGCAAAACCATTGCATGGAGAAGCATCATCATCACCACCATCACTCGTGAGCACTCGTGGTGTGGATGATAGGCTGTATGGGAGGGCTTGGAACTGGTTGTGACAGTCTTTTATTTCAAATCTGAGGTAGGCCTGATACAGATCCCAGATTGGAATTTGTAGATAGACATCCTTGATATATAGGGGTATATGCAGTTCACGGCGAATCGCGGCAAATTATCGCCATTTTTTAATTCGACACAATTCGACAGGTGAATTCCGGCAGGTGGCTGCCGGAATTCACCATATTCAATGAAAAACGGATTCGACAGTCCCGCGGGCGAAAAACGGCCGATTTGCCGGATTTTGCCGCAAATTAAAAAACCGGGAAAAAACGGGAAAAACCCGGAAAAAAATGGCGTGGGGTCCCCCCTCCAAAGCATAACCAGCCTCGGGCTCTTCGAGCTGGTCCTGGTTCTAAAAATGCGGGGTAAAAATTGACAGGGGATCCCCCGTATTTTTAAAACCAGCACCGGGCTCTGCACCTGATGCTGGTGCAAAAAATACGGGGGACAAAAAGAGTAGGGGTCCCCCGTATTTTATACACCAGCATCGGGCTCCACTAGCTGGACAGATAATGCCACAGCCGGGGGTCACTTTTATACAGCGCCCTGCGGCCGTGGCATTAAATATCCAACTAGTCACCCCTGGCCGGGGTACCCTGAGGGAGTGGGGACCCCTTCAATCAAGGGGTCCCCCCCCCCAGCCACCCAAGGGCCAGGGGTGAAGCCCGAGGCTGTCCGCCCCATCCAAAGGCTGCGGATGGGAGGCTGATAGCCTTGAGTAAAATGACAAGAATATTGTTTTTTCCAGCAGTACTACAAGTCCCAGCAAGCCTCCCCCGCAAGCTGGTACTTGGCGAACCACAAGTACCAGCATGCGGGAGAAAACCGGGCCCGCTGGTACCTGTAGTTCTACTGGAAAAAAAATACCCAAATAAAAACAGGACACACACACCGTGACAAGTAAAACTTTATTACACACTGCCGACACACACATACTTACCTATGTTGACACGCCGACTGCCACGGTCTCCGACGATCCGAGGGTACCTGTGAAAACAATTATACTCACCTTCCAGAGTCCAGAGGTACATCCACATCCAGAGATAATCCACGAACTTGTTAAAAAAAGAAAACGAACACCCGTTCCATGCCGGACTGAAAGGGGTCCCATGCTTTCACATGAGAACCCTTTCCACGAATGCCGGGACATCACGTGACTCCTGTCACTGAAGTCCCTTCAGCCAATCAGGAACCGCTACTTCCGTGGCGCTCACCTGATTGGCTGTGCGCTGTCTGAGCTGTCAGACAGCGCATCGCAAAGCCGCTCCATTAGTTTCAATGGTGGGAACTTTGCTGTCAGCGGTGGGGTTACCCACGGTCAGCCGCTGACCGGCGGGTGACCTCACCGCTAGCCGCTAAGTTCCCACCATTGAATATAATGGACGGAGCTGTGCGATGCGCTGTCACAGCACAGACAGCGCACAGCCAATCAGGTGAGCGCCACGGAAGTAGCGCTTCCTGATTGGCTGAAGGGACTTCAGTGACAGGAGTCACGTGGTGTCCCGGCATTCGGGGTAAGGGGTCTCATGTGTCAGCATGGGACCCCTTTCAGTCCGGTATGGAACGTGTGTCCGGTTTCTTTTTTTGCCAAGTACGTGGATGTATCTCTGGACGTGGATGTACCTCTGGACGCTGGAAGGTGAGTATAATTGTTTTCACAGGTACCCTCGGATCGTCGGAGACCGTGGCAGTCGGCGTGTCAACATAGGTAAGTATGTGTGTGTCGGCAGTGTGTAATAAAGTTTTACTGTCACGGTGTCTGTGTCCTGTTTTTATTTGGGTATTTTTTTTCCAGTAGAACTACAGGTACCAGCGGGCCCGTTTTTCTCCCGCATGCTGGTACTTGTGGTTCTCCAAGTACCAGCTTGCGGGGGAGGCTTGCTGGGACTTGTAGTTCTTCTGGAAAAAACAATATTCTTGTCATTTTACTCTAGGCTATCAGCCTCCCATCCGCATCCATTGGATGGGGGGACAGCCTCGGGCTTCATCCCTGGCCCTTGGGTGGCTGGGGGGGGGACCCCTTGATTGAAGGGGTCCCCACTCCCCCAGGGTACCCCGGCCAGGGGTGACTAGTTGGATATTTAATGCCACGGCCGCAGGGCACTGCATAAAAGTGACCCCCGGCTGTGGCATTATCTGTCCAGCTAGTGGAGCCCGATGCTGGTGTATAAAATACGGGGGACCCCTACTCTTTTTGTCCCCCGTATTTTTTGCACCAGCATCAGGCGCAGAGCCCGGTGCTGGTTTTAAAAATACGGGGGATCCCTGCCCAATTTTTCCCCGCATTTTTAGAACCAGGACCAACTCGAAGAGCCCGAGGCTGGTTATGCTTTGGAGGGGGGACCCCACGCCATTTTTTTGTAAAATTTTCCCGTTCCAGCACTAAAAAAATAAAATAAAATAAAAAATAATATTTTAAAAAATATATAAATAATACTTGTGCCTCCAAAAAAAAAAAAAAAAGTACCTAATCCCTTCTAATATAAATAGATATGCTATTCCCAAAAAAAAAACACCAAAAAAAACATGTTTAACATTTTTTTTATTGTTTTCACCCTCCAAAGTGTGGCGGATTGAAAATGACGAATTTACTGTCTAAAAGCACTGCTGTCGAATTTCCAAACTTGAATTGAATATGCTTTTGTCGAATTGCAGCACTTGTATCATTGCAGAAAAGTCGAATTTGCAAAAAGTCGAATTTCAAAAAGTCAAATTTTGAAAGTCCGTTTTTTTGACGGAAAGCACTTAATTGCATTGACGATTTTTTTTTTTTTTTGGCGAAAATGACCCGAAATTCGACAATTTCGGGAATTCGACCGCAATTGCATATACCCCATAGTGATACAAGGAAGTCCTGTGCTTTTAGCCCCGCAATTACTGAATGGACGGATTCCATCTTGAATTTGAAGACCTTTAGAAATGGATGTAGGTATTTAAAAATCAGAATTGGTCTGATGGAACTATCCGGCTTTGATACAATGAACAGGTTTGAGTAAAACTCATGTTTCTGCCGGTGAGGAGGGACTGGTAACAGCACCTCTGAAGTCAAGAGTTTTTTAATTGCCTTCTGTAATACTACTCACTTTTATTTTTGAAACTGGTAAACCTGAGGTGAAGAAATGATGAGGGGACTGGAAAAGAAAATCTATTTTGTAACCCTGGGTGACTAAGCTTCACTCCCAGGCAACTCAACAGGTTTTCTCCCAAATGTTTCTGAACTTCAACAGGAGGTCTCCAACCGTAGGATGCCATGGTGGGAGGGTAGCCTGTCATGCAGTAGGTTTACTGATAAACTTAGGCTCCTGATGTCCTAGAGCTGCTGTGGATCTACCTCTGCCTCTGGTACCCCTAGAGGTGGAAGAGGAACCTCTAGCTCTACCTCTAAACTTGGAGGGTACATGAAAGGAATGAAAAGAAAGCCTAGAGTATGACTTTCCGGGAGCCAGAGATGATGAAGGCAGATAAGTGGATTTCACACCTGTAGCTTGAGAGATCCACTTATCCAGTTCAGGGTTGAATAAGATATAGCATGAAAAAGGAAGAGCCTCTACCACTCTCTTGGATTCTGCATCTACTAGCCACTGACAAAGCCGTAAGGCTCTATGGGCTAAGATCACCAAGCAGGATTATAGGAACCAAGCATGCCAACATCTCTGGAAGCATCTCCTAAATACACAGAACATTTGCGTATATGTACTGCTAAAGTGACAAGCTTTGCTCATGGGAGACCATCTTGTAACCCTGTTTATAGCTGTTCAACCCAGGCCTCTATGGCTTTGTTAACCTAGGAGCCAACAAGAGCAGGGCTAAGAACTATCCCTGTTGCTGTGTGGATAGACTTTAAGGTGGTTTCCCATTTACAATCTGATGGTTCCTTCAGGGAGGTAGCACCCAGAACCGGTAGTATTGTTTCTTAGATAGACGGTACATGGAAGGATCCACTGCTGAAGGGACAAAGAGAAGCTTTGAAACTGAACTTTTTTTATCATGATGTTTCCAAGCTAAAGTTAATGGTCATCTAATTCCTGTAAAACTGGGAATGTGACCGAAGACATTTCTTTTTTACTTTACTTTGCTCCCCCAACACGACTAGACCCCACAAAAAGACTCACAAACTCTGGCATGGCTGGATGTAGGGAGCTTCAGTGCAGTGCAGTCAGCAGCAGCCTGGAACAGCAATGTGCTCTTGCAAAATGGCTGAAAACATGTGCAGGAACTATTCTGAGTCAGACAAGAAGTGCTGGGGAGCCTGGGAGTTGAAGTCCCCATGGTGATAATCTTCAACCCCTCTGCTATTCAGTGGATGGCGCCCTGTTTTAAGAATATGCTAGCGCTGCTGTAATTAGTTTGTGCTGCAGTTTTCCTGTTGTGAGGGGTCTCTGATATCCCCCTAGACTGTGTTGCGCACTGTGGCTGCTAAGCTGACCCTAATCACTGTCTTATTCTTCTCCCAGACTCCCTGCTAGTCAGGAAGCTGGGTAATACTCTCAGTCTGCGGTTTTGGCCAGTGGCGGTAGGGTGGTGACCTAAAGCGCAAGCTGCAAGCAGCTGCATTCTGAAAACCCCAGAGACCAGTGTCTCTACAACCAGGGACACAGGCATCAGGCTCAAGAGGCAACAAGTGGTCCTCCTGGTAGGTCAAGTGTCGCAGGCAGACAGGAGCAGTGCTGTCTTCTGGTCCTCAAAGCTTGTCTTGCAGCTAAAATGTCTTTAAATGAAAAAAGTGCTGGAGAAAGCCCAGAAAGTTACTGACTCCCTTGGGCACATTTCAAAAATTGGTCTGGAGGTAGGAGGGGGCTGAGGGGGTATAGAGGGGGAGGAGCCAATCAAACGTATACATTTAATGTGCCGCCTCCACTTATCCACACGTCTATACCCCACTGTCATAAGCCTCCGTGTCCCGTAGTAGATGAAGGAGAAATTTGGCTTTGTTTTAATAAGATGACTTCACTGGTTACATGTTTTTGTACATTAATGGACTTGCAAAATTTTAAGTTTAGAAAAAGAGAATCTTGGAAAGGTTTTAGCATATTTTTTTATACATATTTTCTCTTATACTGCACATATTTTTTTAAGAAAATCCTATCACTCCCAAAATATTCACAATAAAAAATTTACTTAGTTTAATAAACTTGAAGAATACTGTACCATGATTTCTAACAAATTGAAACTTGTTTTTCTCAGCCAGTGTTAAAGGACAGTTTAGCAATTAAGCTTTAAAAGCTACTGAACATTATAACAAAATATAACATTAGTAACAAAGTAATAGACAAAATATACAGTGCAATGATTCTGTATAAAGTCTTTCTTTGTGTGGAATAATTTATTGGGCTTTAATTTAAATAATTTCTAAGACAGTTTCTTACTCCTCAGATCTTTTTGTTCTCATCTCAATAACACAGTTGCAGGCAAGTCTATATTATGCAATTGTTCTTTAATCTTCAAGAAATAATATATCTATAGAATTTCTCAAAATGTTCACTTTAGCACTACCACTGCCTGAACAATTACGTTTGATGAAATATGCAGCTACAAAATCATTGTATGCTATAGCAAATTAATCTTAGAGGCATTTTGTGCTTATGGCACCAAACAGTGACATTTTCTCCTGTAAAAAATGTAATTATTACCATTTCTATCTTCATAACCTATGGCATAATGAAAATATTAATTGAGGTCAAGGTGTGCCAGCAGACATAGTGTGCTGCAGACACTCACAGTAAGCAATTGTTACTGTAAGTTACAGTTAGGCAATTATTATTTTTAGTAAGTAAAATATTTAACAGCAAACTTTAAAGATTGACCCACACAAAAATTAGTTGCTCCATATAGAAAAAAAGATTGAGGATGCATGTATTATTTTTCCACATTCAACATTCATATACTGTACATGGTCATGGCAGGTGAAAGCATTGTGGGTACCCTAGGTAGCACCCAGAGGTGGCAGCCATCACTGCTTCTCTCCTTAGCCTATAGGAGGAAGTAGGGGGCCATATCTACTGCTCCTTTCAATTTGAGGATTGGCACTAGACCATTAGTGGGCAATAAGCGGCCCTCCAGCTGCTCCTGAACTACAGATTCCAGCATGCCCTGCTACAATGTTAGCCTGTCCTAATACACTGGCGTATTTATAATAGGTGCAGTATGTGCAGTGCACATGGGCCCCTGGAGGTCCAAGGGGGTCCAAGGGGGCCCACACTGCACATCTTGCATCCATTAATTGAAATACCTAACCTCCGGAGACCCGCGGCCCAGCAGCGCTGCCAAAATTACTGGCCAAATGGCGTGGTGCCATTTTCCCAGTGATTCGCGCATGCGCAGTAGAAAAATCACTGGAAAAATGGCCACTGCGCCATTTTCACCAGAGATCTGCGCATGCACTGTAGACTCTGGGACAGCGCTAGGGTTCGCACTAGGCACTCGCGCCATTTTTCCCTAGGGACCCTAGTGCCCAGAGTCTACACAGCGCTGCCAGCTAGAGAGGAGGGGGCCAGCAGGAGCCTGCACACGGGCCTCCTCCTCTCTAGAAACACCCGTCCTAATATTAAAACTGTGGTAGGGTATGCTGGTATGTGTTGCCCCACAGCAGCTGGAGGGCTGCTTATTGTCCAGACAGTAACATTACAGCACAGCAGCATTATTTCTGCCCATCACCAACATTGAGGGGAAGCGGGTTGGAAGCTGCTTCTTCTCCATGCGTTATCAGGAGAAGAAAGGCATTGCCTAGGAAGGGTGTTGAAGTGGAGTTTGTCACATATTGGGGATCCAGGTCTACTGTAATCACCTGACTCAGCAGTGCTGCCACTGGCGTTTCTATAATGGGTGCAGTGTGTGCTGTGTACACGGCCCCTGAGTCCAGAGGGTGTCCCCACCACACACGCTCATCCATTTTTTAAATACTCACCCCTCCGGAGTCCCATGCCGATGTCTACAGAAGTGTTAAAACTCTGTGAAAATGGCGCAGCTGCCATTTTCAGAGTTCTGCACGTGCACAGTACAAAAATCACTGTAAAAATGTCCGCCATGCCATTTTCCTGGAGATCTGCACATGCGCAGTAGAGTCTGAGTGCTCTTGTGCTCAGACTCTCAGCACTGCTGGCAGAGAGGAGGAGGCCTGAACGGAGGAGGCTGCACTCGGGCCTCCTCCTCTCTTAAAGTGCCCCTGAGTGCTGACTCACGGCCTCGGTGCTCCTGTGGGCCATCAAAGACATCCCTGCATCCCATGTTTGCCAAACTGCTAGGTGGCTAGCGTCCCTCCAGAGGAGACTCCTTGAAATAATAGCAATCTCCCTGACTCCCTAATTTGTCCAGTAATCTCCCTGATTGCCCCTTATCCCCATTATGCAGCTGTTAAATTATTGCACAAAAAGAGGAATCAGAGATACATACATTCAAATGGGCTCATCAGTGCCATTTCCCTGCATTGGTTAAAAGGCACAATGATCCCTATGGCTACATGCATTTTAAATAAGGTTTCTCGTGGCCACTTACAGTATATGAAACCTCTTGTAAACCACAATACACAGACAAATCCTGAAAAACATCAGTGTATTTTCTTCAATGAGTAGATCTTACTAACTATGGGGCTCATTTACATTTGGATGTCAGTCATGTTTATGACACGCCTCTTAGATGTAGCAGCACACGTTCGCGCTGATACAGTCGTTCGCGCTGATACAGTCGGTGTTCGCGCTAATACAGTCGGAGATTTCATAATCTCCCTGAAATGCTTTTTCAAAAGTAGGCAAGTATGCTACAGAGACAGCTCGCACATCGGCGGAACATAAGCACCGCCATCTTGGCTGCTATCACCTGACTGCTTACCACCTGACTGCTTACCACTTACTGATTATCCCTATGAGGGACAAAGACACCCAATTTAAACCTGTTCTGACAGTGAACTCACTGGGGTATATTTACTAAGGTCCCGATTTTGACCGAGATGCCGTTTTTTCTTCAAAGTGTCATCTCGGTAATTTACTAAGCAAAAATCTCGGCAGTGATGAGGGCATTCGTAATATTTTGGAAGTCCTAGGAAAAGATCACGAATCAATACACCATCGGTCAAATACGCCTGCAATTTGCTAGAAATCGGGAATTTACTAAAAACTGCAAAACACAAACACTGCCGACAATAGCCAAACACTGCCGTGCTAAAATACAAATCGTGAAAAAGTGCTAAAAAAAAACCAGACCTGCTTTTTTATCCCGTGTTTGTATAGGCATGCACGGATCCATGAGATCCGTACATGTTTATCAGTGGGAAGGGGTGGGAAATGTTATAATTTTTTTTTTTTAAATTGCGTGGGGTCCCCCCCCTTAACCAAACCAGCCTCGGGCTCTTTGAGCCGGCCCTGGTTGCAAAAATATGGGGAAAAAATTGACAGGGGTTCCCCCATATTTAAGCAACCAGCACCGGGCTCTGCGCCTGGTCCTGGTTCCAAAAATAAGGGGGACAAAAAGCGTAGGGGTCCCCCGTATTTTTGAAACCAGCACCGGGCTCCACTAGCTGGACAGATAATGCCACAGCCGGGGGTCACTTTTATACAGTGCCTTGCGGCCGTGGCATCAAATATCCAACTAGTCAGCCCTGGCCGGGGTACCCTGGGGGAGTGGGGACCCCTTCAATCAAGGGGTCCCCCCCCCAGCCACCCAAGGGCCAGGGGTGAAGCCCGAGGCTGTCCCCCCCATCCAATGGGCTGCGGATGGGGGGCTGATAGCCTTTGTTCAAAGTAATGAATATTGTTTTTAGTAGCAGTACTACAAGTCCCAGCAAGCCTCCCCCGCAAGCTGGTACTTGGAGAACCACAAGTACCAGCATGCGGCGGAAAACCAGGCCCGCTGGTACCTGTAGTAGTACTACTACTAAAAAAATACCCCAATAAAAACAACACACACACACCTTGAAAGTATAACTTTAATACATACATACACACCACCATATACACATACTTACCTTATGTTCACACGAGGGTCGGTCCTCTTCTCCAGTAGAATCCATGGTGTACCTGTTGAAAAAATCCTACTCACCAAATCCAGTGTAGAGGGCTCCTCGGGTAATCCATTTGTAATCCACGTACTTGTAAAAATAAAAAAACGGGACACCCGACCACGAACTGAAAGGGGACCCATGTTTTCACATGGGACCCCTTTCCCCGAATGCCAGAAACCCCCTCTGACTGATGTCTAAGCGGGTTTCTTCAGCCAATCAGGGAGCGCCACGTTGTGGCACCCTCCTGAACGGCTGTGTGCTCCATTGTAACCAATGGTGGGAACTTTCAGGTCAGCGGTTGACCGAAAGTGACCTCACCGCTGACCTGAAAGTTCCCACCATTGGTTACAATGGAGCGCATAGGCGCTACATTGTAACACTGCCGTGTGCCGCCTGTCATACAGTACAGGAGCACACAGCCGATCAGGAGGGTGCCAAACGTGGCGCTCCCTGAGTGGCTGATGGAACCTTCTTGGACTTAAGTCAGAGGGGGTTCCAGGCATTCGGAAAACATGGGTCCCCTTTCAGTGCGAGGTCGGGTATCCGTTTTTTTATTTTTACAAGTACGTGGATTACAAAAGGATTTACCGAGGAGCCTAAGACACTGGATTATGTGAGTATAATTTTTTCAACAGGTACACCATGGATACTACTGCACAAGAGGACCGACCTGCGTGGGAACATAAGGTAAGTATGTGTATATGGAGGTGTGGATGGATGTATTAAAGTTATACTTTCAAGGTGTGTGTGTGTGTGTTGTCTTTATTGGGGTATTTTTTTAGTAGTAGTACTACAGGTACCAGCGGGCACATTTTTCCGCCGCATGCTGGTACTTGTGGTTCTCCAAGTACCAGCTTGCGGGGGAGGCTTGCTGGGCCTTGTAGTACTGCTACTAAAAACAATATCATTCACTTTGAACAAAGGCTATCAGCCCCCCATCCGCAGCCCATTGGATGGGGGGGACAGCCTCGGGCTTCACCCCTGGCCCTTGGGTGGCTGGGGGGGGACCCCTTGATTGAAGGGGTCCCCACTCCCCCAGGGTACCCCGGCCAGGGGTGACTAGTTGGATATTTGATGCCACGGCCGCAAGGCACTGTATAAAAGTGACCCCCGGCTGTGGCATTATCTGTCCAGCTAGTGGAGCCCGGTGCTGGTTTCAAAAATACGGGGGACCCCTACGCTTTTTGTCCCCCGTATTTTTGGAACCAGGACCAGGCGCAGAGCCCGATGCTGGTTGTTTTAATATGGGGGAACCCCTGTCCATTTTTTCCCCATATTTCTGCAACCAGGATCGGCTCAAAGAGCCCGAGGCTGGTTTGGCTTAGGAGGGGGGACCCCACGCAATTTTTTTTTAACATTTAAACATATTTTTTTGGTGCACAATGAAGCCCAGCACGGATCTCTCAGATCCGGCCGAGATTCATTGTATTAAAGTCGGCAGTGTTTTACAAGTCACTCACGTAAAACACTGCTAAAAAAAACGAATGACATCGACATCGGAAAACCCGAAAATGCAGAATACGGCAGCTTAGTAAATTAGTCGTAATCAATGCAAAAAGTTGCATATTTACACTTTCGATGTCATTCGTGATTGAACTTTGACCTCAAACGGGAAAATACGAATCTTAGTAAATATACCCCACTGTGAGAAGAATTTCTTCTTGGTTCTTGGCTCCTGACTCAGTGTTTGCATCTGTTCCAGTTTGTTCATGATTGTGTGCTATTTCCACTTACTTTAATTCAACTCCAGGATGTGCATTACTCACAGCAAGTGTCAGCATCCACTCCAGGCTGTATGATACTCACTGTAAGTGTCAGCTTTCAATTTAGGCTGTGAGCCCTGGCATATTTATAATGGATGTAGGGTGTGCAGTGCACACAGTCCCTTGGGATCCAGGGGGGCCCACACCGCACACCCTGCATCCATTATTTTTCATATTTACCCTCCGGAGTCCCGAGGCACTACAGCAGCGCTGCCGAAATCACAGGGAAAATGGTGCTGTGCCATTTCCCGGAGATCTGTGCATGCGCTGTACACTATGGGACAGCCCTAGTGCCCAGAGGTAAGCGCTGCCACTGGCTACAGAGAAGAGGGCCCAGACGGACCCTGCACATGGGCCTCCACCTCTCTAGAAACACCCCTGGCTGTGAGCTACTCACAGCAAGTGTCGACATCTCTAGGCTGTGCATTACTCGCGGGAAGTGTCAGCATTCACTCCAGGCTGTGCGTTACTTGCAGTAAGTGTCAGCATCCACTTCAGTCTTTGCACTACTCACAGCAAGTGCCAGCATCACTTAGGTTGTGTGCTACTCACAAAAGATGCCATGATTCATTTCAGGTTGTGCATTTAATGCAACAAGTACTATATTTATGCCTTTATTTATCAATGAGTGATAAATTTCATGTGAGTGATAAATTGCACCAGCCAATCCGCTCCTAACTGTAATTTTTCAAACACAGCCTGTGGCATTGAAGTAAGGAGCTGATTGGCTGGTGTAATTTATCACTCGCGGTGAAATTTATCACTCATTGATAAATAAGGGCATAAATTCTAGGCTGTGTGCTACATGCATCAACTGCCAGCATCAATTCGAAGCAGTGTGCTCCACACAGTGGTGGTCATTCCGAGTTGTTCGCTAGCTGTTTTCGGTCGCTGCGCAGCAGTCAAAAAAGCGGTACTTCTGCGCATGCGTATGCGGTGCAATGCACACGCGCGACGTACTTTTACAACGGCTGATGCCGTTTTACCCAAGGTCTATCGAAGCATTTCAGTTGCACTGCTGGCCGCAGAGTGATTGACAGGAAGAGGGCATTTCTGGGTGTCTACTGACCATTTTCAGGGAGTGTTCGGAAAAACGCAGGCGTGGCTGGGAGAACGCAGGGCGTGTTCGTGACGTCAAAATAGGAACTGAACAGTCTGAAGTCATCGCAAGCGCTGAGTAGGTCTGAAGCTACTCTAAAACTGCACAAAATTATTTTGTAGCCGCTCTGCGATCCTTTCGTTCACACTTCTGCTAAGCTAAAACACACTCCCAGAGGGATCTACTCGGAATGAGGGCCAGCAAGTACTACAGAAGTTCCAGACTGCGCATTGTGCTCAACACTCATAATCTGTCTCCTGGTGTTCCAGTGATTGTTGCATTTATCAACCTGATTAATATGAGGGGTGTGCAATAAGTTTCTGGATGTGCAGTGCATAGGTAGAGTAGACTGCATTCTGACTGGTTGTAATCTGTAATCTCCGACTAAAGTTCTTGTGAAATGTCAAGTCACAGAACCGTATACCTTTAGCATGAGCACTGCACACCAAAGTATTCAGCATGATCACTTTCTTCATAAACTCGTTATGCCATTCAACAGAGGCCATTGGAGAGCCATGATCTGCTATGACTACTAGAGTGGCCTTCAGAAGGATATTAATACAATAGTGACTTTAGAAAGAAGGACAACTAAAATGGTGCATGGCCTACATCACAAAACATATCCAGAAAGTGTTAGGGTCTCCTGCTCTGTGCTGCCACGTCATCATGGCAACCGGGAGACAAGTGCTAGCGGAGTAACCTGAGCGTAGCTGATACTCCGGTTCGGGTCTTTTGCTGTGCAGTGGTTACAGGCTCTGTGCACGGCAGGGGATCCGGTGCTGGTTTTTGTGCTCACAGTCTGTGAGGTCTGAGTGGGGCGTGGACAGCACCTGCTATATAAACCCTCTTCTCAGGTTAGGCAGATGCTGCTGAATCTTTGTTGGTTAGTCAGTTCCTGAAAGCTAGCTAGTACTGTGTAAACTTTGTATTTGTTTGTTGCTTACTGCAAATAGGCCTTGGGATTTGGTATTACACTCTGCCAATCCAGACCTAGCAGTAAGACTGGAGTCAGTCGTTTAACCTGCTGGGGTTCTTTTGCTACTCTGTGAACCTAGCAAGTTTGCGGCTGTATTCTCAGACTTGCCTGCCAAAATCCTTTCTCACTGTGCAAGGTGTTCAGGTGTCAGTTTAGTGGCAGTAAGCTGAACCAGTGCACTGCAAGTGAGGACTAGGATTGTGGAGACTCTCCTTGTGTCTATTATTCCATCTCTGACCAAGGAGTTTACTGCCACACCCGTTGGTAACCCTTTAGGGTTTTGCTGTTGCCCTTAGCAACAGCATTTCGGGTTCTCTACGTATTAAATCACTACATCTTGCTTCTTTCCATCTGAGCATTCCTAATACTAGGGAGACACCCAGTTTCTTAGCCTTTGGGCTTCTCTGTTCACTTTGTGTTTATTTCGTTACCCTATCACCTTGTAATATCATATTCCCCAGTCTGTCTGTGAGTTCATTTGTTTTGCATCCCTCACCGTTCAGACACCAGTACATTCCTGCTGGCACTGGTGTGCATAACAGAAAGACTAAAAAATCTCAATATGTATAGTTTGGAGCAGCGGACGGAAAGTGAGGTATTAGAACATGAGGACATGCACTGAAACTGGATGGAGGTCGGTCCAGGGGAAATTTGAGGAAAAAATACTTCACAGAAAGGGTAGAGGACAAGTGGAACAGTTTCCCATCTGAGGTGGTAGAGGCTAAGGGGGTCATTCAGACCCGATCGCATGCTGCCGTTTTTAGCAGCCATGCTATCGGGTCTGAACAGCGCATGCGTGCGGGCCGCAATGTGCAGGCGTGTCGCTGGCCAACGACGGCCAGCGCCGGGCAGCGTCAAAAAGAATGAAGAAAGCATTCGCAACAGCAAACGCAAGAAGATTGACAGGAAGAGGCCATCCGGGGATGTCAGCTCACCGTTTTCTGGGAGTGTCGAGGAAAACGCAGGCGTAGCCGGCCGTTTCCAGGGAGGGATCCTGGCGCCAGCTCCAGCAAGGATCATCGCAACGGCTCAGTAAGTCTTGAGCTGTGCAAAGACTGCACAAACTTTTTGTTTGTGCAGCTCTCTGCACAAGCGAACGCACCACTGCAAAGGCATTACCACCTCCCCTGTAGGCGGCGAATACCTGGTCGCAGCAGTGCAAAAAATAGCCTGCGTGGGACCAGGTCTGAATTAGGCCCTAAGACAGTAGTGCAATTTAAACATGCATGGGATAGACATAAGGATATCCTTGAAAAATAAATATGGATCAGATAAGTGCCCTTATTTATCAATGAGTGATAAATTTCACTGTAAGTGATAAATTGCACCAGCCAATCAGCTCCTAACTTCCATGTCAGAGGCTGGGTTTGAAAAATGACAGGAGCAGATTGGCTGGTGCAATTTATCACTCACAGTGAAATGTATCACTTATTGATAAATAAGGGTAAAGGTTTGAGGTAAAATATGGTAAAAAAGGGGCGGACTACAGATGCAGCCTCTGTTATCTTGGCTGACTGAGGCGTTAGTCGTGTTTGGGAATACGCAGCATGCCTGAGCACAATGAGGTGCGCCTAGTCGTAGGGAGGCACGCCTAGTCGTAGGGAGGCATACAGAGCGTTTGGCGTTACCTTTAAGTATAATACTTGCGATTATCCACCAGATGTCGCTTATTAAAATCACCATTGCGCATGCGTGTAGTCTCCATTAAAATACAATACCGAAATACATAGTAAGAACTACTTTACTGGTGCGTCTCATTAGGCTACAATATGCTACAGTATGTCATACAGTATATAGTAACATAGTTAATGAGGTTGAAAAGAGGCAAATGCCCATCTGGTTCAACCTGTATTCTGTATTAAGCCAAGTTCATTGTAATGTTCCTGCTGAAGTAAAGTTTTATGTCTAGTTATCAACTATAACTCATGTTCCTCCCAGATTATCAATGTCAGTATTTTAAATGCTATAACCTTGGATATCTTTTTCAGTCAGAAATGTATCCAATCCGTTTTTAAATGCATTTACAGAGCCCGCCATTACCACTTTCTCTGGCAGGGAATTCCAAATCCTTATTGCCCTAACAGTGAAGAACCCCTTTCTACTTTGCATACGGAATTTTCTCTCCTCTAGCCTCAGTGAGTGCCCTTGTGTCCTATACAGAGTTCTTTTAATAAACAATTCCTCTGATAACGCTTTGTAGTGTCCCTTTACCTATTTGAAGATATTAATAATGGCCCTCATTCCGAGTTGTTCGCTCTGTATTTTTCATCGCATCGCAGTGAAAATCCGCTTAGTACGCATGCGCAATGTTCGCACTGCGACTGCGCCAAGTAACTTTACTATGAAGAAAGTATTTTTACTCACGGCTTTTTCTTCGCTCCGGCGATCGTAATGTGATTGACAGGAAATGGGTGTTACTGGGCGGAAACACGGCGTTTCAGGGGCGTGTGGCTGAAAACGCTACCGTTTCCGGAAAAAACGCAGGAGTGGCCGGAGAAACGGTGGGAGTGCCTGGGCGAACGCTGGGTGTGTTTGTGACGTCAACCAGGAACGACAAGCACTGAACTGATCGCACAGGCAGAGTAAGTCTGGAGCTACTCTGAAACTGCTAAGTAGTTAGTAATCGCAATATTGCGAATACATCGGTCGCAATTTTAAGAAGCTAAGATTCACTCCCAGTAGGCGGCGGCTTAGCGTGTGTAACTCTGCTAAATTCGCCTTGCGACCGATCAACTCGGAATGAGGGCCTATGTCTCCTCTTAGACGCCTCTTTTCCAGTGTATACATATTAAACCTAGTAAACCTTTCCTCGTAAATCCAATCCCTCTAACCCTTCAATCAATTTAGTAGCCCGCCTTTGAACCCTTTCGAGTTCACAGATATCTTTTTTATAATGCGGTGCCCAAAATTGAACACAATATTCCAGGTGCGGATGTACCAATGATTTGTACAGCGGCAGGATTGCACTCTCATCCCTTGTCTCAATTCCCTGTTTTATTAGGGTACAAATGTAAATACAGTAGTACAGTAAATACAGATGCAAACAAACGTGATAAAGCCACAGTATAGTCCATTGACGTTAGGAATATGTGAGCGTCCAAGTCCCGAAGACAAATCAACAAATAAAACCAGTAGTGTATACAGACGCAAACGAACGTGTTACAGGTACAGTGTGGTCTATTGATGTTAGGGATATGTTAGCGTCCAAATCCCATACCCATTGCAGCATAATCAAAACCAATGGGTTTATGCATCTGTCATTCGGCGACGTGTCTGAGTGGTGAAGTGTGATGCTTCCCATGCTTAGAGTTCCGGGTTTGATTCCCAAAGTGCGAATGCATGTTAATTTTTTCCTTACACTTTATTATTATTATTATTTTTTGTTACTATTGTACTGTACTATACTTTCCCCCAAGTTTTATATAAAGCAGGGCAAAGCAGCAGGAGCTGTATTCTGTAAAATACACAGCGGCTACGAGGATAAGGTTCTATGGTACACATACATTTCTGCAGCAGGCCAGACTCGATTGAAATGGCTACCATTCTGTAAAATACACAGCGGCTACGAGGATAAGGTTCTATGGTACACATACATTTCTGTAGCAGGCCAGACTCGATTGAAATGGCTACCACCCGTGACCCCTTGCCACATGGAAGCCCTCAGCTATCGAGCGAGTGACTGCATAGGTTTTGCAAGTTACAGGGCAATGCTGAAGGAGCGTCTTAATACCCTAGCAAAATACACAGGGACGATAGGGCTAGGCGAGCTCTATGCACATTACGATATACCGGACTCGATTGCATACCAAGTTGATAAAATGTCCGGCGCTTATGACCCCCCGCCTTGTGGCAGACCTCAGCTATGGGGCGAGCGACGACATAGGTTTTGCAGGCTACAGTGCAATGTTGAAGGAGCCCTAGCTAAAATACACACAGGGGTGATAGGGATAAGTGAGCTCTATGCACATTACGATGCACCTGACTCGATCGCATACCAAGTTGATAAAATGTCCAGCGCCCATGACCCCCCACCTTGTGGCAGCCTTCAGCTATGGGGCGAGCGACGGCATAGGTTTTGCAGGTTACAGTGCAATCCTGAAGGAGCGTCTGAATACCCTAGCTAAAATACATAGGGTTGATAGGGATAGGCGAGCTCTATGCACAATACGATACTGTACCATACCCTCCAACATTTTACACATGAAAACCGGTTCAAATTAGGAAAGGGGCATGGCCACATGTAAAAGGGGTGTAGTCACGCTCCCTTTCCTATACTTTCACTGTTAATTTGGAGAGTCAAAAATCGCTACAAAGCCCTTTTTGGCAGGTATAGACCATAAAAAAAAGGTACTGTGCCTGCCAAAAAGGTACAGTTAGAGGGTACTGTATGTGATACACCGGACTTGTTGGCAAAATGTCTGCCACTCGTTATCTATTCCTTGCCCCGTGGAAGCCCTCAGCCATGCAGCTAGCGATGGCATAGGTTTTGCAGACTACAGGGCAATGCTGAAGGAGTGTCTCAATACTGTAGCTAAAATACACAGGGGCAATGAGGTCCCGTAAAGTATTTAATTAATAAATATAGTATGTACAAACGAGTACAGCATGGTCCACTGAAGTCAGGGATACAGTATAGTACAGAATGTGAGCAGCCAAGTCCCCTAGCCATTAGGAGATAATCGAAAACCAATGGCAAGGGATCACTGCTTACTTTACATTTACACATGAGCTTGTGTATCTGTCATGAGGCGTTTTTTTCACTGCCACTTTTTTTTCTATTGTAATATAGGAGGTCATTCCGAGTTGTTCGCTCGCAAGGTGATTTTAGCAGAGTTGCTCACGCTAAGCCGCCGCCTACTGGGAGTGAATCTTAGCATCTTAAAATTGCGAACGAAGTAATCGCAATATTGCGATTACACACCTCGTAGCAGTTTCTGAGTAGCTTCAGACTTACTCGGCATCTGCGATCAGTTCAGTGCTTGTCGTTCCTGGTTTGACGTCACAAACACACCCAGCGTTCGCCCAGACACTCCTCCGTTTCTCCGGCCACTCCTGCGTTTTTTCCCACACGCCCATAAAACGGCCTGTTTCCGCCCAGTAACACCCATTTCCTGTCAATCACATTACGATCGCCAGACCGATGAAAAAGCCGTGAGTAAAATTACTAAGTGCATAGCAAATTTACTTGGCGCAGTCGCAGTGCGGACATTGCGCATGCGCATTAAGCGGAAAATCGCTGCGATGCGAAGATTTTTACAGAGCGAACAACTCGGAATGACCCCCATAATGTACTGTTACTGTACTTTACATTCAATAGAGATACTGTACACAGGTTTTACATGAATCAGGGCAATGCTGCAGGATGTTCTCATTACGCTATCTAAAATACACCACGACTATGGGTGGGGATACAGACTAGTAAGTGAGTCCTGTCACCATAAGCTGTCTGCTGTGTACAGCAGATTTCCGTCCGTTATGCATTTGTGTTTGTTATTAAAAAAAAATAATTTACTGTACATTTAGTGTATACAGTATACAGTACCATACACATTTCCTGTGGAAAATACTGTACAGTCCTGTACATGGAGCATTTTCTTTACTGATCCATTTATTTATTTATTTTTTATTCACCATGTACACTGAAACTGTCTTCCAGCTGTTGAACTACACATACAGTACCAGCATACCTTGCTAGTTTTGCTATTTGGCCGTGCTAAAACTGTTGCAGGGCATGCTGGGATGTTAAGTTCAACACAGCTGGAGGGCTGAGGGTTTCCCATCCCTGATGTACAGTATTGAACAGTGTTTCTTTGGAAACTGATTTACTGTACAGTATATTTATAGACCAGCCTACTGTACACCCAACAATTTTGTTTGCCATAATACCGTAGAATACTCTATGTATAAAGTACCATATTGAAAAAGCAACTCAAGAAAAATCACAAAGCATGGCTACTGTACTTTAAATCCTCTTATAGTCTGAGATTTCAAGCCGTGCAATACTGTACATGGTAGGATAAAGTAGATACTGTACAGTACTGTATGTGCAGTACAGTACATGGCAGGATAAAGTAGATACGGTACAGTACTGCAGTGCCGTAACTAGGCATTTTAGCGCTGTGTGCAAGAACTGACATTGGCGCCCCCCCCCCCCGTACAAGATAGGCGCAGTGCGCGCCGTAGGCGTGAGAAAAATATATAGGGGCGTGGCTTCACGGGAAGGGGCGTGGCAACAAAATAATAGCAATTCACACTATGGTGCACAGTAGTCTCCATTATTCAAATTACGCTGCACAGTAGCGCCACTACACCAGGTAGAGCCCCTTTTATACATTACAATAGACAGCGTCCCCCTTTTTACACATTGCGGCAGCCAGTCCCCCTTTTTACACATTACGGCAGCCAGTCCCCCTTTTTACACATTGCGGCAGCCAGGACCCCTTTTTACACATTACGGCAGCCAGTCCCCCTTTTTACACATTGCGGCAGCCAGTCCCACTTTTTACACATTGCGGCAGCCAGGACCCCTTTTTACACATTACGGCAGCCAGTCCCCCTTTTTACACATTGCGGCAGCCAGTCCCACTTTTTACACATTGCGGCAGCCAGGACCCCTTTTTACACATTACGGCAGCCAGTCCCCCTTTTTACACATTGCGGCAGCCAGGACCCCTTTTTACACATTGCGGCAGCCAGACCCCTTTTTACACATTGCGGCAGCCAGGACCCCTTTTTACACATTGCGGCAGCCAGGACCACTTTTTACACATTGCGGCAGACGGGACCCCTTTTTACGCATTGCGGCAGATGGGACCCCTTTTTACACATTGCGGCAGACGGGACCCCTTTTTACGCATTGCGGCAGATGGGACCCCCTTTTACGCATTGCGGCAGATGGGACCCCTTTTTACGCATTGCGGCAGCCAGTCCCTCTTTTTACACATTGCGGCAGACGGGACCCCTTTTTACACATTGCGGCAGACGGGACCCCTTTTTACACATTGCGGCAGATGGGACCCCTTTTTACACATTGCGGCAGATGGGACCCCTTTTTACACATTGCGGCAGACGGGACCCCTTTTTACACATTGCGGCAGACGGGACCCCTTTTTACACATTGCGGCAGACGGGACCCCTTTTTACACATTGCGGCAGATGGGACCCCTTTTTACACATTGCGGCAGATGGGACCCCTTTTTACACATTGCAGCAGATGGGACCCCTTTTTACACATTGCAGGAGAGAGAGAGAGAGAGAGAGAGAGAGGGAGGGAGGGAGGGAGGGATATACTTACCTTCTCCCCGCTGACAGGCTCCTCGTGCAGCTTCCTCTCCGTGCAGTGTGAAGTCAGTTGAGAAGGAGGAGGAGGGAGGGGGGAGCAGAGAGCCGCAGCAGCGCTATTTGATTGGTAGTAAGCGCTGCTGCAGCATCCCCCTCTCCTTCTGTATTGGCTGCCTAGCGCTGCTGTGGATGCTGGGATGCATCCACAGCAGCGCCAGGCAGCCAATACAGAAGGAGAGGGGGATGCTGCAGCAGCGCTTACTACCAATCAAATAGCGCTGCTGCGGCTCTCTGCTCCCCCTCCCTCCTCCTCCGCTGCCCGGCGCTCCTGTGACTGTCTTCTCTCCTCCAGCGCGGCGCACGGCGCAGTCACAGAGGCGGCATGTAATGAGTCAATTTGACTCATTACATGCCGCTGGCCGTGCGCCCCCAGGGCAACTGCGCTGTGTGCCAAGCCCCCTTGGCACACACGTAGTTACGGCCCTGCAGTACTGTATGTACAGTATAGTACATGGCAGGATAAAGTAGAAACTGTACAGTACTGTATGTACAGTACAGTACAGATCTGTACTTCCTACCTCTGTCTGTCTTTGCCAGGTTTTGTTCTATAATTGTTGTTCTAATTGTAAAGCGCAACGGAATATGCTGCGCTATATAAGAAACTGCTAATAAATAAATAAATAAAATAATGTATGCATTAAATTCCAAATGCAATTTAGAGTAACCTTGTCCAAAGTATTTTGTCTGTTTAACTAAATACAAGATGGTCCAAGTGGTTCTTACAGTATCTTCCATCAAAATCTAGGTTTCTTTGTACAGTACCTACTGTATTACTAATAAAACATTTGCACCTCACACTTACGAGTATTAGCAGACATTGAGATACTATACAGTACAGTAAGAAGCTTGCTGGTACACAGGATGTGTTCTCTACCGCAGTGGGGAGTAGGAGGGGGTTGCTTAGAGTCAGGACTGCTTTGCACAAATACAGTACTGTACAGTAGCAGTCATACAGGCCCGTGGAAATAACTGGCCTGCTCGTACATGTAGTTCTACAACAAAAGAAATACCCCAAAAAAACAATACACACACACTGTGAAAGTAAAAATTTATTTAAACACACTTACATACTTATTTATATCCCACGCCACCCAATCACGTCCCCTTGTCCAGTAGAATCCAATAAGGGTACCTGTAAAAAAAAAAAAAAAAATACTCACCTGTTATCCAGTGATGATTGGTCCTCTTCATTCCTGAAGTAATCAACAGGGTTTAAAAAAATAAATAAACCGAAAGCCCGAACCAATTTACTAATTGGGTTCAAAGTTTACACATGGAACCCCTTTCCCCGAATTCTGGGACCCCCATGACTGCTGTCACTAAGCAGCCAATCAAGGAGTGCTATGTCATAGCGCTCTCCTGATTGGCTGTGCCCACCTGGCCTGTCAATCAGGTGGAGCGCACCAGCTAGAATGGAGCTTCACGCAGCTCCATTATAGCCTATGATGGGAATTTTGCAGTCTGGTCTGGTCTGCGGCTAACCGCGAAGTTAATTGGGGTCACCCACAAGAGTGAGGTGCAAGATGGAATTGTCCTTGGGCCCTCCCACCCACCCTTATGTTGTATAAACAGGACATGTACACTTTAACAAACCAATCATTTCAGCGACAGGGTCTGCCACACGACTGTGGCTGAAATGACTGGTTTGTTTGGGCCCCCACCAAAAAAAGAAGCAATCAATCTCTTCTTGCACAAAATGGCTCTACAGAGGCAAGATGTCGACCTCATCCTCAGATTCCTCACCCCTTTCACTGTGTACATCCTCCTTCTCCTCACAGAGTATACATTCGTCCCCACTTGAATCCACCATCACAGGTCCCTCTATACTGTCAAGAGGCAATTGCTGGTAAAGGTCCTTCTGGAGGAATTTATAATTCATTTTGATGAATATCATCTTCTCCACATTTTGTGGAAGTAACCTCCTACGCCGATCGCTGACAAGGATACCGGCTGCACTAAACACTCTTTCGGAGTACACACTGGAGGAGGGGGACAACTTAGGTTGCAGCCCCAGTGGCGGGAGAAATTAAAGGACGAGGTTTTGATGGGTCACATTCTGCTTGAGTTGACAATTTACTCACCAGCAGGTCTTTGCACCTCTGCAGACCTGTGTCTGCCAGAAAGAGAGATACAGGCTTTAAACCTAGGATCGAGCACAGTGGCCAAAATGTAGTGCTCTGATTTCAACAGATTGACCACCCTTGAATCCTGGCAAAGCGAATGAAGGGCTCCATCCACAAGACCCACATACTTTGCGGAATAGCTCCATCTTAGCTCCTCCTTCAATTTCTCCAGCTGCTTCTGCACGGCCTGATGAGGGGAATGACCTGACTCAAGCAGGCAGTGTCTGAACTGAGTTCGCGTGTGGCAAGGGTTGGAGAACCTTGCACAAGACAGAAATCATTCTCCACTGCGCTTGAGTCAGGTGCATTACCCCTCCTTTGTCTATATCATAGGTGGATGTATAGGCTTTAATAGCCTTTTGTTGCTCCTCCATCCTCTGAAGCATATAGAGTGTTGAATTCAACCGCGTTACCACCTCTTGCTTCAGTTGATGGCAGGGCAGGTTCAGGAGTGTTTGCTGTCGCTACAGTCTTTGGCACGCGATGGCAGAATGTCAAAAGTGGCTCGCAATTTTTCGGGCCACCAACAGCATCTCATGTTCACCCCTGTCATTTTTAAAAAAATTCTGCACCCCCAAATTAATTGTATGTGCAAAACATGGGACGTGCTGGAATTTACCCAGATGTAATGCGAGCAAAATATTGCTGGCGTTGTCCGATATCACAAATCCCCAGGAGAGTCTAATTTGGGTAAGCCATTCTGCGATGATGTCCCTCAGTTTCTGTAAGAGGTTTTTAGCTGTGTGCCTCTTACGGAAAGCCGTGATACATAGCATAGCCTGCCTAGGAACAAGTTGGCGTTTGCGAGATGCTGCTACTGTTGCCGCTGCTGTTGTTGCTGCGCGAGGCCATACATCTACCCAGAGGGCTGTTACAGTCATATAGTCCTTAGTCTACCCTGTTCCACTTGTCCACATGTCCATGGTTAAGTGGACACTGGATACAACCGCATTTTGTAGGACACTGGTGACTCTTTTTCTGACGTCTTTGCACATTCTCGGTATCGCCTGCCTAGAGAAGTGGAACCTAGATGCTATTTGATACTGGGGACACAGTACCTCAATCAATTCTCTAAGTCCCACTGAAGTAATGGTGAATACTGGATGTATGTCTAACACCAACAACATAAGTGTCAAGGCTTCAGTTTTCCGCTTTGCAACAGGATGACTGCTGTCATATTTCATCTACCTCACAATCATAGGACTGTTGGACAGTCAATTGCTTTCTGGAAGTAGCACAAGTGGTCTTCCAACTTCCCCTCTGGGATGACGATCGACTCCCAGCAGCAACAACAGCAGCGGCAGCAACAGCAGGCGTACCACTCAAGCATCCTCCGGAGGAATCCCGGTTAGGAGAGGACTCCTCAGTCTTGACAGGGACATGGCCTGCAGTACTACTGACTTTCCTGACTGAGTAGGAAGTTGACATTGAGGGAGATGGTGGTGTGGCTTGCAGGTGCTCGGGTACAAGAGAAAGAAGGGATTTAGGTGTCTGTGGACTGCTTACGCTCTTACCCAAAGTTTCACAACTTGACACTGACTTCTGATGAATGCGCAGCAGGTGACATATAAGGAAGGATGTACCTAGGTGGTTAACATGCTTACCCCTACTTATTACAGATTGACAGAGGCAACAGATGGCATGACACCTGTTGTCCGGATTTGTGGGGAAAAAAATCCACACTGAAGAGGCGGTTTTTTTGGTAGTTTGCTCAGGCATCACAATGGGCTTCTTCATCCCACGGACAACAGGTGTCTCTCCCAGTGCCTGACTTAAACAAACCACATCACCATCAGAATCCTCATTGTCAACTTCTTCCTCAGCGCCAGCAACACCCATATCCTCATCCTGGTGTACTTCAACAGTGACAGCTTCAATTTCAATATCTGGAACTGGACTGTGGGTGCTCCTTGCAGCACTTGCAGGGGGTGTGTAAATGGTGGAAGGAGCTACCTCTTCCCGTCCAGTGCTTGGAGGTCAGGCATCACAATCGCTGACACACTTGGACTCTCCTTGGGGATTTGTGATACCATCTCAGAACACGCAGTTCTTTTCTGTGCTCTTTCTAGCTTAACGCTTTTAATTTTTCTAGCTGGAGGATGAGGGCTTCCATCGTCATGTGAAGCTGAACCACTAGTCATGAACATAGGCTTGGGCCTCAGCCTTTCTTTGCCACTCTGTATCATAAATGGCATAATGGCAAGTTTTTGTTTCTCCTCAGACCATTTAAATTTCTTTCTTTTGGGGTCTTTTTACTGAACTTTGGCTTTTTGGATTTTACGTGCCCTCTACTATCACAATGGGCATCGGCCTTGGCAGATGACATTGATGGCATATCATCATCTATGTCAGAGGTTCTCAAACTCGGCCCTCGGGAGCCCACACAGTGCATGTTTTGCAGGTAACCCAGCAGGTGCACAGGTGTATTAATTACTCACTGACACATTTTAAAAGGTCCACAGGTGGAGCTAATTATTTCACTTGCGATTCTGTGAGGAGACCTGCAAAACATGCACTGTGTGGGCCCCCGAGGACCGAGTTTGAGAACCTCTGATCTATGTCATGGCTAGTGGCAGCAGCTTCAGCACTAGGAGGAAGTGGTTCTTGATCTTTCCCTATTTTATCCTCCAAATGTTTGTTCTCCATTATTTTTCTGGAGTTTTACCACACAATATGCGGCACAGCAGAGTGTACCCCTACACCTCACAGGGCAAACCCTGTAAAAATTATTTGGATTAAATATTAATAACCCCATTATTTGGAGTAAATAATGTACAGCACAGGACAGCACCACTGAATTTATATGGCAGCACTACTGGACTGAATTTATATGGAATTATATGGATTTATATGGAATTATACAGCAGGATAACTGGAATTATATGGCAGTATTCTGAGAATTATACGTAAATATCACAGGAATTATACGCCAATGTCACAGGAATTATACGCCAGTATCACGGCAATTATATGGCAGCATCACGGGAATAATATGCCAGTATTCCGAGAATTATGCGGCAATGTCACAGGAATTATACGCCAGTATTCCGAGAATTATATTGCAATATCACAGGAATTATATGGCAATGTCACAGGAATTATACGCCAGTATCACAGGAATTATTTGGCAGTATCACAGGAATTATACACCAATATTTTGGGAGTTATATGGAAGTATCACAGGAATTATACACCAGTATTCCTAGACTTATATGGCAAAATCACAGGAATTATACGGCAATGTCACAGGAATTATACGCCAGTATCACAGGAATTATATGGCAGTATCACAGGAATTATACGCCAGTATTCCGAGAATTATACGGCAATGTCACAGGAATTACAGTACACGCCAGTATTCCGAGAATTATACGGCAATGTCACAGGAATTATCCGCCAATACCATAGGAATTATACACCAGTATTCTGAGAATTATACAGCAATGTCACAGGAATTATACGCCAGTATTCTGAGAATTATATTGCAATATCACAGTAACTATATGGCAATGTCACGGGAATTATACGCCAGTGTCTCGGGAATTATACGCCAGTAACACTGGATATATGGCAGCAAAGGACACCACCACTGTGACTGGTCACTGGACTGATGCTGCACAAGACACTTCCACTGGTCTAATGCAGGACAACACAGCACCACTGAAAGAACCTTATACAGCTACACTGGATATATGACAGCAGAGGACACCACCACTGTGACTGGTCACTGGACTGATGCTGCACAAGACACTTCCCCTGGTCTAATGCAGGACAACACAGCACCACTGAAAGGGACTTATACAGCTACACTGGATATATGGCATCAGAGGACACCACCACTGTGACTGATCACTGGACTGATGCTGCACAAGTCACTACCCCTGGTCTGATGCAAGACAACACAGCAAAAATGCAAGGGACTTATACAGCAGCCAGCAGCACTGGGGACATATAGCAGCAGAGGACACCAACACTGTGACTGGCTGGACTGATGCAGCATAAGACACTGACTACACTGGACTGGACAGCACAACACAGCACAAGACTCGCCACCCCACTTTCCCGCCCCCACACAGACACTGAGTACAGAGACACGTCCTCTCACTACACTCTCCGAGACTGGAGTGAAAATGGCCGCAACGCGCGGCACCTTATATGGAATCCAAATCCCATGAGAATCCGATAGCGGGATGATGGCGTTTTGCCTCGTTCGGGTTTCGAAGTCAGGCGGGAAAACCCGAGCCTGGCTCGGAACCGGACTCTAATGGTGAAGTTCGGTATGGTTCGGTTCTCTGAGAGCCGAACCCGCTCATCTCTAAGAGTGACCATGGCCTATTTAGAGAAGGAGATACTGTAGGCATCTCATTGGGATCCATTTGCTTGATACTCCATGAAAAGCTTCCTATTCACATATTTTGCTTCTAAAATGAAACAATGCAAATAAGACGCAGAAGCAGCTCCTGCTGTTTAAAATGAAATGCAGCATGCCTATATTCTGTGTGTAATAGCAACTGTATCTGCATACAAAATGTAAGGCTACAATGTTTTCCAGCAAAACACTGTAACATAATTAGGTATGCTGAGATGGTCGCAATTACACACTGAATATAGCCATACCCACATATCATTGAAATCAACATAAACTGCTTGTGCATCCTAATACATCCATTTGTTTATCAGACACAATTTCCTGTGCAAAATGTGCATAAATAACACGTACTGTAGATTACACAGACTCATTTTATAGATCAAAGTTTTTGGGGATTTTTGCATCAAAATGTATTGAAAAGTGTTTATTTATTGCAAATGTGCTTGAAAAGTGTACTTATAATTGATTGCCAACATTTTCACAACCAACATTTTTAGAGCTGATTTGTATCCAGCTTGCAATATTGAACTCCATTACAATGGCTGAAATGTGTACTCAGGGTAGTAGCGAGGATGGCTCCGGTGGAGCGCGAGCTCCAGGCGCTGCTGTCCCCCACTGTGCCCCGGGCTGCTGTACAGGCAACCACAGAGCAGGAGGAGTAGGAGCAGAGAGGGCACACACTGACTTGGATTCTGAGACTAGGTAGGGAACAGGGCAGGACAGAAGCGACAGCAGAAAATCATACCTCCCAACTGTCCCGATTTTCGCGGGACAGTCCCGTTTTTTGGGACTTTATATCGCTGTCCAACCCGCGGGCCGCAGTGTCCCACGGTGGGGGGGGGGGGCAGTTGGGAGGCTCTGTCTGTTGCTGCCCTGCTTAGGAGAGCAGCGTTGAATAGACGCTGTGCGCATGCGCACAGCGTCTATTCAGGGGAGTCAGAGGGAGAGGTGGCATGCCAGCGGCTCACAGAGCGCTGGGCATGCCCCCTTAGTGATGAAATCGGGGGCGTGACTCACGATTGCGGGTCCTCCCGCGAAGCCACGACCCCTATTCTTAGGCCACTCCCCCTTTTCGGGAGCGTGCGCGGCTTCGACGTGCATGTGTCCCTCTTTGAGGAAACATAAAGTTGGGAGGTATGGAAAATACTGAAAGCTAGCACATGCTGGAGCTCGGCCACCCTCTTTATATAGCTCACTGTGTGCTTGTAGATGTGTAGCAGGGTTACTTCTGTCCTGCAGCTCCTCTCTCTGCCCCCACTGCTGCAGCACCTTGCTGTCTAGCTCAGCTGCTGCAGCACCTCTCTCTGTCCCAGTTGCTGTATAATCTCTCTCTGCCCAGCTTTTACAACATTTCTCTCTTTCCTGGAAGCTGCAGCACGTCTCTACTTCAGATGCTGCAGCATCTCTCTATGCCCCAGCTGCTGCAGCACCTCTCTCTACATTGATGCTGCAGCACCTCTCTCTGCCCCAGCTGCTGCTGCAGCACCATACTCTGCCACTCAGGCAGCTGCAGCACTTCTCTGTACCCCTCGAGCTGCTACAGCGCTCTTTGCCCCTCGGGCTATTCTGGGACTTTATTTTGAGGCATGGTGGGATTATCAGGTCTGGGATTGCAGTTCTAGGGTATTATTTTCATTGAGGCATTGAGGGACTATCAAGTCAGTGGGGGCAGTTTTGGGGCACTATCTTCATTAAGAGATTTGGGAGTTATCAGGTTTGTTGGAGGTCACATTTGGGGCATTATTTTCATTAAGAGATTGGGGGGTTGTGAGGCCAGGTTAGTCAGAGTATACATAGTGTTTTAAATTTATTTGAATTAAATAAGTAAATAGTTAAATACAGTCACTTCCATAGCGGCTCTACTGTGGTGTAAAGTGTATAAGAGGCTCTACTGTGGTGTAACATGTATAAGTGGTTCTACTGTGGTGTAACATGTATAAACAGCTCTACTGTGTGGCGTAACATGTATAAGGGGTACTACTGTGTGGTGAAATGTGAATAACGGACTTTACTGTGTGGTGTAATGTGAATTGGTGCTATTCTGTGGCCATGCCCCTTCCCCATGAAGCCACGTCCCTATATTTTATTTGCATGTATTCATCATATACTGGCCATATTTTGAACATGGTAGGCACCCAAAGGAAACTTTTGCCTAGAGCTCCACAAGGTCTAGAACTGGCCCTGTCACCAATTCAGGATTTTTAAATATATATATATATATATATATATATATATATTTTCAAATTTAACAGGCCACAATATGTTGAACAGGCCCCCAATTCAGCACACTGGAGGGGGGCACCAAAACATAACCTTGCTCCGGGCACCATGGCACCTGGATATAAATCTGTGTATACTTAACATGGACAAAACATCTGGATCCAACTTTTTATCGGGCTCTCTACTTTGGAGCAGAAAGTGTCAGAAAATCCAGTTTACGGCCACTAATACATTAGCCAACTTTGCAAAACGCCGGACATTTGCAACTTTAGCCGCAAACATCAGACATTTTGCCGTTATCGGCTTCTATTACATAAGTGCACATTTCTCTCAGAGGAAGGCCGCACGGACTGAAACACATTGGTACGCACACTACTGCCATTATAGCAACTGTACATAACCACAAGACCAACATTTCCAGAAGGACAAGCACCATAATCATGTGACCAGGTCATCCCAGAAAATGGAGCCCAGGGAATCCCCACCAAAAACCACCAGCAGTACAGACGGGAGTACAGCGGCAGAGGAAAACAAGGTGAGTCTCTGCAGTGGAAGGGGTCCCTGGCGAAAGGCTCATAAGAGCCTCAGCCGCTACAGCCCTTCCCAAGGCAACGGCGGACACAGTGTATGGTACAGGCCCCAGGCAACGTCTCTAAACAGGAAGCACCATGGAAGAAGGTCCTGCATTTGAAAAAGTCAGCCCGGAGCCCCTGTTAGTACCCCAAAAGCCCTACTCACATCCACCTGTGAGAAGAGGACCCCGGGTTAACCCAGTTCACACCACCTAACAACCACAACATATAACAGCGCTAGGACTATTGTCACTATAGACAAGTGGGACGCTGCTCTCTCCCTTTGCAAGTAAGCTTTCAACCCTCATGCAACGCATGTATCTATATGTATAATTTGTGTGTGTTAATTTCAGCATTCACATTGTTGTATCATTTGTATGAGTATTACTGTAAAAGGCTTTGCTGTAACACCTGTGTCCACATAGTCATAGCAGGTAATATCATAAGACATTCACTACACCTATAACTTCATTACTCAAGCAAGTACATACAAAGAGGGGTTAAACGCAGTACAGACCAAATTTAAGTGCAAAAATATGTACTTCAATGTTCGGACTGGTCCAGCTGCTCCACCAAGTGCTTTGATTGCATGCAACTTTGTATATACTCCTCTGACCAATACATTAAAGTATTGCAATCTTCACTTTGTTTGTAAATCTAATACTTTTTGTGCATTTGGAAACTTATTGCATACCCCTTGTACTTACCTAAATTTTCTGTCTCCTCTCTAGGAGAAGCTCTCTGGCCACTTCAGGTGGGCGGTACCGGGCTGTCATGTCACTAGGCTCCATCCCCACCACAGGAAAAATGCCACATTTCATGGGTCTGCGGCAGGGAGCAGGACTAAATGGCAGGTTATGTATCATTTACTACCGCCTCAATTCAGCACCACGATAACTGTGATTTTCTTTCTATCCTATCCATTTCACTAGGAAACAAGTGAGATTATGGAGCTCTGCCTACTCTTCTGGTGGTTGCTGGGGACTACCCATTAAATTGTAAGACTTACGCAACATCCGGGAGAGTAGGCAAATATGACCTGTTCCAGTCTATACTATCCAGTTCTTATTTAAGTTTGTCCTGTTCCAGTTATCTCGTCACTCCTGGCCTCAAGGCAGCTTATCAGCCTGGTCTGCGTTTTAACCATACCTCCCAACTGTCCAGATTTCAGCGGGACAGTCCCGCTAATCGGACACTGTCCCGCTGTCCCACCCGCGGGTCGCAGTGTCCCGCGGGCAGGGGGGCAGTTAGGAGATCCTGTGATCACTGCTGCTCTGCTTTGCAAAGCAGCCGGTGATCACACTGAATAGATGCCGTGCGCATGCGCACGGTATCTATCAGCGCAAGGAGGGGAGCCGGGGGCTGTCCAGCAGCTAATGGAGCGCTGGACACTCCCCCAAAATGATGAAAATTGGGGTCGCAGCAATAGGCCAAGCCCCCTTGCCATGAGACTCCACCCCTTCACCCGAAGCTTGCCCCTTTTATCCGTGGCCGCTCCTCTGGCGCGCCATGTCCCGATTCAGGAGGGGCAGAAGTTGGGAGGTATGTTCAGGGGCGGATTGGGAACAAAAAGCGGCCCTGGAAAAAATTGTACTAGTGACCCCACATGGGCAGCACCAGAGGTGTAAGGTCTAGCCATGGGCCATGGCAGCAGCACCCTCCCCCCAAGACTTTCCAGATAGTGGGCATGTCCAGCATCAAGGGGGAAGTTAAAAAGAAATAAAATTAAATATTATGAGCACATTATATGATACACCTTCAGAATTTAGGAAACTATATCATTCTTTAGAAAGATATATTTTCTTGCTTATTACACCAACCGTATCCCAATCACTATTCACTCAATCTTATATGTCAGCCAAGCAGGCAGACAGAGCATACACTAGATCATCTGCAATCACAGGCTAAGTGGCAAAGTAATTTTCATATATGAAAATTATTTTGCATCTTATTCATTATGTCTATAAAAAGGACCACGTGTCTTTAAACAAAACAGGCCCCACGGGTGCGTCGGCCCACCGGGAATCTTCCCTGTGAACCCCATGGCCAATCCGATTCTGGGCAGAGGCAGAACTCTGGGAGGCAATGGAGTCAGCTGCCGCCGGGCTCCTGCTTTGAAGGGGGGCACCTCTCCTCCTGTTCCGTGTGTTCAGTGACATTGATCAATGACGTTAAATGACAGCAGCCGGTATCTCTTCCGTAGCCGACTTCCACACTAGTCACTGCACCTTACAAATCACACCCTCTTTATTATAGATACACTGGAAGCAGACAACTTACTGATGAAGCTCCTATAAAGGAAGCATGAGAATTCTAATTATATGAAGTTATTTCTCTGACAATTGCAAGTAACTTCATATAGTTAGAATTCTCACACTTCCTGTGCAAGAGCAAATATCTCCATCATTATGGTGCATGCTACCAGTGTAATAGGTTGTGGTTTCTAATCCTGGATATTATGACACTTGCAAATTAATTGTCAGAGAAATAATCAGCATTGGGAGTGACTGAGCAGATCTATGTAGTGTGTGGCGGGACCCCTACGTAGATCTGCCAAGTTGCAACGGTTTTGTAGTAGCTTCATATAGTTAGAATCTGCAGGCTTGATATGCAGGAGCAAATATGTATATATTGGGGGCACCAATATTTTTCTTGCCTCCGGGCAACTGGGACAAACTTACGCCACTGATTCTGGGTATGTTTTAACTCTCATCACTACTACTATCTGCATAAGGAGAAGCTTCATCAAGCTGCCTACTTCATTATATTTCCTAAACAGAGGCCATTTCCAGTGTATCTGATCTGGCTCAACAAAACCCCAGTGACTTGACACACATGACACATTTACTTACATGTTGTTTCTCCTCTTAGATATGTATGACGTACCCGCCACAGATCGATCAGAATAAATATAGCCCTTACCAACTCCACACTGCTTTTCTGACACAAGGCCTGATTCATGTTTGTAAGGGTAGCAATTTATCAAGCAACTGTGCAAAAACATGTTGCACTGCAGGTGAGCCAAATGTAACATGTGCAGAGAGACTGAGATTTTGGGTAGGTTATATTTTTTCTGTGCATGGTAAGAGCTGACTGCTTTATTTTTATATTGCAATTTAGATTTCAGTTTGAAGACTCCTCACCCAAATCTAAATGTCTCTGCACGTAACTCTGCAGTGCAACATGGCTTTGCCCAGTTGCTCGATAATTTGCTTTGCTTACAAACATTAATCAGGCCCACAGTCATCAGCAGTCTAATCCAGAATACAGGGAAATCACTGAAACAGATGCTCAGAGGTAAAGAGGCACATTACTGTATTATGCCATAAGGAACTAATGCCTTGGTTGTACAGTATAATGTAATTAAAATATAACCTTTATTACACACTTATTAAAATAAATATATTTTCCACTAACAATACACAAAAGAACAAGCATGCAATAACCATGTTTTCAGGGAATTTAACCATGTAATGTATATGCCAGTCCCATATGCTGGCTAGGAACTATACATTAATTGCCCCAAAAAAGTGTTGAAAAGTACTGTGTGTGAAAATGGGAAAAGGTGGAGAATAAGTAGGAGTTCTAAGAAAGCAAAAAAAATCATAAATCATGCAAGAAACTTTGTAAAAGCAGGTGAAAATATCACAAAAGATGGTGCTCTGTGAATTTGTGCACACAAATAAAGATGCACCTTGGTGTCTATGCAAAATGAGGAACGTATATATATCCTTATATCTTCTGTATATATACTATAAGTAGTATACTGTATAACAATGCGCTTCCCTGGTCTGTGACTGCACTACTACTGCCCTGTATGTACAAGTGTGTGCAGTAAACACAGATTGAGAGAGTGATACTCAGCGAGGTGGTACACGACAGGATGTATCATGTATCAATATTCTACGCAATACATCCTGCCCCTTATCACATGCTGTACACATGAATAATTAAGAATAACTGCTTCTGAAAGCTCTTCCAATAAGAACCTATCAGCTTCTACTTCTCATTTATCTAGCACCTTCTAGAAGATAATACCTGGAATCTGATTGGTTGCTATGCGCAAACATCCTATCTTAAATAGAACTGCCATCTTAGTAAATTTACCCCCTGGAGCATTAAAATAAAGTAGTTGGTAGGTTATTCTGATTAAATGCTTGCCACATCAACCCCATCAAAAGCCAGATGTAATTTCCTTAAATGTATTGTATCCTCCGTCACAATTACATCCTTATTGAGCAATGTTTAAACTGTAAACGTTTGGTGAAACATTAATTAATATGAAAATAGTAAATCTCAGAAATGTCAGAAACATTGATTTGCTCATATCTACTAGCAAACACATAATATTATTATACTGTGTATGGTTGCTTTGGGGGACAAAGAATAGCTATAATGTAATGTAGAAGGTATCCAGGTCTACTCAGACATATGTAAATATACAGTTACATACTGAAACACAAAGGGTATTAAGTCAATGATAACTCACAAAAAAAGATTATAGTCTAATTAATCAATTAATCCATTGTGATCATTCTTTGTATTCTATTCTTATAGTGATAGAAAACCGCCTATAGAGCAAAAGCATACTGTACACGGAGCATAGGAAATAAATATGATACATTTTTGGTAGAATATAAAAGTGTAGGTCAGTAGCATTGTAGAGTAAAACAGTAGGAAAATCCACTATAAGAATACTGTTGGTTGCTATATTATTAAATGATTGCATGAGATACAGATGTGTCCACGTACATCTTTGCTATATACCGCCATGTATGGCACGGTTTTGCATGCCATAGACGAGATTTAGCCATGCCTTGTGATTTTTCTTAATTTTTTCTTTAAAATCTTACTTTATACATATTCTATGATGGCAAACAAAAATATTAAAATCCATCCACTTGCTACTCGTGAAAAACAACGTAGCTGTGTTTTTCATATTGTGCCAAATTGAGCAAAATAGCAAAGAGGTAAGTGGACACATCTGTAGATACGGTTTTTAGTAAGATTGGCTTTGAAGTAACTTTGGGCCCTACACACTGAAAGATTTAACGGAACGATATGAACATTCTCGTTCATATCGTTCAGTGTGTAGGTACCAATGATGAACTATGTGCGGCCCCGAGCTCGTTCATCGTTGGTGCCGGGTCGCTTATGCATGCAGGCCAATATGGACAATCTCATCCATATTAGCATGCACTGCTATGGAGCCGGGAGACAGGATGAGTGAAGAAACTTCACTCCCCCACCACCGGGTCGCTTGTCTGCCATATCGGCCGTCGGGTAGCTCGGCGGTGGGTCGCCGAATGTGTAGGGCCCATTACATTACTTTAGGGGTCTTTTTACTAAGCCTTGGATGGAGATAAAGTCGATGGAGATAAAGAACCAGCCAATCGGCAACTAACTGTTATGCCACAGGCTGTGTTTGAAAAATTATACATAGGAGCCAATTGGCTGGTACTTTGGGCCAGATTTATTAAGCTCGGTGAAGTGATAAAGCGGAAGGTGATAAAGGACCAGCCAGTCAGCTTCTAACTGTCATTTTTCAAACCCAGCCTGTGACATGGCAGTTAAGATCGGATTGGCTGGTCCTTTATCACCTTCCACTTTATCACTTCACCGAGCGTAATAAATCTGCCCCTTTATCTCCAGTGACTTTATCTCCATCCAAGGCTTAGTAGATAGACCCCTTAGGGGTCTGTTTACTAAGCCTTGGATGGAGGTAAAGTGGACAGAGATACCAGCCAGTCTTCTATCATTTTTCAAACCCAGACTATTATATGGCAGTTAGGAGCTAATTGGCTAGTACTTTACCTCCGTCCACTTTATCTCCATTGAAGGCTTAGTAAATAGACCCCTCATTTACTCTTTCTAGCTCATAAGTACAGTTCAAAACATCATACATTGGGTCTTTTTTCCTTCATTATCTGTAGCAGTGTTTTTCAACCACTGTGCCGTGGCACACTAGTGTGCCCTGAGCAGTTTCCAGGTGTGCCTCCATAGAAGCAGAGCCAGGCCCGTTACTGTTTTGCCGCCACTGAGGCCATGGAACGATCAATACTGGTGGGTTTAGTGGTTGCAGAGCCAGTTCTAATTTTGGGCCCGGGCAGTGTTGGGGTCTTCTGGCTTTCTCAGATATGGCTCAGGCGTTACTATGGGTAAGCTGCGGCATGACATCATAGGACACGCAACTGCACTATGCATCACCATTATATTTGAATGTGCCTTGGCAATATTTAAATCTTGTTCAGTGTGCCGCGAGTTGTAAAAGATTGAAAATTTCTGATCTATAGGCAACTTTAATTTTGTTTAGCAAAAAATGTACAGTAGTCATCTTAAGCTGCTTTTCAAGTTAAAAAATCAATCATACAGTACTTAATAGTAGATATTAAAAAAAATGCAAATTACTTGGGATTTAAATGTAGACAATTGCTACAAATCTATTCCAATTTCTATGGATATAGTATAGCAAAGGCTAGAGTAAAAGGATGAAGCATGATTAATGTATTTGTTTTCATTTAAATGTGGCAATAAAATATAATTACACTTTCAATTTAATTTGTTAGAAATATAGTGGCTTTGAATATATTGCTTACTTAATAATAAAAATAACATGAATGTACTGTGACCTATAGCAATAACTAAAATATTAGCTGTGTTCCATACAGTATATTATAGATTATTTGTTAGCTATACTATAGATTATTGGCTTTGATGAATTATTGAATTTGTGTTCCCCAGTGCAATTTTGGAAAATAATTGGAATTGGAATTTGCAATGAACATATTTATATTTCACAGGTATCCAGGCAATTTGCATACATTGCAAAAATAATGTTGTTCGTTTAGTATACACATATAACATATAACATTTTTTTTTAATAAAACTAATATTGTATTGATGCCTAAAAAAGGGTACCCTTTATCCAATGTAGTGTGTCAACATTGAGTTATTGTGCCATCATAGAAGGTAATAGTTCAATTCACATAAGTAAGATATTTACATGCAGTTCCAACAAAGTTAAAATCCCATTAAATGCCCTTGTGGATGCATGGACGCATGCATGTAGGACAAGCAATTCTCTCTATGAAATATAAGCTGAGTGAACATAAAAGTGCCATTCACAATTACCACAGAGAGGAGAAAGTTACTCTATCAGATATACATGTTAACCTTATGAGACTTAATGTAGCCAAATTGAGATGGATTGTACCTGACAAAATTAAGGACCTTCTAAGTGAGCTTGAATTGAATAAGAGATTACTACAGAAAGAAGTGTTTTAGATCTGTCAGTTAAATGCTAAATATCTAATTGGATTAAATGAAGAATGCAGTTTAAATGCTTTATTTAAATTGATTCAATCCATACATCATTTATAGAGATCCACTGTTTCTATGTGTATGTTTAACACTCACGCAAAATTTAAAACTAGTGTTTATTATTATTAAATAACTACACTGTTCTAATTACATATCAGTAAAGAAATGTATACTTAAAATGAACCAATATTTAAACCATTATATATTTGTAGTATATCTATATAATAATAATTTGCTATGGTCTGTCCCATCTACAACATGCATGCACAGTGGGAGCCGCAGCACCTGCCACTTGTCCAATGGCTCCCACGTCGAGGAAGATGAGACAGACATAGCATGGCAGAAAATGAGGACCCAACCAAGCATGTTGTAACTGTGGTAGCAAGAGGCAGGACAGAGCGAGGAGGCATTATGGGATGTATCAAAGCAGAAGAGAATCCCTAGGATACCATTTCTCATTAGATATTTAGTAGGTGGCATCATAAGGTTAGCCACTAATTTATACTTGTAGTTGATCCATCATATAACTTTAACCATCACTTAGTTCACTGCAGAGACAGACTGGGGCTCTATAATGGCCGTAGCATTGTAGTCACACACACAACAAGGGGTGTGACCATGGCTCATGGGGGCATGGTTTAATGGCAAGCCCCCATGTCTATGTATGATGGGTGGCAGATCAAAGTGTTGAAAGGCTGTGCTACTCAGTCAGTAGCAGTCTCTCTGTGGCTGGACGACCCCATCAGGCCATCAGCCATTCTGGCATTAGCAAAAGTGCAAAATGGCCAATCTGGCCCTGGTTTACCTCAAACTCCTACTAGCAATGTTCTCCAGCCAATATCCTATGGTCTCCAGCCAATTGTATAAGCCCCACGACTTAAGGTTTAAGGTACATATATATATATATATATATATATATATGTATGTACATGCATGTGTATATATATGTATATGAGTACAAGTGTGAATTACATATGTTTATATATTTTTATGTTCTTTTTAGCTCTGTGTCATATCTCTGCTCTTCATTATCCATAATACATAATATATAAATATATGTGAGGATTTTGTTTGTATGTATTAATAGTCACAATGGTTATTTATAAATATGATTATTATACGTACTGGACCAAGAGAATTTTGGGGAAAGGCCTTACTAATAATATAGGTCAGGTCCAATACATTTATATATAACGTTTCTCTTTCAGTAATTATGGTTACGTCATTTGGGGATTTGTGAGATATATAAGGAAAGTACAAGTATAGAAAGAACAGCCAGTACCCTTTGTGAAGGGGATTTTCCTCCGATGACGTCACTCATATCATGTGACTAATGAGAACCAATGATAGGAAAGTCACGTGATCGGAGACTCGGGGTCACGTGCACTAAAAAGATCCTTCTTAGCATAGAAACTACACTGAGTACCTCCCGAGAAGGGGACTATCGAGTCTCCGATCATGTGACTTAGATCACATGTTACAATGGGACCAATAGGATTGCATAGAATCCGGATCACGTGTTCTCTAATGTCACGTGACCGGCTTCATTTAATTTTAGTTTTATGTATAAATCAAGTACTAATACTCGTTTTGAGGTGGAATTTATCTTGAATATAACAGTAGAATTTTGTGTAAATAATCACATATTTAAAGTTATATTTTAAGACGGTTTGCTGTGGTTTTTAATTAAGCACCGAACAGGTGTTGGTTGTCAATTTATTAAGCAGGGTATAAATAGAGACCCAATATACACTGAATTCATGCTCCTGAGGAAGCTGGATCACCCTGTTGCCAGCGAAACGCGTTGAGCCTGTTTACCCACCTGGGCATCACTCTCCGACATTATTGGGACTTTGACATCTTCGGCACCAATTGGACATTGCTCCTATCACTGGGAAGTTTTTTTCAAACAAAGACAAAAGACCGGATCCACAAACACAGCTAGCAATGGACTCTTCCTAAAGCTGATGCTATCCCATACATCCATTGTGGAACTGGTAACTATCTCTTGCTACAGTGAATGCCATCTGGAGACTGTCCTAGCCGTAACGATATATGTCCCAGAGGAGAGTGGATATAAAAGTGATTATACCCAGGGGGAATTTATAATCAAAAGTGTTATTAAGAATAATAACAGGATTTTATTCCTGGTTTTTTAATGGTACAATAAATTGTTATTTTATTCAGCAAACTGTCTTTTTAGAATCCTTACAGCCAGCGCTGGTATTCTGTGTTTTATTTCTATTATATTCGGGGATCTGACCATCCCCTTACCAGCTGCTGCTGACTGCGCACTTACACATCTTTTTACTTAAGGTTTAAGACCTGGCGGCATCCTAAGTACCAGTGTGTGCATAATACACTAAGGAATCAATGGGTGGCTGCTGTAGGCAGAAGAACATCCAAGTGGCTTTAGTGGTCTCATACAAATGTGCTGGAGTTATAGATAAAAAACAAAATAAACACTTAGCGCGCCTTGTTGATGAAACAGCTGCAGGATTCGGACGTGGATCTCACCAATCCACAAATAAATAGAACTAAGAAGAAAGATTCCTGCGCACTTTTCTAAATGTATCTATATTCCAAGATACCTTTAGAAAAGTGCGCAGGAATCTTTCTTCTTAGTTAAATGTGCTGGAGTTCCCTGACACAAAATTATATCTAACTGTACTGAAATGTTGAAGTAACATAGTTTCCGGAGTAGCTTTTTTCTTTGGAATACCATCTCCCCATTACATAGGATTACATACAACAGCTGTGCTAGCCTGCATGAAGAAACACTGAAATAAAAAAAATTTAAACATATATATATATATATATATATATATATATATAAAAGAATGGGGTACCCAATAGCGCTAAATGTGCTAAATGTGAGTCTAAAGCTGCACCTCTAGAATAACCTCCTGAAAGCCAAGGTTCAAAAACAACATCAAATGCACAGATCTGTGGGCGCTAGGTTAATGGTATTGTTCATGTACTTAATTGCAGTGGTATACAATAAAAGTCTCAAATACATTCAAGTAAAATGTATTCATAAAAATACAATAAAACATCTACAGCATCAATAAGGTTTCACAAAGCTGTGTCTTCGGATTTATCCGGTTTAACATTCAGTTTCTTTGTTGGATAAGATTCACTGACTGCCACAAATGCAGAAAGATAGATTGCCCCAACGCGTTTTGTCCCTTAATGGGACTTCTTCAGGCGTACAGAAATCTACATGATAAAATATAACAACCATTCGTATTAGCAATACCAATTTAAAGAGGGTGTATATGATTTTTTTACAATCATACATACCGGATGCTCAGACAATGAGGTGGGATAAACCATCTACACTTCTAATTGTACCAGTTGAGGTAGGTATATACAACCTGATGGATAAAATATATTAACTTTTAGGATTTTGAGTACAGAAAATAAATAATCGGGAGGGAACAGGTGGTATGAGGGTATTAAAAGGCATACCAGGTTATATCTGGTGTATTAGATTGCAATGCAATGTGGCTTCATATCATGGCATGATGGATTATATCTCAACAATGGTCTTAGTATGACCTATATAATAATGGTAATGAAGGGAATTTTGAGTATAGCTATTCAAAGTGTGTAGCTGTAATTACAAGTAGGGGAAAGAAAAGGAATACATACCAATGGTAAATGAACAAATATCTATCACTGAACTGTTGTGGATGATGATCAACTTTCAGCATATAGAGCACTGGGCATAATATGCCTAAAATTATTAATTAGCAGAATTCCAACATGGGAACATTAAAATAAACATATGCTCAATCAAAAGGTAAGTACAAACAATATTCTATAATGTATAAAGCACACATGGAATATAATATGAGATGACAATATTCAAATGAATATTCTATTTATATGTTCTATAATATCTAAATAATTATACAGCGCATAAGGTGCATATTCTAAATGTAACAAGAAACATAACAAGAAATTGCAGACTTGTACGTATAACAAACAGCTGCTTATAGTCATTAATATAAGGGCAATTTTAGATGTATTTTTAGTGTTAAATATAGCATCATAATTACATCCAGTAAGACAAAATGTAAACATTTATGAGGATACACAGACATCATAAAGTTTAAAACCTCACAATGAGGATTTTAACAACAATATTACAGGTCTTAGTATAAGAGGGCAGTGAAAAGAGGAAAAATCTGTTACTTACATAAAAATGATGATGTGTTCCTCACAGTGGATAACTGAGTACAGTGGATAACTGAGAGGGAACATAGGAGGTGATACTTATACCTCCTAAAAGAATAACCTCACTTCCTGCCTATTAAGTTAATAGGACAGATGAGTGTGGAAAAAAAAATCCCCAATCCATACTTCTCTGTAGATTCGGAGTGAATGAGTGCAAAATAATATACTAATGTGAGATTTGTGTCAAAAATAATAAATTAAATATGTAAACTATCATTTATTCTCAGTGTGAAAATTATTGGAAATAAAAAAATAAAACTATAGGCTTAATATATCAGCTAATGAGAAAAAAAAGAAGTGCATAATGGTGATGATAGGGAAAAGACATAAAACCTACACTTTTATATTAGGTGCTTATATATAGATAAATAGTAAATGTTTAAACAAAGTGAAAGGACTTAAGTTAGTCTGATAGCATCTAAAATACCAATGCAGAAAAATGTGTGTGTGTGTGTGTGTGTGTGTGTGTGTGTGTGTGTGTGTGTGTGTGTGTGTGTGTGTATATATATATATATATATATATATATAGTGGTATATGGTATTGGTATTGCATGATGGATAAGTACCTGCCTGTATTTCCCAGCAGGTACTTATCCATCATGCAATACCATCAGGGAGGCAGCTTATTGGCTCAAATTTATTCTGCAGTCAGTTCCGGTCCCACACTTTGTACCTGTGTAAGTCCTTTGGTTTTGACTACCACATTGATGCTGTTGACTTGCTGTAATACCTTGAAAAAGGTCCAGGATGGGGACCAAAACATTGGTGAGCTCTCATACCTGTGGGATGGAAAAGAGACAGGTAGGACTCCTACCCCATCTTTTTTATGGTGGGGCCCTTGGACTCCCCGAAGGAAATAGACCCACTAAAGAAAAAATCTGACACAATTCCACCAGATAATACCATCAAAATGAAAACAAAAAGAGGTAAACGAGGGGGTAAAAATAAGGACAATAAGAGAGACAAGATCAATTAAAAAAAAAAAACAGTTTTGAAAGAAAACGAGCACATCAAAAGTAAGATCTTTAATCTAAGTAGTCATATACTGACAGAGGATGAAGAATAAGTCCTGTTAAAAGGTTTCAAATTTGCACCCTCTTCCATTCCCAATCCTTTTGACATTTCTGTAGATCTCCAAAAATTCATTAGAAAAATTAGCATAAAAAAATATTTTTGAATAAAGATAGCATTAATATAGAAGAGAGAGATAAAAACAAGACAAAGTTTAAACCAAGATCCAAATTCTATCCTAAGCATGTCAAAGGAGGAAGTATAGAATGTTTTAATTCCATTGTGTCAAAGGAGATTAGGAAAATCAACAAACCAAAAAAGTAGAATATAACCAAGAAAGAGTCTATGGCGATTAAAACCTTAATTGCGAATGAAGAGTTGATAATTAAACCAGCTGACAAGGGAGGAGGGGTCGTTCTAATGAATAAAGCCGACCACATTAAGAAATAGATAGACAGCTTAATGACAAGGAGACATACAAAAAGCTGAAAGGAGATCCAAGTAGTGGTATTACAAAGGCCCTTCAGGATTTAACAAAAAGGGCTGTGGAGAAAGAGATCATCTCCCAAAATGAAGCAGATTTCATAAACATCAATGACTCCTCAACCCCCACAATCTACATCCTGCCTAAGATGCATAAAAGCATAACCCAACCTCCAGGCCGTCCCATAATTAGTGGAACAAACAGTGTCACTTCCAATATATCTGCGGTTGTAGACAGAGTCGGCCTTAGGCATAGGCAAACTAGGCAAATGCCTATGGCATTTGGTATGCTTAGGGGCACCAGCAGCTTCTGCTGATTAAAATGATATGTGGCATGCCTATATTCTGTGTGTGAGTGCGGCTGTATCTGCATATGAAATACTACTTTGCAGTGTATTCCTGGAAATCACTGTAATGTAGCATTTTGTATGCAGATACAGCCATAGTCGCACACAGAATATAGGCATGCTGCATATTATTTTAATCAGCAGAAGCTGCTTGTGCATCCTAGCCACATTGTAATGCAAATAAGATGCATTTTCAGAAACAAAAGGCGCCATATGTTAGCAGAGCTGCCAGATGAATCATGCCAGGCATCTCCTACAGAACGAGTGGTGGTGCTAGGGGGCACCAGTAAAAATCTTGCCTAGGGCATTATATTGGTTAGGGCCGGCTCTGGTTGTAGACCACTATCTACAACCACTAGTATCTAAAACATCATCATTTTTGAAAGATACAGGGGATTTCCTTAGAAAATTGGAAAATACAAAGTGGGAACAAAACTGCACCCTGATAAGTGCCGATGTCACCACTTTGTACACCATAATAGAATGGTATAAATGAAAGGAAGCAGTTAGATTTTTCCTGGAGGCCAGTGACTATTCAGAGAACCTTAAAGATTTTATTATTGAATCTATCTGTTTTATACTAATGAATAATCATTTTTATTTCAATGGACATTTTTATCTACAACAAAAAGGTACAGCAATGGTCACCAGGTTTGCCTCTAGTTATGCTAATCTTTTTATGGCCTATTGGGAATTTTTATTTATAAGCAATACATTGAGCACAGGGCAAACCTGGTGTCCTGGTGGCGTTATATAGACAATGTGTTTTTTATATGGCGTGGTAATGATGAGTCTTTAACCAATTTTTGTAACTCAATCAATTCTAACAATTTTAATATACAATTTACTTTTACTATAAGTAAAGAAAGCCTTCCTTTTTTAGACCTTTTAATATACATACGAGGCCAAGGACTATGTACAAAAACATATAGGAAGGATACTGATTCAAATGCTTATATTAACATGAACAGCGAACACCATGCAAGATGGTTAGAAAACATCCCATTGAGACAATTTAAATGCCTAAAGAGAAACTGTACCAACGAAGATATACTGGAATCTCTGATAGAAGAAATGTCCCAAAGATTTGAGGAAAAAGGGTACAAAGAGAGTGACCTTTTAAAAGCTAGACCCAATTTAAGTTTGGTTAAAAGGGAAGATCTTCTAAAAGAAAAGTTGGATAATAAGAAAGAGAATTCCCCTTATGAATGGGATTTCATTACCCAATATGGGTCACATTTTAAGAAAATTGAGAGCATTTTTAGGAACAACTGGACAATATTAAAAGATGATCCAATTTTAGGTCCATCGATACCCGAGAAGCCTGTTTTTATCTATAAAAAAGCTAGATCTCTGAAAGACCATTTGGTAAAGAGTAGTCTTTTAGAAAATACCACAAGAAGAAATTGCACAAAAGGTTTCAACCGGTGTGGGACGTGTATCATGTGCAGGGCCACTACTAAGACCCTAATATTGTATGGAAAGTAACAGATTTTGATGTGAATGGAAAAAAATATAAAATTAATGATTTTATTACTTGCCATTCGAAGAATGTTATCTATATGCTCGAATGTAAATGTGGCCAAATATACGTGTGTAAAACCTCCTGAGCTTTGAAAACTCGGGTGGCTGCACATGTATATAACATCAAAAAAGGTCTGTTAACTCATTCCCTATCAGAACATTTTTGTACCAAACACAATAACAGTGTAGAACAGATCAAGCGTTTTATAGGGATCCAACAGATCAAGTCAAATTGGAGAAATATGAGTATCGAAAAGATATTAGCCCAGAAAGAGAGATGAGATGGATATTTGAGCTCAATACACTTAAACCAATGGGTCATAATGTAGATTTCGAGCTAAAATGGTTTTTAGATGAAGATTCCAAAGATTTCCATGAATCTCTCTTCCTTTTAAACATACCAATTACTTGCTCTCTTTTAAGGATTATGTGTCTTTTTATCTGTTTGTTTGTTTATTTATCTCTCTGATTTTTTTCATGTATAACCAACATCATGAGGATTTTATCTACAAAATAAAACAAGAATGTCTCCCACTTCAATATAGGGTATGACTTGCGGGAATACTAAGTACGGCAATCGTTTTTCATGAAGTTGGGACAAACACAGTTTTAAGGAAAATAATGAAATTCCAATCACCAAACATCTGCCTCGTGAGCCGCAACAAGGAAGGACAGTGTGAGGCGCATACGTCATTTCCGCCTGAATCGGGAGGCAATGTAGCGCAAACGGAAACCAGCGGTGACCTGCAAATGTTACTTCCGGGGAGGAACAAACGGAAATGAACCGGCAACTCGTATCCGGTATATGGGTTTAAAAGACCCCTGGTTACACTCAGCAGATCATCCATTCTTGAAAAATTCCCACGGACCGAAATGCGTTGCACGGACTTGTATGGTGACATCCAGGAGGGAGCTGTGCAGAAAGGACTTGCCTTTGGGGGCTTACACACCAGCCGTGGTGGTGCCGTGCTCACAAGCCCGGGACCGGTTCTTTGCTTTACCATCAAGCTTAGCCCACCACACCCCATTCATATGGTGAGATTAAACACATCTACAATCTGCACAGACACTTTATTGACGGCAATTTGTTGTTTATACAGATGTAGCCACCTATATCTTGACTGGCTGAGGCGTTTGTCCCGATCGAGCATACGCAGCGTACCGGGGCGTAGGGAGGCGCGCCTAGTCACAGAGAGGCATACCTAATCTCACGGAGGCAGACAGAGCGTTTGGCTTTACCTTTACGTGTAATACCTGCGATCATCCACCAGATGTCGCCTTTTACAATCACCACTGCGCATGCGTGTGGTCTCCCGTAAAATACAATACTGAAATATATAATAAGGACTATTTTATTAAGCGTCTCATTACGCTGCATACAGTAAATACTCATTACGCTGCATTATTTAATACAGTAAATACTCATTATGCTGCATTATTTAATACAGTATATACGGTACAGATGCAAATAGTACAGCATACAGTATATGATCCATCTACAGTACTTTATGAATATGTGAGCGTCCAAGTCCTGCAGACAAAACAACATAAAACCAGTAGTGTACACTGTCGCAAATGGACGTGTTAGAAGTTCACTATTGCCTCTTGAGATTAGGAATTTTGTACAGTATGTTAGCGTCCTAATCCCATAGCCATTACAGCATAATCAAAACCAATGGATTTATTCATCTGTCTGCTGCGAAGTGTTGAAGTGTTCCGCTTCCTATACTCAGAGTCCCGAGTTCAATTTCTAAAGTACGAATGCATGTTAGTTTTTTCCAGAGACTTTATTATTTTTTTATTCACATAAACCAGGGCAAAGCTGCAGGAGCGGTTCTACTGTTAAGGTTCTATGCACCATACAGTACACATACAATTCTGTAGCAGGGCAGACTCAATAGAAATGGCTACCACCTATGACTCCTTGTCCCACGGAGGCCCTAGGCTATGGAGCAAGTAACAGTCCAGATTTTGCAGGCTATGGGGCAATGCTGAAGGAGTGTCACAATCCCCTAGCTAAAATACACAGGGGCGATAGGAATAAGCGAGGTCTATGCACATTATGGTACACCGGACTCAATCGCACAGCACACTGTCAAAATGGCCGCCGCCCCTGAACCCCCACCACGTGGCAGGCAGAGCTCGGATATGGAGTGAGAGATGGCAAAAGTTTTGCAGGCTACGGGGCAATGCTGAAGGAGCATCACAATCCCCTAGCCAAAATACACAGGGGCGATAGAGATAAGCGAGGTCTATGCACATTACGTTATACCGGGCTCGATCACATAGCAAACTGACAAAACACAAGTTTTACATAAAGCAGGGCAAAGCTGCAGGAGAGTTTCTACTGTCAAGGTTCTATGCACCGTATGGTACACATACAATTCTACAGCAGGGCAGACTCAATTGAAATGGCTACCGCCTGTGACTCCTAGCTCCATGGAGGCACTTGGCTATGGAGCAAGTAACAGCACAGATTTTGCAGGCTACGGGGCAATGCTGAAGGAGCGTTAGAATCCCCTAGCTAAAATACACAGGGGCGATAGGGATAAGCGAGGTCTATGCACATAACGATACACCGGACCCCATCGCATTGCACAGTGACAAAATGTCCGAGGCACGTGAACCCCTGCCTTGTGGCAGCACTCAGCTATAGAGCGAGCAACGGCATAGGTTTTGCAGGCTACGGGGTAATGCTGAAGGAGCGTCAGAATCCCCTAACTAAAATACACAGGGGTGATAGGGATAAGCGAGGTTTATGCACATAATAACACACCGTAAAGTTCCCCATGGTTTTGATTATGCCTTTTCTTTGAACACGGTATTTTCCACTGCCTCGCCCTACCCCCATCCCACTTTCCCCTTCCCCCCTGGGAGCCTGCAAAGTACATGCAGTAGACAGGGAGGGAGTTCCGATCAGGTTACAAGACATGTGCAACACTATACTACTGTATGTAGGAAAATCCCCCACCCACTGATTTATGTGAAACCTGTGTGCACCCTTCCATTGAATGTATAACAAAGAAAAAAAAATAATAAAGTGAATGTCACGGGAACATATATATTTAAAAAAAAAAGGTTGGCACTTTGGGACTCAAACCTGGGACTCTCAGCATGGGAGGTGGGAGCCTTCATCGCTAGGTTGGTATGGAAGAGGAGACAATTAGCTACCGGAGGGTACCAACCCCAAGTTTCTGTGACCCCCACAAGGCTTATGGCAAGCGTTGGAACCCATGGTGGGTCTGAATTAACGGGCCCATTATAGTCTATGGGAAAATGGGTCCACTTTGCGTACTGATATCTCTGGTTCTGGGTGTCCCAGAGACGCGGGACTGCTATCATACAAAATAGGAGACTCTTGGCTTTTGGGGAAGACCAACCACTAGTTTATGTGACACTGGAAAGGGAAACAGGAAGCAACCGTGTATCGGGTCCCCTCCAGTTGTCCGTCTAGCTTGCACAGGATGCAGGGTTTCTGGCTAGATAGGAAATACTGTACAGAAATGCTAAGCATGGTAATTTGACATCCAGGAACATAGGAGTTTTTATCTCTCTCCATTATACTTAGAAAAATTACACTTGCCACTGTACGTTACAAGCTGTTCGTGCTAATTAGTACACTAGTAGAACATACTGTACAGAGATACTAAGTACAGTGATTTGGCATCCACGAACTTAGGGAGGAGCTTTAATCTCTCTCCATTGTAATCTTTCTAAGTATAATGGAGAGAGATAAAAGCTCCTCCCTAAATTCTTGGATGCCAAATCACTGTACTTAGTATCTCTGTACAGTATTTTCTACTAGTGTACTAATTAGCACGAACAGCTTGTAACGTACAGTGGCAAGTTTAGTCTTTCTATGTATAATATAGAGAGATAAAAGCTCCTCCCTAAGTTCCTGGTTGCCAAATCACCGTCCTTAGTATCTCTGTATAGTATTTTCTATTAGGAACTTACTGAGGAGCTTTTATCTCCATTATACATAGAAAGATTAAACTTGCCGCTGTACGCTACAAGCTGTTAGTGCTAATTAGTACCCTAATAGAACATACTGTACAGAGATACTAAGGACGGTGATTTGGCATCTAGGAACTTAGGGAGGAGCTTTTATCTCTCCATTATACATAGAAAAATTGAACTTGCCACTGTACATTACAAGCTGTTCGTGCTAATTAGTACACTAGAAGAACATACTGGGGACTCGGACTCATACAGTACTTGCATTTCAAAAGAACGGTATTTTCCACCGCCTGCCGCTAGCCCATCTCCCTTCCCCCCTGGGAGCCTGCACAGGTCATGCAGTAGACAGGGAGGGAGTTATTCACATAAACCAGGGCAAAGCTGCAGGAGCGGTTGTACTGTTAAGGTTCCATGCACCATACGGTACACATACAATTCTGTCGCAGGGCAGACTCAATTGAAATGGCTACCGCCTGTGACTCCTTGCCCCATGGAGGCCCTCGGCTATGGAGCAAGTAACAGCACAGATTTTGGAGGTCACGGGGCAATGCTGAAGGAGCGTCAGAATCCCCTAGCTAAAATACACAGGGTCGATAGGGATAAGCGAGGTCTATGCACTTAACGGTACCCCAGACCCCATCGCATCACAAAGTGACAAAATGTCCAAGGCACATGAACATCCACCTTGTGTCAGCACTCAGCTATGGAGCGAGTGACGGCATAGGTTTTGCAGGCTTCGGGGCAGTGCTGAAGGAGCGTCGGAATCCCCTAGCTAAAATACACAGGGGCGATAGCGTTAAGCGAGGTCTATGCACATAATTCTACAAAACGGGGTTCATGTGCCTCGGACATTTTGTCACTTTGTGATGCGATGGGGTCTGGTGTATCGTTATGTGCATAGACCTCGCTTATCCCTATCAACCCTGTGTATTTTAGCTAGGCGATTCTGACGCTCCTTCAGCATTGGCTTGTTCTTTGAACACGGTATTTTCCACTGCCTCGCCCTACCCCCATCCCACTTTCCCCTTCCCCCCTGGGAGCCTGCACAGTTCATGCAGTAGACAGGTAGGTAGTTCCGATCAGGTTACAAGACAAGATTTATGTGAAACCTGTGTGTACCCTTCCATTGAATGTATAACAAAGAAAAAAAATTCTAATAAAATGAATGTCACGGGAACTCGGACGCTCATACTGTACATGTATTTCAAAAGCACGGTGTTTATGCATTGTACATACTTCCTTTTACACAATTACTTGCCTCTCCATACACAATCATGCGTCTGCATACACAAGTGTTTTAACATGTTAGTTTGTGTCTGTATAAACTATTTATTTATATTGAGAACTCTCACCGTCTGACCATTGGTCACCATCTATTAACATTACAGTCGTCACTGACCATTTGCCAGAGCTGTAGATAAATCCGCCGCTATACGATCGAAAGTACTGGATTAGTGGAGCATTAGCCACCCAGTGGTGGAGATGTGTAATGCATGCTGAGTATCTAGAATCGCCTCAACGCGCCTGCCTGTGATTAAACTCAGCAAGCTAAGCTATCGCCTTAGCGTGACTAAACGTCCGTCTAGGTGGAGAATCGGTCAAGATAAAGGTGGCTACATCTGTACTATGCCTTTTATCTGATGTATGCTTGTAAGTAAAATTAAGTGTTTCCTTTGCATACTGTATGCACTTTATCCCAATTAAATCACTTTTTAGAAATAAGAAAAGTGTTTTATCAATTTATTGAAAACATTTATGGTGTATAGCGCCGAATCCTCCACTTTCTGCACTTTATCTGTATTCTATTTGGAGATTGGTGTTTTTCTCCTTTCAAGTGTAGGAGGCTGCTAATTAATCATTTTATTTGCACAACTTGGAGTACACATAATGTTTTTTCATACCTGTGGAACTGTTTGATGGTGTGTTTTTAAAAAAAATGTCTATTAAAATTATTTGGCTATTGGAATTCAAGTCTGGAGAGTGCTATCATTTTCACTATTGTGGAAAACACTGCACTGTTATATGGGTACCTCCCCTATGTGGGTTGGACTGATTTGGCACTACAGCTACTGTTCAGGTTAGGTGAGAGTGTGGGACACGCAGCATATATATATATATATATATATATATATAAAACTCTCTCTGCACATGTTATATCTGCCACACCTGCAGTGCACATGGGGGGTCATTCTGACCCGTTTGCTCGCTGCGTTTTAACACAAGAATGTGAATGGGTCCCTACTGCACATGCGCCGGCGCCGTAGTGCGCTGGCGCATGCCAGATGGACGAAGGCCGTAGCAGGGATACGATCGCCTCTGCCTGATTGACAGGCAGAGGCGATCGCTGGGCGGGAGAGGGCGGAACGGCGGTGTTTGGCTGCCATTTTGTGGGTTTGGTCCAGCCAACGTAGGCATGGCTGAACCGAATGGGGGGGGGCGGGCCGCAGCGGCTGCGGAGCGGTGAGTAGCTCCTAGCCAGCACGGTAAAGCTGCGCTGGTCGGGAGCTACTCTTGAAGTGCAAAGGCATCGCCGCTGTGCCATGCCTTTGCACTTCTCAGATGGGGGGCCGGACTGAAATGCGGGGTGAGCTAGCCCTGTGCTGGGCGTCCCCCCACATGCCAGGGAAGAAGATCATTGCTGTGCTAAATTTAGCACAGCTACGATCAACTCGGCATGACCCCATGGTTTTGCCCAACTGTTAACAAAATTGCTGCTACGATCAGGTCTGAATTACCCCCTAAATGTCTAAATTGCGATACAATGTTTAATTGACAATTAGACTTTTTGGGTGTGTCTAAATCAGGCATGTCAAACTCAAAATCCCAACTGGGCCAAATAATCCAGGTCCAAGTCTGGTGTAGGCCACAAGAAAGAGGCTTATATGCCATTTTCAAAGGTTTTTTTAGAAAAACAAACAAGTATAATCTAAGACATGTCAAGTATCGTGAAGAAAACATTTACTTTAATGCAGTGGTTCAAGTAGGAAAAATTTCTTAGAGGTGCATGTGCGAAAAAAATGGGTGTGTGATACAAATATGGGGGCCAGATATAAATATGCCCTCATTAGTTCAGTACCAGATACACATATGCCACCAATAGTGCCAGATACACATATGCCACCAGTAGTGCAGTGCCAGATACACATATGCCCCTAAATAGTGCCAGATACACATATGCCCCTAAAAGTGCCAGATACACATATACCCCCACACAGCCAGAAATAGATATGCCCCCACAGTGCCAGATATACATATGCCCCCACAGTGCCAGATACTCATATGCCCACAAAGTGCCAGATATACATATGCCCCACAGTGCCAGATAACATATGCCCCCACAGTGCAAGATAGCATATGCCCTCAATGTGCCAGATAACATATGCCCCTAATGCGTTCACTGCCACTGCTGCCTGGGATCTGCTGCCTGGCTGTGTGTAAGGGCAGGAGAGTACAGCGCATGCCTCTCCTGCTCGTCAGTCCAGTCTCTGGTGGCGGCGCAGGTATCTTAAATCAGGCACCAGTCCGTGAGCCAATCAGAGCTTGTGGTCCAGCAGCTCCTGATTAGCTGCCGGTCCGCAAGCTCTGATTGACTCACAAACCAGCGCCTGATTTAAGATAGCCGCAGAGCCACTGTAGTATGGACTGAGGAGCAGGAGAGGTGCATGCTGCCCTCTCCTTCCCTCACTGCAAGCAAGGCGGTTGGGCCACAAAAGGGCCCCTGCCCAACCCCTGCCCACAGGCCGCAAAAGGAAGTGGTAGAGGCCGCATGCGGCCCGTGAGTTTGACACCCCTGGGCTAAATCAATTACATTTTAAGTTGAGTGCCAAAAAAAAACATGTGGCTACTATATCGCTACTGTCCTACATTAGCCCTGGGATCCTGCAACCTGCTCCTCTTATGGAAATTAGGAAATATACGCTGCTTGGATCTGTCTCCTCCTTGACTTTCACCAAAAAGGCTTTACTACTGAACCTTGACAGATACACATCAGGCTATTATTATCCTCTATTGCTGGTTCGGTGAAGTCAGTCTACCACCTTGGAACCAATAACAGTTTAGTAGTATTCTCTACACCTATGCACCATTGGTCCAACGATAGTGTTGGCCTTTTTATACTACAGTTCCCTCTGAGGATTATTTTCAGTTGAAGAATCCTATTTGAAATCCATATTGATTGTATATGTGCAATACACTAATTTGTTTCCAGATCACTTCAAGCCGGCACTTCTAATGATACATCTTTGTTTATCATGTGTTTTTCAAATTTACTAATAATGTACCCCTGAGGAAGTCCTTTGGGATGAAACGTGTTGGGTCAATGTTCTTTTTATTTCAGTGCTACCATCTGAGCAATATTCCAGCCAAGAAAATTGCTATATCTAACTGGAAGGATTTACCTTGTATTTGTATGAAAATCTGCATATATTTGTACTTTCTTACTTTTTTTGTGGAACTGTGAATACATTTTAATCAATTTACATCTTATTATTTCTATAATGGTTACCATATTGTAAATGTCGAGACTGTATTGTTTAGACAAATGAGACTAGCGCCCTCAGAACAGCATTTTGTATTCCTTTCCTGAGCCTCGACTAGCAGGAGACTTTTCTAGAGGTGCTGCTCTATATACACCTTAGCACAATTGGGTATTTGTGCTCTATAAATCTATCTATCTATCTATCTATCTATCTATCTATCTATCTATCTATCTATCTATCTATATATATATATATAATATTTAATATAATTTATGATTTTATGTATTGCATTATTATAAACAATATTTAAGAGTGTAAACTAAGCAATGTCAAGATACCAAATCAATTGGATACAAAAACCATATTTTATGTTAAGTATCAATAATTGCGTTCAAATGTGACATAATGTATTGTAAAAATAGTTCACTTTTAAAGCCCTCACAATTTATTTTTAAAAGTGCCATATGAGAATATAATGCTTTTGTTTGCTATAGATGATTTACAGTGTTACTTGTAATGGATGTATATTTTTTCTTCTGTGTTGAGAAACATTGTACAATACTGTATACATGTTGACACCTTATTAGTGTAAGAGCCAAATATGTATTACAGAGATGTGACCAGCTTGAAGCTTTGACCAGGAAATGACTGTCAAAAAGCAACCAGTTCCCAGAGACAAATTGTAACAATCTCTAACTGCCAAGTTTGGCTATAAACATATTATCTGACTTCAAATATAAATACCCAAAGTTGGGGCTATTTGGTTAGCTGGATTGTGATCACTCTTTCCTATGCATGGCTACTTCAAGCATGTGCAGATCCTGTTTTTTTGTAATATGACTTGTACAGTATTGTCTTCCATAGCATTGTTGTTAGATTCTTATTTAAATCCTCCATGCTATGGCATTTGTTAACCTTCACTGGAAACTGTAACATACAGTAGGTTTGACACATTATACAATTGCAGGGGCGTATCTATCTATTGGCCAGGATGGCACTCACCAGGGGCGCCAGGCAAGGAGGGGGCGCCATCTAGCAGTGACATCTATGGCCACGGGGTAGAACCAAGTAGTACTGTCAGCAGTAGCGGATCTTGCCACGGGCAAGCAGGACTTTTGCCCGGGGCGCCACCTTCCGGAGGGCGCCGTACCAGGGCAAGATCCGCTGCTGCTGTGTGCCCCCCGCTGCCCCCCTGCTGGTCGCTGCCCCCCCCTCCCCCCGCTGCCACTGTGAAGGGAAACTAGATGCGTATGCGTCTAGTTTCCCTTCGTGGAGAGGTCCTTTACTGTGCGGTGCGCGATGACGTCATCGCGCACCGCACAGCATTTCAGTCTGTACAGGGGGCGTAAATGACCACGCCCCCTGTACGAAGCCATGCCCCCTATTGCCGCCCGGGGTGCACAGAGCGCCAGAACCGGCCCTGACTGTTAGACTTGGTAACTGTCTGTTGGTGCCGGCGCCAGTATCCGGCAGCAGCGCCCCGCACCTCGCTTGTAATCAGACTCCACATAAACTACGGCAGCTAGGAGCTATAGTTTACTTTGAGCCTGATTGATCACTAGTGTGGAGCTGTGCCACTGGACACTGGCGCCGGCAGTGACAGACAGTCACCAGGTAAAGTCAGAGACAGATTATGGGGGGGGAGGGTGTCGAGGCATAGGACTGCACTGCCCTGCATTGGGCTAGGGCAGTGGATGGAGTGGAAGCACGGCACTCACTTCCAGGCAGGCCAGCAGCATGGAGGAGAGGACAACGAGCTACTAAAGTACATACAGTCAGTGTACCCTGTCTGTAATGTGAGGGGTGGGGGGGACACTATATAGTCTATATGTAATGTATGTGTGTCTGTGACTGAATTTATGTATGTGTGTGACTATGTATGTATGTATGTATGTCTGTATGTTTGTGTGTATACTGTATTGATGTGTGTATAAGTGTGTGACTATGTATGTGAATAAGTGTGTAACTATGTATGTATGTGACCGTATTTGTATCTATTGCATGTGTGACTGTACTGTATATCATATGTATGTGTTTTGTGTGTGACTATGTATGTAAGTGTGTATACTGTATATGTGTGCCTATGGGCAGGATCAGATACATACTAATGGCAAATGTGATTTGACCTCATTCCCCATATAAAATTAGAAATATATTTGTTAGCACTGGTCCACATTTCCATTTTCTATTTGCATTCCCCATATGCCCTGAATAGACTGTGTTTTCTATAGTGGTACGACTGTGTGGCGTAATGTGAATAAGAGACACTACTGTGCGTTGTAATGTGAGTAATGGACACTACTATGCGGTGTAATGGGATACTGTGTGGCATAATTTGAATTGGAAGCACTATTGTGTGGCCATGTCCCTTTCCCACAAGGCTACATTCTTTTTTTGACACGCCTTCCTTATTTCAAATATGTGTATGCATGTGTGTGTGTGTGTGTGTGTGTGTGTGTGTGTGTGTGTGTGTATGTGTGTATGTGGGTGAGGGGGAGGGGGGGGGGCACTAAGACCCCCTGATACACCCCTGTACAATTGTTCAATGTTTAGCATCTTTGAGGGCTTATTCACACATACTGTATATGTGCTAGGAAAGGAGTAAAATTCTTCAGAAAAGAAAATGCATGCTTTAGACACATTTTACATTGTTAATCCATTTTCCATGTCCTTTACATGCATTGTGCTTTTACCAGGTAACATTCTGTCTTCTACAGTTTTAGAATGTAATGTTGCTAACCCATAATAAACCACTGAGTCTACACGGTATCCGGATGATAGATAGACAGTGTCTAGTTAGACAGTCAATAGACAGACAACATATGTTAGACAGAAATTAGGTCGACAGGGTCAAAAGGTTAACATGAAAAAGGTAGACAGTACAAAAGGTCGACAGGGCCAAAAGGTAGACATGGTCAAATGGTCGACATGAAAATTGTCGACTTAAAAAAGATATACAGGTTTTCTATTTATTTTACATGTTGTTGGACTATATCATGCCTTCTCTATCCATGTCAGCATAGAGGTGGTTATAAACCTTGTGGTGAGTGCAGCGAGCCACCGAGCCTGAAACGTGGCAAGCAAAGCGAGCCCCGCGAGGGGAAGCTTTTCTAGAATTGGGGCTCCCAGATGACAAAACTATCCATATAAACCACAAAGATGCAAATAAAGTGGTGTCTACCGGTTTTGTGTTGATCATTTTCATGTCGACCTTTTGACCCTGTCGACCTTTTGTACTGTCTAACTTTTTTATGTCAACCTTTTGACCCTGTCAACCTAATGTCTGTCTAACATGAGGTGTCTCTCTATTGACTGTCTAACTAGATACTGTCTATCTATCATCCCACACCGTCTATATGGGATCAGTACAAGATCCCGGCGGTCAGGAGTCCGACGCCGGGAGGCCGACATCTGGGATCCCGGCGACAAGCGCAGCATGTCCCCTCATGAGCTCGCTGCACTTGCCAGGCTTCGGGCCCGGTAGCAGCCTTTGGTTGCCACAGGTTTCTATTCCCCTCTGGGTGGTGGCGTGGACCACCACCCAAGAGGGGTAACCAGCCGGCGGTCGGTACTCCGACCACCGGTATTTCAGCTGGTGTCGGGATTCCAGCGTCAGTATTCTGGCCGCCGGGATCCCGACAGGCGGTCAATTGACTGACTCCCGTCTATATAGTAGGAGTGAAAAAGCTCTGTTTACACCAATTGATAAATCATTTGTTTTTAACTTCTTCCAACTATTATTGTCATGTCAGCTTACTTATTGCAATTGTATGCTTTGCATGTATAAGTACAATACATGTACAAGTCTTTGTATGTAGAAATTAAAAAAAACTAAAACTGTTATAAACACTAAATAGTAAAGCATGAAGGGAGATATCCATCAGTAAGGCGACACTCTCCTAGCTGAGGAGTGAGTGTACAAGGTGTAAAAAAGTATTTTAATTATTTTGTATTACATGCTCAATTTTTCATAAGGAAAAATAATTGAAATGAAGCACGATTAGGAGAGTGGCTTGACTCCCGACTGAGCTGGATGTGCATCCCTGGTGCTCATTATTCGATGAACTAGCTATTTGGGGCTTCCCTTTTTCCCCATTTCACCACATAGCTATACATTTTTCATTTTGACCACCCCTGGAGAGTGCTGCTGCCATTATCTGGTGTGCCCCAACACGTTCATGGTGTTCTGTTGCTGTGGCCTATCTCCCACCATGAGACGCCAGACCTGCCAGCACTCTATGCCCACACGATCTCCATATCATGGTATTCTGGGACTTTTCAAACTGTGGTGAAGGCACATATCTTTTTACTTGTCCATAGTACCCTAGTTCTGCTGCCTGTAGCTCCCTCCTATCCCCCCAACACACTGCGAATGTCACCTATGGTAGATCGCCATCAGTAGAGAATAATATTTAGAACTGCCTTTTACACCTATAATGAGGTCCGACCTTCCGCTATCATCCATGCAGCAATGTTCTCCCACTGTGACTTTGCTCTACCTACTACAGGCCAATTGGAAAATGTCATCTATAACAGAGTAACATTTCTTCTATCTCTTAATTCTTCTGCCTGTATTGCTTTTCCTCCACCTTGCAACTTTAACATGTCCAACACAACTCCTCAGGTACAGTACCACTGTTCTAATCAGTGACATGTGTTAGCTTGGGTGCCGGAGATTTTTTATGTGGGAATGTGGCTAGGAACATTCTTGCTCGACAGGCTTTATGGCAAAAAAGGATGGAGCCTAACAGCCTGTGTTTGGAGAATGTGAACCCCATAGCTCTGAGATCCGCAGACCAGGAAGAGTTTAGTTGCCAGGGACCCAGTACAGGAGGGGAGGCTGACCATGAACTTCTGTAAGATTCTGCAAATAAATTTTTTTAGGCTTTCCCAGAAGGTCACCCCACTTTTTCATGCACTTCTATCACATTACATATTGCTGACAATTCTCAAACACAGTACTGCGAATAGGTATTTTTAATTGGATTGAAGAATTCTTGGGAGCGCAAATTCATAAGAATGTCTGCGAGTTTCATGAAACATCTTCCAATTGACCCCTAAGCATTATGGTCCAAATACCAGTTTGAACCAGCATATAGATGGTAGCCAGTGGTGCAAGTAGAAATATTTTCTTAGGTTGTACTGAGTGCCGAAAAATGGGTGTTGTCATGTGTTGTGAGGGGGCGTGGCCACATGCTGCTAGGGGGAGTGGCTACATGACACTAGCGGCGTGGCCACACGACAGACCCTTTTTTTTTTAAATCTGGAGACAAGGCTAAACATATATAGTAATGCCTCCAGTATAATAGAAATATATAGTGATACCTCCAGTATAATAGAAATATATAATGATACCTCCAGAATAATAGAAATATATAGTAATGCCCCCAATTTAATAACAATATATAGTAATGCCGCTATTATAGCAGGAAAATACAGCCACTGTCGCACTCCCAGTAACCCTGACAAAGTGGGAGGAGCCATCATGTTGCCAAGCACCATGGTCTTGTTGCTTTGTGGCACATTATACTTGTGTTAATGACAAAGTGTGTGGCAGGTGGTACTGAGTACCCACTGCCAAATTCTTATGGGTACTCCATACCCGAGCATACCCGCATACTTGCACCGCTGATGGTAGCTCTGTAAGCAAAAAAAATACAGTATATTAAGACATTCGTCCCCATGTTTAATTTGGCTTTTGCTAAGACAGAGAGACATGCATATCTGCGCTTAGTATTGTATTTCTGCAATGACTGACCGTCAATTCTGATCATCAAAGTAGTGGTGATGGATCTCTCTCAAATTCATAAAGATATGAAGGACATATTTAAGGACTTTCACATATATGTTGAGTACTGATTCTTATATTGCTTATTACTCTTGAATTGCATGTTGTGTTTTGCTAACATCACTGATATGCACCGATAAACTGTATTTCCATATTTTAATATATTACTGAGTCTCCGAGTATAATTACTGATTGACATAGAATTAAAGTGGTGAAGGATTACAGGCAGCTATGTTATGGATATCCCCAACTGTAGTGAAGATTAATGAAAAATAGGATTTTAATTACCTGCCAGAAAATCCTTTTCTCGTAGTCCGTAGAGGATGCTGGGTTCCATTTTAGTACCATGGGGGTATAGACGGTTCCGCAGGAGCCTTTGGCACTTTAAGACTTTTCAACAGTGTGAACTGGCTCCTCCCTCTATGCCCCTCCTCCAGATCTCAGTTTAGGAACTGTGCCTGAGGAGACGGACAACTTCGAGAGAAGAATTTACATTAAACTAGTGGCGAGATTCACACCAGCTCACACCATACAAAACATGCCGCCTAACGTGGCTTTCAACATAACCCATGCTAACGTGCATGCATAATGCAACAGCAACAGCTGTGAACATCTTAACACATGAGAACCTGTGTAAAAAGATAAAACGTAATTCTGCAGGAAAAATGAGCACTGGGATGGGAGCCCAGCATTCTCTACGGACTACGAGAAAAGGATTTACCGGTAGGTAATTAAAATCCTATTTTCTCTTACATCCTAGAGGATGATGGGGTCCATTTTAGTACCATGGGGTTGTACCAAAGCTCTCAGTATGGGCGGGAAAGTGCTAATGTTCCTGTAGAACTGACTGACCAAACTGAAGGTCGTCAGCAGCCAAGGTGTCAAACCTGTAAAACTTAGCAAACATGTTTGCCTCTGACCAAGTAGCTGGTTGGCAAATTTGCAATGCCGAGACACCCCGGGCAGCCGCCCAGGAAGAACCCACTTTCCTTGTAGAGTGGGCCTTTACCAAACTTGGTAACGGCAATCCTGCCGTGGAATAAGCGTGCTGAATGGTACCTCTGATCCAGCGCGCAAAAGTCTGCTTAGAAGCAGGACCCCTAATCTTGTTGGGGTCATAGAGGACAAACAAAGATTCTGTTTTCCTTATCCGAGCCGTTCTTGCAACATAAGTCCTCAACTCTCTAATGACATCCAAGGACTTTTGAAACGGCTGAGGTGTCAGAAGCCACTGGCACCACCACAGGTTGGATGATATGGAAATAAGACACAATCTTTGGAAGAAAATGCTGACGCGTCCGCAGTTCAGCTCTATCTTCATGAAAAATCAAATAAGGACTCTTGTGTGACAGAGCCTGTAATTTAGACACTCGTATGCCTGAGGCCAAGGCCCACAGCATGACCACTTTCCAAATGAGAAACTTCAACTCTACCTCTTGTAGAGGCTCAAACCAGTCCGATTTAAGGAACTGCAGCACCACATTAAGATCCCATGGCGCCGCAGGAGGCACAAAGGGAGGTTGGATGCGCAGAACCCCCTTCACGAACGTCTGGACCTCAGGGAGGGAAGCCAACTGTTTCTGAAAGAAGATGGACAAGGCCGAAATTTGGACCTTGATAGACCCTAATCTCAAGCCAGCATCCACACCCGCCTGTAGAAATAGGAGAAGACGTCCTAATTTAAACTCCACCACAGGAGACTTCTTGGATTCACACCAAGATACATATTTTCTAGTGATGAGTGGATTCGGTTTTACTCGGTTTTACTCGGTTCTCAAAACGGCATCTTATTGGCTCACAGATGTCACGTGTTTTGGATAGCCAATAAGATGCCGTATTGAGAACCGAGTAAAACCGAATCCGCTCATCACTAATATTTTCTCCAAATACGATGGTAATGTTAGGACGTTACCCTTTCCTGGCCAGAATAAGTGTGGGAATGACTTAATTGTGAATACCCTTATGGGCTAGGATCTGGCGCTCAACAGCCATGCCGTCAAACGCAGCCACGGTAAGTCTTGATAAACAAACCGCCCATGCTGAAGCAGGTCCTCGCGAAGAGGAAGAGGCTGAGGATCTTTCAGTAATAACTCCAGAAGATCTGGATACCAAGCCCTCCTTGGCCAGTCTGGAGCAAAGAGAATTGCTCGAACCCTTGTTCTTCAATAGATCTTGAGAACTTTTGGTATTAGTGGAAGTGGAGGGAACAGATACACCGACTGAAACTCCCAGTGGGTCACCAGTGCATCCACTGCTATTGCTTGTGGGTCTCTCGACCTGGAACAATATTTCTGAAGCTTCTTGTTGAGATGTGATGCCATCATATCTACTTGAGGAACGCCCAAATTATCTGCTACCTCTGCAAAGACTTCTGGGTTGAGGCCCTTATTCTCCTGGATGGAGATCATGTCTGCTGAGGAAGTCTGCTTCTCAGTTGTCCACTCCCGGAATGAAAATTGATGACAGAGCTTTTGCATGTCTTTCTGCCCAGAGGAGTATCTTTGTCACCTCTGCCATTGCCGCTTTGCTTTTTGTTCCGCCCTGGCGGTTTATGTAAGCTACTGCCGTTACATTGTCTGACTGGATCTGTATGGGACGACCTTGAAGAAGGTGTGCCGCTTGATGAAGGCTGTTGTACACAGCTCTCATTTCCAGACTGTTTATGTAAAGGAGTACTTCTTGACTTGACCATCGTCCTTGGAAGCTTTCCCTTTGCATGACTGCTCCCCAACCTCGGAGGCTTGCATCTGTGGTCACCAGGATCCAAGTCTGAATCCCGAACCTGTGTCCCTCCAGGAGGTGAGAACTTTGAAGCCACCACAACAGTGAAATGCTGGCTTTTGTTGACAGGATTATCCTCCGGTGCATGTGTAGGTGAGTTCCGGACCACTTGTCCAGTAGGTCCCACTGGAACACCCTGGCATGGAATCGGCCAAATTGTAGAACCTCGTAGGCCGCTACCATCTTCCCCAGCAGGCGGATGCACTGATGAATCGATACGCGTGCTGGTTTTAAAACTTGTTTGACCATCCTCTGGATCTCCAGAGACTTTTCCACCATTAGGAATACTTTCTGTGCTTCCGTGTCCAATATCATTCCCAGAAATGATAACCTCATTGTGGGTTCCAATTGTGATTTTGGAAGGTTTATGATCCAACCGTGCTGTTGAAGCACCGTCAGGGAAAGCGCAATGTTCTGCACTAGTTTCTCCCTGGATCTCGCTTTTATGAGGAGATCATCCAAGTATGGGATGACTTTGACTCCCTTCTTGCGAAGAAGAACCATCATCTCCGCCATCACCTTGGTGAATATTATCCGAGCCGTGGAGAGCCCGAAAGGCAATGTTTGGAACTGGTAATGGCAGTCCTGCACCGCAAACCTCAGGTATGCATGATGCGGTGGGTAGATGGGAACATGTAAATAAGCATCTTTGATGTCCATCGATACCAGAAATTCCTTTTCCTCCAAGCTGGAGATCACCGCTCTCAGGGATTCCATCTTGAATTTGAACCTTTTCAAAAAAAGGTTCATAGTCTTTAGGTTTAAAATCAGTCTGACCGAGCCATCCGGTTTCGGCACTACAAACAGGCTTGAACAAAACCCCTTTTCCTGTTGTGACACAGGAACTAAGGATATTACGTTGTCTTGGCATAATTTCTGTATTGCGTTCAGCACTTTTGCTCTGTCCTAAACAGAAGCTGGTAAGGCTGATTTGAAAAATCGGCATGGGGAAGGTCCTGAAATTCCAATTTGTACCCTTGGGATACTATCTGCAATACCCAAGGATCCAGATCTGAGCGAACCCAGACCTGTCTGAAAGACAGTAGATGTGCCGCCTCCTGATCGTACTCCCGCAGGGGAGCCCCAGCGTCATGCTGAGGTTTTAGCAGAAGTAGCTGTTGACTTCTGCTCCTGCGAGCCTGATGGTATTGTAGATTTTTTAACTCTTCCTCGCCCTCTTCCTGCGAAGAAGGGGGTACCCTTTGCTGTTTTGGACTTTTTGGGACAAAAGGATTGCATCGTATGAGAATTAAATCCTTTCCTAGGTGGAGAAGCTGCGGAAGGCAGAAATGCTGACTTGCCTGATGTAGTTGTTGAAATCATGGCATCCAGCTTGTCTCCAAAGAGGGCTTCTCCATTGTAAGGAAGCGCCTCAGTATTCTTTTTTTATTCCGCATTAGCATTCCATTGGCGGATCCACAGTGCCCATAGCGGAGGATCTTGAACTCAGCAACCCAATATCCTTCATAGCTTCAACTAAGTAACCTGCAGCATCTTTGATATGGCCGAGAGTTAGGACTATTTCATCCCTGTCAACTGTGTCTATGTTAACAAGCAAGTTGTCAGACCATTTTTCCACAGCGTTACTTACCCACGCACAAGCAATGGTGGGCCTGAGCACCGTTCCGTTAGCCGTATATATGGATTTTAGGGTTGTTTCTAATTTACGGTCAGCTGGATCTTTTAAGGGGGCTGAACCAGGGGCGGGCAAAATTATTTTCTTAGACAGCCGAGAAACTGAGGTGTCTATCATTGGGGGTGTCTCCCATTTGTGCCTGTCTTCCTCAGGGAAAGGGTACGCTACACGTATCCTTCTGGGAAGGGTAAATTTCTTCTCAGGGTTAGCCCAGGATTCTTCAAAGAACGCATTCAAATCCTTTGAAGGAGGAAAAGTCACTACCTGCTTTTTATTTAATTTAAAATAATCCTTTTCCTCAGGGACCAGTGTTGTTTCAGGAAACTCCTACACTTCCTTTATAGCAACTGTCATACATTGTATGCTTTTGGCTAATTTGGGTTCTACCCCTCTCAAATCCCCAGTGTCGACGTCAGAGTCGGAATCTGTGTCTGTGTCTCCTTGCATTATCTGGGCCAGAGACCTTTTCGGGGAACTCGATGGGACCCGAGTGGATGATATGGAGGGGTAAGTAAACAGTGCATCCTCCACAGACTGCCTCCAATATTTAGTCTGTTGTTCAGACTCAGAGAATTTCTTTGCAAGCATTGACATATTCTTTTGCAACATTCACCCACTCCGGCTCCTTCTGAGAGGGAAGGGCCACCACTTTACCCTCTTGTGCATCTAAAATAGGTTCTTCCTGGGAATGTCTGACATGTTACACACTTGTACACACACACACACACACACCCCTATCACACAGGGAAACTATTGGGGACAGACCCATACTAAAGTCTGTCAGAGAGACACAGAGGGATTTGCCAGTCCACACACTGCGCCTTATTGTGAATTGTGGAAATATTACCCACTTACAGCGCATATACCAATAATAGGCCCACAGACCTCAATATAATGAACACTCTCTGCTCCTTCTATAACACCCTGTACTTGTATCAGTGTTTTCATGAGGAGAAAAAGCATTCAGGAGCTTCACACTGGAGTTTCTGCATGAGAAAATGGCACCCAGCGAGTGTTCTGGCAAGTCTGAGGAGAAGCCCCACCTTTCAGCCTCAGCAATGTAATATTTATACTGGCTGGGGATGGCACATCAGCGGCTGTACATGTATGCACCATTTTTGCCAGTGAGAGTAAGGTTTTAAAACATGCCCTCAGAGCACCCCCCCCCCCCCGTGCTGACAGACATGGCGCGCAGCGACCCACTTGTGCGTGTACCTGTATGCCGCCAATGATGACCGGAGGATCCCCTCTCTGCAGGACACTGGTAATATACTCACCAGCCTTCTGACTTCTGGCTCTGTTAGGGGGTGGCGGCAGTGCTGTGGGAGTGAACACTGGCCAGGCTTGGGCAGTGTTCAGTACCCTTCAGGAGCTAATGTCAGCAGAAACAGAACCATTAACTAATTGAGAAGTTGGTTCCTACTTCCCCCCCTAAGTCCCATGAAGCAGGGAAGCTGTTGCTAGCAGCTTCCCTGTAAAATAAAAAACCTAAGAAAGTCTTTTTCCAGCAAAGCTCTGTAGAGCTCCACTAGTGTGCTTCCAGTCTCCTGGGCACATTTTCTAAACTGAGGTCTGGAGGAGGGGCATAGAGGGAGGAGCCAGTTCACACTGTTGAAAAGTCTTAAAGTGCCGAAGGCTCCTGCAGAACTGTCTATACCCCCATGGTACTAAAATGGACCCCAGCATCCTCTAGGACGTAAGACAAATAAAGTTTGGATACTTGTTTCCCACACACAGATAGCCTCAGGCAACAGGTAACTCCAAACTAGACAGTACAGCAGATGATCAGGATAAATAACTTGAACTGTTCATGTTCACCTAGAGAGTTTTTCTTTTGTCATCATTTGCAGAAAGAAACTTTACTGTATATACAGTATGCATAGAGGTTTTGTGGTTTCTAAATCTCCGTCAACTGGTAGTAAGCCTATACCTGAATCATATCTTCCCTACTAAATTAAAGAAACTGTAATATTAAATCCTATCACTACTGCAAATGTGTATGCCTGGAATCTTAAATTGTGGTTTAGACTTGCCCCATTACTGGGAAGGTGACACAACACTGATGGAGAAGCAACTTCACCTAAAAATCATTTCAAATTGAAAATACACTGGGAAAAGTGCCAAGAAAAGGACCATGTGGGAATCCAACAGATAGTGGGAATGGAATGGAAGATCTGCTAGATTTGGAAACACTGAAGGCATATAGACCATGAAAGAACTGTTTCACAAAGCCATATTTTGAAGATTGAAAGGGGGAATGGTATGAAGGTGAGCATGGTGATCAACAGAGTCAAAAGCAGTTAAAGTACATACTGTATGAAGGAACAACCATTGGATGTTGCTGTAAGTAGATCATTGATCCCCATTGTGAGGGCTGTCTCAATGCTGGGAATGGTGGGGTTCGTCAGCCAGGTTGCAGAGTCAAGGTGGCAGGGTGATGAGTGGAAATAATTTTACACTCATTAAAGTAGTTTGTAGGTAAAGGAAAGCAGAGTAATAGTGAGGTAGTTGGAGAGAAAGACTCAGTGAAGCCAGTAGATGAATAGCTACTTGAATACCGACCTAAGAGTTGTATTCCTGTTGAATAAGTCTTCCTATATTAAGAGCAGTAAGAATGAGCGTGATTATCCCTTCTAATGATACGGCTGTCAGCTAAGGGCAGAGAAAACGGGTCAGATGTTTTTTGGTTACTGACTAAAGTGTAGAAGAAAGAACTGAATCTATTCAAAACAAAGCAGCCGCTTACAGCTCCTGTTATCCCTGCTAGCATTGGTCTGAACATTATATAGACCGTATGGTCTGTTCAACATGGGCTTTTTACTCTCTGAGTGCTGTCAGCACTGAATATACAGCAGCTTCTAACAGCATTTGTTACTTCTGCTATACAGCCTGCATGGACTGTTCATTACTGGCATTTGATATTCAACATAAATTGCTACCGGCACCTACAGTATACACAGCAACTTCATACAGTCTACTATTCCCACTGCCATTGACCAAGACACTCCTATACAGACTGCCTGATCTGTTCATCTAGATTAGCTGAAGGCTGCATAAGCCTGAGGCCATATAAGAGCCCAACTTTTGGTGATTGGTTGTTTTATGACTAAGCAGTTGCTAGGCAGATCATGTTTCCGGTGGTTTTTTCCTATAGGATCAGAGGGTTGTCCGTCAAGCCTTAAGGGGTTGGTCTCAGGATAGTATATAGGGCAGGGTCATGTGCCTCAGACTTCCTCTTGCCATTTATTGTATGATCCTGGAAGACTGAGTATACTGCTGCAGTTATTTGTACTGTTTTTCCACTTGTTCAGTTGTGTGTGTGTATATATATATATATATATATATATATATGTATATATATATATATATATATATATATATTTTTTTTTTTTTTTGCTGGGAAGTTCCCTCCCTGGTTTTCCATTCAATTGCTCATCATGCCGCGTCCACGCCGCTCTGCACCCCCCTCCCGCCGCCTTATGGAGGCCGTGGGCACTCCTTGCTCCCGCTCCCGTAGTGCGGCCCCCCGGAGTTTGCTTCCGGCAGCAGCAGGCCCGCGGCAGGGTCGGGCCACGGCGGCCCGCTCCCCTGCCAGCGAGGTTCGTGCGGCTAGCGCACGCCCCTCCTACTGTTTCAGGGCGGGGGTTCTCAGATGGGGATCCCGCTGCAGGATCCTTTTTGCTGGGCTCCCGGTCACCCGTTGCACGTTTTCCCGCGTCGGCATCCCCGGGCGTCGTGCTCCAGGCGCCCCCCCCGGCCCAGTCATCCATCGCAGCGGCGTTCTACCTGCCCGGCCCTCCTCTTTCGTTTGCCGCGCCTCACGGGTGCGCTGGGGGTCAGTTTTTCCCCGGTGGCCTTCCCTGGCCTCTGGCGCAGGCTTTTCCCGCGTCTTCTGGAACGCCTTTCATAGGCCTCCCGGTGCCGTCCTCCCTGGAATTTTCACCGTACTTTGCCAGCTCGGCCGCCGGCGTACAGCCCACGTGGTCGGTCGGCGGCCTCCGGGTTGCAGTTCCTCCCCCCCCCCGCCTTTGCGGGCTCGCATGCCGGGTCGTCCCCGGCTCGGGCAAACCCGTTGGCGCAATTTTTGCTGGCGCCCCCGGCACCTACTCAGTTCCATCCGGTTTCGTCGAGAATTCCTGGGTCGGTCGGTTACATTCCACCTCCTGCGTGGCGGCCTGCTTATACCATTGGTGGCGTTACGGGGGTCGGGTCTGCCGTCCCCCATGCCTTTTCGTACCCCTCCGTTGGGGGTCCTCCCCCGACGCTTCCCGTGGCCCCCCTCCGCAGAGCGACTGAGCTTTGCCCCCTCCCCCGCCTGTTAACCCCATTGCTGTTGATACGCTGGTTTCCCCTGCGCCTGTTGTCCCTTCTGTTTCCTCCTCGCAGGTGCTGGCTGGTTCCGGGTCTTCGTCACGGAGGGGCCGGAGGTCGGAGAGGGCGGCGGCACCGACGGGGGAAGTTACGCCGCCACCGGAGTCGGGTGCAACGGACGATGCTGTTCCGGGTCCTTCAGGCACTGGTGAGCACGCTATTACTTCACACTGTTCGTCTAGTTCTTCTTCCTCCTCGTCTAGCAGTGTTTCTTCAGGTTCTCCGCGGCACCCGCATAAACTAGCTAGACTTATCGCGCGGCGCATGGCGAAGGAATCGCGAAAGGTGACAGCGCCGGCGTCGGCAGTTCCCCTGGACCCCCCCGTTATACGGAGATGGTGCATTGCGCCAACACGGCAGTCACCCGGGGGGTCCGTAAAGAGATGCGAGAAAGAATTAGGAAGGGGAAGTACGTTGACATCTTCACCCTTACGGATGAGATGCGACAAGCTTTTGACGCAGCTAAGAAACCGGGGGGCATTAGGGAGAGTGCTTTCCGTAATTTTCACCAGTGATTGTGGGGGTTCTTGGTTTTTATGGCTTGCTACACAGAATCGCGGCCCGCTGAGTATGCCAATTTGGTCAAATATCTGTTTTTGGTGCATGACATGTATTTACAGGCCAAAGGTTCCGCTTGGCGGGATTACAACGAAAAATTTTGTCGTAATCAGGATGGTATCCCCATCCTGCCCGCGGGTTTTAAGGATGTCGAGGTGTGGTTGGAGGTCACACAGCAGGTCAAGCCCGCCCCGGATGCCGCGGTCAAGAAGCCCGTGGCGGCCGGAGGTTAGGGCTCCCGCTCGGTGGGGAAAGGAAAGTGTTTTGCTTACAACGAGGGGAAATGCGCAGGTAAATTGTCGTTTTCACCACTCGTGTAAGTTGTGCGGGGCCAGTCACCCGGCCAAAGACTGCACCTTGGCGGCGAGCGGTAAGCCCTCCGCTCCGGCCGAGGTCGGGGGAGTTGGCAGGTAAGGCCTTCTCCCCGATTCACGTTCCCGAATTGCGGCGCTGGCTTAGTTTATACCCCGACAAGTCGGCAACGTCGTCCTTTTGGAGGGTTTTAGGCATGGTTTTCGTCTGCCCATTTCGGATTTGGTGCACGTGGCGGCGCGCCAGAATTTGAGGTCGGCTCGCGAATTCCCACAGGAGGTCCGGCGGAAAGTGGACGCGGCCTACGCCTTTCCCCCTCTGCCCTCCTTGGGCATCTCCCCCGTGAGGGTGGTGCCCAAGAAGGCCCCGGGTAAGTTCCGCCTGATACAGCACTTGTCGCATCCTCCTGGCGTTTTGGTTAACGACTCCATTCCCGAGGCCGTGTGCAGGGTGAGTTATCAGTTTTTTGATGACGATCTGCGCTTGGTGCGAGACTGTGGTCCGGGGGGCCTGTTGGCGAAATTAGACGTGGAATCGGCTTTTCGACTCCTTCCCCTCCACCTGGATTCCCTGCGGTTCCTGGGTTTCAAATTGGGGGAGGGGTTTTACGTGGATCGGTGTCTCCCCATGGGCTGTTCGGTCTCCTGCGCCTATTTTGAGAGATTTAGCACGTTTTTACACTGGTGCGTCCAGGCCGCCTCCGGGCAACCGGGGGTGGTTCATTACCTGGACGATTTTCTCTTTATGGGCCCAGGGGGAAGTTCGGTCTGTGGCGATATTCTGTCGGTGGCTTGGTCCTTGTTCGATAGTTTGGGAGTTCCCGTCGCGCAGGACAAGTGTGAGGGCCACTGCAGTTGTCTTAGCTATTTGGGGATCGAAATAGACAAGGTGGCGGGTTGCTGACGCCTCCCCGATGATAAAGTGCGGAAGCTGTTGGGTTGCATTCTCGATTGTTTAGTTAAGCGCAGGGTTCGGCTTAAGCAGGTACAGTCTTTGCTGGGTTCGTTCAACTTTGCGTGTCGGATTATCCCCATGGGTAGGGTTTTCTGTCGCAAACTTGAACGGGCCACGGCGGGGACGGTCCGGCAGCATCACACAGTGTACCTTTCCCGCGAGATCAGGGATGATTTGCGGATTTGGGTTTCTTTCCTGGTATCCTTCAACAGGGAGGTTTTGTGGCCTCCCCCCTTGTTGTTCCAACAGTTCGCTCCAGTTGTTCACTGATGCTTTGGGCGGTCAGGGCTTTGGGGCATTTTTTGCCGGGGCATGGTGTGCTGCTGCTTGGCCGTCCTCTTGGGTGGCACGGGGTTTCACCAAGAACCTCCTGTTGCTGGAGTTGTGCCCGATCATAGTTGCCCTTGAGTTGTGGGCCGGCCAGTTCTCGAACCGGGACATTTCGTTCCGTTGCGACAACTTGGGGATGGTGCACGCTATCAATAACCAGCGTTCTTCCTCTCCACAGGCTTTGTGGCTGTTGCGGCATCTGATGTTAGTTTGCTTACGGCGCAATGTTACTTTCAGGGCCCATCACGTTCCCGGTATCGACAACGGAATTGCGGATGCGTTGTCTCGGTTCCAGTTTGGTAGATTCCGGCCGTTGGTTCCGGGAGCGGCGGCGGAGGGTTTACCGTGCCCGCCTTCTGTCTGGCAGATTGTCAAGTCGGGTTAGCTGCTCTGGCCAGGTGTGCGTTGGCTCCTTCCACGCTCAGGGCGTATGATGTGGCCTGGCGTGATTGGTCGGCCTTTCAAAGTAGGTACGGTGTGGCGGGTGAGTTCCCGGCTGACGTTTTGCTGGCCTTTGTTTGGGAACATTATCAAAGGGGTAGGTCAAAAGCGGCCATGTCTTCTGCCCTTGCGGGCATTGCTTTTCACTCTCGACTCCGCGGGGTGATGGATCCCACCGGGTCTTTGTCCTTTCCAGAGCGCTTAAAGGGTGGGCTAGGATGCGTCCGGCGCCCGCGGACTCCCGTAGACCCGTGACGTTGCAGCTTCTAACGAAGTTGCTGCGTGTGCTGCCTCAAATTGCGACCTCGGAGTTCATGGTGGTTCTAGTTAGATGTGCTTTTGCACTGGCTTTGTTTGGGGCTTTGCGAGTGAGCGAGTTAGTGGCGTGCAGAAAGGCATCTCGTGACTCCGGTATGCTTTACGGGAATGTGCGCCTGCAGGATGGCCTGTTGCTCTGTAGGATTGTGCGGTCCAAGACAGGTCAACAGGTCGGGGTCGCTGGGTGTCCTTGGAGGCCCGGGAGGATGGAGTGCTTGCCCGCTGCGGCGGGCTCGGGAGTATCTCCGGTTGAGGCCTTCGGGTGGCGACCAGTTGCTAGTGCAGGCGCACGCTGGCCCGCTGAATAAGTTCCAATTTGCTGCAGTGTTTAAGAAATGTTTGGAGGCGCTAGGCTGGCGCGGGGCGGACTTCGGTACCCATTTCCTTTTGGTTTGGGGTGGCTACACATGCCGCGGCTACGGGCTCCTCCCCGGCGGCTGTTCGGGTGCTGGGCCGTTGGAAGTCTGCCTCCTATAAGTCTTATGTCCGTTTTGATAAGATGTAGTGGCGCCTGTTGCGCTAACCCAAAAACTTGTTTACTCGTCGGTTTTTGAACGCTTACCGTTCAGGAATCGAGGGTGTGAAGTGAATTTCTAAATTTTCCTCCGAGGGGGCCTAATTTCAATTGGCTGTTCTCTTAAGGTCCATGGGAGGATTTTTGAGTTTTCTCCTTCACTTGGGTTATTTAGTTTATTGCATTATCTATGTTTTGTGTTCAAAATTCTGATGTACGGCGAGGCATCCCATGGCACTTAGGGCAGCTGATGTTTTCGGAGCTAGGGAGTTGCATTGGGTAGGTGTCAGGGGCTTGCTTTGGGGTGATTTGTTGCGGCTCCTTTTTCATCGTGAGCGCCGCTGGGGTCGCCCCAGTTGTATCATCCTGCATTTAGGTGGCAATGATTTGAGCCGAGTTAAGGGCATAGATTTAATTTTGTCCATTAAGGCGGATTTGGTGGCGATTCGTTGTCACTGGCCAGGAGTCTGTATTGTGTGGTCGGAGATAGTGCCGCGTTTTCATTGGCGGGTGCGGTGCGTTTCTCAGCTCTGGAGAATGCTCGCCAGACGGTGAATGCGGCGGTATCTCTGTTTGTTAGGGCCATAGGGGGAGTAGCTGTCAGGCATCCTTTACTTGTGCTGCGTAACCGGCAGTTCTACAAGGAGGATGGGGTTCATCTTTCTCCGGACGGAGTGCAGTTTTTCCTGGAGGATGTTTGTGGTCCTTTTCGTTAGGGCTCTTTAGTTTGTTCTTAGATTGTTCTTATTTGTTGGTTCGGATGGCGGTGGCGGTTTTGTAAATATTTGGTGGCGGGAAGTCGCTACCAACCAGCGGTCAAACGGGCATAAGTGGTCATTGTGGGGCACCCTCTTTAGAAGGACGGCAGGTGTGTCCTTCTCTTGCGGTTGGACATTTAGACGTTCCCCTGCGGGAACCGAATGTTTTCCAGAGTAAAGAGTGGTGAGGCCAGCACAATGCGGGTTATGCAGGAAGGAGGCGGGGTTTTGGGTACTCCCCTCCTTGGTGGTTGGATTTCATCCAAGTGACTGGAGCTGGTGTCTGGTAATGACTTTTCCTTTGCCATCCTCCAATCTAAATTTAACTTTGCAATCTAAATTAATTCCAATTCAATTACAATTATAGTTTAAAGAGTTGGTCAGCGATCAATAAATATCATCTGACCTTTAACTCCAGCTACCGTGTCCGTGTCTTTATTTCAGTATGTGTGTCGTTTTATTTTAGTGATAAGCTAGTTTAAGAAAGGTTTATGTAATCACAATAAAGTTATGGGCACCTTAGATTAGCTGAAGGCTGCATAAGCCTGAGGCCATATAAGAGCCCAACTTTTGGTGATTGGTTGTTTTATGACTAAGCAGTTGCTAGGCAGATCATGTTTCCGGTGGTTTTTTCCTATAGGATCAGAGGGTTGTCCGTCAAGCCTTAAGGGGTTGGTCTCAGGATAGTATATAGGGCAGGGTCATGTGCCTCAGACTTCCTCTTGCCATTTATTGCATGCCCTCCCGCCCTCCCTGATTAAATTTGATTTGTTTGTTCTCTTCAGTTGGCTATTGACAGCCAGATTGGCGGGAAGTCGCTACCAACCAGCGGTCAAACGGGCATAAGTGGTCATTGTGGGGCACCCTCTTTAGAAGGACGGCAGGTGTGTCCTTCTCTTGCGGTTGGACATTTAGACGTTCCCCTGCGGGAACCAAACGCTTGCCAGAGAAAAGAGTGGTGAGGCCAGCACAATGCGGGTTATGCAGGAAGGAGGCGGGGTTTTGGGTACTCCACTCCTTGGTGGTTGGATTTCATCCAAGTGACTGGAGCTGGTGTCTGGTAGCGACTTTTCCTTTGCCATCCTCCAATCTAAATTTAACTTTGTAATCTAAATTAATTCCAATTCAATTACAATTATAGTTTAAAGAGTTGGTCAACGATCAATAAATATCGTCTGACCTTTAACTCCAGCTACCGTGTCTGTGTCTTTATTTCAGTGTGTGTGTCGTTTTATTTTAGTGATAAGCTAGCTTAAGAAAGGTTTATGTAATCACAATAAAGTTATGGGCGCCTTATGGCAATTTATTTACCTTAGTATTGCTACCAGTTTTGGATTTACTTCCAGTGCTTGCTCACAGCGATTTGGTACAACTGCTGACACCCCCAATGGCACATACAAGAACATGGCAATACTGTACATACAACCTTGTCCATTATTCACCAGTATTGTACTTGCATCTAGATCTTCACAATACTCCTGCCAGCTTCACAATTACTGTAAGTCTATTGGTGCAATATATACAAAAGGTATTTATAAATTGCCACCTCAGCCGAGTGGGCGTGGCCTAGTGACACATCCCTGTTTTCAGTATTTTGGGGTGTGCCCAGCGCTCCCTGAGCAGCTGGGCAGCCCTGGCTCACCTCCACTCACTGAATAGATGCCGTACGCGTGCGCACAGCATCAATTCAGAGATCACTCGCTGCTTTGCAGAGTAGAACAGCCAGTGGTCAAAGGATCCCCAACTGTCCCCCCAGCGGGACAGTGTCTGAATACTGGTACTGTCCCGCTGGAATCGGGACAGTTGGGAGGTATGCACCATCTCTGCAAATATAGGTTAAAACTGTGCAATACAGAGGGCTATATGTGTAGTAGCATCTGAGTTGCCGGAGGTATGGGACTTTCTGTGAATCTGCCTGTTTTTTTTAAAAGCAGCAATCATTTAAAAGACAAAACCAGGTTGGTTTTGCATTGTAAATGATTGCTGCTTTAAAAAAATGGGCAGACTAGCAGAAAGTCCCTCTACTCGGTGGCTATTATATGTTCTGTAATTTGATGCCATTATTGTTGCCAGTCTTGTTTCCATTTACAACTTCAATTTATTACAAAAGGAGCCCAGTGGTTTTATATTCAATGCCCTGCACATGAATCATATGGATTCTTAAAACTCAGAGCATTTTACTAGTGGCAATAGCAGACCACATATTAGGGCACTAAGTGCCTAAGGGCCTAATTCATGTTTGTATGCCATGGCAGTGGAGCTTTTATTTGCATATTGTGCATGTGCCACAATCGCAATGCGCACGTGTGGCTGCAATCTCACTTGCAATGAGGGTTACATCGCAAAGTGATTGACAGGAAGTAACCTGGGGACGAATTGATAATCTGTGAGGAGGGGGATGTACACGGTGATATATCGGAGGATGATGACGAGGTGGACATCTTGCCTCTGTAGAGCCAGTTTGTGCAAGGAGAGATTAATTGCTTCTTTTTTGGTGGGGGTCCAAACCAACCCGTCATTTCAGTCACAGTCGTGTGGCAGACCCTGTCACTGAAATGATGGGTTGGTTAAAGTGTGCATGTCCTGTTTTGTTTATACAACATAAGGGTGGGTGGGAGGGCCCAAGGACAATTCCATCTTGCACCTCTTTTTTCTTTCATTTTTCTTTGCGTCATGTGCTGTTTGGGGAGTGTTTTTTGGAAGGGCCATCCTGCGTGACACTGCAGTGCCACTCCTAGATGGGCCCGGTGTTTGTGTCGGCCACTAGGGTCGCTTATCTTACTCACACAGTCAGCTACCTCATTGCGCCTCTTTTTTTCTTTGCGTCATGTGCTGTTTGGGGAGTGTTTTTTGGAAGGGCCATCCTGCGTGACACTGCAGTGCCACTCCTAGATGGGCCCGGTGTTTGTGTCGACCACTAGGGTCGCTTATCTTACTCACACAGCTACCTCATTGCGCCTCTTTTTTTCTTTGCGTCATGTGCTGTTTGGGGAGTGTTTTTTGGAAGGGCCATCCTGCGTGACACTGCAGTGCCACTCCTAGATGGGCCAGGTGTTTGTGTCGGCCACTAGGGTCGCTTAGCTTAGTCATCCAGCGACCTCGGTGCAAATTTTAGGACTAAAAATAATATTGTGAGGTGTGAGGTATTCAGAATAGACTGAAAATGAGTGGAAATTATGGTTTTTGAGGTTAATAATACTTTGGGATCAAAATGACCCCCAAATTCTATGATTTAAGCTGTTTTTTAGTGTTTTTTGAAAAAAACACCCGAATCCAAAACACACCCGAATCCGACAAAAAAAATTCGGTGAGGTTTTGCCAAAACGCGGTCGAACCCAAAACACGGCCGCGGAACCGAACCCAAAACCAAAACACAAAACCCGAAAAATTTCAAGTGCACATCTCTAGTACACACCTTTAATGGTAGGAGCCATAATTGGGGCAACAATGTAGAAGTAGTTCTTGATAAAATATAAAAATATAAGTAATAATTGGCCTATCATTAATAGCCTGATCATTGCCATAAGAATAGCTATCCTAAGAAAACATTCAAATATCAACAAGATATGTGACCACAAATGTATACACAAAATCTCGGAAAATCTCTTTCTCACAATTTTAAAAACAGCTGGCTCATTGGTGGGACCAAATGGCATCACAGGATACTCATGTTGTCCATCTCTGGTGTTAAATGTGCATTTCCTTCTCTGATGCGAATCAAGTTATAAGCAAGAAAGTATAGTACTGATGCACACTCCACAAGGTTCTTGGTAAACTTTTTGGCCAAAAAATACTAGCCCACCAACCAGCATCTATGTGACCTCATCTCTGGTGGGTCCCTGGTGGGTCCCTAACACTAAGTTTGAATCTGGGGCATGGGACCAGATTCAAACTTCAGGACTTTAACCAATAGGGGCTTTCTATGCCCCTACACTTACAAATCAGTTATGCTGTGATATATAGAAATGCACCCAGTAATTAACAGCCTAACAAAACATCCTCTTTCTGTGTGGACTATGGTGGCCAATCCCGGGATCAGGATCGGCGGTATCCCAGGATTTAGGCCCAAAAAGGGCCGGGATTCAATCCCGGGATTGGAAGCTCCAATCCCGGGATTGAGGGATCAGCGTTGAGCGTCCACAGGACGCTCAGACGCTGCCGGGCTTCCTCCTTCCAGGTCCCCAGCGCAGCGTGAGAGGTCACGCTGCGCTGTCAGGAGCCATCAGCAGCGATCAATGGATGATCTCCTCCCGCCCGCCATCGGTATATGGTAAGTTATATGTGCGGGGCGGGCGGGGATTGGCCATTTTTTAATCCCGATACCCGGGATTGAAAAAATTGCCCGGGATTGGCTTCCCTAGTGTGGACATACTTTTACTAGTACATCAAAGGAATGTAAGCAAGGCATTCAGGTCACTTGCCGTGTTGCAGCATGCCGCATCACAGCAAAGATGAGTATGGCTACATCTGTACATATATATATATATGGGAAAAAAGGATTCAGGAGAATGCGCCCATAGTGTAAATCTGATTTATTTATAAAAACATATCAGTAAAACCAAATCACAGGTATAGATATAATAATACCTCTTCAGACCCACACTTTGGGCCAGTTTATGCATATAAGAAATTCCACAAGGCTAATGCACCAACCGCCGTGTCCAAACGCCGGGACCGTGCACCGTGCTGCGCTCAGAAGCCCGTCCGGCCACCCGCAGTGATCACAGGGAGATGCAAAACCGAGTGAATGAGACGTCTGGCAAGCTCATTCACTCGGTTTTGCATCTCCCTGTGATCACTGCGGGTGGCCGGACGGGCTTCTGAGCGCAGCACGGTGCACGGTCCCGGCGTTTGGACACGGCGGTTGGTGCATTAGCCTTGTGGAATTTCTTATATGCATAAACTGGCCCAAAGTGTGGGTCTGAAGAGGTATTATTATATCTATACCTGTGATTTGGTTTTACTGATATGTTTTTATAAATAAATCAGATTTACACTATGGGCGCATTCTCCTGAATCCTTTTTTCCCAGAAATTCATTCAAGGAGTCCTGAATGCTTTGGAGAAGTGCAGCGGTGGTGGTTCATCAGTGCTAACAGCCAAGGTGTGGAATCACCTGTGGACTGCAAACCTTCATTAAGACTAACCAGCGCACCTGTACACCAATCTTTGCCCAATATATATATATATATATATATATATATATATATATATATTTATACACAGTATATATATATATATATATATATATATATATATATAATTTGATAAATATTTGAGCCTGTTTTTTCATGCTTATGCACTTTTTTGTGAACTGATGACATTCATGACCCTTTCTGGTTTGAGATTTTATAAATCTTTTCTACATTTATGATCAGTGTGCGGTACTTTGTACTTGACTGATAGATTATATCTATATATTTAATATATATATATATGATCATTTTGGGTGGTTTGAGAAAGTTGGTTGTTGTTATGCTAATAAACTTGGCATTTACACTATCTCTGGAAGAAAATGTAAAAATATTTACTATATGGTTATAAGTAGAGATGAGCGGGTTCGGTTTCTCTGAATCCGAACCCGCCCGAACTTCATGTTTTTTTACACGGGTCCGAGCGACTCGGATCTTCCCGCCTTGCTCGGTTAACCCGAGCGCGCCCGAACGTCATCATCACGCTGTCGGATTCTCGCGAGGCTCGGATTCTATCGCGAGACTCGGATTCTATATAAGGAGCCGCGCGTCGCGGCCATTTTCACACGTGCATTGAGATTGATAGGGAGAGGACGTGGCTGGCGTCCTCTCCGTTTAGAAATTAAAATAGATAGGAGAGTGAGAGTGAGACACTTCATTTACTTACTGGAGCTTAGGAGGAGTTATACTAGTGACTGATGACCAGTGACCTGACCACCAGTGCAGTTTTATAATTTATTATTATTTAATAATCCGTTCTGTTCTTGTTCTCTGCCTGAAAAAAACGATACACAGTGACTCAGTCACACTCACATACCATATCTGTGCTCAGCCCAGTGTGCTGCATCATCTATGTATAATATCTGACTGTGCTCACACAGCTTAATTGTGGGGGAGACTGGGGAGCAGTTATAGGTTATAGCAGGAGCCAGGAGTACATATTAAACAGTGCACACTTTTGCTGCCAGAGTGCCACTGCCAGTGTGACTGACCACTGACCACTGTGACCAGTGACCTGACCACACTGACCACCAGTATAGTATATTGTGATTGAATGTCTGCCTGAAAAAGTACACTCGTCGTGTGACTTGTGTGGTGTTTTTTTATTCTATAAAAATTAAAAAACTCATTCTGCTGACAGACAGTGTCCACTCCAGCAGGTCCGTCATTATATAATATATACCTGTCCGGCTGCAGTAGTGATATATATATATTTTTTATATCATTATTTATCATCCAGTCTACTAGCAGCAGACACAGTACGGTAGTTCACGGCTGTAGCTACCTCTGTGTCGGCACTCGGCAGTCCATCCATAATTGTATACCACCTACCTGTGGTTTTTTTTTTCTTTCTTCTTTATACATACTACATCTCATTATCGTCCAGTCTATATTAGCAGCAGACACAGTACAGTACGGTAGTCCACGGCTGTAGCTACCTCTGTGTCGGCACTCGGCAGTCCATCCATAATTGTATACCACCTACCCGTGGTTTTTTTTTTCTTTCTTCTTTATACATACTACATCTCATTATCAACCAGTCTATATTAGCAGCAGACACAGTACGGTAGTTCACGGCTGTAGCTACCTCTGTGTCGGCACTCGGCAGTCCATCCATAATTGTATACCACCTACCCGTGGTTTTTTTTTTCTTTCTTCTTTATACATACATACTACATCTCATTATTATCCAGTCTATATTAGCAGCAGACACAGTACAGTACGGTAGTCCACGGCTGTAGCTACCTCTGTGTCGGCACTCGGCAGTCCATCCATAATTGTATACCACCTACCCGTGGTTTTTTTTTCTTTCTTCTTTATACATACTACATCTCATTATCATCCAGTCTATATTAGCAGCAGACACAGTACAGTACGGTAGTCCACGGCTGTAGCTACCTCTGTGTCGGCACTCGGCACTCGGCAGTCCATCCATAATTGTATACCACCTACCCGTGTTTTTTTTTTTCTTTCTTCTTTATACATACTACATCTCATTATCAACCAGTCTATATTAGCAGCAGACACAGTACAGTACGGTAGTCCACGGCTGTAGCTACCTCTGTGTCGGCACTCGGCAGTCCATCCATAATTGTATACCACCTACCCGTGGTTTTTTTTTTCTTTCTTCTTTATACATACTACATCTCATTATCATCCAGTCTATATTAGCAGCAGACACAGTACAGTACGGTAGTCCACGGCTGTAGCTACCTCTGTGTCGGCACTCGGCAGTCCATCCATAATTGTATACCACCTACCCGTGTTTTTTTTTCTCTTTCTTCTTTATACATACTACATCTCATTATCAACCAGTCTATATTAGCAGCAGACACAGTACAGTACGGTAGTCCACGGCTGTAGCTACCTCTGTGTCGGCACTTGGCAGTCCATCCATAATTGTATACCACCTACCCGTGGTTTTTTTTTTCTTTCTTCTTTATACATACTACATCTCATTATCATCCAGTCTATATTAGCAGCAGACACAGTACAGTACGGTAGTCCACGGCTGTAGCTACCTCTGTGTCGGCACTCGGCAGTCCATCCATAATTGTATACCACCTACCCGTGGTTTTTTTTTTCTTTCTTCTTTATACATACTACATCTCATTCTCATCCAGTCTATATTAGCAGCAGACACAGTACAGTACGGTAGTCCACGGCTGTAGCTACCTCTGTGTCGGCACTCGGCAGTCCATCCATAATTGTATACCACCTACCCGTGGTTTTTTTTTTCTTTCTTCTTTATACATACTACATCTCATTATCAACCAGTCTATATTAGCAGCAGACACAGTACAGTACGGTAGTCCACGGCTGTAGCTACCTCTGTGTCGGCACTCGGCAGTCCATCCATAATTGTATACCACCTACCCGTGGTTTTTTTTTTTCTTTCTTCTTTATACATACTACATCTCATTATCATCCAGTCTATATTAGCAGCAGACACAGTACAGTACGGTAGTCCACGGCTGTAGCTACCTCTGTGTCGGCACTCAGCAGTCCATCCATAATTGTATACCACCTACCCGTGGTTTTTTTTTTCTTTCTTCTTTATACATACTACATCTCATTATCAACCAGTCTATATTAGCAGCAGACACAGTACAGTACGGTAGTCCACGGCTGTAGCTACCTCTGTGTCAGCACTCGGCAGTCCATCCATAATTGTATACCACCTACCCGTGTTTTTTTTTTTCTTTCTTCTTTATACATACTACATCTCATTATCAACCAGTCTATATTAGCAGCAGACACAGTACAGTACGGTAGTCCACGGCTGTAGCTACCTCTGTGTCGGCACTCGGCAGTCCATCCATAATTGTATACCACCTACCCGTGGTTTTTTTTTTTCTTTCTTCTTTATACATACTACATCTCATTATCAACCAGTCTATATTAGCAGCAGACACAGTACAGTACGGTAGTCCACGGCTGTAGCTACCTCTGTGTCGGCACTCGGCAGTCCATCCATAAGTATACTAGTATCCATCCATCTCCATTGTTTACCTGAGGTGCCTTTTAGTTGTGCCTATTAAAATATGGAGAACAAAAATGTTGAGGTTCCAAAATTAGGGAAAGATCAAGATCCACTTCCACCTCGTGCTGAAGCTGCTGCCACTAGTCATGGCCGAGACGATGAAATGCCAGCAACGTCGTCTGCCAAGGCCGATGCCCAATGTCATAGTACAGAGCATGTCAAATCCAAAACACCAAATATCAGTAAAAAAAGGACTCCAAAACCTAAAATAAAATTGTCGGAGGAGAAGCGTAAACTTGCCAATATGCCATTTACCACACAGCTACCTCATTGCGCCTCTTTTTTTCTTTGCGTCATGTGCTGTTTGGGGAGGGTTTTTTGGAAGGGACATCCTGCGTGACACTGCAGTGACACTCCTAGATGGGCCCGGTGTTTGTGTCGGCCACTAGGGTCGCTTATCTTACTCACACAGCTACCTCATTGCGCCTCTTTTTTTCTTTGCGTCGTGTGCTGTTTGGGGAGGGTTTTTTGGAAGGGACATCCTGCGTGACACTGCAGTGACACTCCTAGATGGGCCCGGTGTTTGTGTCGGCCACTAGGGTCGCTTATCTTACTCACACAGCTACCTCATTGCGCCTCTTTTTTTCTTTGCGTCATGTGCTGTTTGGGGGGGGGGGGTTTGGAAGGGACATCCTGCGTGACACTGCAGTGACACTCCTAGATGGGCCAGGTGTTTGTGTCGGCCACTAGGGTCGCTTAGCTTAGTCATCCAGCGACCTAGGTGCAAATTTTAGGACTAAAAATAATATTGTGAGGTGTGAGGTATTCAGAATAGACTGAAAATGAGTGTAAATTATGGTTTTTGAGGTTAATAATACTTTGGGATCAAAATGACCCCCAAATTCTATGATTTAAGCTGTTTTTTAGTGTTTTTTGAAAAAAACACCCGAATCCAAAACACACCCGAATCCGACAAAAAAAATTCGGTGAGGTTTTGCCAAAACGCGGTCGAACCCAAAACACGGCCGCGGAACCGAACCCAAAACCAAAACACAAAACCCAAAAAATTTCCGGCGCTCATCTCTAGTTATAAGCCACCACTTCACTCCTGCATGGAAAAGTCATTTTCACAGCTCAGCTCATGAAAAGCTTTGTTAACCATGAATTACCTATTTTACAGTGCCATGGTATTTTACTGATTAATGAGGATTTTTACTGGAGAAAGGGGAAATCATCTTGGAACTAATGGTAAAGCCTATCGCAGTTAATGCTAATGCAGTAATAAACAGCTCTGAACAAAGTTATTATTTCAACTAATTTAGAAACTGGTAAAAAGCAGTCTGTGCTCGGTGACAGTAACCATTGTAATCTGCACCCAATCGCTGACCTTTCACTTCAGATCTTTAAAATTCCAAATCATCTTTCTCTGTTCATACATTATCTATGCAACATTTCAAATTGCAGAGTTGTATGAAAGGAACCATGAAATGCACAGAAAAATGACCAAATCTGTTATGCAGTGATAGTTCACAGCAATAATATTCTATTTATCCATGCTCAGTTTTATTTGTGGAATATAAATCAGCTTAGAGGACTGTGTGCCAATCTTTTGTATCCAAACAGAGAAGTTCCAATATATAAGTGTATGTGAGTGATATACCACTCTTGGGTGTTCCTTGACCTCTGTTATATGCAAGCCATGGTGTGCAATGTGTTCAACAACCTAAGGTGTGCGTATATCAGAGCGCAACCACACACCAAAGAGTAGTATATCTACAGAATCCTATAAAATGGCCCTTGCTGTGACTGTAAATCTTCTACATAGAGATGATGTAGGGTGAAACAGATACAGAATAGGTGGGAAAAAATTGTTCAGAATAGTTTGTTTAAACACCAGATACAGTATTTGTATATCAGTCAGAGTGAGGAAATGATGTGATGCTTTTTTGAGTAGTCTCTCTGTGAGTGATAGTATTGTTTACACTTAGGTGGTATTCAAAGGGTATATCACACCCAATCTCCTTTCTAAAATGATCCCTGTTATCGTGCATATCGAGTCCATAGTAATCAGGTTCAGCTGCACGAAGAGTTGGGCACCTCGCTAACACAGAGGCAGCGAGCTGAAATGATGATACCATGCCCATCAGCAGAAACAGAACAGGTGTGGAACGGGGCGAAAGAATTGAATACCGCCCATAGAGTGATACTGCTGTGGTTAGGTTTTGGTCACAGTGGGAAGTAGTTCATGCATGTGGTCACACTAGGAGCAGTGGTGGATTTCCCACTAGGCACATAAGGCACATGCCTAGAGGGGCACTTGCTGGGAGGCAGCACACCAGGGTGATGAGGCCAGGTTATTCTTTTTTTGTCATTGCAAAAAAATGTTAATATGTTATTTTGCAAGTGAAGGAGTAGGACAATGGGCAGAAAATTGTGGTCTGGGAGGTGGTAGTGGGATGAGGTTGAAGATGTTTCGGTTGTCTCTAGGTATCCTGACTGACCTCAAAATGAAGGTGGCGTTGACATGATGGGGGCGGCCAATAATGTGCCTAAGGGGCGACCTGACCCCTAAATTCACCCCTGACTGGGAGGTGTGCGGAATCGGAAAATAATGATTTACTAAACCTTGGAGAGTGATAAAGTGGAGAGAGATACAGTATCAGCCAAAAGCATGCCACATTACAGGCAGTGTTTGAAAAATTACAGGTAGGAGCCATGTGTACATCTTACTCTGTAATGTAATAAATCAGCTGCACTACTGTACAGAATCTGGAATACATCTGTACTTACAAGGCATACAAATACAGTATGTCACACAAATATGACAAACTAGGAAGAAAATTGCTCAAACAATTTATAATTCCAGAACAGTCATGCACAACTGAGGACTGCCACCCAGGTTATTATGTATATATATTTTTTTTTTCGTTCCTCATGAAAATGTTTCTGGACAATTTCTTTTTCTGCACTCAGCACCGGGAAGAGCAGTGGGAATTACTCATCCGGGCAGGACTCAACAGGGACATGAATGGTGCTGCTACAGAGATAAAGGTGTTGCTACATGGGGACAGGGAAATGTGTAGCTACATAGCATGGCCACACCCGTGATCGTGGTGCACCCTGCTTGGTGGTAATGCACACACCTTTACAGTACCTCTGCTGGGATCATTTAACAATGCTGTATACTAATACATTTATTTTACATGTTTACACAAGTTTTACTGTGATCCCTTTATTGTCATCGGCTCCCAGACTAGAAATAATTGTCAAATCCTGATCTATAAGATCACTCACTAAAATATCTTCTTGCTACTTTTCTTGACATATGCCATTTTTAGAATATTACTGCTAATTAATACATGTAAATGAAGGGTCATTGTTTTAGATTTTGCTCTAGTAGAGAAAAGAGATTTTAGAAAAAAATTATAAATATAACATATATATATATATATATATGTATATATATATATATATATAGCAGAATCGTTATGCCGGCACTCACTTCACTGACCAAAGAAACATTCTGCTCGGGTGCCCTCCATGAGACCGTGAAGACTCAGCCATACACACACCAACGGACGGCACTCACAAGACTTGTTGTTAGGAATAATCAGACGGACAGCGTCCCTGCGTTCAACGTTTCAGTCGTGAGACTTTTATAAAGAACGATAAAAGTCTCACGACTGAAACGTTGAACGCAGGGACGCTGTCCGTCTGATTATTCCTAACAACAAGTCTTGTGAGTGCCGCCCGTTGGTGTGTATATATATATATATATATACGATTCTTTGTAGGTGGCACACTGGTAATAATGGTACACAACAGCAGGTTGCAGCAACCTGCTGTTGTGTACCATTATTACCAGTGTGCCGCCTACAAAGATTCGTATTATTGACCCGTGGCTGTATGGGTCTAGGAGGGCACCGGGAATTAGTTATTGAATTTGGGAGTGCTGCCGGAATTCGCTTGAATATATATATATATATATATATATATATATATTAGGTATATATTAGGTATCAAGAAACAGTTATATGTCATGGCTATAACTGTACAGTAATAGCTTCTATAAACTCTTGTGATTTAGTATAAATTATTCCACAGCTCCAGATACTGCTCCAGCGTGACTACTTTCTAGATTTATTCTTATTTTGACTATATATTGGTGTACCATAATACAGTACATTTGTTTTACATTCAAAAGAAATTATTTAAATACGTAATTAATTAAAAACATGTTTTCATTTCCCCAGATATGTAAATAGATTATTTGATCTTCAAATACTGCACTGTGAATTTGACTCTTGCTTTGGGAATTATATCTCTCCTTGGGTGAAGACATAAGTCATCCCCATTTTAGAAATGACTATTTAAAAGTTGTGATTGTTTGAAAAGTACATTTTATGCTTCACAAATTGATACCATTTATCAACTAAATTATTTCCCTTCTAATCTATTTACACATAGAGATGTGCGGTTCGGTTTTTCGAAATACGAACACATCCAAACTATGGGGTATACGCAATTGCCGGCGAATCGCAGCCATTTTTCACCCATTTTTTAATTTGACACAATTCGACCGTCGAATTCCGGCAGGTGGGTGCCGGAATTCAACATATTAAAAAAAAAAACGAATTCGACATTCCCGCTGTCGAAAAACGGCCGATTTGACGGATTTTGATTAGATTTTAAAAAATGTAAAAAAAAACGTGAAAAAACCCGAAAAAAAATTGCGTGGGGTCCCCCCTCCAAAGCATAACCAGCCTCGGGCTCTTCGAACCGGTCCTGGTTCTAAAAATCCGGGGGGGAAAACTAACAGGGAATCCCCCGTATTTTTAAAACCAGCACCTATATGGGACAAAAAGAGTAGGGGTCCCCCGTATTTTTTACACCAGCATCGGGCTCCACTAGCTGGGTAGATAATGCCACAGCCGGGGGTCACTTTTATACAGCGCCCTGCGGCGTGGCATTAAATACGCAACTAGTCACCCCTGGCTGGGGTACCCTGGAGGAGTGGGGACCCCTTCAATCAAGGGGTCCCCCCCTCCAGCCACCCAATGGCCAGGGGTGAAGCCCGAGGCTGTCCCCACCATCCAAGGGCTGCGGATGGGGGGCTGATAGCCTTTTGAAAAATGAAAGAATATAGTTTTTTCCAGTGGTACTACAAGTCCCAGCAAGCCTCCCCCGCAAGCTGGTACTTGGAGAACCACAAGTACCAGCATGCGGGAGAAAAACGGGCCCGCTGGTACCTGTAGTTCTACTGGAAAAAAAATACCCAAATAAAAACAGGACACAGACACCGTGAAAGTAAAAGTTTATTTCATACATGCCGACACGTACATACTTACCTATGTTGACACTCCGACACTGGCCACAACCCCCTCGTCAGTGAAGAATCCGGGGTAGCTGTGAATAAAATTATACTCACCTGATCCAGTGTCCTGGTCTTTTATTATAATCCACGTACTTGGCAAAAAATAAAATTGAACACCCGGACCAGGCGGACTGAAAGGGGTCCCATGTTTACACATGGGACCCCTTTCCCCGAATGCAGAGACCCCCCGTGACTCCTGTCACAGAAAGGTCCCTTCAGCCAATCAGGAAGCGCCACTTCGTGGCACTCACCTGATTGGCTCTGCGCGTCTAAGCTCAGACGTGCATTGCACAGCCCCCTCCATTACTTTCAATGGTGGGAACTTTGGGGTCAGCGGTGAGGTCACCCGCGGTCAGCGCCTGACCACGGGTAACCCCACCGCTGACCGCAAAGTTCCCACCATTGAAACTAATGGAGGGAGCTGTGCGATGCGCTGTCTGCCAGCTCAGACGCGCATACAGCCAATCAGGAGAGTGCCACGAAGTGGCGCTTCCTGATTGGCTGAAGGGACCTTTCTGTGACAGGAGTCATGGGGGGTCTCTGCATTCGGGGAAAGGGGTCCCATGTGTAAACATGGGACCCCTTTCAGTCCGCCTGGTCCGGGTGTTCGTTTTTTTATTTTGACAAGTACGTGGATTATAAAAAAAGATCCGGACTCTGGTTTTTGGTGAGTATAATTTTTTTTGCAGGTACCCCGGATTCTTCACTGACGTGGGGGTCGTGGCCAGTGTAGGAGTGTCAACATAGGTAAGTATGTGTGTGTCGGCAGGTGTGAAATAAAGTTTTACTCTCACGGTGTGCGAGTCCTGTTTTTATTTGGGTATTTTTTTCCAGTAGAACTACAGGTACCAGCGGGCCCGTTTTTCTCCCGCATGCTGGTACTTGTGGTTCTCCAAGTACCAACTTGGGGGGGAGGCTTGCTGGGACTTGTAGTACTACTGGAAAAAACAATATTTTTTCATTTTTCAAAAGGCTATCAGCCCCCCATCCGCAGCCCTTGGATGGGGGGGACAGCCTCGGGCTTCACCCCTGGCCTTTGGGTGGCTGGAGGGGGGGACTCCTTGATTGAAGGGGTCCCCACTCCTCCAGGGTACCCTGGCATGGGGTGACTAGTTGCGTAATTAATGCCATGGCCGCAAGGCGCTGTATAAAAGTGACCACCAGCTGTGGCATTATCTACCCAGCAAGTGGAGCCCGATGCTGGTGTAAAAAATACGGGGGACCCCTACTCTTTTTGTCCCCCCTATTTTTTGCACCAGGCGCATAGCCCGGTGCTGACTTTAAAAATACGGGGGATCCCCTGTCAGTTTTTCCCCCGGATTCTTAGAACCAGGACCGGCTCGAAGAGCCCGAGGCTGGTTATGCTTTGGAGGGGGGACCCCGTGCATTTTTTTTTTCAGATTTTTACCCCATTCCATTTAAAAAATAAATAAAATAAAAATAAAATATTTTAAAAAATATATAAATAATACTTGTGCCTCCTAAATAGACAAACCATGTACCTAATCCCTTCTAATATAAATAGATATGCTATTACCAATAAAAAAAACACAAAAAAAACATGTTTTTAAAATGTTTTATTAGATTCCGCCAGCAAAGTGTGGTGGATTGAAAATGACGAATTTACTGTCTAAAAACACTGTTGTCGAATTTACAATCTTCAATTGAATATACTTTTGTCGAATTGCCGCATTTGTACCATTGCAGAAATGTCAAATTTGACAAATGTCGAATTTCAAAAAGTCGAATTTGGAAAGTCCGTTTTTTTGACGAAAAGTACTGAATTGCATTGTCGATTTTTTTTTTTGGGCAAAAATGTCCCGTTTTTCAACATTTTCGGGAATTCGACCGCAATTGCATATACCCCTTTGAGTCTAATTGAGTCCCAGTTTTGGAATCATTTTGGGATTCCGAGTGGAACAGAATCCTAACTCGGGTGTGTTTTCAGTTCAGAACTTGGAATTAAAAAACAAACTTGGGTTTTGGATTGCATGTAAATAGAACCAAATTACATGATTTTAGCTGTTTTATTGATTTTTATCAAAAACTGAATCCGACCCACAACACTTGCCAAAACCAAAACACGATGATGAATTAGAACCAAAATTAAAACACGAGTGTCCACACACATTTCTATTTACACACAATCCTAAACAGAAAACTTTTTGAAAAATCCATCAGTCACACCTAATTTTCCAGAATTTTTTTTATTGGAAAAATGTTGCAAGGACCAAACAGACAAAAAGATGTTGACAGTACAGAAAATTTCAAATTAACACTCAGGATATCACATAGGACAACAAAGAAAAAAAGAGGTACATCAACAGCACTAAGGTCGACATTGATTTTTTGTAACCAAATATAACAAGGACGGTAAAATATACCGAAAAGCAAACCTGTATAGAACGAAGAGTAGAAAAGAAAGAAAAAAAGAGGAAGAAGAAAGATAGAGAGAAAAAGGGGGAGGGGAGACAACTACATTTTCTCACTATTGTGTAAATAAGCAACAATTTTGGAACTGTTCCACTTTTTTTTTCTTATTACGCATTTTTGTAACAATCTTTTGCACATTTTGTTGGTGAAGGTTGGCCTTAAGTTTTCCTAGTTCTACCCCAACCACAACAAAGCAGTATTAATTGACTGTAATCGACCTACAGTAATTTATTCGTAGACCAAGAATTCTGAAATACAAAATTACAGATACAAGGTGGAATGATCAAGCAAGAGTGGAACTAAACCATTGTACTATCCGAACACAGACATTTCATGCAGGCCTATGCACAAGGGGTCCTCTGCCCTGGAAAGTGACTTTAATTTACATAATTTGTCCTTCTTTGGGACATCTGTATCTATTCATTAATTTTCAACTACAATCAATAAGCAACTCAAATGTATAAAAAAAACAGTGCAATCATTTAACTATTATTAATTGTATTACTAATTTAAGAGAATAACATGAATGGTAACAAAAATTATTATTATTATTATTATTAGTAGTAGTAGTACTAGTAGTAATAATACTATATATATATACATGTATATATATCTCGATGCAGACGGGCAGCACACCGATGAAGCAGCAAACAATCACATGTGCCCTCCATAGGTACTCACTTGCAGGAGTCCAAATACAATAATCAGATGTGGTGGAATAAATGTAGTCAAGAATCGATACAGGTATGGATATCAACGTTTCGAGTTTAATACAAACCAGTCATCGGGATAAAAATACAAAACACACTCACCCTTTTGTACCCTCACCATCCCACGTGCAGCCATGAACACTTATCTGTATTCCAGGGTCTGATGCGCACAGATGACGCCATCACACAGGGTTGTAATACATAATCAAGGTAGGATTTTGCCTATGTTGATACATGTTCATCTTTGTAATATACTTTCTGTTACAACATATGCTGATTCTGTGACTCTTTTGTACACATTCAGCTTTTGTAACAATGCATTGTATATTGCTGCTGATTATTATTTTTTTTTGAATATGCATTATATTTATTCATGCATATTGGTAATGTATTCCTGCTAGATTATTTATATAGGGCTGCATTCTTATATTATGATATTTTGTACTCCGTGTATCCACAGGAACTCTAGCTGTATTTGTTTGTAATGGGCGTTGTGGGTTACCATGACTCCGGATAGCCGGTGATGACGTCAGCTGTGGGCGTCAGGCCCTGGGATCCGATGTCTGTGTTTGCATGTGGGTACAAAAGGGTGAGTGTGTTTTGTATTTTTATCCTGATGACGGGTTTTTAATAAAATCGAAACGTTGATATCCATACCTGTATCTTGACTACATTTATTCTGAGTGCTGCAGCATCCAATTATATACAGTATATATATATATATATATATATATATATATATATATATATATATATAGAAAAGATGTCGCGCAATCTCACACAGAGTCTTTGAAATATATATCAGTCCAAATGTACTTTTGCAGCAGTCCTCCTCTAGGAGTAAACCCGTACTCCTCAGCACATGTGAAAAAAAGAAATAATGGAGGGCGCAATGGTGAGTATAGAATTACAAGTTTTTACTGGCATCAGTATCACTCACGTACATTTAAAATAAAAGTTAACCAGCGCGATGTAGATCATCAGTGGAGCCTCCGGAAAACCGCACCAACGAACCCCGTCGCTCACAGGATAACAGCAGCCGCTAAATCCTTCTAGCCGCACGGACTTGAATAACGGACCACATGCGCTGACACTTCAGACAATGGATCCTTGAACCTCGTCCTGCAGGAGGCTCCACTGATGATCTACATCGCGCTGGTTAACTTTTATTTTAAATGTACGTGAGTGATACTGATGCCAGTAAAAACTTGTAATTCTATACTCACCATTGCGCCCTCCAATATATATATATATATACAATTCTCTCCAGCCGGCACTCCGCAGTTACCTCCGCTATGCTGCGCCCGGTGCCCGTCCCGGCAAATGCATTTAGCCACGTACACTCCACTGCCTGGCGGCACTCCCTGGGCTGAAATAAATTCTTAACAACGTGTATTACATCAACGTTTCAAAGTTTTACTTTGTCTTCAGGATACACATACAACAAATGAACCACAGTTATATAGCCAGTGCACCAGGTAACTCACTCCCCTTCACTTCTGGGAACACCTTTCTTAATTACACTAATAGCTTCATTATACAGCAGGTGTGTCAGTATTTTACCCTTACTGAAACACCCAAAACCACCATATATGTGATAAAATTTTTAAAAAACACTAGTAGACATCGAATAACAGGCAATACAATATCCCGGGTGTAGTATGGCTGACCGGCGGTCTCCTGACCGCCGGTCAGCTTACCGACGCCGGGATCCCGGCAGCATACCGACGCCAGGATCCTGGTGGGGAGGGGCGAGTGCAGCAAGCACCTAGCGGGCTCGCTGCGCTCGCCACGCTGCGGGCTTGGTGGCGACCTGCGGTCGCCACGGGTTCTATTCCCACTCTATGGGTGTCGTGGACACCCACGAGTGGAAATAGTCCCTGTTGGTCGGCATGCCGACTATCGGGATACTGAGCCGGCGGAATGATGGAGGAGGTCATGTGACTGTCGGTCAGCAGACCGCCGGTCACATGAATACCACCCCAATATCCCAGCTATGAATTATATAATGGGCAGTGATACAGTCTATACCAGTAGAACACATATGATCATTGAAAACAGCTCAAAATCAGTTTATCATTTAACCCCTTTGGTACCAGCATCTCCAACCTCATAATCCACTTACTTTCACATCTTAATAATTTACTGCCCCGATCACCCCCTCTAATGCTTGGAGGGACATGATCTATCATACGATAGCGTAATGTTTTACTTTTTTAAAAGTAGAAGGTGACTATGAACATCAGACTGTGTATCAATGGACAGGCTCTAAAACCTTTGAGGACAGACGTCCGTTTTTTAGGAGATTCAGGAAAAACAGTTTACAGATTCGTCTCAGGATGGTGGTTCCTCAGGCAGTGAGGAAGATACACGTCAATTGTCCAACACTGGTTCTCTCCCTTTAGGCGCTACTACCTGGGCGAAAAAAGCAGGACAAAACGGCAATATACCCGCCGGGGGGGCCAAGGGAAAAGGCAGGGGAAAAGCAGGGGGAGACAAGAAACCCCCGAAAGCCCACAGAATGTAATCCTTAATTTGTCATCTTATCAGTTATCAAGATCTGAAGAGACTAGATTAGACTATTACATTTCATTCAATAACAGCAGACCCAACAACATAGCAGTTATTATCACCTTATTGGGATCATTGTCATTATTGACTCCAAAACAGTTCCCACAATAAAAATAGGCATAAAAATATGTATATTAATTGTCAACAGACATATTTAATTTATCTGATAAATTGCGCTTGTGGAAAACAGTATGTGGGGAGGACGATTAGGAGCCTGAATATCAGGTTTCTCGAACATAGAAGAAATGTCCTAAAGAAGAATGTTTTTCACAGTGTGTCCAGACACGTAACTCATCATCATGATGGCAATGTTGACTTGCTAAAAATACAGGGTATTGAATCTGTGGCCCCCACTCCTAGAGGTGGCGACAGGTTCAATAAGTTATGTACAAGAGAAGCATTCTCAATTTTCAAGCTGGGCACTTCGGTGCCCGATGGTTTAAATGAAAATATGGAGATCAATAACTTCAGATGATTTCCAAGTGCTGGCTGAATGATTGGTTGGTATTCTCCCTCCTTTCTTCTTTCTCCTATTCCTTAATCCCCCCCCCCCCCCCTCCCCTCCTTTTTATACATATTTTTATGCCTATTTTTATTGTGGGAACTGTTTTGGAGTCAATAATGACAATGATCCCAATAAGGTGATAATAACTGCTATGTTGTTGGGTCTGCTGTTATTGATGAAATGTAATAGTCCAATAAAACTAAGGAGCGCAGTGTCTAACGGGAGTTACTATTACTTTCATTCCCTTTCATTATTACTCTCTAGACACATTTGATATATTTCTTTCAACTATATTATATTTGTCATTCGTTAGATTTAAATATTCTTTATAATAGAAGGCAATATATATAATGGACGAATAAAAATATAAATATAAATAAAAATAAAAATAGAAACTAATGTTAAATGTTATGGCCTATTGTGGGTACGATGGGGATTTGAACTCAGGCCCTTGTGTGCAATAACGCGGAGCATTAGACCACTAGACTATAGTGGAGGCTATGCAAGAGATAAAGGGTTTTTTATAGACTTGTTGTCTTTGATTGTAATTAGGGAGTGTGTGCCATCACCTCTGTCTTCCGATGTTTAGAAATTTTAGAAATTGTAGCAATTATTTTATTGTTTGTATCTGTATTGTCATATAATATGTCCACCTTATATATTTATATTGTAAGATTATGATTTTTATATTATATTGGTCGTTATGGGATTGAAAGCTACTAAGCACATGTGAGATTTAATGAGTGATTACTCAGGTGTGACTATGTAGGTAATTTATAATGTGATTGGTCCCCTGAAGCTTAAATATCATGCAGGACAGCCCTGTTTTATCCTCTGACAAAACCGCATACCTATAATTGCGGAGAAACGCGTAAGGATTGGGGCTTACCCTTTATTGACGTCCTCCTACATTGATGCCAGCGGTATAAACTTACCATCATCATTTACAACTGCCGATCATTTGGAAGCTGACTACCTTGTGAGATTCTCCGGTGTATCCTGCACTAAGCAAAGGTGCCGTCTCTCGACTGTGACAGCTATCGATAACGGGGGCCGTCCACAGATGACAAGCAGACATGCTTCTGGCCGTGAGTAAAGTGGACACTTTTGCTATTTGGCCCTATAAGCACAGCGGGAGTGGACATACAAGTCCTATGTACGGATAATAAGGCTCAACACCAAATACACCTGGCCGTTTGTGGCACTAACAGCGGGAGTTGAAAGCCGGCCGCCCGGCTGATATATAAAGAGATCTCTAAGAGCATGTGCAAATGCTCACAGCAGTATTAAAACGGCAAAAATCATCAGTTGTTTTTTCAATTCAGCACTGATTATTTTGATCTGGACTTTACATTGAGAATATTCCCTCATTATGAATTATTAATTTGGATATAGTGGAAGCGTCCGTTCAATTAAGGTCCTTTCCGCTGCAGTAGGGGGAGTTTTTATCTATTTATTTTACATATGTGCATGTGTTTATTTTATCTGTAATAAAATGGATATGTTTACAGCTATATGCACTCTCTGATAATATATTATCACTTTTGTGCTGTTTTGTTGGTGAGCAGGTCAGTACTGTCCAGTTGAGAGCTGCTCTTTCGATACAAACGACCAATTGTATCAGTTAGGTGGTTAGGAGGTGCTGGAATTAATTGTTTTCTAGTTTGTTAGAATAAAATTAACAATTCATTTATCAATAAATATTCAGATGAGTATATAGAAGGGTATACATGTAAGATAAAAACTATAAAAAAATATATATAGACAATACCATTAAATTGTTAAAATTGGTAATGCCAACAGATTGAGATACTTTAATCTCAGCCAATCCATTTATTTAGCTCCTATCAAAAAATCCTCGTATGACTAGGACCTCCTCCAAATTGTAACAGTCAGCATATAAGTTATGGATATTACCAGAGCAGTTAGAGTCATCCCTTGATGTGCTGTCAGCCTTAGGAATTGTCCATTTATGGCCAAAGGGGAATCCAAACAAGTGCTTTAGCTGTCAATCCAAGTGGTGGAGTGAAATGTCCAATTGATACCAGAGGTAGGTGTCAGGAGTCCAGGATGGCAGATGTGTTGTCGGCTCACCAGTTCAGCTTCATCAGGAGCATATCATATGAGCCAAGGCAGTCGGACTTAATTCCCTGCTGTAATGACTTAATCCCCTGCTGTATTGTTCTCTCTGTATTGTATTGCAGCTGAGAACAATAGATGAAAGGCTTATGCTAATAAACCATGGTGCACCTAGGTGCAGCAGAGAAGCCAAGATGAGCGAGGCTCCATCTGTACTTGTACTCCACTCCACAATCGCTGGCCACTCTGCGCGGGGGGCTATGGGATCACCCCAAGGGGAGTCCGTATGCCTGTCCTGCGATTGCACTGCACAATGAACTGGGGCCCCCGCAAGTGGGGTCCCTGTTTATCACTCACCACTCTGATGACCTTCAGGCTCTGTACTGGGGGTGTGCGGCGTGCTGCTAGAGCGCAATGCCTGCGGTACACTGACGATCAGGACGGTGGTCATGTCAGCGGGATCTGACTCAGTACCTCTGGGTGGCCGGTGTCATTCCCCCCCCCCCCCCCCCGTGTCCCATGGTGCAGGTAAGCTGTTGCCCAACAGCTTACCTGTAAATAACAAACAGAAATTAAACTGAAGAAAAACTCTCTCTGGAGCTCCAGAATATGCATCCTCTCCTGAGGGCACATTTTTCTAAACTGAGCTGTGAGGGAGGACATAAAGGGGAGGAGACAGTATATCCTGTTGAAGAAATTTAAAGTGTACCGGCTCCTTTGGACCCCATCTATACCCAATCGTAATTCAGTGTTCTTAGTATCCCTTATGGATGATAGAGAAAAAAGCCATATGATACAGAGAAACACTGGGCCTTGGGTGATTAGGTGGATGGTGGCATGGAAACATATACAGTGGTGACTGGAGGGCAGCAGAGACATAGAGACAGAGAGAGAAAGCAGGGACAGAGAGAGATCAGGTTCAGAGAAAGAGAGTGCAGGTACAGAGAGAGACATCAAGGACATAGAGAGAGAGTGGCAGCACGGAAAGGAAGTGGGGGCAGGGTAGTGGGTGGGTTGCATTCTGGAGCGCATAATATGAGAGAGGAAGGGGAGTAGTTGTGGGGGTTGCTGCTGGGAATGCACATTACAAGGAGAGAAGGGGGGGGGGGTAGTTGGTGGGTTCACTTCCAACCTACCATGTGGGCCTGGTCCGGGTTGTGTCACCTGCGGTATTATTATTATTACATCTTATTTATAAGGCGCCACATGTGTTTCGCAGCGCCGTACAAAGGACAGTACAGGGAGACAAAACATAGCATTACAGTAAATAAATAACAGAAATAGAGTACAGGTAACAGAGCACCACACGTTCTCAAGACATAATACAGCTAAGATGTAAGTATTGATGGAGTGATCATCGTACTACTAGAGGCTGGTGGCTATAGATGGAGATGAACCTTTACTAGCAGGATAAAGATGGTCATTGAGTAGGGGAGAGCTGCGAGTGAAATGTGTCGAGACGAGGGCTTAGATAACAAGAGGAAAGAGGGCCCTGCTCTGATTATATTTTCCTGAAAGTCAGAGGGTTGTGGCAGGGACTCACTGTTGAACCCTGATTTACAGACATTTGTGCAGTGCAAATGTTTCCTAGGCTGATTATAGTGTAGCAAACTCCTGCTATGCTTTGCGCTATGTAAAGTGCTCACTATAACATCCCTTAGCAAAAGAGCACTCTTCTGAGCTGGAACTCTCTCTGCACATGTTATATCTGCCCCACCTGCAGTACACATGGTTTTGCCTATTAGCTAACAAATTTGCTGCTGTGATCAGGTCTGAATTAGGCCCTCTGAACGAACACCATCAGGATGCATGTGCAGTGCAACTTAGATGCATGCACAGATGATAAAACACATTGGCCCTAACAGAAAAAACGCACACTCACATTGCTGCCCACAGACAAAATAGAAAAAAACACATTGTCCCCATGACAGAAAAAAATAAAACACATTGGGCCTAATTCAGACCTGATCGTAGATCACAATCTTTGACATGCAGTGGGTCGCCCAGCGCAGGGCAAGTCCGACCTGCATGCCGGATCCAACCCCTTCCCTCCGCAGACATGCACAAGCATCGCACGGCGGTGATGCTTCCGCACCTGCCAAGTAGCACTCTGCTTGTGCAGCTTATCTGTGAAGGCAGACGGCTAACCCGCCATGTTTAGGGCCAAAAATAAACACTCCTGAAGGCAAAAAATAAAACATACATAGTTGCCCCAGTCCCCCATAGAAGAATAACCTGTCCGCAGTACTTGCTGACATGCTTGGTTGCAAGACCCAAGAGCAATGTGTATTTGGTGGAATAGAAGTCTAAGGGGGTCATTCAGGTGTAGTTGTTCCTGCAACCATCTGCTCGAAATACCGTTTCTCTGTACTTTGTGCGTGCGCAGGACCCATTCTGCGTGTGCACGAACGGGTTCTACAGCATAAAGACGCATCCCAGTATCAGACTGTCTTTGATTGACAGTCTGATGCCATTTTGGGAGTGGGGAGTGGGCAGCAATGGCCTCTGTTTGTGAAAATGGAGATGTGTCATCATTATTTTGGGGATGGGATGAGGCCAGGGATCTCCATTTTAGGGTGGAGATTACCTGCCCTCTGCAACTGGTGGCTTGCACAGCGCCATGGGCACTGTAAGCCACCCGATGGTGGGTGGTTTGATCCGATGCTGCGTCCTGGGATGCAGCTCGGATCACTAGTGCAGCAGGAGGTGTCTGCATGTAATAGATGCCTCCTGCTGCATCTACATACAGAGCTATCACTGTTCCTTCCAAGAAAGCAGCAGTGATAGTTAAACAAACTTCACCTGAATGACCCCCTCTATCAGCTCTTACACATCACAACAAGAGGGTGTGACCATATCTCAAGAGGGAATGTCACGAGGGGCATGGCTGTAATTTAAAGGTGTAAGTGATACCTTTAGTTGTGGTTGTATTTGCAAGTCCCTCTGCATGCACTGAATCCCTTAGGGGCTTAGTTGATTGTGTCTATCTAGTTGCCCCATATGCTGGTCCTGCAGCTGCCAAATCATACTGGATTGTTGCAGTGTTAGCCAGGATACAAAGATGCTTCTTAACCACTTTCCTGGCATGGTCACATAATTTTTGCCACATCAGGCTCTGCATTATCTGACCTGGTCGCAAACAATGCAAAGAGTGGCTGCTGGAAGACATTCTTCTAGCAGCTGACAATCACAGAGGGACTTCCTAGGACCTCTGCATCCCTGCTTCCTCCCGGAGTGTCTTCTGTGTTGCTGATCACTGCTGATTGGCCAGCACAGCAGGACTATCCCCCCCCCCCTTCACACAGAGGAGCAGCTGTCCGGGAAATGTAAATTATTCCCCTCAGCCCCCCAGTGTGTACCTGGCAGCTGCTCAGATGAAGACTGGGGAAATAAAAGTCGTGATGGTCGCGATATTCTTATGGTGATGGTCGCAATGTTCCGATATTTGAAATCCTGATATTTTACCTTTTTTTTTATAAAATAATTTTTGATGAGTTTGAATATACGTTTTTGACCTAATGCAATCATTAAAAAATGACAATTCTGTGTGTTTATTGGAAAAAAACTTTGCTAGTTAAGTTAAAAGTAGAGATGAGCGGGTTCGGTTTCTTTGAATCCGAACCCGCACGAACTTCACTTTTTTTTTCACGGGTCCGAGCGACTCGGATCTTCCCGCCTTGCTCGGTTAACCCGAGCGCGCCCGAACGTCATCATGACGCTGTCGGATTCTCGCGAGACTCGGATTCTATATAAGGAGCCGCGCGTCGCCGCCATTTTCACACGTGCATTGAGATTGATAGGGAGAGGACGTGGCTGGCGTCCTCTCCATTAGAATAGATTAGAAGAGAGAGAGATTGTGCAGACAGAGTTTACCACAGTGACCAGTGCAGTTGTTGTTAAGTTAACTTTTATTTAATATATCCGTTCTCTGCTATATCCGTTCTCTGCCTGAAAAAAACGATACACAGCAGTCACACAGTGTGACTCAGTCTGTGTGCACTCAGCTCAGCCCAGTGTGCTGCACATCAATGTATAAAAGCTTATAATAATTGTGGGGGAGACTGGGGAGCACTGCAGGTTGTTATAGCAGGAGCCAGGAGTACATAATATTATATTAATTTAAAATTAAACAGTGCACACTTTTGCTGCAGGAGTGCCACTGCCAGTGTGACTAGTGGTGACCAGTGCCTGACCACCAGTATAGTAGTATATTGTTGTATACTATCTCTTTATCAACCAGTCTATATTAGCAGCAGACACAGTACAGTGCGGTAGTTCACGGCTGTGGCTACCTCTGTGTCGGCAGTCGGCACTCGGCAGGCAGTCCGTCCATCCATAATTGTATAATTATATACCACCTAACCGTGGTATTTTTTTTTCTTTCTTTATACCGTCGTCATAGTCATACTAGTTGTTACGAGTATACTACTATCTCTTTATCAACCAGTGTACAGTGCGGTAGTTCACGGCTGTGGCTACCTCTGTGTCGGCAGTCGGCAGGCAGTCCGTCCATCCATAATTGTATTATTATAATATATACCACCTAACCGTGGTTTTTTTTTCATTCTTTATACCGTCATAGTGTCATACTAGTTGTTACGAGTATACTACTATCTCTTTATCAACCAGTGTACAGTGCGGTAGTTCACGGCTGTGGCTACCTCTGTGTCGGCAGTCGGCAGGCAGTCCGTCCATCCATAATTGTATTATAATATATACCACCTAACCGTGGTTTTTTTTTCATTCTTTATACCGTCATAGTGTCATACTAGTTGTTACGAGTATACTACTATCTCTTTATCAACCAGTGTACAGTGCGGTAGTTCACGGCTGTGGCTACCTCTGTGTCGGCAGTCGGCAGGCAGTCCGTCCATCCATAATTGTATTATAATATATACCACCTAACCGTGGTTTTTTTTTCATTCTTTATACCGTCATAGTCAGTCATACTAGTTGTTACGAGTATACTACTATCTCTTTATCAACCAGTGTACAGTGCGGTAGTTCACGGCTGTGGCTACCTCTGTGTCGGCACTCGGCAGGCAGTCCATCCATCCATAATTGTATTATAATATATACCACCTAACCGTGGTTTTTTTTTCATTCTTTATACCGTCATAGTGTCATACTAGTTGTTACGAGTATACTACTATCTCTTTATCAACCAGTGTACAGTGCGGTAGTTCACGGCTGTGGCTACCTCTGTGTCGGCAGTCGGCAGGCAGTCCGTCCATCCATAATTGTATTATAATATATACCACCTAACCGTGGTTTTTTTTTCATTCTTTATACCGTCATAGTGTCATACTAGTTGTTACGAGTATACTACTATCTCATTATCAACCAGTGTACAGTGCGGTAGTTCACGGCTGTGGCTACCTCTGTGTCGGCAGTCGGCAGGCAGTCCGTCCATCCATAATTGTATTATAATATATACCACCTAACCGTGGTTTTTTTTTCATTCTTTATACCGTCATAGTCAGTCATACTAGTTGTTACGAGTATACTACTATCTCTTTATCAACCAGTGTACAGTGCGGTAGTTCACGGCTGTGGCTACCTCTGTGTCGGAACTCGGCAGGCAGTCCGTCCATCCATAATTGTATTACAATATATACCACCTAACCGTGGTTTTTTTTTCATTCTTTATACCGTCATAGTCAGTCATACTAGTTGTTACGAGTATACTACTATCTCTTTATCAACCAGTGTACAGTGCGGTAGTTCACGGCTGTGGCTACCTCTGTGTCGGAACTCGGCAGGCAGTCCGTCCATCCATAATTGTATTACAATATATACCACCTAACCGTGGTTTTTTTTTCATTCTTTATACCGTCATAGTCAGTCATACTAGTTGTTACGAGTATACTACTATCTCTTTATCAACCAGTGTACAGTGCGGTAGTTCACGGCTGTGGCTACCTCTGTGTCGGAACTCGGCAGGCAGTCCGTCCATCCATAATTGTATTATTATAATATATACCACCTAACCGTGGTTTTTTTTTCATTCTTTATACCGTCATAGTGTCATACTAGTTGTTACGAGTATACTACTATCTCTTTATCAACCAGTGTACAGTGCGGTAGTTCACGGCTGTGGCTACCTCTGTGTCGGCAGTCGGCAGGCAGTCCGTCCATCCATAATTGTATTATAATATATACCACCTAACCGTGGTTTTTTTTTCATTCTTTATACCGTCATAGTCAGTCATACTAGTTGTTACGAGTATACTACTATCTCTTTATCAACCAGTGTACAGTGCGGTAGTTCACGGCTGTGGCTACCTCTGTGTCGGAACTCGGCAGGCAGTCCGTCCATCCATAATTGTATTACAATATATACCACCTAACCGTGTTTTTTTTTTCATTCTTTATACCGTCATAGTCAGTCATACTAGTTGTTACGAGTATACTACTATCTCTTTATCAACCAGTGTACAGTGCGGTAGTTCACGGCTGTGGCTACCTCTGTGTCGGAACTCGGCAGGCAGTCCGTCCATCCATAATTGTATTACAATATATACCACCTAACCGTGGTTTTTTTTTCATTCTTTATACCGTCATAGTCAGTCATACTAGTTGTTACGAGTATACTACTATCTCTTTATCAACCAGTGTACAGTGCGGTAGTTCACGGCTGTGGCTACCTCTGTGTCGGAACTCGGCAGGCAGTCCGTCCATCCATAATTGTATTATTATAATATATACCACCTAACCGTGGTTTTTTTTTCATTCTTTATACCGTCATAGTGTCATACTAGTTGTTACGAGTATACTACTATCTCTTTATCAACCAGTGTACAGTGCGGTAGTTCACGGCTGTGGCTACCTCTGTGTCGGCAGTCGGCAGGCAGTCCGTCCATCCATAATTGTATTACAATATATACCACCTAACCGTGGTTTTTTTATACCACCTAACCGTGGCAGTCCGTCCATAATTGTATACTAGTATCCAATCCATCCATCTCCATTGTTTACCTGAGGTGCCTTTTAGTTCTGCCTATAAAATATGGAGAACAAAAAAGTTGAGGTTCCAAAATTAGGGAAAGATCAAGATCCACTTCCACCTCGTGCTGAAGCTGCTGCCACTAGTCATGGCCGAGACGATGAAATGCCAGCAACGTCGTCTGCCAAGGCCGATGCCCAATGTCATAGTACAGAGCATGTCAAATCCAAAACACCAAATATCAGAAAAAAAAGGACTCCAAAACCTAAAATAAAATTGTCGGAGGAGAAGCGTAAACTTGCCAATATGCCATTTACCACACGGAGTGGCAAGGAACGGCTGAGGCCCTGGCCTATGTTCATGGCTAGTGGTTCAGCTTCACATGAGGATGGAAGCACTCAGCCTCTCGCTAGAAAACTGAAAAGATTCAAGCTGGCAAAAGCACCGCAAAGAACTGTGCGTTCTTTGAAATCCCAAATCCACAAGGAGAGTCCAATTGTGTCGGTTGCGATGCCTGACCTTCCCAACACTGGACGTGAAGAGCATGCGCCTTCCACTATTTGCATGCCCCCTGCAAGTGCTGGAAGGAGCACCCGCAGTCCAGTTCCTGATAGTCAGATTGAAGATGTCAGTGTTGAAGTACACCAGGATGAGGAGGATATGGGTGTTGCTGGCGCTGGGGAGGAAATTGACCAGAAGGATTCTGATGGTGAGGTGGTTTGTTTAAGTCAGGCACCCGGGGAGACACCTGTTGTCCGTGGGAGGAATATGGCCGTTGACATGCCAGGTGAAAATACCAAAAAAATCAGCTCTTCGGTGTGGAGGTATTTCACCAGAAATGCGGACAACAGGTGTCAAGCCGTGTGTTCCCTTTGTCAAGCTGTAATAAGTAGGGGTAAGGACGTTAACCACCTCGGAACATCCTCCCTTATACGTCACCTGCAGCGCATTCATAATAAGTCAGTGACAAGTTCAAAAACTTTGGGTGACAGCGGAAGCAGTCCACTGACCAGTAAATCCCTTCCTCTTGTAACCAAGCTCACGCAAACCACCCCACCAACTCCCTCAGTGTCAATTTCCTCCTTCCCCAGGAATGCCAATAGTCCTGCAGGCCATGTCACTGGCAAGTCTGACGAGTCCTCTCCTGCCTGGGATTCCTCCGATGCATCCTTGCGTGTAACGCCTACTGCTGCTGGCGCTGCTGTTGTTGCCGCTGGGAGTCGATGGTCATCCCAGAGGGGAAGTCGTAAGCCCACTTGTACTACTTCCAGTAAGCAATTGACTGTTCAACAGTCCTTTGCGAGGAAGATGAAATATCACAGCAGTCATCCTACTGCAAAGCGGATAACTGAGTCCTTGACAACTATGTTGGTGTTAGACGTGCGTCCGGTATCCGCCGTTAGTTCACAGGGAACTAGACAATTTATTGAGGCAGTGTGCCCCCGTTACCAAATACCATCTAGGTTCCACTTCTCTAGGCAGGCGATACCAAGAATGTACACGGACGTCAGAAAAAGACTCACCAGTGTCCTAAAAAATGCAGTTGTACCCAATGTCCACTTAACCACGGACATGTGGACAAGTGGAGCAGGGCAGGGTCAGGACTATATGACTGTGACAGCCCACTGGGTAGATGTATGGACTCCCGCCGCAAGAACAGCAGCGGCGGCACCAGTAGCAGCATCTCGCAAACGCCAACTCTTTCCTAGGCAGGCTACGCTTTGTATCACCGCTTTCCAGAATACGCACACAGCTGAAAACCTCTTACGGCAACTGAGGAAGATCATCGCGGAATGGCTTACCCCAATTGGACTCTCCTGTGGATTTGTGGCATCGGACAACGCCAGCAATATTGTGTGTGCATTAAATATGGGCAAATTCCAGCACGTCCCATGTTTTGCACATACCTTGAATTTGGTGGTGCAGAATTTTTTAAAAAACGACAGGGGCGTGCAAGAGATGCTGTCGGTGGCCAGAAAAATTGCGGGACACTTTCGGCGTACAGGCACCACGTACAGAAGACTGGAGCACCACCAAAAACTACTGAACCTGCCCTGCCATCATCTGAAGCAAGAAGTGGTAACGAGGTGGAATTCAACCCTCTATATGCTTCAGAGGTTGGAGGAGCAGCAAAAGGCCATTCAAGCCTATACAATTGAGCACGATATAGTAGGTGGAATGCACCTGTCTCAAGTGCAGTGGAGAATGATTTCAACGTTGTGCAAGGTTCTGATGCCCTTTGAACTTGCCACACGTGAAGTCAGTTCAGACACTGCCAGCCTGAGTCAGGTCATTCCCCTCATCAGGCTTTTGCAGAAGAAGCTGGAGGCATTGAAGAAGGAGCTAACACGGAGCGATTCCGCTAGGCATGTGGGACTTGTGGATGCAGCCCTTAATTCGCTTAACAAGGATTCACGGGTGGTCAATCTGTTGAAATCAGAGCACTACATTTTGGCCACCGTGCTCGATCCTAGATTTAAAGCCTACCTTGGATCTCTCTTTCCGGCAGACACAGGTCTGCTGGGGTTGAAAGACCTGCTGGTGACAAAATTGTCAAGTCAAGCGGAACGCGACCTGTCAACATCTCCTCCTTCACATTCTCCCGCAACTGGGGGTGCGAGGAAAAGGCTCAGAATTCCGAGCCCACCCGCTGGCGGTGATGCAGGGCAGTCTGGAGCGACTGCTGATGCTGACATCTGGTCCGGACTGAAGGACCTGCCAACGATTACGGACATGTCGTCTACTGTCACTGCATATGATTCTCTCAACATTGATAGAATGGTGGAGGATTATATGAGTGACCGCATCCAAGTAGGCACGTCACACAGTCCGTACTTATACTGGCAGGAAAAAGAGGCAATTTGGAGGCCCTTGCACAAACTGGCTTTATTCTACCTAAGTTGCCCTCCCACAAGTGTGTACTCCGAAAGAGTGTTTAGTGCCGCCGCTCACCTTGTCAGCAATCGGCGTACGAGGTTACATCCAGAAAATGTGGAGAAGATGATGTTCATTAAAATGAATTGTAATCAATTCCTCCGCGGAGACATTGACCAGCAGCAATTGCCTCCACAAAGTACACAGGGAGCTGAGATGGTGGATTCCAGTGGGGACGAATTGATAATCTGTGAGGAGGGGGATGTACACGGTGATATATCGGAGGGTGAAGATGAGGTGGACATCTTGCCTCTGTAGAGCCAGTTTGTGCAAGGAGAGATTAATTGCTTCTTTTTTGGGGGGGGTCCAAACCAACCCGTCATATCAGTCACAGTCGTGTGGCAGACCCTGTCACTGAAATGATGGGTTGGTTAAAGTGTGCATGTCCTGTTTTGTTTATACAACATAAGGGTGGGTGGGAGGGCCCAAGGATAATTCCATCTTGCACCTCTTTTTTCTTTTCTTTTTCTTTGCATCATGTGCTGATTGGGGAGGGTTTTTTGGAAGGGACATCCTGCGTGACACTGCAGTGCCACTCCTAGATGGGCCCGGTGTTTGTGTCGGCCACTAGGGTCGCTAATCTTACTCACACAGCTACCTCATTGCGCCTCTTTTTTTCTTTGCGTCATGTGCTGTTTGGGGAGGGTTTTTTGGAAGGGACATCCTGCGTGACACTGCAGTGCCACTCCTAGATGGGCCCGGTGTTTGTGTCGGCCACTAGGGTCGCTAATCTTACTCACACAGTCAGCTACCTCATTGCGCCTCTTTTTTTCTTTGCGTCATGTGCTGTTTGGGGAGGGTTTTTTGGAAGGGCCATACTGCGTGACACTGCAGTGCCACTCCTAGATGGGCCCGGTGTTTGTGTCGGCCACTAGGGTCGCTAATCTTACTCACACAGCTACCTCATGGCGCCTCTTTTTTTCTTTGCGTCATGTGCTGTTTGGGGAGGGTTTTTTGGAAGGGCCATCCTGCGTGACACTGCAGTGCCACTCCTAGATGGGCCCGGTGTTTGTGTCGGCCACTAGGGTCGCTAATCTTACTCACACAGCTACCTCATTGCGCCTCTTTTTTTCTTTGCGTCATGTGCTGTTTGGGGAGGGTTTTTTGGAAGGGACATCCTGCGTGACACTGCAGTGCCACTCCTAGATGGGCCCGGTGTTTGTGTCGGCCACTAGGGTCGCTTATCTTACTCACACAGCGACCTCGGTGCAAATTTTAGGACTAAAAATAATATTGTGAGGTGTGAGGTATTCAGAATAGACTGAAAATGAGTGTAAATTATGGTTTTTGAGGTTAATAATACTTTGGGATCAAAATGACCCCCAAATTCTATGATTTAAGCTGTTTTTTAGTGTTTTTGGAAAAAAACACCCGAATCCAAAACACACCCGAATCCGACAAAAATAATTCGGTGAGGTTTTGCCAAAACGCGTTCGAACCCAAAACACGGCCGCGGAACCGAACCCAAAACCAAAACACAAAACCCGAAAAATTTCAGGCGCTCATCTCTAGTTAAAAGTGTGTGTGCCCCTGTTTGTTCTCTTTTACAGTGTTACAGAGCTTCTGCTGCTGGTTTGGCTACAACCACCCCACTCTACTAGCTAAATCCACCATCAGCAGAGCTCTTGATGTTGCAGAGCTACAGGTAGCTAGCGGGCGCCTGATCTTCCTTATAGTACTGTATGTAGGATGCCGAGCACTGCTTCCAGAGACTGGGAGGTGTGTGACCAATGCATTTCTCCCAGCTTTTGGTGCAGGCTTCTTCAGGAACGAGTGTCAGTGTTTGTCTTTAGGCCAGGCAAACCCATCTGGCTATTAGCTCTTCTGGCATTTGCCAGAAGTGGCAGATCAGCAGTCCAGCCCTGTACACACTAAAAGTCTCAGTGCACATGCACACACATGCAGTCTCAGCATTCATACACTCACGTGCAGTCTCAGCACACATGTACATAACATGCAGTCTCAGCACACATACATAACTCCCAACTGTCCCAATTTAAGTGAGACAGTCCCATTTTTCTGGGACTGTCCCACCCACGGGCAGCAGTGTCCCATGGGGGGGGGGGGGGGGGGCAGTTGAGAGGCTCCCTGTCACTTGCTGCTCTGATGTGAATAGACACTGCGTGCATGCACAGACCATCTATTTATGGGAGAAAGGGAGTATGGGGGCATGGCCGGCTGGGCATAACCCAACAGTGCCAGAAATGGGGAAACGGCTTGCGATCAATGCATTCCCACGAAGCCACGGCTGCTCAGAGCTGCTCAGAAAACTGCAAAAAAAATTTTCGTGCCGCCGGCTGCAAAAGCGTTTGCACACTTGCAAAGCGAAAATTCACTCCCCCATAGGCGGCGACTATCTGATCGCATCACTGAAAAAAGTTTGCTAGCAAGCGATCAACTCGGAATGACCCCCATTGTGTGGCTACAGCAAAGGAACACGGCATCACTTCTGGGATCAGCAGCACTCCCAGCTTCTGCTATTCAACCTGAGCTGTTTCAAGCCACCCTTTCTGCCTGCTGCAGAGAGAGAGTGCACTCGTCAGTGGGACATTCTGCCTATACTGCCCTTGTAATAATGTCACTGTTCCTACCAGTGACAGCACCCGGCATCCTTTGCATCAGCTAATGTATGTTCCACAAGGGCTGCTAGGAGAACTAGTACCTTCAGTCTCTATGAGTGGCTCATGACATGTTTTACACTCAGATTCAGACAGAGCCCGCAGCGGTTGCCAATGGATAAGTCGTAACAGCCATTAACGACTGCTCATGACTGCTCAGCAATCAGTTGAAGCCTGCTATAGTACAGCACCATGGGTGGGTGCGGCTACAAATCCACAGGGCCCACTGCAGATTCCATGGTGGCCCAGTCTGACCCTGCAGTCTGCAGCACATGAACTGGTAACAATAGAAGAGAGGATTTCAGTTCTGATGACATTCAGATTTTTTATATTTTTGAAAAAAACTAAAATTTTCACTTGAGTGGTTAATCGTCCAAACACTAATGAATGCAAGTTCTGCTTATAAAAGCTGCAGAGAAAATAGGAATTTAATACCTACCGGTAATTCCTTTTCTCGTAGTCCGTAGTGGATACTGGTGTGACAATAGTACCATGGGGTATAGAACGGGTCCATTGGAACCTGGCACTTTAAGAAATCATTAGTGTGTGCTGGCTCCTCCCCTCTTTGCCCCTCCACTAGACTCAGTCTAGGAAAACTGTGCTCGAGAAGACGGACATACCATGAGAGAAGGAAATACAAGGAAAGCGATGAGATAACGAACCAACACACAACAGTAATAAAAGATAGCAGCACTAACCAGAACAGAGGATAGCCACACTAACTATAACAAAGATAGCAACGCTACCCAAACATGGACCAGGGACAGCAACAGCAGACTCAACCAAGAACACTTACAACCAGGCAAGCAGGAACACCAAGCACTGAGGCGGGCGCCCAGTATTCACTGCGGACTACGAGAAAAGGAATTACCGGTAGGTATTAAATTCCTATTTCTCTAACATCCTACTGGATACTGGGATGACATTAGTACCATGGGGAAGTCCCAAAGTTCCCAGAATGGGTGAGAGAGTGCTGAGACCCCTGCAAAACCGCCTAACCAAACTGAAGGTCATCTCTGGCCAATGTATTGAACCTATAGACTTTTACGAACGTGTTCGAATCAGACCAAGTAGCTGCACGACACAACTGTAAGACCGAGACGCCCTGGGCAGCCGCCCAGGAAGAACTCACCGACCTTGTGGAGTGGGCCTGAATAGAACTCGGCAGCGGCAATGATGCCGAAGAATACGCTTGTTGAATGGCCAACCTGAGCCAATGAGCACTGGACTGCTTAGAAAGAGGATGACCAATTTTGGTAGCATCATAAAGGACAAAAAGCAAGTCAGATTTCCTGTGACGAGCCGTCCTCTTGACAGAAATTTTCAAAGCCCTCACAACATCCAGGGACTTTGGAGCAACTGATGTGTCAGCCAACACTGGAACCACTATTGGCTGATTTACGTGAAAGGCCGACACCATTTCGGCAAAAACTGCGGGCGAGTCCTGAGTTCCGCCCTATCCACATGAAATATCAAATACAGGCTCTTACAGGATAAGGCCCCCAATTCTGACACACATCTTTCAGAGGCAAAAGCCAGCAACATGACGGTCTTCCAAGTTAGATATTTCAAGTCCACCCTTTGCAAGGCTTCAAACCAGTCTGACTGGAGAAAGGTCAAGACCACATTGAGATCCCATGGGAGGGACAAAAGGTGGCTGAATGTGAAGAACACCTTTCAAGAATGTCTGTACTTCTGAGAGTACCGCTAGTTGTTTCTGGAAGAAGATAGAGACGAAATCTGAACTTAGGCCCTTATCCATGCCTGCGGCAGGAAGAACAGAAAACGGCCCAGTCGAAACTCCGCAGGAGAATATTTTCTACCCTCACACCACAAAACATATTTCTTCCAGATACGGTGGTAATGTTTTGATGTGACCACCTTACGGACCCTGACCATAGTGGAAATAACCTTGGACGGGAGACCTTTTCTGGCTAAAATCTCCCTCTCAACTTCCAAGCCGTCAAACACAGCCACAGTAAATCTGGATAGACGAACAGTCCCTCTTGAAGAAGGTCCTTCAGAAGCGGTAGAGCCCAGGTTTCCTCCAGAAACATGGTCAGGAAGTCTGCATACCAGGCCCTTTGAGGCCAATCCGGGGCAATGAGAATTGCCTGAACACTTTCCCTTTTGAGTCTTTTTAGAACTCTGGGAATGAGAGGGATTGGAGGAAACAGATATACAAACTTGTAAGTCCATGGCGCCATCAGAACGTCCACTGCCGCAGCCTGCTGATCCCTCCTTCTCAAACAGTAATGACGGAGCTTCTTGTTGAGATGAGAAGCCATCAGGTCTATCTGCGGACAGCCCCATCGGTGAACCAGCTGTTGAAACACCTGAGGGTGAAGGCCCCATTCCCCCGGTTGGAGGTTTTACCTGCTGAGGAAGTCCGCTTCCCAGTTGTCCATGCCTGGAATGAATATGGTTGAGATGGCCCTTGCATTTGCCTCCACCCAGAGGAGTATCTTTAACACCTCTAGCATCGCGGCCCTGCTTCTTTTTCCTCCCTGTCGATTTATGTACGCCACTGCACCTGGATGGCTTCATTCCAAAGTAGATAGGAGGCTTGCAGAAGAGCATTGTAAATTGCCCTGAGTTCCAGGACATTTATTGGGAGTGCAGATTCCTGACTCGACCACTTCCCCTGGAACTGGGTCCCCTGGGTCACAGCACCCCAACCCAGGAGGCTGGCATCCATTGTCAGTAGAGTCCAAGACTGGGTAGTGAAACTCCGACCCTCCACAAGGTGAGAGACTTGTATCCACCATAACAGGGAGATCCGTGCTTTTGGTGACAGAGCTATACTCTGGTGTATGTACAGCTGATACCCTGACCACTTGTCCAGCAGATCCTGCTGGAACAGACGTGCATTAAATCTGCCATACTGGATTAGGAGGCAACCATCTTGCCCAGTAAGTGAATGCAAAGATGAACTGAGATCTTGCAGGGTCTGAGCACTGAGCAGACCATAGCATAGATAGTCAAGGCCTTGTCCATTGGAAGGAATACCTTCTGAGACACCGTGTCCAATATCATTCCCAGCAACTGAATTCTTTGTGACGGTACCAGGTGAGACTTCTGGAGATTTAGGATCCACCCATGGTCCGTAAGTAGGCGAGTAGTCAAGTTGATGCTGTGTAGCAGACGTTCCCTGGAAACGCCTTTATCAGGAGATTGTCCAAATAGGGGACTACCCTGCGCAATTGCAGCATCATCTCCTCCAATACTTTTGTGAATACCCTTGGAGCTGTGAAGAGACCAAAGGGTAAGGACTGAAACTGGAAGTGGTGGTCCAGTATAGCGAACTGGAGGTAAGCCTGATGGGGAGGCCATATGGGGATATGTAGGTTAGCATCCTTGACATCCAGGAACACTAGGAACTCCCCTACTCCAGACTGGAAACCACCGCTCTCAGGGACTCCATCTTGAACTTGAACACACGTAGATATGGGTTCAAGGATTTTAGGTTCAAGATGGGCCGTACCGAACCGTCCGTTTTCGGTACAACAAAAAGGCAGGAGTAAAAACCCCTGTTGTGCAACAGAGGAGGAACTGGGACAACAACCCCTGTTTGTAGTAGTTTGTGAATGGTGTCTTGCAAGGTAACCCTTGCTACGGGTGAAGATGGTAAGCCTGACTTGGAGGATCTGGGAGGAGCTAGTGCTTGAAATTCCTACCGGTACCCATGGGATATGAGGTCCCTTGCCCAAGGATCCCAGCAGGACTGTGCAAAGTGTTGAAGTCGAGCACCTACCTGAAATTCGCCCTGCTGCTGATGCCAACCGTCACGCGGAGGGCTTAGTGGATGAGGATCGAAAGACCTGGTCCAGAGATCCAGCAGCCGCTGGTTTATGGGATTTACCACGAGTTCCTCTAGCAGCATTTGAGGCGCCTCTGGCTCTGCCTCTGAATCTGGCCACACAAAAGGACTGCAGAGAGGGCCCAGGGTAGGGATGTCTAGCAGAAGGTGCAGCCAACCGCAGATACATATGGGTCCACGTATATCTTGGCCTTTAATAGGATTAACTGAGCCAGGTCAATCAGACTTAATCCCCTGCTGTAATGACTTAATTCCCTGATGTATTGTTCTCTGTATTTTATTGCAGCTGAGAACAATAGATAAAAAGCTTATGTTAATAAACCATGGGGTGCCTAGGTGCAGCAAAGACGTCAAGATAAAGTTGGATCCATCTGTATGTAGACTTATCCGCCGTCGCCTGAAAGATCCACTTGTTCAGTTCTTCCCCAAACAAGGCATCCCCTGTAAAAGGAAGATTCTCCACATCTTTCTTAGGATCAGCATCCTCTGACCAATTTCGCAGCAACAGAGCCCTGTGAGCCGAGACCGCCATAGCTGTGGTATGGCCATTTATGAGACATAATTCTTTAATAGCCTCACTCATAAAATTTGCAGCATCCTGGATATGATGCAGTAGTGTAAAGATCTCTTCCTGAGGCAGGGAGTCAAACCCCCTTATTATATTATCAGACCATTTTACCATGGCCCTGATGCACAAAAAGGAGAAGGAGGAGATTGTAAAGATAAATCTACATGTCCTCTGTGTAGTAACTGTTTGGTGTCCATTGTTGAAGAAGGATAATGTGTTATCCCTGTTAAATTACGGACAGTGAATTTGTTTTTGTGTTTTTATAATCAATTTTAATGTGGAACATGTTATTATGATTTTCATATACTAAGGTATTGATTAGTCATATCAAGAATCCCATAGGGGTTTATTTTGAATATTGGGTGTTACTACGACCCTAAGGCGCCTATCTCTCTATTGTCATACATATATATATATATATATATATATATATATATTTTTTTTTAAACACAGCAGCACTGTCACTGCCATTTATATGCTCCCCCCTCTCTATAAAACCCCCTGGTACCAGTACAATTGGTGATTCAGTGGTTTCTGTGGAGGATCGGCTCCAGCATGCCACCTGGCAGTCAGCAGCAGCAGGAAATGGCGCCTTTCAGCCTTTGATCCCGCTCTCCAGGAAGCCCCGTCCCCTCAATGGCGCGTGGCCCCTTACATATTATACTGGCTGTAAAATACAGAATCTGTGTAAAAAAAGGAGCTTAATAACCCCTTTTTGTTAGCGCCAGTCTGGGGTCCGCAGCAGGCACTGCAGCTCGCAGCCTGGTGACCGATGCACCCTAATGTCTCCATTTGTCACCAGGGACCCACTAAATGGGACCCCAGTGTAATCACTCACCGCACCGCATCTTCTTACTTTAGCATCTGTTAGGGGTGGCGGCATGCTGCCGGCGTGTGCGGACACCGTGGAGGTATGTGAAACAGCGCCTCAGGAGCTTAGTGTCCTGTCAGCGGGGATACGAATCATTAACTCTATAGGAAGTTGGTTCGATCCCCCCCCCTAAGTCCCACGACGCAGTTGCCAACCAGTGCTCCCTGAAAAAAACAAACCAAATAAAATTTTGAAGAAAACTCTCTGGAGCTCCAGAGGAATGCACCAGGGTGGTCATTCCGAGTTGTTCGCTCGTTAATTTTCTTCGCATCGCAGCGATTTTCCGCTAATTGCGCATGCTCAATGTTCGCACTGCGACTGCGCCAAGTAAATTTGCTAAGAAGTTTGGTATTTTACTCACGGCATTACGAGGTTTTTTCTTCGTTCTGGTGATCGTAATGTGATTGACAGGAAGTGGGTGTTTCTGGGCGGAAACTGGCCGTTTTATGGGAGTGTGTCAAAAAACGCTACCGTTTCTGGGAAAAACGCGGAAGTGGCTGGAGAGACGGAGGAGTGTCTGGGTGAACGCTGGGTGTGTTTGTGACGTCAAACCAGGAACGAAACTGACTGAACTGATCGCAGTGGCAGAGTAAGTCCCGAGCTACTCAGAAACTGCAAAGAAATTTCTCTTCGCAGTTTTGAGAATCTTTCGTTCGCAATTTTGCTAAGCTAAGATTCACTCCCAGTAGGCGGCGGCTTAGTGTGTGCAATGCTGCTAAAAGCAGCTTGCGAGCGAACAACTCGAAATGAGGGCCCAGGCTCTTTGGGCACATTTTTCTAAACTGAGTCTGGTGGAGGGCCATAGAGGGGAGAAGCCAGCACACATTAATGATTTCTTAAAGTGCCAGGCTCCAATGGACCCAATCTATACCCCATGGTACTAATGTCATCCCAGTATCCACTAGGACGTTAGAGAAATAGAGAAATATTTATACAGCACAAATGTTTTTGAAAATTAAAAAAAATACTGATACAGATACAAAGTCAAACAATGTCAAATTCAAAAAAAATATCTTCATGTAGTTCAATGATTTATATTGATTCCTGGATTTAGTTGGCTCACATAATATTCCTGACAGTAACTTTCTTTATGTTAAAAAAAATTTCCAGGAAAGTAGATGCCTATATGTTTTATAGAAAAAAAAAACTTATTTCAGCAGCATTAATTTAATGGAAAGGTCATGCATTAATGTAATCATGTGTCAACAGCATTTTATAATCTATAGCATATCACTGGATTTGCAAAAATTCTCTGCAATGCTGTCAATGAAAAATATATTTTACCTTTGCCAGCTGTATGTGTTAAACCTTCTTATTCCTCAGGGAAATAAAATTGAAAGCACAGCATAAGTCCTATGGAACAAAAAAATGACACATGTAACATGTTAATTTTAGACAAACTCAAATTTTTTTTACATAACACTTTTCTTCAGCATAATTTTCCATTATAATGTATAAAATTTAATAATTTGTATATTTCATGGTTTAATTACAAGAAACACCGTGGGGTAAATTTACTAAGATTCGTATTTTCCCGTTTGAGGTCAAAGTTCAATCACGAATGACATCGAAAGTGTAAATATGCAACTTTTTGAATTGATTACGACTAATTTACAAAGCTGCCGTATTCTGCATTTTCGGGTTTTCCGATGTCGATGTCATTCGTTTTTTTTTGGCAGTGTTTTACGTGAGTGACTTGTAAAACACTGCCGACTTTAATACAATGAATCTCGGCCGGATCTGAGAGATCCGTGCTGGGCTTCATTGTGCACCTTGTAAAAAAAAAAAAAAAAAAATGTTTAAATGTAAAAAAAAAATTGCGTGGGGTCCCCCCTCCTAAGGCAAACCAGCCTCGGGCTCTTTGAGCCGATCCTGGTTGCAGAAATATGGGGAAAAAATGGACAGGGGTTCCCCCATATTTAAACAACCAGCATCGGGCTCTGCGCCTGGTCCTGGTTCCAAAAATACGGGGAACAAAAAGCGTAGGGGTCCCCCGTATTTTTGAAACCAGCACCGGGCTACACTAGCTGGACAGATAATGCCACAGCCGGGGGTCACTTTTATACAGTGCCTTGCGGCCGTGGCATCAAATATCCAACTAGTCACCCCTGGCCGGGGTACCCTGGGGGAGTGGGGACCCCTTCAATCAAGGGGTCCCCCCCCAGCCACCCAAGGGCCAGGGGTGAAGCCCGAGGCTGTCCCCCCCATCCAATGGGCTGCGGATGGGGGGCTGATAGCCTTTGTTCAAAGTGATTGATATTGTTTTTAGTAGCAGTACTACAAGGCCCAGCAAGCCTCCCCCGCAATCTGGTACTTGGAGAACCACAAGTACCAGCATGCGGTGGAAAAATGGGCCCGCTGGTACCAGTAGTACTACTACTAAAAAAATACCCCAATAAAGACAATACACACACACACCTTGAAATTATAACTTTAATACATCCATCCACACCACCATATACACATACTTACCTTATGTTCACACAAGGGTCGGTCCTCTTCTCCAGTAGAATCCATGGTGTACCTGTTGAAAAAATTATACTCACATAATCCAGTGTCTTAGGCTCCTCGGCAAATCCTTTTGTAATCCACGTACTTGTAAAGATAAAAAAACGGATACCCGACCTCGCACTGAAAGGGGACCCATGTTTTCACATGGGTCCCCTTTCCCCGAATGCCTGGAACCCCCTCTGACTTAAGTCCAAGAAGGTTCCATCAGCCAATCAGGGAGCGCCAAGTTTGGCACCCTCCTGATTGGCTGTGTGCTCCTGTACTGTATGACAGGCGGCACACGGCAGTGTTACAATGTAGCGCCTATGCGCTCCATTGTAACCAATGGTGGGAACTTTCAGGTCAGCGGTGAGGTCACTTTCGGTCAACTGCTGACCTGAAAGTTCCCACCATTGGTTACAATGGAGCGCATAGGCGCTACATTGTAACACTGCCGTGTGCCGCCTGTCAGACAGTACAGGAGCACACAGCCAATCAGGAGGGTGCCACAACGTGGCGCTCCCTGATTGGCTGAAGAAACCCACTTAGACATCAGTCAGAGGGGGTTTCTGGCATTCGGGGAAAGGGGTCCCATGTGAAAACATGGGTCCCCTTTCAGTTCGTGGTCGGGTGTCCCGTTTTTTTATTTTTACAAGTACGTGGATTACAAATGGATTATCCGAGGAGCCCTCTACACTGGATTTGGTGAGTAGGATTTTTTCAACAGGTACACCATGGATTCTACTGGAGAAGAGGACCGACCCTCGTGTGAACATAAGGTAAGTATGTGTATATGGTGGTGTGCATGTATGTATTAAAGTTATACTTTCAAGGTGTGTGTGTATTGTCTTTATTGGGGTATTTTTTTAGTAGTAGTACTACAGGTACCAGCGGGCCCGGTTTTCCGCCGCATGCTGGTACTTGTGGTTCTCCAAGTACCAGCTTGCGGGGGAGGCTTGCTGGGACTTGTAGTACTGCTACTAAAAACAATATTCATTACTTTGAACAAAGGCTATCAGCCCCCCATCCGCAGCCCATTGGATGGGGGGGACAGCCTCGGGCTTCACCCCTGGCCCTTGGGTGGCTGGGGGGGGACCCCTTGATTGAAGGGGTCCCCACTCCCCCAGGGTACCCCGGCCAGGGGTGACTAGTTGGATATTTGATGCCACAGCCGCAAGGCACTGTATAAAAGTGACCCCCGGCTGTGGCATTATCTGTCCAGCTAGTGGAGCCCGGTGCTGGTTTCAAAAATACGGGGGACCCCTACGCTTTTTGTCCCCCGTATTTTTGGAACCAGGACCAGGCGCAGAGCCCGGTGCTGGTTGCTTAAATATGGGGGAACCCCTGTCAATTTTTTTCCCATATTTTTGCAACCAGGGCCGGCTCAGAGACCCCGAGGCTGGTTTGGTTAAGGAGGGGGGACCCCACGCAATTTTTTTTTGAAAAATTATAACATTTCCCACCCCTTCCCACTGATAAACATGCACGGATCTCATGGATCCGTGCATGCCTATACAAACACGGGATAAAAAAGCAGGTCTGTTTTTTTTTAGCACTTTTTCACGATTTGTATTTTAGCACGGCAGTGTTTGGCTATTGTCGGCAGTGTTTGTGTTTTGCACTTTTTAGTAAATGACCGATTTCTACCAAATTGCAGGTGTATTTGACCGATGGTGTATTGATTCGTGATTTTTTCCAAGGACTTCCAAAATATTACGAATGCCCTCATCACTGCCGTGATTTTTGCTTAGTAAATTACCGAGATGACACTTTGAAGAAAAAACGGCATCTCGGTCAAAATCGGGACCTTAGTAAATATACCCCCTTGTGGTAAATTACCTAAATAGTGCTTTTCAAAGACACTGGGGTATATTTAATAAGGTCCCGATTTTGACCGAGATGACGTTTTTTCTTCAAAGTGTCATATCGGGAATTTACTAAGCAAAAATCTCGGCAGTGATGAGGGCATTCGTAATATTTTGGAAGTCCTAGGAAAAAATTACGAATCAATACACCATCGGTCAAATACGCCTGCAATTTGATAGAAATCGGTAATTTACTAAAAAGTGCAAATCACAAACACTGCCGACAATAGCCAAACACTGACGTGCTGAAATACAATTCGTGAAAAAGTGCTAAAAAAAAACAGACCTGCTTTTTTATCCCGTATTTGGATAGGCATGCACGGATCCATGAGATCCGTGCATGTTTATCAGTGGGAAGGGGATGGGAAAGTGTTATTTTTTTGAAAAAAAAATGCGTGGGGTCCCCCCTCCTAAACAAAACCAGCCTCGGGCTCTTTGAGCCGGTCCTGGTTGCAAAAATATGGGGGGGAAAATGACAGGGGTTCCCCCATATTTAAACAACCAGCACCGGGCTCTGCGCCTGGTCCTGGTTCCAAAAATACGGGGGACAAAAAGCGTAGGGGTCCCCCGTATTTCTGAAACCAGCACCGGGCTCCACTAGCCAGATACATAATGCCACAGCCAAGAGACACTTTTATATAGGTCCCGGCGGCCCTGGCATTACATAACCAACTAGTCACCCCTGGCCGGGGTACCCTGGAGGAGTGGGGACCCCTTCAATCAAGGGGTCCCCCCCTCCAGCCACCCAAGGACCAGGGGTGAAGCCCGAGGCTGCCCCCCCCCCCATCCAAGGGCTGCGGATGGGAGGCTGATAGCCGTTTTGTTAAAAAATGAATATTGTTTTTAGTAGCAGTACTACAAGTCCCAGCAAGCCTCCCCGCAAGCTGGTACTTGGAGAACCACAAGTACCAGCATGCGGTGGAAAACCGGTCCTGCTGGTACCTGTAGTACTACTACTAAAAAAATACCCTAATAAAAACAGAAGACACACACCTTGAAAGTATAACTTTAATACATACATCCACACCTCCATATACACATACTTACCTATGTTCACACGAAGGTCGGTCCTCGTCTCCATGTAGAATCCATGGTGTACCTGTTGAAAAAATTATACTCACAAAATCCAGTGTAGAAGGCTCCTCTTGTAATCCATTTGTAATCTAGGTACTTGGCACAAAAAAAAACGGACACCCGACCTCGCACTGAAAGGGGCCCCTTGTTTTCACATGGGACCCCTTTCCCCGAATGCCAGAAACCCCCTCTGACTTATGTCTAAGAGGGTTCCATCAGCCAATCAGGGAGCACCACATTGTGGCACCCTCCTGATTGGCTGTGTGCTCCTGTACTGTATGACAGGCAGCACACGGCAATGTTACAATGTAGGGCCTATGCGCTCCATTATAACCAATAGTGGGAACTTTGCGGTCAGCGGTGAGGTTACTTTCGATCAACCGCTGACCACAAAGTTCCCACCATTGGTTACAATGGAGCGCATAGGCGCTACATTGTAACACTGCCGGGTACTGCCTGTCATACAGTACAGGAGCACACAGCCAATCAGGAGGGTGCCACAATGTGGCGCTCCCTGATTGGCTGATGGAACCCTCTTAGACATATTTTTTCAACCAGCACCGGCTCAAAGAGCCCGAGGCTGGTTTGGCTTAGGAGGGGGGACCCCACGCAATTTTTTGGGGGATTTTAACACTAATTTTAATTTTTAAAAAGGTGCACAATGAAGCCCAGCACGGATCTCTCAGATCCGGCCGAGATTCATTGTATTAAAGTCGGCAGTGTTTTACAAGTCACTCACGTAAAACACTGCCAAAAAAAACGAATGACATCGACATCGGTAAATCCGAAAATGCAGAATACGGCAGCTTAGTAAATTAGTCGTACTAAATTCAAAAAGTTGCAACTTTACACTTTCGATGTCATTCGTGATTGAACTTTGACCTCAAACGGGAAATTACGAATTTTAGTAAATATACCCCACTGTGTCTTTGTTGATTTTCAGTAGTGATGTGCAACGGAAATTTTTCGGGTTTTGTGTTTTGGTTTTGGATTCGGTTCCGCGGCCGTGTTTTGGATTCGGACGCATTTTGGCAAAACCTCCCTGAAAATTTTTTGTCGGATTCGGATGTGTTTTGGATTCGGGTGTTTTTTTTACAAGAAACCCTCAAACACAGCTTAAATCATAGAATTTGGGGGTCATTTTGATCCCATAGTATTATTAACCTCAATAACCATAATTTACACTCATTTTCAGTCTATTCTGAGCACCTCACACCTCACAATATTATTTTTAGTCCTAAAATTTGCACCGAGGTCACTGGATGACTAAGCTAAGCGACCCAAGTGGCCGACACAAACACCTGGCCCATCTAGGAGTGGCACTGCAGTGTCAGACAGGATGGCACTTCAAAAAAATAGTCCCCAAAAAGCACATGATGCAAAGAAAAATGAAAGAAAAAAGAGGTGCAAGATGGAATTGTCCTTGGGCCCTCCCACCCACCCTTATGTTGTATAAACAGGACATGCACACTTTAATGAACCCATCATTTCAGCGACAGGGTCTGCCACACGACTGTGACTGAAATGACTGGTTGGTTTGGGCCCCCACCAAAAAAGAAGCAATCAATCTCTCCTTGCACAAACTGGCTCTACAGAGGCAAGATGTCCACCTCCTCCTCATCGTCCGATTCCTCACCCCTTTCACTGTGTACATCCCCCTCCTCACAGATTATTAATTCGTCCCCACTGGAATCCACCATCTCAGGTCCCTGTGTACTTTCTGGAGGCAATTGCTGCTGGTGAATGTCTCCATGGAGGAATTGATTATAATTCATTTTGATGAACATCATCTTCTCCACATTTTCTGGAAGTAACCTCGTACGCCGATTGCTGACAAGGTGAGCGGCTGCACTAAACACTCTTTCGGAGTACACACTGAAGGGGGGGCAACTTAGGTAAAATAAAGCCAGTTTCTGCAAGGGCCTCCAAATTGCCTCTTTTTCCTGCCAGTATACGTACGGACTGTCTGACGAGCCTACTTGGATGCGGTCACTCATATAATCCTCCACCATTCTTTCAATGGTGACAGAATCATATGCAGTGACAGTAGACGACATGTCAGTAATCGTTGGCAGGTCCTTCAGTCCGGACCAGATGTCAGCACTCGCGCCAGACTGCCCTGCATCACCGCCAGCGGGTGGACTCGGAATTCTTAGCCTTTTCCTCGCACTCCCAGTTGCGGGAGAATGTGAGGGAGCTGTTGACGGGTCACGTTCCGCTTGACTTGACAATTTTCTCACCAGCAGGTCTTTGAACCTCTGCAGACTTGTGTCTGCCGGAAAGAGAGATACAACGTAGGTTTTAAATCTAGGATCGAGCACGGTGGCCAAAATGTGGTGCTCTGATTTCAACAGATTGACCACCCGTGAATCCTGGTTAAGCGAATTAAGGGCTCCATCCACAAGTCCCACATGCGGAATCGCTCTGTTTTAGCTCCTCCTTCAATGTCTTCAGCTTCTACTACAAAAGCCAGATGAGGGGAATGACCTGACTCAGGCTGACAGTGTCTGAACTGACTTCACGTGTGGCAAGTTCAAAGGGTTGCAGAACCTTGCACAACGTTGAAATCATTCTCCACTGCGCTTGAGTCAGGTGCATTCCCCCTCCTTTGCCTATATTGTAGGCAGATGTATAGGCTTGAATGGCCTTTTGCTGCTCCTCCATCCTCTGAAGCATATAGAGGGTTGAATTCCACCTTGATACCACCTCTTGCTTCAGATGATGGCAGGGCAGGTTCAGGACTGTTTGCTGGTGCTCCAGTCTTCGGCACGCGGTGGCTGAATGCCGAAGTGGCCTGCAATTATTTGGGCCACCGACAGCATCTCTTGCACGCCCCTGTCGTTTTTAAAATAATTCTGCACCACCAAATTCAATGTATGTGCAAAACATGGGACATGCTGGAATTTGCCCAGATGTAATGCACGCACAATATTGGTGGCGTTCTCCGATGTCACAAATCCCCAGGAGTGTCCAATTGGGGTAAGCCATTCTGCGATGATGTTCCTCAGTTTCCGTAAGAAGTTGTCAGCTGTGTGCCTCTTATGGAAAGCGGTGATACAAAGCGTAGCCTGCCTAGGAACGAGTTGGCGTTTGCGAGATGCTGCTACTAGTGCCGTCGCTGCTGTTCTTGCTGCGGGAGGCAATGCATCTACCCAGTGGGCTGTCACAGTCATATAATCCTGAGTCTGCCCTGCTCCACTTGTCCACATGTCCATGGTTAAGTGGACATTGGGTACAACTGCATTTTTTAGGACACTGGTGACTCTTTTTCTGACGTCTGTGTACATTTTCGGTATCGCCTGCCTAGAGAAATGGAACCATCAAGTCTCTAGTTGCCTGTGAATTAACGGTGGATACCGGAAACACGTTTCTCACCACCCAGGCTGCCAAGGCCTGAGTTATCCGCTTTGCAGCAGGATGACTGCTATGATATTTCATCTTCCTCTCAAAGGACTGTTGGACAGTCAATTGCTTACTGGAAGTAGTACAAGTGGTCTTCCGACTTCCCCTCTGGGATGACGATCGACTCCCAGCAGCAACAACAGCAGCGCCAGCAGCAGTAGGCATTACACTCAAGGATGCATCGGAGGAATCCCAGGCAGGAGAGGACTCGTCAGACTTGACAGTGACATGGCCTGCAGGACTATTGGCTTTCCTGTGTAAGGAGGAAATTGACACTGAGGGAGTTGGTGGTGTGGTTTGCAGGAGCTTGGTTACAAGAGGAAGGGATTTAGTGGTCAGTGGACTGCTTCCGCTGTCACCCAAAGTTTTTCAACTTGTCACTGACTTTTGATGAATGCGGTCCAGGTGACGTATAAGGGAGGATGTTCCTAGGTGATTAACGTCCTTACCCCTACTTATTACAGCTTGACAAAGGCAACACACGGCTTGACACCAGTTGTCCGCATTTCAGTTGAAATAATTCCACACCGAAGAGGTGATTTTTTTTTTGTATTTTGACCAGGCATGTCAATGGCCATATTCGTCCCACGGACAACAGGTGTCTCCCCGGGTGCCTGACTTAAACAAACCACCTCACCATCAGAATCCTCCTTGTCAATTTCCTCCCCAGTGCCAGCAACACCCATATCCTCATCCTGGTGTACTTCAACAGTGACATCTTCAATTTGACTATCAGGAACTGGACTGCGGGTGCTCCTTCCAGCACTTGCAGGGGGCGTGCAAATGGTGGAAGGCGCAACCTCTTCCCGTCCAGTGTTGGGAAGGTCAGGCATCGCAACCGACACAATTGAACTCTCCTTGGGGATTTGTGATTTAGAAGAACGCACAGTTCTTTGCTGTGCTTTTGCCATCTTAACTCTTTTAAGTTTTCTAGCAGGAGGATGAGTGCTTCCATCCTCAGGTGAAGCTGAACCACTAGCCTTGAACATAGGCCAGGGCCTCAGCCGTTCCTTGCAACTCCGTGTCGTAAATGGCACTTAGGCAAGTTTACGCTTCTCCTCAGACGATTTTGATTTAGATTTTTGGGTCATTTCACTGAGCTTTATTTTTTTGGAGTTTACATGCTCTCTACTATGACATTGTGCATCGGCCAGTCCCCACAATAAAGCAGTGTGAGCACAGATATATGCAGCACACTGAGCACAGATATGGATCGTTTTTCAGGCAGACAACGTATAATATTGGGGGTCACTGGTCAGCAAAACTCTGCACTGTACTCCTCCTATATAATACTGCTGGTCCCCAGTCCCCACATTAAAGCAGTGTGAGCACAGATATATGCAGCACACTGAGCACAGATATGGAGCGTTTTTCTTGCAGACAATGTATACTGGTGGTCACTGGTCAGCAAAACTCTGCACTGTACTCCTCCTATATAATACTGCTGGTCCCCAGTCCCCACAATAAAGCAGTGTGAGCACAGATATATGCAGCACACTAAGCACAGATATGGAGCGTTTTCCAGGCAGACAACGTATGCTGGTGGTCACTGGTCAGCAAAACTCTGCATTGTACTCCTCCTATATAATACTGCTGGTCCCCAGTCCCCATAATAAAGCAGTGTGAGCACAGGTATATGCAGCACACTGAGCACAGATATGGAGCATTTTTCAGGCAGACAACGTATAATACTGGTGGTCACTGGTCAGCAAAACTCTGCACTGTACTCCTCCTATATAATACTGCTGGTCCCCAGTCCCCACAATAAAGCAGTGTGAGCACAGATATATGCAGCACACTGAGCACAGATATGGAGCGTTTTTCAGGCAGACAACGTATACTGGTGGTCACTGGTCAGGAAAACTCTGCACTGTACTCCTCCTATAATACTGCTGGTCCCCAGAATAAAGATATTTGCACTGCAGCCCCCTGAAAAAAAAAAGTGAGAGGACGCCAGCCACGTCCTCTCACTATCATTTCCAATGCACGAGTGAAACATGGCGGCAACGCGCGGCTTTATATAGAATCCGAATCTCGCGAGAATCTGACAGTGGGATGATGACGTTCGGGCGCGCTCGGGTTAACCGAGCAAGGCGGGAAGATTCGAATCTGCCTCGGAACCGTGTAAAAAGGGTGAAGTTCGGGGGGGTTCGGATTCCGACGAACCGAACCCGCTCATCACTAATTTTCAGGCACTGGTTCTAAAGGGGCAATAAGATTAAAAACATACCACAGGGGGAGCGATTTAATTGTTGGTCTGGAATTAAGTTCCAGGGCTATGTGCCCGGGAGCTACTCAGTTATGTCTCATGATGGGTGCTTTTTCACGCCTGAATGTACAAGATTAGCTGCATTAAGAACTTCACCCATGCTAAGCACTGGCCATGCTGCACGTAAAGCACACCTTGCACTTGTGACCAGCCCTGAAACTCTGCTTTACACAGATTTCTGCTCACACCTCAGGAGAGTGTGAGACGAAAATGCAGCCTCGGTGCTAGTCACACAAATTAATTGAATTATTGCCAGGCACTATAGATGGGAACTAAAAATCTGAGAAAACAAAATCCAAATATGTAAATATAACCTCTAAAGTCTATTTGCTAAGAACACCAGGTTATTTCCAAAGTTAGGCTGTTTTTGCTTCAGGGTCATTAATAACAATTATTTTCATTTTTTTCATAATGCTTAATATGGTTATTGTTTTTAAAAATAATGACATAAATATGGGTGCAATCAAGGGTTTTATCAAGAGATGTTGTTTGTGTATCTTTTTGATCTTTGCAGGATGTAAACTGGTTCATGGTACCCATGGGAACTAAATTTGAACTTGGGTACACAAATGTTTTTTTAACACAGTGGAACCTCAGCATCATTGCATATTCACACTGCATCAAATAATGGATAAAATACATAGATGGCATCCCTTTTGTTTGGATGGGAAATAAAGAAAATATGGATACATTTATTTCACACATTAATACAAATGACTTTAACCTGATTTACTCTTCCAACAATTGTCAAAAAGTGGTCTTCCTCGACCTTGAGCTTAATGTGGAAGACAGTAAATGAGAATCCAGAACATATATATAAAAAAAGTAGACAATTATATTGAAAAAAGAGCAATCATCTTCCTAAATGGCGCACGAGTATTCCTAAATGCCAATTGAAACATACTGTATTAAATGAAAATGTTCTAAATCTGCAAGTATTACTAAACAAGCTTCACAAATGAAAAAAATATTCATGGAAAAAGGATATTACGAGAATAAGCTAATGAGAGACGATGAGGATACTGTACAGCTTGATAGATGGACCCTGCTAGAACCCTAAAGAAAATGATGAAAAACAAAAAAGAGAATGAAGAAGTTTCTTTTTAATTATATATACAGGTTGAGTATCCCATATCCAAATATTCCGAAATACGGAATATCATGAAATACGGAATTTTTCAAGTGAGACTGAGATAGTGAAACCTTTGTTTTCTGATGGCTCAATGTACACAAACTTTATTTAATACACAAAGTTATTAAAAATACTGTATTAAATGACCTTCAGGCGGTGTGTATAAGGTGTATATGAAACATAAATGAATTGTGTGAATGTACACACACTTTGTTTAATGCACAAAGTTATTAAAAGTATTGGCTAAAATTACCTTCAAGTTGTGTGCATAAGGTGTATTTGAAACCTAAATGCATTCTGTACTTAGACTTAGGTCCCATTGCCATGATATCTCATTATGATATGCAATTATTCCAAAATACAGAAAAATACGATATCCGAAATACTTCTGGTCCCAAGCATTTTAGATAAGGGATACTCAACCTGTATTAGCCAATAAAAGAAATGGAGAGCATTATTCAAAAACACTGGCCTATATTATTTAATGATGAGAAACTGTGTGACATACTGTACTCCCTAAAACAAAGACATTTAACAAAAGGCTAAGAACATCAAAACAGCACTTATGTCGAGTGCCATAACTTCTAAAATACAAAAAATGACTAACACCTGGACAAAAGAAGAAATTGTGCGATTCTTTCATTATATGAGATGTCAAGGGTACAAAACCACATAAAACAAAGTTGCAAACTGACCAAAGCATTAACTGTACTGTAAGTCAAATAATATAAACAAAAAAAAAATGAAAAAATCATGTGTGAAAACCAAAGGTTGATATATCTTTTGAAATGCCCATGTGGAATGAAATATGATGGAAGAACATTCAGACCTCTAAAAGTAAGAATAGTGGAACATATCTGCAACATATGAAAGACACTAGAAACGCACAGTGTATCCACCCATTTTTCCACACATCTTAATAGTGATCCCTCAGAACTAAAATTTACATGAATTAAATTTGTAGAAGCCCACTGGAGAGGAAGAGACAACATTGCAAAGATCTCAAAAGGAGAAGCCAAATGGATCTTCAATGTACTGTAGATACTATGGGGCTTATGCAATAGCTTGCAAGCTGTGCGGGAATTCCGGAAAACCTGCCTGTATTTTTAAAGACCTAGTTTTGCCTTAATAACGACCCTATGAATACCTGCCTACCTTCCCCTAGTCCTGAATCTTTCTCTTCCAAGTTTAAAGCAGGTTTTCTGATACAAGAGAACACTACAACTGTCTTGTTGTCATTTTGTTGCTAAAACCGATCAGTAAATATCAAACAAAATCAGCAGAATGTCATGGTCTTTATAAATGAAAAGGGTTAACATAACTAAAAGACCATACAGTATTTTGCATTTTCAGTTATACAATTTATTTCTAGTATTAATTACACAATCTTTGTTGATTTATTCACAATTTGCTTAACATATGTTCTTAAGCAAACTTCAATACATTTAAAAGGGTTAAATGTGGAACATAATTGATTAATTGATCCAATTACAGTACCAGGAAAAAGGAAACAATATTGTAGCAGAAACCAATATGCAAAAGTTTGGGGTGCCTTGGTGCGCTATTTGTGTTGCAGCCTAAACAATATTTGAATGTGGAGTCACACAAATTCCACAGAAAACAAGTATATAACAAAAACCAAATATTGCGCTTTAGGCGCTCAAAATGTGACAATACACTTCCACAGAAAGCAAGTATATAACAAAAACCAAATATTGCGCTTTAGGCGCTCACAATGTGACAATACACTTCCCTTTTATTCTTGAAGTGGTGAATCTGGGATTTCATTCCTCTCAAATTTTCACGTTGTATGTTCATGAAAGAAAACACAGAATATACACCCCAATCCTCGTGTATTATTGTGAGGTATATTGGATATTCACTCTATATAGTTCCCCAAAAGCCAAAGAAATAATGACGGGGAGACCCCCCTTCCAAAACACTTACAACAGTGCAGAGGGAAACACACGTGTAAAGCTGATCTTTATGGTCATTCATTCAACACCATGTGTGCAAAGAATACCGGGGTTGCCCCCTTCTTATAACACTCACGATTTCACTGATATATATTGTGCACGTAAGGTGGGTCTTTTTTCTTCTCCACGCCTTAATCTAGAAAGGCCATGCACTTTTTTCCTCCAAAAGAAATATATAGGAGAAGGATGTCGTGCTAAAAATCCTTTTTAATAACAAACAGACATCAAATAAAAGCAAAGGATGATCATACCCAAGTGGATAAAGGTGACATCCACCAGGTGGAGAGGCCTGCACTGGACGACTAGATTCACCCTTGTGGGAACTAAAGGAGATCAGACTAACGGGGCCCCGTTATTTCTGCACAACACCTGTCACCTTTATCCACTTGGGTATGATCATCCTTTGCTTTTATTTGATGTCTGTTTGTTATTAAAAAGGATTTTTATCACGACATCCTTCTCCTATATATTTCTTTTGGAGGAAAAAAGTGCATGGCCTTTCTAGATTAGGGCGTGGAGAAGAAAAAAGACCCACCTTACGTGCACAATATATATCAGTGAAATCGTGAGTGTTATAAGAAGGGGGCAACCCCGGTATTCTTTGCACACATGGTGTTGAATGAATGACCATAAAGATCAGCTTTACACATGTGTTTCCCTCTGCACTGTTGTAAGTGTTTTGGAAGGGGGGTCTCCCCGTCATTATTTCTTTGGCTTTTGGGGAACTATATAGAGTGAATATCCAATATACCTCACAATAATACACGAGGATCGGGGTGTATATTCTGTGTTTTCTTTCATGAACATACAACGTGAAAATTTGAGAGGAAGGAAATCCCAGATTCACTGCTTCAAGAATAAAAGGGAAGTGTATTGTCACATTGTGAGCGCCTAAAGCGCAATATTTGGTTTTTGTTATATACTTGCTTTCTGTGGAAGTGTATTGTCACATTTTGAGCGCCTAAAGCGCAATATTTGGTTTTTGTTATAATATTGTAGCAGAGTCCATGCCTGATGAAGCCTGCGAAACAGATGAGACATGTAGGAGGAACTATAAGCTTCAGCCAACAGAACACCTAAACCCCAGACAAGGCAGCACCAACAAGTTTGTCAGCCTGCGCTTCATCTTGAGGTTTAACAGCAATGTGCCATAGGCAATAACACCACAAACATCAACATAATGAATGACCAATTTCGACATTACCAGCATGCCACCGTGCTGCTGCATGTCAACATTATGACCATGTCAACATGGAAATGTGCCTAGACTGGCATTGGCATAAATCACATGATGTGGGTGCATTTACACATTCACATGGACAGATACATGTGTGAGAGTAAAGTAGGTAGGAATCCTATGTTACATATATTAAATAAGAAAGCACTATCAGGTTATAACACAAAGTGTAGTGTAAGGAAAGCTAAATATAAAAGGTAATAAATAAGAAAGATAATATAATGCAAACTAAAATGTCTTTAAATAAAAACTATTTTGCATTCATACTGTACATTCACTTTTATACATTCATTGATCACAGTTTTTGTGATCTAACTAATTTAAAGTGCACAATTTAATCAATATTGAACTATAGATCATAGGTTTAACACATATTTAATTTTTCACTCTGGCAGCAAACATCAATAAAGCACATCCTATCAACTTAATGGGGTCTAGTCTGAGTAGAAAATGACATTGAAGTAATAGTGTTGGTAAAAGCTTCAGTAGCAAGTCAGACTTCACTTACATTTCTTTGTATCTTCTAAATCAATAGATCGATCCATATGTTCTCTGAGAGGATTTACATTAAATACATCTTTAGAACTCAAAGTGTGATTTTAGGCAAAATGCGAAAATCATTTTCTCTTGCTAAATCACTGCCAAATCGTATCAAATTATTCAAAAGATGAGAGTAAAACTGTGGAAGGCAAGTGAGATGAAAGGTACTTCAAAAGAACATTATTCCAAGACAAAACTTATTTTAAAATACAATAGGAATCATTTATGAAGCCAAGACAAGTGGTACAAAATCCATTTATTTTTCTTCCTACAGTATAATGATATGAAACCTCATTTGCATCCATTGCAGGTCGCTTTCCACTGCTACATTTGTACTGTATATTTCTGGCCAGTTTTTGCTCACAGTGATATGTTGACTGGTAACAAAAATGGTGTTGTTCCTTTTGCATAAATGTATTAATAAACCAGCTCTGAGACAATTGTTTGCTTCCTCAGAAAACATATTGGGCCTTATTCAGGTTTGTTAGCGAAGCAAAAAAGTTAGCAATTGGGCAAAACCATGTGCACTGCAGGTGGGGCAGATGTAACACGTGCAGAGAGAGTTAGATATGGGTGGGGTGTGTACAGTATGCCCCCACAAAGAGAGTTTATTTTTTCTTCTTCTGTGGAAAGAAACTAGTGTTGAAGGAATCTTCAGATGTGTCCTCATACATGAGCGAGGCGCCAGGTCCCGCTCAACTCTACCAACATCTTTTTTGCAAAAAATGCATCTTATTAACCATGACGCACAAGGAGGTTGTGCTGATTAATTTGATATATGACAGTTGTATATCTGAGTCTGCGAGAGTCTCTGAATCTGTACACAAAGTGCGACAATGTAGCAGCTGAATTATGTCCTGTTCTGTATACAGTCTCAGTCACACACAATATACAAATGTCATATATCAAATTAATTAGCACAGTCTTTTCTAGCATCCAAACTGCATTGAGTCACAAATAAGATGCATTGTTTTAGCAAAAAAATATACCCAATGTTTGCAGAGTTGATTGGGACCTGGCAATTTTGGAGTAATTAGCTCAGTAGAGAGTCTAGCAGTGTAGTGTTTAGGTGCGTGAAAAGGTGTCTACACGCAGCTTTTCATGTGCACATGAAACAAATTGAGCTTTACTGGCAGCATTTAACATAAATGAAAAACAAAAACAACCTAGCCCTCATTCAGGGTACTAGTTCACTGATTGACCCCAATCTAAAATGCAGCAAGTATGCATGAAAAAAAGTCTAAAAGTTCTAGTCTAAAAAGTCTAAAAGTATACATCTCAGCGCAGGAAAAGGGTATTTTTTCTGTGTATTTGAATTTGTTACTGTAAGTCATCTGTAACTGCAGCTGGTATGTTAATCTTTAAAAATAGATCAAAAAGATCTCAAAAATGTAAAACCATTTTTGTTGAGGAAGTCAATGTGGTTGAACTGGATGGAAATGAGGAGGCTTATTATAGCTATATAAATTCAATAGAAAAGTTAGCCACCAAATAACTGAAAGGATGTTACATTAGAAAAGTTATGTATTTAGAGGTTGGGCAAGTCCCTAGAGGACTAAGAATATCTAAGGCACCAATATTTGGCAGCCAAAATGAGCTATTCCTAAAAAACTGGAATACCAGTTTGAACAAATGTTCATACAAACTAATGGAGTTGTTATTATCAGAACATAAGAAAGATCTTGTAAAATTGGAGGATGAACTGGGAAAATTGGAATAATTGGCAACTAAATTTTAAAATAATGAGGATTTCAAATGAGATGTGACTGATTTACAGTCTAAACTTGACAAACCAGAAAATTAAACCATTACCAGAAAGCAAAAATTGTTTTCTAGAGACAAAAATTACAGAATATTTAATTGGTTGAATGTAGAATCTCAAGGAGAAGGTGTATTACGTACCACAAAGGGGGGTTTCATAATGAAGCCACTGAAGCCTATGGCTCCTTTAAATGTACATATACTAACAACAACAATAGTTGATTTTAATGGCAACAAGTAAGATACAAACATAGAAGATGTTCACATTACTCGCCTTACTATGGTAGAACATAAGAAAGGGTTCCCCTTATCAAAGACAGTAAAATGGAAGATTACCCTCCTATCATTAGAGATATGAGTTACTTAGGTCACCTTCCCCAAATATGTTTCGTAACCATTTTGGAAAAGAAAAGTTGGAAATCTTCCAGATTCCCAAAAGTATGGAAGAACTATATGTCCACGTGGAATCATCACAGGGCATAAACAGAGGGTTCCAATTTGCCGAAGAGGTGAAATAAAGGGGGGTTATCAACCTCTCAGAGAGGGAACTTTCTACCTCACAGATCTCAATTTTAGACACAGGTTTGAGATTTGCCCCCAATCAGCACATTAATAAATTTTATCTATTTGTGGACCTCAACAAGGACATTAGGAATCTTTCAAATCCTGAAAAATCAAACACAAAAGTTATCTTACACACCAAAGCTAAACCTTTAGTTGTCCCACCATCTAAGTTGTATACAGTAGAATCAAGAGGCAGCAATTCAGACATGTTTTATAATTTAGTGAAGGGTGACCATAGGAAGATCAAGATTCATACTAACAAGTTTAACGCTAACTTGAACGCCACAGAAAAAAAGCTTTAGAACATTAAAAAGAGATGATGATTTAACAATCAAAAATGTAGACAAAGGAGGTGCTGTGTTTTACATGATTGGAAGTAGTGTCTGCAGGAAGAGAATATAATTCTTAGTAGTACATCCACCTATATAAGACTTTTAGATAATCCTATGCAACTATTTCCACAGGAACTTCAGGTCTTATTATATGAAGCTAAAAGAGAAAATCTTATCTGTAAAGTGGAATTTAAATATATTTTTTTAAACACTCTTTGGTACCTATTTTCTACCATGTTCACAAAGTGCACAAAGATAAACAGTGTCCCCCAGGAAGACTTATAATATCAGGGGTAAAATTCCTCACTGCCAACTTGTCCCACTATATTGATTTAAAACTACAGCCTTACTTAGAAAGAAACTACAGGCTCATTAGTGAGTGCAGAAAGGGGGAGGTATTAGGTATAATGGGGGGTGGAGAAGGGGGGAGGGGAAGAACAGCAATAATTGGAAAATCAGGGAATACTAAAGTAAGTAGGAAAAGGATACCAATGAATAGACAAATAGATAAGGGTATTACTAACTTAAAATGTATGCTTGCAAATGCAAGAAGCCATTCAGGCAAAATGGGTGTATTAGAAATGCTTGTAATGAAGGAACAATACAATATTATAGGTATCACAGAGACATGGTGGGATGTTTCCCACAATTGGGTAGCTAACTTGGAGGGTTATATTCTTTTCAGGAGAGACAGGGCTATTTAAAGAGGAGGTGGTGTAAGTCTTTATGTTAAACCATTTCTAAAACCATACTTAAAGGAGGGTATTTACGAGGGAATATGATCACATTCGACATTAGCATTCAAAAGCAGCACTCTAAGGGTACGACTAAGACTCTTAACTTTAAAAAAGCTAATTTTACAGGCTGAAACATGCCCTAAAGAACATCGATAGGGGAACTTTGTTTCAGAGAAAGAACACTGCCAAAATGTGGGATGTTTTTAAAATGATGGTAGACAAATATACCCATTGGGCAGAAAAATAAGAGTATTAAATTCAAACCAATGTAGTTAGTTAAACACAAAGGTAAAGGAAATCATTGATAAAAAGAGGCGAGCAGTCAAAGCTTTCAAATCAGATGGGAAGGCGGAGTCATTCCAGTTCTACAAGGAATGTAACAAAAATGCAAAAATAAAATCAGAGCAGCTAAAATAGAAAATGAGAAGCAAATCGCTCAGGAGAGTAAAACTAACCCTAAAAAATTATTTAATTACATAAATGGTAAGAGGCTAAAAAAAGAGAATATAGGACCATTAAAAGCGAACTGGGATTCCTGATAAATGACGACAAAGAAAAAGCAGAAATATTGAACAAATTTTTGTCATCAGTGTTTACTTTACAGGACCAGATTGTGGGATTAGTGAGTAACAATAACAATAGTATTGATAAAGGCCCATTGCTTAATACTTATCTGTCTGAGGAATTAGTCTGTTAATGATTGAAATATATTAATACTAATAAATCTCCTGGTTCAGGTGGCATAGGGTTTTGATGGAACTAAATGCTGAAATAGCAAGGCCACAGTATCTGATTTTCACTGAGTCACTTAGATTAGGCATAGTACCAAAGGACTGGCATATAGCGGATGTAGTCCCAATATTTAAAAAGTGTATTAAACTTAATCCTGGTAACTATAGACCGGTTAGTCTGACATCAATAGTGGGGAAACTATTGGAAAGTATACTAAGGGACAGCATACAGGACTACTTGGAGAACTCCCATGCTATTAATAAGAACCAGCATGGTTTTGTGAGAAATAGGTCATGCCAAATTAATTTGATTATCTTCTATGAGACAGTAAGCGACAATCTCAACCAGGGTAACACAGGAGATGTGGTTTATCTGGATTTTGCAAAAGCTTTCAACACAGTACCTCACAGGAGGCTGATTTTCAAATTAAGGGAGCTGTGTATAGGTGACACTATTTGTACATGGGTGAGTAATTGGCTTGATAACTGGGAACAGCGAGTGGTGATTAATGGGATGTTTTCGACCTGGGCTAAACTAATTAGTGGAATACCGCAGGGTTCTGTTCTGGGGCCACTATTGTTTAATATATTTATTAATAATTTAGGAGAAGGACTAGAAAACAGAGTGTCAATTTTTGCAGACAATACTAAAATACAGTATGTAGGGTAATCAAGTCAGGTGTGGATGTGGAGTCTCCTCAGAGTGATTTATTTAAACTGGAATAAAGAATGAATTATCAAACCAGCGCTCCAAATCAATAGGGCTGCAAAAGCTGCTGAAGTGGTCACACCCACTTCTGTTTAGTCCACAATACAGTCACAGTTTGTAGATGTGCGCACCGTCTAGTCTCACACAGAGTCTTCTTCCTGGATTAACCAACATTAGAAGATTCAATTCTTACAGAAAATTTTCACAATAAATTCCACTTCTTTCCCTGTTGCTGGGACAGAATATCTTATTTCTGTGGTGTTGCTATGGTGCTCCTGCTGCAGCCAATGAGAGCAGTGCAGGAAATCAGATATCCTATGCAGAACAGTGGTGCCTGCCTTCAGTGCCTTGTGAGGAGTCCTCAAACAGACCATTGATGAAGAGGAACAGCCCTGCAGGTCTAGCAGCCAGCCATACCATACGGAGGAGCAGACGCTCGGGCTCCTCCTTCCGCCACTGCACCGCCTCCATCCGTGGAACTCCCGGACTCATCCTCATTGTACTGCCTTCTTCTATCCTGGTACTGCCTTCCCTTCCTCGGTGGCTCCGCCCCAGGTCTGTTTGAGGACTCCTCACAAGGCACTAAAGGCAGGCACCACTGTTTTGCATAGGATATTTGATTTCCTGCGTTGCTGTCATTGGCTGCAGCAGGAGCACTATAGCTACACCACAGAAATAAGATATTCTGTCCCAGCAACAGGGAAATAAGTGGAATTTATTGTGAACATTTTCTGGAAGAATTGAATCTTCTAATATTGGTTAATCCAGGAAGAAGACTCCATGTGAGACTATATATTAGATCCCGCACCATCCCAGAGGGTGCACACATCTGAAAACTGTAACTGTATTATTTAAACTGGAAGTTTGGACAATGAAATGGTGTATGAGGTTTAATGTGTAAAAATGTAAAGTTATGCACTTTGGGACTAAGAATAAACATGCAACCTACCAATAAATGGGGGAAAATAGGGGAAACTGTATTAGAAAAGGATTTGGAGGTGTTCAATTATAGTAGATTTAGCAGCAATACACATTGTCAAAGTGCAACAACAAAGGATAATAAGGTGTTAGCAGTGTCGGCGGAACCCGCTCAGCAAAGGGATGCAAAGCAGGAAGGCGCAAGGCAGGAGAGGCGCTCTCCCTGCTCTGCATCCCTGTGCTGTGCACTGTTCTGTCGGCTGCCACTGTGCCTGTCACACTGTGGCAGACAGCAGAGCCGGGGCAGCATGAGGCGCGGCTCTTCTAATCCACTGCGGCTGATCATTGTGTCCTAGCGGGAGGAGAGGGGGAGCTGGAATGGTCAGACGTAATGAGCTAGTGGTGGCTCAGAGAGCAGAGAGCTTCTGTTACTGCAGACTGCAGTACTACCAGGAGCCACTAGATGCCCCCATCTCCATAGACCCATCTCACCTGCCTGAAGGAATAATAGATAGAGAGATAGCCCGGGACCCTGTGAGTGTGTGAGGAACTTCAACTGGGTGAGTTTGTTTTCTGTGTGATTATCTATCCTATCTATCTATCTATCTATCTATCTATCTATCTCTGTACAGTTTCTATCTGTCTATCTAATCTATCTATATCTGTCTGCCTATATCAAGCAATATCTATATATGTGGGGGTGGATAATATACTGTGTGTGTATGTATATGTATATATATATATATATATTCCATAGAGCGGGCAGCACTCCGAGACTGGACATTGGTGAAAGCAAAAAACCCTGCAGTGTGTGTTTAATCAAATGGTGATGTTACGGGGACTTGTCCACTTATTCAGACAAAAATATAGTGCAAAGTGTGACAATAAATGCATGAGGTAATGAGCAATAACTTACTCTCCTCCTGTTCCTCCCCAAGTATGGTCCGTGATGCCGCTGGCTTGTATTTATTGTCACACTTTGTACTGTATTTTTGTCTGAAGAAGGCAAGTTCCTGAAATGTCACCATTTAATTAAACACACACTGCGGGGGGTTTTGCATTCACCAATGTCCAGTCTCTAAGTGCCGCCCGATAATGGAATGCATGTGTGTGGTAGCCATCGCCCACTAGGAGGGTACCAGAGCTAGTAATATATATATATATATATATATATATATATTTTATTTTTTTGGTATGCCAGACACTCCAAACTGTGTATAAAAGTCGTTGCCCGGTGCCCTCCAGTGTAAATATTGAGTAGGTTGCAATGGCAGCGGCACTCAGAAATGTGCTATAAATTGCTTCTACGTTTCGGTTTTATTAAAAAATCATTGTCAGGAACTGTGACTTTTTTAATTAAAACCGAAACGTAGAAGCAATTTATAGCACGTTTCTTGCATGACCGTGAGTGCCAACGCCATTGCAACCTGCTATATTGGTACTATTGTGTGGCCACACTCCACCAGTTTTTTGCGCCTTCAGCGTGCGCTGTCACTTTGTTATGTATGGGAGGGAGGGTGCAAATTTATAGTTTGCAGGGGGGCGCCACACACCCTTGCACCAGCCCTGGGTGTTAGCCTACATTAAAGGGGGAATTGAAAGAAGGGATGAGAGCGTAATCCTGCCACTGTACAAATCATTGGTACAGCCGCATCTTGAGTATTGTGTGCAGTTCTGGGCATCACACTACAAAAGAGACATATTCGAACTTGAAAAGGTTCAGAGGCGAGCTACCAAATTGATTAAAGGGTTTGAGACACTGGACTATGAGGAGAGACTTTCTAGGTTAGATATGTTTACACTAGAAATTAGATGACTAAGAGGGGATATGATTATTATTTACAAATATATAAAGGGGCAATATGCAGAGCCATCATGTGAGTTGTTTACTAAGAGACCTCTACACAAAACGCATGGACACCCGCTAAAGCTTGAGGAGAGTAAATTTCATACTCAGTGCAGGAAGGGAATACAGTGGCATTGTATGGAATACACTGCCAGAGAAGGTTGTAATGGCGGACTCAGTCAATGCATTTAAAAATGGGTTAGACAAATGTCTAATGGAAAAAGATATGTGAGGATATAGCCTTTAACCTAAATAGTATAGGGAATGCAATATAATTCAAATTGAACTCGATGGACTACTAGTCTTTTTTCAACCTCACCGACTATGTTACTATGTTTAGTTTACTTCAAAAATGTGAAAGGGTATATCTGGTCTCCAGTAGATTAGTGGCTTACCATAGATGTTCAGGACCTTTATTCATCCATCCCCCATGATAAAGGTGTAGCAGCAGGTTGTAGAACTTTCAAATCTGATCCTGACAAGTCTACAGTGAAAATCACTTTTTAATTAATAGCATATGTTTTATCTTACAACATAATTTTTTTTTACATTTGAAGATGTTTTTTTTTAATCTCCAACAACAGGGAACAGCAATGGGGACAAAATTAGCCCCATCATACTCAAACCTGGTAATGGGGGAGTGGGAAAATCTGTTTGAAATAAAATATATAAAATTCTACCACGGACATATCGATGACTTAATCTTTATTTGTAATGGGGATCAACAGAGAATAGAACAATACATAACATAGAACATTAATTTCAAACATCCATGATAATGATTTCAACTTTAAATTTACATTGATAGGTTTATAAAACATCTATAGATTATCTAGACTTACAATTGGAAGGTACAATTAATGAAAACATTAGAACTCTTAAATTTTTCAAAAAAGCATCATACTCTCAACAAGTTGTCATCATCCAACCTGGATCAGTAGCATACCATGGGTCTTATTCAGCAAGGGCCAGAGATGCATTGCATTCACATTCTCCTGACCCATGCTGTAGTGTGCAAGCACATCGGTAGCAATGTGCGTGCACTGTCATATTAAGGTTGCATCCTGGAAGACTGCAATATGATTGAAAGCGGCGGGTGTCATCATGACATTGGGGGGGGTGCTGGTAAAATGGGGGTGGGTCAGCGCCATTTTCTGGGGCTGTGTAATATCACACATGGCCGCTGTGACCTGAAAAATGGCCAGACTGCGCAGGGGGACATCTACAATTCAGCAATGCAATCATAATTGGATTGTGATCAACAGCTGTCTGCCATTTGCATACTTATCAGACTTGCTCTGTGCTGGGAAGCCCCCAGCATGCAATTTTATCATTAGCAGTTTTGCAATTTTAGCAAAACTTGTAATGAAACTGAATAAGGTCCCATATGCCCAATTTTAAGGCTTCGTAAAAACTGTAGTGACATGAATTATTTTTGTTCACAAGCAACCATACTAGAAGACTGATTTTTTGCTTGGGGTTTTAATCCCTTTAAAATTGAAGAAGCTATTGTTAAAGCATCAATCAAAGATAGGGATGAACATTTGGCCCAAAAAAAATCATTTGGGAATTGCAGAAAAAAAAGAAAAGTGGTATAGTCAACCATTCATTACTCAATTCAATAGGGAAAATCCTGCCAAAAAAAACATTAGAATGCCATTGGAACATATTATTAAGAGATACGATTGTAGGACCACATCTTCCCATTAGGCCACAATTGCTGTTTTGAAGGTCTACCAATTTGAAAAATTTGGTACCAAGCAAACTAAAACCCATAAAAGGGACTAAGAATGTGAAAGAGGGGAGCAACCAATTTCTCGTCAAGAAAGCAGTTTGTTATCCTTGCAATTGATACATCTGTAGTAAACACATGGGAAAAAAGGCTTTTATGTGGAAACAAGAAAATGGTTTTAATTACACATTAAAAGATGTTGTCAATTGCAATACGGAATTTAAGATATATAAAATAACTTGCAGTTGTAATTTGATGCTTGTTGGCAAAACTAAAAGAAGTGTCAATTTAAGTGTCCAGGAGCATTAGAATGCATAGTTTACCCAAACATTTTTCAGAATATCGGAATTTAAGTACTTTACCTTTATCATTTTAGAACACACTAAATCGAACCCTAGAAGTGGGAATAGAGAGCTATTTCTCTCTAAGAGGGAATCTTATTGGATCTTTACTCTTGACACTCACCAAAGGATCGAAATGAAAATAGAGACATTGTATATTTTCTATGAGAAACAGTTTATAATCTTTTGTATAAGATGTATATTCTCTTTATGTCATTTACACCTGTATACGTATGTTTATGAACCATATTTGATGATCTTTTGTTTTAATAAAATAGTATTATTACATTTGCAGTATTAGGTTATGTAATATTCAGGAGTTATTATTGTTTTTTGTAAAGCTGTAGGTTATCTGTTGAAATATAATTTAGAGTAGGAGACACGTCATCTCTAAAAAGAAAAAAAGATAACTTCCCATTTACCACATAATAGAGTTATTTTGTTATTTATTTATATAACCTGTATTAAAGTGACACCTGAAATATGACATAGATATACTACACTTAGGGTTTATCGTTAGTAATATAAGATAATTTATTGTTTGTTTGTCTCTTCACACACTTATTTTAATAATTACATCACATAGTGATTAACTTAATTTTTTTTATCGCATTTAAATAACCATACTGTAGTGCTACTTACTCATGTATCATAATAGATACATACAGTATGAATACTTAATTGATTTCCCACAGTTATCGCAATTTGGTTCCCTCTTGGAATCGCAGATTCTAATTGAAATGCATGATGTCTCCCCCCATTTTATTATACACAGACTCCATTTGGAATGCAATGCATGTCCTATTTGGAATGCAAAGCATCCAACAGCTATGCATTGCCAGCATCATGACGTCAGACGTCGAGTGGCATCATGGCGCTAATACCACCAGTGCAAGTGGAGCGCATGCGGCCTAGTAAGGCTGTCATGTGTTATACATTAAATTAAAGTCCTTGAGCGCCATAAGTGGGTGGATTGCAAGTGGGAAGTATAGTCCCGTACTCCAGTGTCTTCCATCTGATGGGTATTTTTAATGGATGCAAGGTTAATTAGACAAATGTAGGGTTTTTTATTTATTTATTACACATAAAAATAGCATTGTGTTAACACCTGTATTACACTAGTAAATAGTTTGACCACCATTACAATTCAGTGTATTTCTTAAATTAGTTTTGAGATTCATTTTGGCTCACCATTAGGAGGAAGTGATGTCCTCTTCCTGGGGGTATGAAGCCAATTCAGTAGTAATCAGCTCATTACACTGTGGCTGAAGACCAGTGAACTTCTCCGTTACTTGGCCTAAGAAAGGACCTCAAGTAAGTAACCTATATGCAGATTATGTCTAATTTTACTATTGGTTCTGTGGCGTAAGTTCATCCTCATCGCCCAGAAGCAAGTTAGAGTTTGGTGCCCCACCCCTCGGAAAAAAAAAGGGAAAATTATATATAATTTGAGGCTAGGAGAAAGGTGACATGCCAGGTGATAGGGCCAGTACTGAGATTAAAGGGACAGTCCATTGGGGCGAGGACAGACTAAGACAGAGGGGACAGGCACAGGACAGGGGTGACAGGGCCAGGACATAACAAAAGGGACAGGAGAGAAGGGTGTCAGGGACAGGACAGGGGTGACAAGGCAAATACAGAGAAGACAGGGACAGTACAGTGGGTATGAAAAGAAGTGAAAGAGCCAAGATAGCGAACCAAGATAGACATGACAGGGCCAGGGCAGAGGGGACAGGGGTGACAGGGACTGTACAGAACAAAGGGGTGTCAGGGCCAGGACAGAGATGAAAGGGCAAGACAGAGGTGACAGGGGCAGAAGGAGGACAGAGGTACCAGGACAGAACTGAAGGGAAAGGAGAGAGGAGAGACAGGGCCAGGACAGACGTGACAGGGCCAGGCTTAGTAAATAGACCCTGTGAGCATTGACAGTAGTGGGCATTGTGGGCAGTTTCCTGACATTCTGTTTCAGTACCCAGCAACAGGACAAACAGCCGCTCCCTGCATCCTGTGTTGTCCCCTGTCCCATACCTCTGCCTCTCCGCCCCTGGGGTGAATCTAGACTTTTTTTTTTTTTTTTGGGGGGGGGGGTTCACAATTAATCATGAACCCTCACCTTTCTAGTCCCAAGTCCTCCCCTTGCACCCACCCAATGACAGTTTGATACTGGGACTTGTAGCTCCTCAGCAGTAGGGCATTGAGGCAGTGGGTACATTTTGTTATACAGTATGTTATGCTGGGACTTGTTCCACGGCTGTATGACAGATAGACAGTACATATTATTAAACATGGTGTGTGATGTTGCGACTTATAATTCCCTCAGCTATAAGACATAAATAGAGATAAACAGTAAGTGTGCATAGTACTATACAGTGTGTGATGCTGGGACTTGTAGTTTGGCAGTAGGTACAAGTTATTATAATGTAAGTGATGCTGGGACTTGTAGGTGCATGTTATTATAATATGTGATGCTGGGACTTGTAGTTCCCACAGCTGTAGGATAGATAGATCTAAACAGACCACCCACATAAAGAGCTCTTCTATACATACATGTCTTAAGGGGGTGGCAGAGGAGGCTGCCGGGATGTGGGCTCTGCTGCTGCTGATGTGATCTTGGAGCAGGTCATCCTTCAGAATGGCAGAGAGACATACACCAGTAGCAGCACTGCCCTTGGATCAGGCAGGCTCATGGAGCTCTGCACTCGATTAATCCAGACTCTGGCAGACATCATAATCGATCTAAAAATCTCTGATCCCAGCAAAGCAGCAAGCAGACTGATTATTCACAGTGGGGTCTGATTGATTACAGCCCTGCAGTGCTGCAGCTAGCTATGGTGTCAGCAGGGTTGCCGGGCTGGGTCCTGAAAGGGGTGGACATTAGTGCAGCGCAGCCCGTAACTAGGGCTCTTGGCTGTACACACCGCCAACCTCTGTTGGTGCTGCTCTCCACTCAGCAGCTCTTAGCAGGAAGAAGTGCATGGAATGGCCAGCGGACAATGGAGGACGTGCCCCCTTCATGGTTGGAGCACAGCGGCAACTGACTCTGTCAGTTCCGCCCCTGTATTGATTAAATATAGATAATTGTAAAATTGCTGTAAACTGATATCTACTAGTACAGGCCTGGCCAACCTGACGCTCTCCAGATGTTGTGAAACTACAAATCCCAGCATGCCCTGCTACACTTTTGCTATTAGCAAATGCTACAACTGTGGCAGAGCATGCTGGAATGTGTAGTTTAACAACAGATGGAGAGCCACAGGTTGGCCAGGCCTGTACTCAGGCTTGGACTGGCCCACAGGGGTACAGGGTAAACCACCAGTGGGCCCCACTGCCTGGGGGGCAAACTCCTGCTCTAAAGATCAGGTTCTAGACTGTGCACTTGAATTTTACTTTATACATATGTAACCCTATACTGGACTATGGTGTATTTTCCACAGTGCATTGCTGTTATTAATCTGGTACATTATCATGCACGTAGCAGCTGAATTTACTATATATATTTATGAAGGGGCATAGACGTTGCACTCTCTAATGGTTAGTCAAACCAATGAAGTAGCAAGCCACACCCCCTCAGCAGACTGGCCAGACCCTTAATCATGGGCCCCTACCGCTGCATTCCCCCGGTGGGCCCTACATGCCCCAGTCAGACACTGCCTGTACTAGTATGTTCATATGTCCTGAAAATGGCTATTCTTCTCCATTAGGCCATATTGGGTCCATTGTGGACTCTGTCTACATCTTGTACTATAAATAGCTGTAGACATGCTGTCCTGGACAAAACCTGTATTGTGCCAAGATCTTTTTCGTTAATGTATTTTTATATTTGGTATGTATCTAGTCATTTTGATCTATTGAAGTTTTTTTAGAAATTCATTATTCCTCCATTTTAATTTTAATTCTGTATTCACCCATTCTTTAAGATACCAACCCCTGAAGAAGTCCTGATTAGGACGAAATGCATAGGAGTTTGTCAGTTAAATACCTATCGTCCAATCCTGTGAGGATCGTACCTTGTATTCACACCTGAATAAGGTGGAGGTGGGATTCAGTGTCATCTCTTCTGTATTGACCACGGCATATTGACTTCCTTTAGTTATATATGCAAGCAGTTCATTTTCATTGAGAAATCTTTTATTAATAATAAAACATATGGTATATTTTAATGATTGCCCATTTGGTGTTTTTTGGGGTGATTCTTGTTGGTAAGAGGGTATCTTTACAGGATTCCCTTCTTCTTTATTATTGGACAAATATTGACAGTAATATTTAAGTAACATTGGCATAAGAGAACTGTTATCTTCAAGCAACCATCTCCTCTATATATGGATAATTATGTAATATAGTAAGCAATCTCTGGAACATATATATATATATATATATATATATATATATATACATACACACACACACACACGCACACACTTATGTATGTGTCAATACAGAAATATAATGTTCCAATTACAGTACAAAAGGCATCAGTGGTGTTATTGCTGTATTGCGGGGTTGATAGTGGGGATACTGCTGTAGAAGTACAGGGTTGTCAGGAGTGGTTGTGGTATTATTGCTATGCTGTAGTCCAGGGATGGTGGCATTATGGCTGTAGTAGGTGAATGGGGAGGTTTTATTGCTGTAGTGGGGTGTGGTGGCATTTATTGATATAGTGGGGGATATTACTGCTGTAGTATGGTGATGCTGGTGGAAATAATGTTGTAATGCAAATGTGGTGTAGGTAGTATTGTAGTGTGAGAGTATTTCTGTTGCATGTTGGGGGTATTGTTATTATTGTTGTAGTGTACGGCTGGTGTTGGTATTATTGCTGTAGTGTGGGTATTGGTGTTAATACTGCTGTAGGGTTGAGGTTGGTGGTAATATTATTTCTGTAGTGTGAAGGCAGTGGTATCAGTGCTTTAGTGTGAAGAGGATGGTATTCTCCAACTTGGACCTGATGTTTCCAAACTTTTTAGAGTCACGGTACAATAGAGTTTCTTATTGAGAAATTCAGAAATAAATTAAAATAAGTAAATTATGTTTATATGCTTTATAGCCTTAGGTTCAGTTGTGTGGTGAGAGAAAGCATATGCTTCAGTTTGTTCACATATGATTAGAAGCAACAAGCACTGATTTTGCCTATTGCGATTGCGATTTTCGGTACACTGTCATCCAAGCTGAATAACCCCCAAGTCTTTAAAAATATTCTCATTTATTTCTTGTCTTCCTTTCTTTTCTCTATCATATCTCACTCGCTTTCCTTTCTCATCTCTCATATAGAGCATCTTACTTACCTTTAATCTCACACATACCTTACTCACCCCTTTTCTTTACTCTCAAGTGCCTTAGTCTTTTCTTTCATTCCACTCTCATTACTTTCTTTAATCTCCCTCATACCTTACTCTACTTTATATTACTTTACTCTTTTGCAATATCTAGTAGTCTCTTCTCCCTCTTACCTTATTTGTCTGCTTCTTTTTAGTTTGGTGTTACAGAACAGCAATGCAAGTGTTGGCCCCCGCCCATGACCACATTACATCACACAGAGGGGACGGAGCTTACAGGATCAGGAAGCACAGCACTGTCCGGAGAGTCCTGAGAATGCTCTGAGCAGCTGCACCACTGACTGCAGCGACGATAGTGGCTATGGCACCCTGATAGCTAGAAGAAAGAACTGTGGACTCATTCTAACCCCTGCCCGTGGGTGGCACGACCAGGTAGCACCCCCTAAATGGCTGGTCTCCCTGGCGAGTGCCATCCTGGCCAATGGGTAGATATGCCTGTGTATATATAGACATCTCTATTGGTTAAATTATTGGCTCTACCTAGGTTGTATACTGATGTTGTTATGTTTACCATTGACGTAACAAGTCTATACACTGTCATACCTCATGATTTAGGTTTGACGGCTGTAAGACAGTTCTTAAATGGTCAGGCATCATACAACGGTCCTGGTATATCCTTTGTGTTAAATTTGTTGCAATTCATTCTAACTCGTAATTTCTTTTTGTACAATGGGTCATTTTATCTTCAACTGGCTGGCTGTGCTATGGGGGCGGCGGTAGCCCCCTCATATGCAAACATATTTATGTTTGATGTGGAGCAGTCTGTGTTTTTTTCTGATATTTCTATTGCCAATAGGATAATCTTTTTTTGTCGTTATATCGACGATTTATGAATTTTTTTGGAAAGGTGATAGTAGTGATTTGGTTAGCCATATCAATTTGCATAATTCTGGTACCAGCCCTGTCAAATTCACTTTTGCTTTTAGTTCCAATGAGATCCATTTTTTCGACGTTGCTATCTCTATTCATGATGGGCTCATTTCTACTAACCTTTACTCTAAGCCAACATACCGTAATAATTTACTTACATCTAGTAGTTGTCATCCCAGATCTCTTATTAAAGGGCTCCCCTATTCTCAATTCATCTGGGTTAGACATATTACATCGGTCGTTAAGCAAGATGAAGCTCAAATTGATATCTTGTTGAAAAAAAATTTGGAACGTGGTTATGATTTTGCCCAATTACAACAAACTAAATATAAGGTATTAAGTATTGAGAGAATGTCATTATTGCAACCTAAGACTAAGAATGACAAGAGGATTCTACCTTGGGTCACACAATTTATGTTAGCGAGTCCCACTATTAATAAGATCTCTAAAAAATTATGGCCCATCATCAAATCTGACCCTGATTGCAACTTATCGAATACACAACTTATGTCATGCTACAAACGCGGCCGCAATTTACGTGACATTTTAGTCAAGTCCCAGTATTTATAGGGGAAAGCTGGGTTGCATTCGATGCACCTGTGTTACCTGTAAATTTTTGATTCCAGGCGAGACATTTTACCACCCCCATACTGGTAAAATGCTATATATTAGACACAGACTCACATGTAATTTGAAATTCACTGTATACCAGATAATTTGTCCTTGCGGTCTGTCCTATATAGGAAAGATCGAACGCCCCTTTAGAGAACATATGGCTGCACATCGGTCATCTATCAAGTCAGCATTGGCTTCAGGCAAGAGTGATCAGCCAGTTGCGAGACATTTCGCACTGGCGGCCCAAAACTTGACTACTCTCAAATACAGAATGATCGATCATGTTCCCCTATCCTTGCGAGGTGGTAACCGCGGCCTCAAACTGTTACAGTGTGAGGCACGCTGGATTTTCCGATTGGGCATGGTAGCCCCCAGAGGTTTAAATGAACACTCTGGTATTAATTTATTAGCTATTAATGGTTAATCAGTTTCACTGTTCTTCTTAAGTTTGTCCCTATAATATTGGATTCATGTTGTGTTAAACATGTAATACTGCTTCATAATTTTTGCATATACATTTCTGCCTACTATTATGTCCAGCTTGTATATTATTCTTCATTCAGCATTTGTCCTTTAATGATTGTTTCACTTTAGCTGGTTTCAGATTAGTTTATATGGATTTTTGTGTTTTTGTATATATACTGACATTTTTATTTAGTTAAGAGAAGCTGATTATATGCATATTACTCGCTATAATTATGTTCAGTATGCTCGTAAGTTTGTCATAAGCACCAGCCATTTAGTAATTGCCTCTGTGTGCTTTAATGTTGTTGTTGGTTGTTGTCATGGTGATGGTTTTTCTCACGTGGCGTCTGGCTTACTCCTTCAGAGCGCCATGACGTCATTCTTAGTGTGCGTCCGCCAGGTGTGCAGTCCCGCCGCGGCTTTTGGCGCCACACCGGGTGATATCTTCTTTTTAAGGTAAGAGATTTGCATTATGTGCTGTAATACCTGACGAAAATGCCATATGATTAAAGGGCATTGAAACGTTTTACTTTCAAACCATACTTGGTGTGAAAATCATTGGAGTGTCGCACCGACTTTGCAGTGTATTGAACCATATGTAAAGGCATCCAGTGTACATCATGCTTAAGTGGCTGTGCCGGACCCCTGCCCTTTGTCTATATATATATATATATATATATATATATATATATATATGGAATGGAATATGGAATATTTTATTTTTTTATCAATTAACAAAATGCAAAGTGAATGAACAGAACAGAAATCTAAATCAAGTCAATATTTGGTGTGCCACCCTTTGCCTTCAAAAAAGCACTGATCCTTCTAGGTATACTTGCACAGTTTTTGAAGGATCTTGGCAGGGAGGTTGTTCCAAACATTTGGGAACTAACCACAGATCTTCTGTGGATGTAGACTTGCTCAAATGACTCAGTGATGTTGAAATCAGGGCTCTGTGGGGGCTACATCATCACTTCCAGGACTCCTTGTTCTTCTTTACGCTAAAGGTTGTTCTAAATGACATTGGCTGTATAATTGGGGTCGTTGTCATGCAGCAGAATAAATTTGGTGTGTATTTCATTTGGCCACTTACAGCATGTATACTATTTTTCTTTTTATCTACTGTATACGCAAGGGAATTTCTCAGAGAGCCAGATAGTGGTGATATAGTTTGTCTTGTTTCAAAATTTGATCTCACTAGAAACAGGTGAGCACATTCGCTTTCACAACTTTTCCATTTTTTTATCTACACTAGTGTATATTTCCAGTAGCGGATCTTGACATGGGCAAGCAGGACTTTTGCCCGGGGCGCCGCCTTCCAGAGGGCGCTGGCGCCCTCCGGAGGATGCCACACCATTGTAAGATCAGTCACTGTGCCCCCCGCAGTGCCCCCCCGCTGGTCCCCCTGCTGTGAAGGGAACCAGACGCTACGCGCCTGGTTTCCCTTCGTGGAGAGGACCTTTGCTGTGCGGTGCACCACACAGCATTGTGGCACAGACGCTAGGGGTCATAATTGACCTCTAGTGTCTATGCATCCGAGGAGAGGAACGGCGCCGGTGGAGGTCTGCAGCGGTCTGGAAGTATACTTTTTTTTTCTTTTCTTTCAGCGGCACTACAAATGGGAGTGTAACTGACCACGCCCCCATATTAAGCCATACCCCTAATGGGTTTTTGTGGGTGGGGGGGTTTTGCACGGGGCGCCACAAGGGCAAGAACCGGCCCTGTATATTTCTTCTTTTTTGTGGTATTTCACCAGGAATTTTGACACATCTCCATTGATATTACAACTGCTATATTTTTAAAATACAGGCGTGTTTCATATGCCTGATTTTAACAGTCATTAAAAGCACAACAAGCCTATAGATTAAGATAATCTCTTGTTTACACTTTTACTGCACAAAATTTCAGGAACAAAATGAATAGTGCTTTTGTTATAACTGTATACTCCTTATTTTATAACCTTAAGGGCATGTACTGTACTCATAGTCACAAAATAGACTTTTGCCAAAACTTTTATTTCCATACAGTATATCTCCGTAAGCAGTAAATTGTGCAGGTAAGCTGAGAAGCAAACGTGGTTTGTGAAGATTTCATTAATGAGGTCTAACAGCAGTCTAGAAAAGTAGTTTCAGGATGGCTAATATAAATTATATATAATCCATGTATGTACTGGTTTCACAGCCAGGGTTTATCACATTATGTGCATCTGCTTCATGTAAGAAATAGTACAATGCCTTCTGTAAATAAATAATAAATAGTCCTAAAGCAAAATTTAACAGATGTCTTATATTGCAACATCTATTAGAAAATGTAGTATATCTAACTTAATTTAAAGTTCAAGCAGATGGGAAATAAAAAATAAATGATTTCTATTGTATTCACAGTGAAGTGATAATGCCTACATTCAGTATGCTGCACACTGATAAAAAGCTTAGCAACTGATTTGCGCCTTCTAAATTTAAACATGGATTTGCCTGGATACGAAGTCAATCGAATTTAGAAGTTCTTGGCTCGCATGCTGGCAGTAAATGACAGGTACTGTACACTTATAGGCAAATACGAGGTCATATAGAAAGTCCTGCAACACCAATGATTACAAATTATGTCTAAAATATTAGTGACCAGATTGTAAATAACATTTCTCATGTTGACTTTGTATCTTGTTAAAGAATGAAAACCAATTTAAATAATTGTAATAGTTTGTCTTGGGTATTTTAAAATCTAATCATATGCAGTCCAGATTTTCGACTGTAGTTACTTAGAGGGATTGAAGGTACGTATATAGAATAATATTAATTATCCATTACCAAAGGATTGAGAGAAGGTCATATACAATACTGGATAATTACTGCATGTGCAAATAGATGCATGCTGAAACTAGAGAATCCTCTGCCAGACACAAATTGGTTTTGTACATGCATTCATTATGTAATATTGGGGTTGGATTGCAGAATCTGCAATAATTTCTATTGCATGCTGGGGGCCGACCAGTATAGGACATGGCCACCCAGCATGTTGACCATACTGCCCAGTGGTTGCGACTGCAATTTAACTGCGGTCACAGCAACCGTGAACAGCCCCCACCTTCAGAGTGTCTGCATGTGACGTCACGCAGCTGCCACAAAAACAGCGCCACCCCGCCCCCGTTTATAGCGCCCCACAGGCAGAGGAGTTCACAGCCAATTCGATCTGATGGGACCTGCGTGTGCGCATTGGCGTCAGGAAAAGCAAACCCCCTTTGTCTACAGTCTAGTGTCTTTACGTGTGCTACAGGTCTCCCACAGAATACCTAAGATAGATTTAATGGGTATGTTAGTATGGTAAATGGACAGAAACTTAAATTAAAACTACTTTTATTGGATCAAATAAAAATTATGCAAAACAAAAGAAAAAGGGATATCTTCAAAAAATTTAGATGCACAAAGAACAGTGTGGTACTAAGTATGACAAACTTCAAATATTTCCTTTATTTATTTTCGGAGATACAGTACAAAAAATAAGATGAAACTTTTTTTTCCATACTGTACAGTATATCAATTTGCTGGACAATTCACTAAAATTTGTCCAATTACATTGCAGTATTTTCAGAACAATAGTTTACAAATATTTTTTTAATAGTTCAAACAAGAGAGAAATTCTGAAACATTTATTTGTATAAAATAAGTTTAAAATGAATTGTTTAATTTAAATAAATAATTAGAATGATTAAGTTCAGGTTAATTAAATTTCTTCCAAAATCTGAATTTCTTACTGCATTTACCTTTGCAGAATGATCTCTGGCTCTACACCACATGCAGCAAGAGCGTAGCTACGATAGGTGCAGGCAGTGCAGCTGCTATGGGGCCCAGAGTTGAAAGGGGCCCATCTTCCTTGTCAAAGTTACATGTGTTACTGTATATACATTTTTCGCTATTGGGTGGTATGGCTTTTTCCTTGGGACCTGCAATATACTGTATCTAGGTATGCACCTGGACCTGCTCATTGTACTGTGGTATAAAATGAACTGTAGGCCATTTTAATGTTATATAATATGAACCAGGGCTCTGTAATGAGGCACAATATGAACGGGGAGCACTATATATAATAATGTGAATTGGGGGTACTGTGTGGCATAATGTGTACTGGCAGCTCTGAAACTAGGGCACTACTATGGGGCATAACATTAAATAAGGCACTGCTATGGTTCAGAAAATGAACTACAGTACTGCAGGACACTATTATAGGGCATAAAATTAACAACTGCTGCAGAGAAGTGTATCTCTAGAAGCATTGGAATGGGGGCCCCTTCAAAATGTTGCTATGAGGCCCACAATGTTCTGGCTATGCACCTGACATGCAGGTCCCCATCCCTCTATATTACACCGCATGCAGGTCCCAATCCCTCTATATTACACTGCACGCAGGTCCCCATCCTTCTATGTTACACTGCATGTAGGTCCCCATCCCTCTATTTTACACTGCACACAGGTCCACATCCCTCTATATTACACTGCATGCAGGTCCCCATCCCTCTATATTACACTGCACACAAGTCCCTATCCCTCTATATATTTCACTGCACACAAGTACCCATCTCTCTATATTAATAATAATAATAATAATAATTTTATTTATATAGCATTCTTTCTCCAATACGACTCGAATACAGTACAGTACAGAAACAATGAAGAACAGAAAAGCTTTTCATAAAATACATAGAGCATGGAGATATTAAAGGGACAATTATGGATATGCTTGAGTAAACAGGAAAGTCTTGAGTTCATTTTTGAAGGATTCCAGTGTGGAGGCCTCTCGAGCTGTACAGGGAAGTGAGTTCCATAGAGTTGAGCCACATGGCTAAAAGCTCGTTTCCCAGATGAATTGCGGGAGATTCTAGGTACTACTAAAGTCCTTCATCTACAGATCGCAGTAATCAAGTGGGGCAGTATGGAATCAGAAGCTACTTTAGGTACCTTGGGCCCTGGTCATGTAATGCTCTGAAACTCAGTAAGCCAATCTTGAAGATGATTCGCCATGTTATGTGGCTAGAATGGGGCTGGTTGGTTAATAGCCTGGCAGCTGCGTTTTGTACCAGCTGCAAGCGGTGCAATTCTTTTGCTGGGAGACCCAGTGTAGGGCATTGCAGTAGTCCAATCAAGATGATACAAATGCATGTATGACTTTAGGCAGATCTTCAGAGGGAATTCAATGCTTTATTCTGGCTATGTTCCTCAGATGAAAGAATGAGGATTTGATTGTGGCTGATATGTTTAAGTGTCAAGCCACTATCCAGGACAACGTCAAGATTCGGCACATGATCAGTGGTTTGTAATTCTGATTCCCCAAGTGTAAGTCAATTTGGTTGACTATGCTGCAGTCTTACAGGAACAATTATGTCCATATTGGATACATTTAATTGCAGGCTGTCAGGATCCTGGTGTTCAGGATACCGATGCCAGAATCCCGACAGCTGGCAATGCCACCAGCCGGTAACTCATACTCGCTACCTATGTTCTGGACCCAGCCATACACCCTATTAGAAGCCTGGTTGAGGCCAGAACACAGGCAGAGACCCTATTCGGGTAATTTCATTCGTGCAATTTCAGCAATATCTTTTACCTGCATTGGGTCAAAGCTGGTCCAGGGTAACAGGTGGCTTATAGTGGCAGGCTTGGTAGTTTGGCCCTCCTTTGATGGCACTGTGGAGATTCCAGCTCGGGGGGAGCGTGATGTCACACATATACGCTGCGATGAGTAAGATGGCGGCAGTTTGCCTGTATTCGCAGCTAGGTTGTGCAGGTTGGAGGCTACCCTTATTTTGTGGTGTATGAGATGCAACAACAATTTTATTCCAATCGCATCACTGGTGGCAATTAGCATGCTGGCTGGCCTTGCCCTGTGCTGGGTGGCCCTCAACATGCGATCTTCAGCAGATGCAGTTTTGATAAATTAGCAAAATTACAACTGAAGCTGAATAAGGTCCATTGTCAATTCTTGACGTATAGCAGCCTTCAGTTCATTAATGGTTCTTGGTCAATGTTTGTAGACCTCAGCACTGTGCAGCCTAGCTCTTATTGGCTTTGTTAAAGGTTACTTTCCTCTTAATGTTTAATAAGCGCTGATCACATTGGTACATACTGCTCTTAAAATGCCCAACAGCATTTACAGCATCCACAGCTGCTTCTTCCACATGGATGAGGTCTTTGTAGTGGCAGCTTTTAACTTTGGGCCGCAGGGCAGCAGCCCCCCCAGGTAAAATCTGTGACCCAGCTCAGTGTCAGTGAAGCCAGATGAAGTCCGTGAGACTACACTGGCTTCACTGTGACTGGCAGTGACTTTCTATTGGAAGTCCTACCTGCCAATCACAGACACTACAGGCAGTCCAATTGGGAGGTGTTTCCTCCCTCTGGGACTGCCAGACCAAGCTGCGATTAGCAAAGAGCTGGCTTTCTGTAGTAAGCCAGCTCCTTGCCTTGTCAGCCTTAGCCAGCTTCTATGGGCTGCAGCCGATGCTGTGGTTTTGCGCATGCAAAGTACTGTCACTGTTACTGTGCATGTGCCAGGTCCTGGCATCTATGTGTACTGTACATAGTACAGGTACCAGGACCCAGATGACAGCGGAGACAAGGAGGCGGAGACCTGACAGCATCCCCAGCAGCAGCCCTCCTCTTCCACCAAGGCGCCTTGCCTCACAAAAATTGGCTTGTATTTTGGGACCCAGGAATTCCCCCAGATATTTTCTGTAATACAGATGCAGACATTCCATTCTGATTTAGTTTTCCCCGCCTCCCTCTCCTCCTCTGCTCCACTTACCCTGTAGGCTCCTCTATCTCTGACTCCCTATCCTCCTCTCTGCTACTTAACCTATCCCCCATCCATCATAACAAATAATTAGACAGATAAGACTAACAGACAAATGAAACCTACACTATCACTACATTCTACACAAATGCACTACAGGCACAAACAAATAAACAAAGAAAATACAGAAAAATGATACACTTAAAACAAACACAATTTAAAGTAAGAAAAGACTATATCAAAAGAATAAGACAATTCTCAACAATCGCAAAATAAGTCACTAAATACCAGAGAACTACAGAAGCTCCAACCTTCTACTATCTCTAACCAGCTCACTATACCAGACCTGGACAACCTGTGGCTCTCCAGCTGTTGTGAAACTACAAATACCACATGTCCTGTCACAGGTTTAGTATTCCCTAATAGCAAAACTGTGGCAGGGCTTGCTGGGACTTGTAGTTTCACAACAACTAGAGAGCCACAGGTTGGCTAGCCCTGCACTATACCCTCAATATGTGCTTGGGTAGTTTAAGGTGTTTTTATAAGCAATGTGTGATGTCCAAATAGCATGTGCTATGTTTAGACTAATAGAAAAGCACTAGGAAATGTTTGCCAATTTCAGTCGCATTTACACTTCTACTTGTCATTGAAGTATGACAGAAATGACAAATCTGACAGACATTGTGCCAGCAAACATTCATAGACTTCGATAGTGGTTTTCAGTTGACACAGGAGACTGATGGTAAGTAAATACACAATTTTTAAACACTAACCGCGGCCGTGGGTGCCCATTAGTACACATTGGTTTGGAGCCAAAACCAACACTTGGTAAATATACCCCTTGAAGTCTTACAGGGAAATTTACTAAAGGGAGGTTTGTTTAAACCACCAAATTTCTATTATGTTTTCCAATGGTTTTGAATCCACTTGTTTAACTAAAGACAAAACAGAAATATGAAAGTTTTGAAACTGCCATGAGACATAGCATCATCCCAATATTTTACTGATAAGGAAAACCTGCCAGATGTATCAGATTAAATTTTTAATATCGAAATTAAAAAAGAAAAGAATCAGAGATAAAAACGGCTCTTTATTATCTGGTCTTCTATTATACAGGCAGATGCCTGGCTAAGTAATTCATTTAGTCTTGAAGAGAAAACACTCAGTTGTTTCACTACAAGTGTTTATTGTTTATCCCCAATGGATTGAAAGTAAGAAGAACAAGGAAAGTAATCCTAAAATACTGTACCACTACACTATGGCAACACTGTTTTGCACCAAGGCCCCTTGAATGTGTTTTGAAACATAAACGATATTTTGTTAAAGTATCAAATACAATTATTACCAATTTTTTTTAGTAATAATAAAGTAAAAGTATTAATTATTATTATTATTAATTAATGTATTTATTTATTAACAGTTTCTTATGTAGCGCAGCATATACCATTGCATTTTACAATTAGACCAACAGTAATAGAACAAAACTGGGTAAAAACAGACAGACATAGAGGTAGGAAGGCCCTGCTCGCAAGCTTACAATCTATATGGAAATAGGCATTGATACACAAGGATAGATGCTACCTATTGCATAATGGTCCACCAGATTGCTAGGTTCTTAATGGGTTGTATTATATGATCACCCAGCAATTTTGTCCAAGAGTAAGGAGGGTGTAAGAGTAAAGAAAGACAAGATATGTGATGTAATGTATACTGTACAGAGAGGATGTAATTAGATAGAGAAGCACTGAAGGTTATGTGGGTGTGTCTGGAATTTGATAGGCTTGTCTGAAGAGGTTTGAGATGAGTGAAGAGATGTATGTTGGTGCAGTTTGGTTAATAGCCTTGTATGTCAGTAAAAGTATTTTATATTTAATACGGTAGAATACTGGTAACCAATAGAGGGACTGACAGAGCGGATCTGCAGACGATGAACGTCTAGCGAGGAAGATTAGCCTTGCAGCTGCAGTCAAACTGGATTGTAGTTGTGAGAGCCTATGTTTGGGAAAACCAGTCAGGAGACTATTACAATAATCAATGCGGGAGATAATGAGAGCATGGATGAGAGTTTTTGCTGTGTTTTGTGTAAGATATGGTCATATTTTGGATATATTTCTTAGATGTATGTAACATGATCTTGAAACAGATTGAATGTGGGGAACAAAGGACAGTTCAGAGTCAAGAATGATACCTAGGAAGTGAGCTTGTGGGGTACGGATGATTGCTGATTTATCAACAGTGATAGAGATACCAGGTTGGTAACTACTATTGGCCGGGGAAGTATAATTAATTCTGTTTTGGAAATATTACGTGTGAGGTGGTGAGATGTCATCCAAGATAAAATGGCAGAAAGGCATTCAGTGACACGACCCAATACAGATGGTGACAAATCTGGGGAGGATAGGTAGATTTGAGTATCATTTGCATACAGATGGTACTGAAATCCAAAAGAGTTAATTAGTTTGCCAAGAGATGTGGTATAGATAGAGAAAAGCAGAGGACCTAAGACTGAGCCTTGCAGTACTCCAACGGAGATAGGTAGCAAAGAGGAGTTGGAATCAGAGAAACGAACACTGAAGGAGCGATTAGATAAGTAGGATGAGAACCAAGAAAGGGCTGTGTCCTGAAGACATAGGGATTGTAGTGTTTGTATGAGAAGAGAGTGGTCAACAATGTCAAAAGCAGCAGAGAGATCAAGGAGAATAAGTAGTGAGTAATGGCCCTTAGATTTAGCAGTGACCAAATCATTCACTACCTTAGTCAGTGCTGTCTCTGTGGAGAGTTGGGCACAAAATCCTGACTGAAGTGGGTCCAGTCAGCTGTTTGAGTTAAGAAAGTGTGTGAGGCGAGTGTAGGCAAGTCTCTCAAGTAGCTTGGAGGGGCATGGGAGCTGAGAGATGGGACGGTAGTTTGAGAGAGAGTTAGGGTCAGAGTTTTGTTTTTTCAGAATGGGAGTAATCACTGCATGCTTGTACAGAGAAGGAAAGATACCAGTAGACAGAGAGAGATTACAGATTTTAGTTAAGGTTGGGATGAGCACAGCAGACAGAGCTTTACTAATTTGTGAGGGTATAGAGTCAAGGGGAGAGGTCATAGAGTAGGCAGACGAGAAGAGTGCAAATACTTAATCTTCATTTGTATGATCAAATGAAGAGAAGGTGATAATTTCGGATCTTATCAATCTTGACCTTGAAATAGGAAGCAATATATTGTGCACTGATAGTGGCTAGTGGGTTGGGTGAGGGAGAACCAAGAAGTGATTTAAATGTATTAAAAAGTCGCTTGGGGTTAGAGGCTTGAGCAGAGATGAGAGATTGGAAATATGTTTGTTTGGCAGTGTCCAGAGCATTACGATAAGAGTGGTACATGGTCTTATACTGTATGTGAGAAAATAACTTGAACTATTAGATTTACACCACTGGTGTTCTACTTTACATGAAAGTTTTTGTAGGTGTCGTGTGTTTGATGGACAGTCAGAGCCACTTCATCGAGTGCTGTTTCTACAGTTTAGTTAAAGTGTGATACAGCAGTCTCAGGAGATGTGAATGTAGAAATTGGTGAGAGCAGTGGTTGCAGTGAGATAGATAGTTGTTGATAATTAATAGCATTAATATTTTTGTGGGTTAGAGGCATCTTGGTACACTTCGGGGACATTGAGTTTGAAGTAATGTAGGAGAGCATGCAGGTGATAAGGTTGTGATCTGAGAGAGGTAAAGGAGTGTTAGTAAGTTCAGAAACAGAGCATACAGTAGTCTGGTGAATACAAGATTAAGGCAGTGGCCCTCCTGATGAGTAAGGGAGTCAGTCCATTCGGAGAGGCCAAGAGAGGAGGTTAGAGAGATTAATTTGGAGACATGCGGAGATTGTGGACTGTCAATATAGATATTGAAATCACCCATAATGATGGTGAAGATGTCAGAGGATAAAAAGTGAGGGAGCCAAGCAGAAAAATATTCCAGAAACTTTTTGGGTTGCCCCGGTGGGCGATAGCTGCAACATGCAGAGAGAAAGGGGTGAAAATCCTAATAGAATGTACTCCAAATTATGTAAATGCGAGTGAGGGAACAGGTGGTAAAACGGTGTGTGTTTAAGATTTGGACAGTAATATTCCAACCCCACCTGTTACTGTTACCAGGCCTGGAGGTGTGTGTGAAGTGGAGGCTACCATTTGACAGTGCTGCAAGGGAGGCAGTGTCTGCTTGTGTGAGCCTTGTATCTGTTATACCTAACATATTGAGTTTTTTTTAAATGAAAAGGTCATGAATAGATGTTAATTTGTTGCAAACAGAGCATGCATTCCATAAAGCACATTTTAGTGACTTGGAGGGAGATGGGAGACATGTGATGTTTATAAAAATTTATTGGATTTATATTTCATCGTGAATCAGCAGAATGTGAGCATGGTATGTGGATGGGACCTAGATTTGGGGATATGTCACCAGCTAGTAGAAGCAGCAGAAGAGAAAGATAGGTATAGTTTGGAGAGGTGTGTGATAGTTTCTTACAGCTAGTGTACATAGATAGGTTAAAAGATGAGTGTTAATAAGAGGGGAGTGGATTAATGAGGCTGCAAGGCATACAGAGCGATGAATAACAGGAATAGTGAAGGATGTTGCCATTTTATAGAGGATACCATAAAGTGCTATTAGGAAAAACAGTTTGTGGTACATGGTGTTTTTTATATAGAAGTATAGATAGTTAGGTAAGTGCATAAGGAAAATGCAAGTTAAATGGTGAAATTACCTGGTTTCCAATGTTTTTCAATGTTTGTTCAACTGATGGTTTAACTGTTATTTAAACATTTTCCTAACTTTGTATGGCAAGTTTGGAAATTAGGACACATTCTTCATCAGGTGGGTTTCATACCAGTACAACAGGACTGAACACTACCAAGAGGACTATTCACTTTATTAAGCAGTTAAAGAGCGATATTCAATTGTTTGAAAAGTCAGTTGGGTATCTGTATTTTACTATCTAATATACAGGAAAAAACAGACACCCAACCGACTTTTCAAACAATTGGATCCCCCCCCCCTCCAAAAAAAAAAATGTCCATCTCTGGTCTTACTGCTGTATGCCGAAAAAGCTTTTAACCATACTATATGTTATGGCTCAATGGGTTTCAATGGTAAATGCCTCACAGGATTGTAGGCGTATCCATCCCCCACCGCCACTGTATCTGCCATTGGATTTACTTATTGCACTTTCCAGTTTGCCAACAGTACTTGCCAATTATGGGGGTCATTCCGAGTTGATCGCTAGCTGCCATTGTTCACAGCGCAGTGATCAGGCTAAAAATCAGCATTTCTGTGAATGCGTATGGGCCGCAATGCGCACGCGGGTCATATGGGTACAAAGCCCGTTGTGTTTGTGCACAGGTTGTAGCAAAGTTTTCAGTCGCACTGACGACCGCAAGAAGATTGACAGGAAGGGGGCGTTTCTGGGTGTCAACTGACCGTTTTCAGGGAGTGTTTGCAAAAATGCAGGCGTGTCTGAAAAAAACGCAGGTGAGGCTGGGCGTTTGCTGGGCGGGTGCATGACGTCAAATCCGGACATGAATAGGCTGAAGTGATCACAAGCGCTGAGTAGGTTCAGAGCTACTCTGAAACAGCACAAACTGTTTTCTCTAACGTCCTAGTGGATGCTGGGGACTCCGAAAGGACCATGGGGAATAGCGGCTCCGCAGGAGACTGGGCACAAAGTAAAAGCTTTAGGACTATCTGGTGTGCACTGGCTCCTCCCCCTATGACCCTCCTCCAAGCCTCAGTTAAGATTTTGTGTCCGAACGAGAAGGGTGCAATCTAGGTGGCTCTCCTGAGCTGCTTAGAGTAAAAGTTTAAATTAGGGCCCTCATTCCGAGTTGATCGGTCGCAAGGCGAATTTAGCAGAGTTACACACGCTAAGCCTACGCCTACTGGGAGTGTATCTTAGCATCTTAAAATTGCGACCGATGTATTCGCAATATTGCGATCACAAACTACTTAGCCGTTTTAGAGTAGCTCCACACTTACTCTGCCAGTGCGATCAGTTCAGTGCTTGTCGTTCCTGGTTTGACGTCACAAACACACCCAGCGTTCGCCCAACCACTCCCCCGTTTCTCCGGCCACTCCTGCGTTTTTTCCTGAAACGGTAGCGTTTTCAGCCACACGCCCATAAAACGCCGTGTTTCCGCCCAGTAACACCCATTTCCTGTCAATCACATTACGATCGCCGGAGCGAGGAAAAAGCCGTGAGTAAAAATACTATCTTCATAGCAAAGATACTTGGCGCAGTCGCAGTGCGAATATTGCGCATGCGCACTATGCGGAATTTCACTGCGATGCGATGAAAAATACCGAGCGAACGACTCGGAATGAGGGCCTAGGTTTTTTATTTTCAGTGAGACCTGCTGGCAACAGGCTCACTGCATCGAGGGACTAAGGGGAGAAGAAGCGAACTCACCTGCGTGCAGAGTGGATTGGGCTTCTTAGGCTACTGGACATTAGCTCCAGAGGGACGATCACAGGCCCAGCCATGGATGGGTCCCGGAGCCGCGCCGCCGGCCCCCTTACAGAGCCAGAAGAGTGAAGAGGTCCGGAAAATCGGCGGCAGAAGACGTCCTGTCTTTAATAAGGTAGCGCACAGCACCGCAGCTGTGCGCCATTGCTCTCAGCACACTTCACACTCCGGTCACTGAGGGTGCAGGGCGCTGGGGGGGGGGGGGCGCCCTGGGACGCAATGAAAATACCTTAAATGGCTAAAAATACATCACATATAGCTCCTGGGCTATATGGATGTATTTAACCCCTGCCAGTTTTCCACAAAAAAGCGGGAGAAAGGCCGCCGAAAAAGGGGCGGAGCCTATCTCCTCAGCACACAAGCGCCATTTTTTCCTCACAGCTCCGTTGGAGGAAGGCTCCCTGACTCTCCCCTGCAGTCCTGCACTACAGAAACAGGGTAAAACAAGAGAGGGGGGGCACTAAATTGGCATATTAATATATACAGCAGCTATATTAGGGAAAAACACTTATATAAGGTTATCCCTGTATATATATATATAGCGCTCTGGTGTGTGCTGGCAAACTCTCCCTCTGTCTCCCCAAAGGGCTAGTGGGGTCCTGTCCTCTGTCAGAGCATTCCCTGTGTGTGTGCTGTGTGTCGGTACGCTGTGTCGACATGTATGAGGAGGAAAATGGTGTGGAGGCGGAGCAATTGCCTGTGTTAGTGATGTCACCCCCTAGGGAGTCGACACCTGACTGGATGGTCTTATGGAAAGAATTACGTGATAGTGTCGGCACTTTACAAAAGACTGTTGACGACATGAGACAGCCGGCAAATCAGTTGATACCTGTACAGGCGTCTCAAACACCGTCAGGGGCTATAAAACGCCCGTTACCTCAGGTCGATACAGACACTGACACGGACACTGACTCCAGTGTCGACGGTGAGGAAATGGACGATCTCCTGATAAGGGCAAGGTCCAGAGAACAGTTAGAGGTCGGAGTAGCACTATCTCAAGTAGTACTACGACAGCACGGATGGATTCTAAATATTCCAAAATCGCAGCTGATTCCGACGACACGTCTGCTGTTCCTAGGGATGATTCTGGACACAGTACAGAAAAAGGTGTTTCTCCCGGAGGAGAAAGCCAAGGAGTTATCCGACCTAGTCAGGAACCTCCTAAGACCAGGCCAAGTGTCATTACCTCAATGCACAAGGGTCCTGGGAAAGATGGTGGCTTCTTACGAAGCGTTTCCATTTGGCAGATTCCACGCAAGAACTTTTCAGTGGGATCTGCTGGACAAATGGTCCGGATCGCATCTTCAAATGCATCAGCGGATAACCCTGTCTCCAAGGTCAAGGGTGTCTCTCCTGTGGTGGTTACAGAGTGCTCATCTCCTAGAGGGCCGCAGATTCGGCATTCAGGATTGGGTCCTGGTGACCACGGATGCCAGCCTGAGAGGCTGGGGAGCAGTCACACAGGGAAGAAATTTCCAGGGCTTGTGGTCAAGCATGGAAACGTCACTTCACATAAATATCCTGGAACTAAGGGCCATTTACAATGCCCTAAGTCAGGCAAGACCTCTGCTTCAGGGTCAGCCGGTGTTGATCCAGTCGGACAACATCACGGCAGTCGCCCACGTAAACAGACAGGGCGGCACAAGAAGCAGGAGGGCAATGATGGAAGTGGCAAGGATTCTTCGCTGGGCGGAGAATCATGTGATAGCACTGTCAGCAGTGTTCATTCCGGGAGTGGACAACTGGGAAGCAGACTTCCTCAGCAGACACGATCTTCACCCGGGGGAGTGGGGACTTCACCCAGAAGTCTTCCACATGATTGTGAACCGTTGGGAAAAACCAAAGGTGGACATGATGGCGTCCCGCCTCAACAAAAAACTGGACAGATATTGCGCCAGGTCAAGGGACCCTCAGGCAATAGCTGTGGACGCTCTGGTAACACCGTGGGTGTACCAGTCAGTGTATGTGTTCCCTCCTCTTCCTCTCATACCAAAAGTACTGAGAATCATAAGAAGGAGAGGAGTAAAGACTATACTCGTGGCTCCGGATTGGCCAAGAAGGACTTGGTACCCGGAAATTCAAGAGATGCTCACGGAAGACCCGTGGCCTCTACCTCTAAGAAAGGACCTGCTCCAGCAGGGACCATGTCTGTTCCAAGACTTACCGCGGCTGCGTTTGACGGCATGGCGGTTGAACGCCGGATCCTGAAGGAAAAAGGCATTCCGGATGAAATCATCCCTACCCTGATCAAAGCCAGGAAGGATGTAACCATACAACATTATCACCGTATTTGGCGTAAATATGTTGCGTGGTGCGAGGCCAGGAAGGCCCCTACAGAGGAATTTCAACTGGGTCGTTTCCTGCATTTCCTGCAAACAGGACTGTCTATGGGCCTCAAATTAGGGTCCATTAAGGTTCAAATTTCGGCCCTGTCAATATTCTTCCAAAAAGAACTGGCTTCTGTTCCTGAAGTTAAGACGTTTGTCAAGGGAGTACTGCATATACAGCCTCCTTTTGTGCCTCCAGTGGCACCTTGGGATCTCAATGTAGTTTTGGGATTCCTAAAATCACATTGGTTTGAACCACTCACCACTGTGGACTTAAAATATCTCACATGGAAAGTGGTAATGCTGTTAGCCCTGGCTTCAGCCAGGCGTGTCTCAGAATTGGCGGCTTTATCCTGTAAAAGCCCTTACCTAATTTTTCATACGGACAGGGCAGAATTGAGGACTCGTCCTCAATTTCTCCCTAAGGTGGTTTCAGCATTTCACTTAAACCAGCCTATTGTGGTGCCTGCGGCTACTAGGGACTTGGAGGATTCCAAGTTGCTGGACGTAGTCAGGGCCCTGAAAATATATGTTTCCAGGACGGCTGGAGTCAGGAAATCTGATTCGCTGTTTATCCTGTATGCACCCAACAAGCTGGGTGCTCCTGCTTCTAAGCAGACGATTGCTCGTTGGATTTGTAGTACAATTCAGCTTGCACATTCTGTGGCAGGCCTGCCACAGCCAAAATCTGTAAAAGCCCATTCCACACGGAAAGTGGGCTCATCTTGGGCGGCTGCCCGTGGGGTCTCGGCTTTACAACTTTGCCGAGCAGCTACTTGGTCGGGGGCAAACACTTTTGCTAAATTCTACAAATTTGATACCCTGGCTGAGGAGGACCTGGAGTTCTCTCATTCGGTGCTGCAGAGTCATCCGCACTCTCCCGCCCGTTTGGGAGCTTTGGTATAATCCCCATGGTCCTTTCGGAGTCCCCAGCATCCACTAGGACGTTAGAGAAAATAAGAATTTACTTACCGATAATTCTATTTCTCATAGTCCGTAGTGGATGCTGGGCGCCCATCCCAAGTGCGGATTGTCTGCATTACTTGTACATAGTTATTGTTACAAAAATCGGGTTATTGTTGTTGTGAGCCATCTTTTCAGAGGCTCCTTCTGTTATCATGCTGTTAACTGGGTTCAGATTACAAATTGTACGGTGTGATTGGTGTGGCTGGTATGAGTCTTACCCGGGATTCAAAATCCTTCCTTATTGTGTACGCTCGTCCGGGCACAGTATCCTAACTGAGGCTTGGAGGAGGGTCATAGGGGGAGGAGCCAGTGCACACCAGCTAGTCCTAAAGCTTTTACTTTGTGCCCAGTCTCCTGCGGAGCCGCTATTCCCCATGGTCCTTTCGGAGTCCCCAGCATCCACTACGGACTATGAGAAATAGAATTATCGGTAAGTAAATTCTTATTTTTGCAGAGCTCGGCTGCACATGGGTTCGCACTTCTGCTAAGCTAAAATACACTCCCCAGTGGGCGGCAGCATAGCGTTTGCATGGCTGCTAAAAACTGCTAGCGAGCAAACAACTTGGAATGACCCCCCTTGTCCTTTGTCTAATTTTTGCAGTTGTAATTGAACTGCTAGCTACCAAAATTCATCAGAACTCTAATGTATCCAAAGTTAGAACTGTGAAATTCAAGCATAAAATTGCTCTCTATGCAGATGATGTCCTCTTACAGGTGTCTAGTCTGACCCACTCCACCCAACCTTTACTAAATTAAATAGAAAATTATAGACACCACTCCAGATCAAATTTAATGCCCATAAAACTGATGTTCTCTAATTTGGTATGTTTTTTGTTTGTTTTTTGTTTTCATCCAGCTCAGCATATTGCAGAGATCAAGTCAAGGTGTGACCTAGGAATCCAAAATTTTAAATATTATTTAGCTGCTTGGCTTGCTCAATGGAGTCTAATCGATTAGAAGAAAGAGAGGCTAGTTGCCATTGCAATGGCATAGAAATGCTAACAATGGCATCTGGACTTGCCTCCTCATGACGCAATCTCGCCACGGGTTCATAGATTTTTGTATGCAGCCCTACGGGACTGCCTCTAGTTCCATCTGCATCAATATAAAGGAAATGCCTAGAAACTCCTTTATAGGTGGTATCTGATTCCCACCATTCTGTATATACAGTATGTTTGCCAAATACATCCCTCAGGTATTGGAGAGGTTGTCCTGGCTCTTTTAACCATATATGGTGGAACTGCCAAAAAATGCCAACACTTTGGTCACTTCTTAGGTGACTTTTGTCCTCTCTATGAATCTAGAAATTTCTTTATCCTGTGTTCCGCCTCCTCCCAATGAACATACAGTCCGCCACCCAACACCAAAGCAGATTTATAGCTATGTTATCTTTGCAGCCATTTGTCAAATTGCTGCTGACTGATTGCAATCCTCCCCCTCTTCTCTAAAGGCAGTCATTAACCATTTGCGGTGTATTTACTGTATAAAGTGGAATATAAATTTCAGCTTTTATCAAGGTATGGGAACCATGGACCTCTCTCTTTAATACACACACACTTTTCTGTGATCAGTCCCTCCAGCTCCACCTTTTCTTCTAATTCTCTCCTTCCCCCCCTTCCATGTGGTCTGTTATGTGCCACTCTCTTCTTTCTCCTCCTTTTTTTTGTTTGATCTTCTCTAAATTCTTAACTCAAAATTGGATAGGTGTAGTTTGGTTAATGGCCTTGTGTGTGAGTCAAAGTATTTTATATAGAATACGGTAGAATACAGGTAAGTAATGGAGGGACTGACAGAGTGGCTCAGCAGACGAGGAACATCTAACGAGGAAGATTAGCCTTGCAGCTGCATTCAGAATGGATTGTAGCGGTGAGAATCTATTTTTGGTAAGACCAGTAAGAAGACTGTTGCAATAATTAATACTGGAAATAATGAAAGCATGGCCTTTTTGCAGTGTTTTGTGAAAGGTATGGTCATATTTTGGAAATGTTTTTGGATGCATGTAGCAAGATTTAGAGACAGTTTGACTGTGGTTAACAAAGTACAGTTCAGAGTCAAGGATGACACCTAGGCAGCAAGCTTGTGTTGTAGGCTCAGTATTTACTACTGTTATTGCTAAAATACTGTACATGCATGTTTTTGTTTTGTTAAAAATGGTGAAGCTAACTAGCTGTTGCAGCATATAGAGATTGCTCAACACAGAGATTACATTTTTTTAGACTTCAATTGGCCACACTACTTTACAAGATAAATTGTAAGAAAAAGAAAAAAATCAGGAGGTTGTGTAAAATATGAGTTTTATGCAGTTAACAATCCATGCAATTGCAACTGTGAAGCATGACAATGTGTTGAATGAAGCAGGATACAGACACAATTATTATTTATACTCCATAGGTAGCTTACAAATTATATAGCTATCACATGAAGAGAGACTATATATTGCATTAAAAAGTCAAATAGTTTTATGTATATTTTTATATGGAGAGCAAATTAAAAAGAATTGTCAGTTACAAGTAGATTTAAAAAAAATGTAGTTATAGATTTAATTCATATTGTCCAGCACAAGCCACAGAGAAACCAAAATCTTGGAGAGGTGTCAATTTAATTTGTTTTTCTAGCTGGACTAAAATAAAAATTGGTTTACTGATATTGGAGCCTGTTGATTGACTGTATTTGACTTTGCAAAGGAAAGACATGGCTAAATTAATGATGATTAAATAATTTATGTAGCACAATTTGGAACTAGTTTAATTATTTTTCTATCTATACTGTGATTCAAACTTTGAAACCATCTGTATATCATTATAAATGATTGATGCAATCTTTTGTGAAACACAGTGTAATCTGCAGTTTGTAGAGGAGTTGTATTCCTATCCACATACAGTATATGCCAGTCTGGTTTGCCAATTTGTTTAGAATTAACAAAATTGACCAACTGTTACATGTTGTGTATATCTACACTGTCTTCTTCAAAATTAATGATCAACAATTCAGATTTAATCAGCCAAAATAAGAGAACAGTTTGATGTGATGCAAAAATCTCGTATTTCATCAACTGAATTAAGTGACCAAACTGAGTTGGGGGTTTTTTCTAGAGATGAGCGCCTGAAATTTTTCGGGTTTTGTGTTTTGGTTTTGGGTTCGGTTCCGCGGCCGTGTTTTGGGTTCGAACGCGTTTTGGCAAAACCTCACCGAATTTTTTTTGTCGGATTCGGGTGTGTTTTGGATTCGGGTGTTTTTTTCAAAAAACACTAAAAAACAGCTTAAATCATAGAATTTGGGGGTCATTTTGATCCCAAAGTATTATTAACCTCAAAAACCATAATTTACACTCATTTTCAGTCTATTCTGAATACCTCACACCTCACAATATTATTTTTAGTCCTAAAATTTGCACCGAGGTCGCTGTGTGAGTAAGATAAGCGACCCTAGTGGCCGACACAAACACCGGGCCCATCTAGGAGTGGCACTGCAGTGTCACGCAGGATGTCCCTTCCAAAAAACCCTCCCCAAACAGCACATGACGCAAAGAAAAAAAGAGGCGCAATGAGGTAGCTGTGTGAGTAAGATTAGCGACCCTAGTGGCCGACACAAACACCGGGCCCATCTAGGAGTGGCACTGCAGTGTCACGCAGGATGGCCCTTCCAAAAAACCCTCCCCAAACAGCACATGACGCAAAGAAAAAAAGAGGCGCAATGAGGTAGCTGTGTGAGTAAGATTAGCGACCCTAGTGGCCGACACAAACACCGGGCCCATCTAGGAGTGGCACTGCAGTGTCACGCAGGATGGCCCTTCCAAAAAACCCTCCCCAAACAGCACATGACGCAAAGAAAAAAAGAGGCGCAATGAGGTAGCTGTGTGAGTAAGATTAGCGACCCTAGTGGCCGACACAAACACCGGGCCCATCTAGGAGTGGCACTGCAGTGTCACGCAGGATGTCCCTTCCAAAAAACCCTCCCCAAACAGCACATGACGCAAAGAAAAAAAGAGGCGCAATGAGGTAGCTGTGTGAGTAAGATTAGCGACCCTAGTGGCCGACACAAACACCGGGCCCATCTAGGAGTGGCACTGCAGTGTCACGCAGGATGTCCCTTCCAAAAAACCCTCCCCAAACAGCACATGACGCAAAGAAAAAAAGAGGCGCAATGAGGTAGCTGTGTGAGTAAGATTAGCGACCCTAGTGGCCGACACAAACACCGGGCCCATCTAGGAGTGGCACTGCAGTGTCACGCAGGATGTCCCTTCCAAAAAACCCTCCCCAAACAGCACATGACGCAAAGAAAAAAAGAGGCGCAATGAGGTAGCTGACTGTGTGAGTAAGATTAGCGACCCTAGTGGCCGACACAAACACCGGGCCCATCTAGGAGTGGCACTGCAGTGTCACGCAGGATGTCCCTTCCAAAAAAACCCTCCCCAATCAGCACATGATGCAAAGAAAAAGAAAAGAAAAAAGAGGTGCAAGATGGAATTGTCCTTGGGCCCTCCCACCCACCCTTATGTTGTATAAACAAAACAGGACATGCACACTTTAACCAACCCATCATTTCAGTGACAGGGTCTGCCACACGACTGTGACTGATATGACGGGTTGGTTTGGACCCCCCCCCAAAAAAGAAGCAATTAATCTCTCCTTGCACAAACTGGCTCTACAGAGGCAAGATGTCCACCTCATCTTCACCCTCTGATATATCACCGTGTACATCCCCCTCCTCACAGATTATCAATTCGTCCCCACTGGAATCCACCATCTCAGCTCCCTGTGTACTTTGTGGAGGCAATTGCTGCTGGTCAATGTCTCCGCGGAGGAATTGATTATAATTCATTTTAATGAACATCATCTTCTCCACATTTTCTGGATGTAACCTCGTACGCCGATTGCTGACAAGGTGAGCGGCGGCACTAAACACTCTTTCGGAGTACACACTTGTGGGAGGGCAACTTAGGTAGAATAAAGCCAGTTTGTGCAAGGGCCTCCAAATTGCCTCTTTTTCCTGCCAGTATAAGTACGGACTGTGTGACGTGCCTACTTGGATGCGGTCACTCATATAATCCTCCACCATTCTATCAATGTTGAGAGAATCATATGCAGTGACAGTAGACGACATGTCCGTAATCGTTGTCAGGTCCTTCAGTCCGGACCAGATGTCAGCATCAGCAGTCGCTCCAGACTGCCCTGCATCACCGCCAGCGGGTGGGCTCGGAATTCTGAGCCTTTTCCTCGCACCCCCAGTTGCGGGAGAATGTGAAGGAGGAGATGTTGACAGGTCGCGTTCCGCTTGACTTGACAATTTTGTCACCAGCAGGTCTTTCAACCCCAGCAGACCTGTGTCTGCCGGAAAGAGAGATCCAAGGTAGGCTTTAAATCTAGGATCGAGCACGGTGGCCAAAATGTAGTGCTCTGATTTCAACAGATTGACCACCCGTGAATCCTTGTTAAGCGAATTAAGGGCTGCATCCACAAGTCCCACATGCCTAGCGGAATCGCTCCCTTTTAGCTCCTTCTTCAATGCCTCCAGCTTCTTCTGCAAAAGCCTGATGAGGGGAATGACCTGACTCAGGCTGGCAGTGTCTGAACTGACTTCACGTGTGGCAAGTTCAAAGGGCATCAGAACCTTGCACAACGTTGAAATCATTCTCCACTGCACTTGAGACAGGTGCATTCCATCTCCTATATCGTGCTCAATTGTATAGGCTTGAATGGCCTTTTGCTGCTCCTCCAACCTCTGAAGCATATAGAGGGTTGAATTCCACCTCGTTACCACTTCTTGCTTCAGATGATGGCAGGGCAGGTTCAGTAGTTTTTGGTGGTGCTCCAGTCTTCTGTACGTGGTGCCTGTACGCCGAAAGTGTCCCGCAATTTTTCTGGCCACCGACAGCATCTCTTGCACGCCCCTGTCGTTTTTTAAAAAATTCTGCACCACCAAATTCAAGGTATGTGCAAAACATGGGACGTGCTGGAATTTGCCCATATTTAATGCACACACAATATTGCTGGCGTTGTCCGATGCCACAAATCCACAGGAGAGTCCAATTGGGGTAAGCCATTCCGCGATGATCTTCCTCAGTTGCCGTAAGAGGTTTTCAGCTGTGTGCGTATTCTGGAAACCGGTGATACAAAGCGTAGCCTGCCTAGGAAAGAGTTGGCGTTTGCAAGATGCTGCTACTGGTGCCGCCGCTGCTGTTCTTGCGGCGGGAGTCCATACATCTACCCAGTGGGCTGTCACAGTCATATAGTCCTGACCCTGCCCTGCTCCACTTGTCCACATGTCCGTGGTTAAGTGGACATTGGGTACAACTGCATTTTTTAGGAGACTGGTGAGTCTTTTTCTGACGTCCGTGTACATTCTCGGTATCGCCTGCCTAGAGAAGTGGAACCTAGATAGTATTTGGTAACGGGGGCACACTGCCTCAATAAATTGTCTAGTTCCCTGTGAACTAACGGCGGATACCGGACGCACGTCTAACACCAACATAGTTGTCAAGGACTCAGTTATCCGCTTTGCAGTAGGATGACTGCTGTGATATTTCATCTTCCTCGCAAAGGACTGTTGAACAGTCAATTGCTTACTGGAAGTAGTACAAGTGGGCTTACGACTTCCCCTCTGGGATGACCATCGACTCCCAGCGGCAACAACAGCAGCGCCAGCAGCAGTAGGCGTTACACGCAAGGATGCATCGGAGGAATCCCAGGCAGGAGAGGACTCGTCAGACTTGCCAGTGACATGGCCTGCAGGACTATTGGCATTCCTGGGGAAGGAGGAAATTGACACTGAGGGAGTTGGTGGGGTGGTTTGCGTGAGCTTGGTTACAAGAGGAAGGGATTTACTGGTCAGTGGACTGCTTCCGCTGTCACCCAAAGTTTTTGAACTTGTCACTGACTTATTATGAATGCGCTGCAGGTGACGTATAAGGGAGGATGTTCCGAGGTGGTTAACGTCCTTACCCCTACTTATTACAGCTTGACAAAGGGAACACACGGCTTGACACCTGTTGTCCGCATTTCTGGTGAAATACCTCCACACCGAAGAGCTGATTTTTTTGGTATTTTCACCTGGCATGTCAACGGCCATATTCCTCCCACGGACAACAGGTGTCTCCCCGGGTGCCTGACTTAAACAAACCACCTCACCATCAGAATCCTCCTGGTCAATTTCCTCCCCAGCGCCAGCAACACCCATATCCTCCTCATCCTGGTGTACTTCAACACTGACATCTTCAATCTGACTATCAGGAACTGGACTGC